>NW_026453167.1:627286-1254573 GCF_025200985.1 Drosophila gunungcola | reverse complement strand
TAGCTACATTTAAAACTATGGTTATTTTTGAGGCACACACCTCGAAATGTGTTTCCAGATCTTAATTCGGTTATTATATAGTAAGTGGCCTGCTGAAAGTAATTTCGCTACCCCAACTCTAAATCTACATTACCCACGTTAGTTTTCTATATTTTTTCCCCCCGGCGACCCAGATAGGACATATTATGTTCTATCGACATAAGTTCACTGCCATTTGTCGCTGCCGAGTGCCAAGCAATCAATTTCTCAGACAACAAGAACAGCCGCGCCTTTGTTTAAATTTTGGCAAGGCATTGTAATTTTCCTACGCAACTCGATTATTTGACCCTCCCATTCTTGTTTGGCCTGCCAAAATAAAGGCGTGTGTCTTGGTCTGGAGAAATTTTTGGGAAAAAGCCCGACCCGGCCCCATAAATTATTTTGACCAAATGCATTGCCAGTGGGCGTGCCCCCATGCCCCATAATCAGTGCATTAATAAAGACAAGAGACTGTTGGCAGATGGATAGAATAGACAATAGAATCGGATAGTTTTATTTATGCGATTTGACGGCGCTGCAGCGGAGGCGATCCAATAAAGTAGTCGAATCCGGCTAACGGCTCTCGCTTGTTGTCGCAAACAACGCCATAATAATGTAATGAAATTTATGATGCGCATTTAATGTACTCCTCGCCCAACAACACTGCGCGACAATAAACGACAGACCAGCAGTGCGAAGGGTGGATGAGACCTTAGATTTCGAAACGACTGCTAATACACGGAAAAAATGATCCAATTTGCTGCGAATTATACGTATATTTAGACAATATATGGATTATCAGTTCCTTTCCAACATAAATTTAATTATGTTGTGTTTTTAAAAACAAGTATAAAGACTACAGTCGCTGAAAACTAAACATAGGAGTTTCATGTGTAAATTACAAATTTATTATAACACTTGATTTAAAATTAGTTCTAATACTATGCAAGCATTTATATCAATGTTAAAGATTTTCTGAATTTGCCTTTGAGCTTATGAATTTTTTAAGACAAACTTTGGATTATCTGTTATCTAATCACAAAATATTCATAAGAAAAAAGTTATACATTGATAGAATTTCAAATTAAATAATTTATCACAAGACTCCATTTAAATTTAATCCTAAAACTATCAACGAATAATGTTTATATTAAAGTTTTCCTGAATTTATCTCCGAACTTACAAAATATAGATAATCTTTAATGTAAACTAAATTTTTGATTTTTATAAACAAATCTTGTATGATTAAGGTTTCTGGAAAATAAACAAAAGGGTTTAATTTTTAAATAAAAAAATATCTAATATATCAAATGATATTTAATATATTAATATTTAAGTTTCAATAAATTTGACTGGCTAATACAAAGTAAAGTAAAATTTGACAATATCAACAACTATTTATTATCTCTGTATGTCCAACAAAGCCAACACTTAACTGATTTCAAAATTATATTGCCGCGAGTGTGAGTGGATTAGTATGCGAGTGTATGTGTATAATATGGCATATAATTTTATTGCTTATTGTTCGCGTTGGTCAAGGCAGTTTTCCACCTCCCCGCCCTTCAATTTGCGCCCATTCTCCTGTAATTTGTGCGTTTGTGCGTGATGAGAGGCGTCCTGAATCGTCCTGCGAATGGAGACGACAGGATAAATATTTGCGCTGGGCAAACGTTAGTTGCGGCAATCTGGACACATATCTATGTGTACAATGGGTTCGAGTCCCTTGTTTGTTTAGTTTTCATAGAGTTTTATTGTCTCAACGCAATGCATTTATTGGAAAAGCGCTGAGGGAATTGATTGCCGCGCAGGATCAAGGTTAGGGTTCCAGAGTTTTTGTCTGGTGAAACTTTTAACGTCTATATTTTGGATAGCTCACAACTGTGGTTTGAAATGCCCAATTAGTATTTTCAAATAACTGGGCTTTTGAAATAACTTATAAAATGTTTCTAAAAGTAGATAGTGAAAAATCAATACTACGGATCAAAATCAAAACAAAATATATTGTTGTATACTTTTAGACACCTTTTTAAGTAATTTTAAAACCAAAGTTACCATTTTCCATTTCAAGTGTATAAAGTTACCTCTATTTTTTCAATCCTGCTGAATTTCGGTCAGTCCATTTTATACATCCGTTTTTACACATCAGGTTTTTTTTTAAACTGATCGACTCAAGATCTGCAATTTATGGGATTAAATTAAAGTACAGAGAGCCACTTTGTTCAAAATGGAGTCAAAGTTTACGAAGGAAAATGTCATATATGCTCTTTATCTGTTGCGCATTGGCACCAATCCACCGGCCGACAAATACTTGCACTCCTTCCAGAAATCGAAAGAAGCTTGGCGGATATCTGAGGAATTGCTGTCCCACCAGCCATCTTATCCCCTGCACATTCTGACCTTTGCCGCCATGAGTTTGGCCAAGAAAACAAAGAATGATTTTAATCGGCTTAGTATGCCCAAACGATGGCATCTAAGGGATAGCTTCATCCAGCACCTGCTAAATGCAGCCATGATACCGGGATCCAATTCTTTGATTGTACAATTGGGCATATGTCTGTCAGCTTTGGGGCTAGGCTCGCCCAATTTGGAAGACGAAATATGTGGCTTTGTGCGGCAGTTATCCGAAAAGCCCGAACACATAATGGCACTGCTGGAGGTCCTGAGGATTCTGCCCGAAGAGGCTCGGTCATTTGATCCGGAGCAGCATGTAGAATCTTTGGAATCCGTGCGCCTGGCGCTCCGTTCTCAGTCCTCCAACATTTTCAATGCGGTGGAGGGATTTCTAGAGCGACGCGACTTACCAGATGGTGTTTTGCTTAAGTGTCTGGCCGTTTTAGCATCCTGGACAAGGTATGGCTTTATATTAACCGACCAAGTGCTAGAGCGTAAGCTGTTCCAACGGGCATATGTTATCTTAGTTACCCCCCTCATTGAGGGACATTTGGAGGCGGCCGACTGTGTAGTGGGCATGTTGGAGTACTCCTTGGTCGCAAATTACCTGGACTCCCGTTTGTTCCAGATGGTCATCTCACTGGAAGCTGCGTTCCAAAGCTCCGTGGACAAGCAGGATCTAATGCAAAACTATTGCCACATATTCGTGAACCTGTTTGAAACTCACTACCAGCTGACAAAATGGGATCCTTCGAAAATCCAGGAGCGATTTCTCACCATCGAGCTGTTGCTACTTATAGCCGCCAAGTGCCCACTGTCGGTGGTCGAAAGCTCCATGAATGTGTGGTCTTTGCTGTCGGCAGATTTTAAGAACCATTGCGATGACCAATTGATTTCTACATATCGACCCTACTTTCTGCGATTTCTAAATCAACTTTTCATTATAGCCGCTGTGCCAGCGAGCTATGCGTGCATTGAGCTTCCCAACTCCTTGGATCGTTTCCGAGGACTTGTGGCCGAAGTCCTGGTGGATTTAGCCAACTCGGTGGAGGAAATTACCCTCAATGAACTGTACGATATTGTAAGAAATAGGGAGAGTCCCTGGACAGATGTGGAAATGGGCATTTTTTTTCTGCGACACTTGATGCAAAGGGTGCACCAGTTGCCTTTTATTTTGAATATTTTGGACAGCGTAAGGAATCGAAAGGAGCCTTTAATACGCCTTCAAGTCCTGGAATTGATTTCCACCCCAGGAATCGTGGATCCCGGCACCATCTGGAATTGTCTGCTCAACGAACTGAGACAGGAAGTGCCAATTTTGGCGGCGATCGAATGCCGCTTAAGCCTTCTGATGCCCTATTGGAAATGTTTATTGCATTTGGCTTCCTCGGTGGACGAGTTCCACTTGAAGGAGTGCCAACGCAGTGAACTTTTGGCCAGGATCTACACTTTGGTCAGGCAACTTGGTCCATCATATGTCCAAGAAGCGAATAAGTATCTGGTAAATGAGTGTAGTAACTGTCAAGGCCCCCGTAAAAATCGTATTTATATGATCAAATATCACCTAAACCTTTCAAAAAATATTTAACAATGTTTATTAACGAATTTTTAAAATTTATAATGGCAGTTAACTGCACGAATATTTATTGTTTTTAATCTCTGTTCAAGAAAGGAATGTTCAAATAATCAAATCAACTAAAAAAATATATATATATAAAAAGTGAAAAAATGTAAAGTGTTCAGAAACCTACTTTTAAGGCTTAGGAAAACTTTTGTTTTAATTTATCTAAATGTTTAGTAATATACAAAATTAGGTTCAAGAAACTTTGTTTTATTGTTTAAGTTTTTCAAAAAAATTTAAAACATGTTAATAATTGTATAAAATTCACTTTTCAAAAAACTGTAGTAAAAAATTCTCAAATAATTTAAGAAACTCTGACCTTCATGTTGGAACACAAATATTTGTACAATCTAATATATTTTTTTAATTAAAAAATTGAATTTTTTTATACCAATACTTTTTAAAAGTATTTTAAAATATTATACCTTTCGATAAATAATAAATGATGATTGATTGAAAACATAAACAAAAAATTTAAAAGTTGCTTCAACAATAGTTTTTATTGCTATTTTTATAAGCTAATATTTTCATAACCGCAGCTGAAAGCCATTCGGAACAGTCTTGTTTAACCTCAAACCAATAAAAATAAAACGCTGCCGGCAATTCGGCAGTGACTCATCTTTATCCCCAATTCCTTAGAACTTATGA
This sequence comes from Drosophila gunungcola, assembly GCF_025200985.1. Taxonomy (NCBI): domain Eukaryota; kingdom Metazoa; phylum Arthropoda; class Insecta; order Diptera; family Drosophilidae; genus Drosophila; species Drosophila gunungcola. The sequence goes on along the minus strand of NW_026453167.1, from coordinate 1,249,895 downwards.
CTACATCAAGAAGTCCAAGTCGCCTTTCTTGGCAACAGCCATAAAACGACAATCCACGCAAATAGACAAGTTAATTTTGGTAACTAATTTGGCGACGGCTAAAGGCCGACGCACGCCTAAATCGTAAAATAAAATCAGATTCGAGCCTCATTTAGCTTTCTTTTTTCTTTTGCCTGTGGAAGGGAAGTGACTGAGTGACGTTGACGGTGGACTGACACGTGATATCAATTCTCGTTTTCGTCCTTGGCGATGATTCAGCCGAATCACAAAGGACCCAGTGCCAGCCGATTATGAGGTGCAAAAGAGTCGAGCCGAAAAGTCCAGGAACATGCGTCAAACCCACTCCTGTTGCTCCTTTTTCTCCACTCGCCTGCGCACTTCCGCAATAATTTTTATCGCATTTATTTCTCTTTCTCTGGGCTGAATTTTTACTACCACATTTCAGTTGGCTGTTTGACTGTGGGCTGGTGGCTGGTAGGTTTTCCTAGGCGCCACTTGAACTATGAAAATTTGTCCCGCCTTGCTGGCGCCGTGTTTATCGATCGCGCATGGAAAACACTTTTGCCATTTGCTTTATCTGCCAGCAAACATTGCCCGGCAGAAGGAAAAATATATATGCGCCAGTCTGCAGGAGAGGGTAGACAGGACTTCGGACTTGGTTCGTTGGTCTTGGCTCCATTTCCACATTTATACCCAGCCCACAGCCCTCGGCCCACAATTTCGTTTGGCGCATTTTCGCTTTCCCTCGTCGCGTGGTGCGTTCATAAATATTCCGTTTTTGCTTTGCTTTTCTACGTATACCAATGTGTGTGCTTGTATGTATTTTAAGTGTGTTTCTGTTTTTGCAGCAATTTCAGTTTTTATTCCCGTAATTTATATGCCCCCCACATATTGGGGTAGGTTTGGGTAAACGTTTTCCTGGAACCAAGCAGCAGGTCTAAGGTTATCAGATGTTGGCACTGAGTTGCAATTACCACTCACCATATTGCGGGCTCTGCAAGTGGCCAACTTTGAAATGGAGCTGCCAATATGGGACAATTATCGTAGCTTTTTTCGAATTTTTAAGTATTGGGTTACAATGAAATGTAATGACATACAAGTAACTCTTAAAAATATGTGTTAACATAAAACAAATATTTTTAAAGATTTTACCACAATGGAGCAGTTTAAAATTCTTTCAAAATAAGTGGGTGATAACTTTTTAAACTTGTAGCTTAGCTTTTAATTTTACGACCAATTTTAAAATTCCCTCAAACACATTTTAGCCCCATCCAAAATTCTTACCTAACTCGCCACCCAACTCATCTCACTTGGACCCACTTCAAGTGACCCTCATAATTCACAAAAACATTTAATTTTAAAAATTAATTTCAAATATTGCCCCCAAATGGAAAATTTGTTTTAATTGATGATTTACGTTGCCAGTCACGAGCTGGAACCCTTCTCTCTAATGAGGACAGTTGTTGTGGGCAAGTGTTAACATGGAAACCCGGCCAACCACCCCATTTTTGCAGTAAAGAAGTAAAGAAGCGCCGCTAATCAAGTGTTAAAGAAGGATACCCGGACAGCTGAAGGAACTTTGTATTGCCGTATTGCCCTCGTCCACGGGGACCCTTTTTCTGCCTCGTCCTTTTAAATATTTAAGTGGATTTATGCTTACGGAGGGGGAGGTGGCTTACTCAGACAGACTTCGAGCACTTCCTTCTCCATTTAGAAAATTTGCATGCAACTTTTTGCTGCATTTCTTGCCGTTGCTTTTATTTTTCCACCTGTCGCGTAAAATTTCACACTGCAGCATAAATTTCAGCCCGACGGCAACCGCACCAGCGGAGGGTAGGTGGGAAAACCACCTAGCCACGCCTATACCGCCCACACCGCCACACCCACACCAACAGCTACAAACGCCCCCATGGCTCCAGTTGGAGGCGGTTTTCCCTCAGACGACGCGCCGCATTTGACGCCACATAATTTTGCTGTCGGTGGAACTTTTTGTTAGCCGCTTGTTGTTTTTCAGTCCCCTCCAATTCTACACCTCACATTGCCATATTTTGCGTATTTGTTGGACCAGCCACTCCCACACCTACACGCCTACTCCCGTCGCATTGGTGAAATTTATTTGGCGACAATAACAAAAGTTTTGCATACTTTTGGGCGGTTTCGGCGGCATTTCATTTACGATTTCGTTTTCGTTTTGTTTGCTAATTAAAAGTAAGTGCCGCAGTCCCGCCTCACCTGGGAAACGGCACTGTGGTTTCTGTTTTAATAAATAAATGGTGGAATTGTTACATTGATAAATACCAATTCTTACAAAGCTTCAATCAGTAATGAACACAAGTTCAGAAGAGTATTTTCTTTAGAATTTCCAAGACCTAGTGATTTCTGTACCACAATACAAAAACACATTCCCAACTTCTGAGAGTAATTGAGCGTAATACATTTAACATTTAAATCTCTAAGTAGATTCAATAAACTAGTTTTGTTACATTACAACAACCAACCATAAAGTAAGCCCACTTTAGAGTCAAGAAACTGTTAAAGATGCCAGTCATACCTATTACCCTGCAATGGTTTGTTTTACAAATAATTTTAATTTTTTTTTTTTACATTTCTTTAAAGTACTAATTCAATAATCGACCTATCCACTGTGCAGTGAAGGTATCTTAAACCGGCTTTAAAAATAAACTACCGCCAAATTAATCGCAGAAAATGGGCAAGTTTAAAGAAATATTTTGGAAAACTGCACACGTGTTAGCCGCCTGCTTTTCTGCACCCTTTGCCCCTGCCACGCCCACTCCCACCGGGGACGCCATTTTGCACGCGAACTTTGGCCGCAGTTTGACATTTTGCCGCAAGGAAAAAGCCCCACGAAAGGAAAAACTTGAAAATAAAAAGAGGAGCGCGGCGAACATTTAAAACTTTCGCAGTTTTAAATTGTCGCAGAGCAAGAAGGAATGGCAGCAAAGGCTGCAGTTGACTTTCTTTTCTCCCCCTTTCGGAAAAAAAACCCCAAACCCTGGGCCCACGGAAAACCTCAACTGAAAACTCAACTCGATGTGACTGTCAATTGCAAATGTCACACTGGGAAAGCTCTGAGGGCAAAGCTGGAACTGAAAGTGGAGTCGGTCTTTCCGCTCGGCTGTCACTAATTCCCCCAGCTCGATTTGCATTTTTCGGTTTCGGTTTAGGTTTGGGTTTGGGTTTGAATTTTTTTTTTACCGTGTTGCACTGAGCACTTGTTTTTTCCTTTTTGTGTGCTCCTTCTGTTTTTGGGGGGCATGTGCTGCGGCGGTTTTTCTAAATAAATTGAACATTTGCTAATATCTTGATCAAATGTCGCTGTTATACCGCTTGATAAATGGAAATTTTCTGTTGTCAGAAGGTTTTCCAACTCTCTTGTTTTTTGGGTCGAGGGTTTTTTAACGGTTCGCTAAACGGCTGGTGCCTGACAAACAAATAAACTCGAAAATTGCTGCGGGTAAATAGTTTTTGCCTTTTGCTTTCGATAGTTAAGTTTGAACAACCATTCTGGTGTAAAACATTAAAATTAAGCAAGGATTTTAGATATTTGGTTGTTAGTTTTGTGTCAGAATTTCAAGCATCAATTCTGTTTAAAGAATTTTGTTAGTGAAATTTGGTTTTTAATATTATTCTTCAATCTCCAGAATGATATAATTTTAAAGTTAACTTTAAGTTAACTAGTTAGTTAAGGAAACCCTGAACCCGGAATGTTGTTATCGTGTTCCTACACCGCAAAAGTTTCTCTTTTTGGACAAGAAAATTTACAAAGCAAAACAAACTAATAAGAAAGTACGTGCGAATAATTTTACAAATTAGACGAGAGCTCAGAAGTAGAGTGTGGAGATTGGGGACGTGAAGAGAGGTGACACCCGCATGCCGAAGCATGTAACCAAATACTTCTTGAGCTACTATTTCGGGCCATAAAGCCCCAACTAACATGATAAGAGACCAGGGGACTCGTGTCGAAACCAGACACGCCTCAAACTTCGAGCCGCAATACTGTTGAATACAAACTGTAAACAAGGCGAGCTGGCAACAACAATTTTGCGAGATGGTTTACAGGCTAAGGTTGTTTCATTTGGAAAACTAAAGGCGCTTGAACGACGACCACACGTCGTATACTCGATTTTGAGGTATCGTTGCATATGAAAGCAATTAAGACTGTTTACAAAAATTATATTTTATAGCAATAAAAACATTTCCAGAGTATTAAAGTATTATTTGTACATTTATATACGTATTATAGATTTTTTATCTTTACTTTTAAGGCTTAACCAATATTTATTATTATAGACTGCAAGATTTACAATAAAACAATCATTACAATTTGTGTAGCAGTTGTCATAATATTAACTATTTAAAATATGAAGGTGACTCAAAATAACAATCTAAATTTGTAAGCAGTATTTTTAAAAATGCTTTTCAGAGATTGAAGCCACAAGCTCTTGTCTGTAAGAAGAGTTATTAACATAAAGCTGCAGGTTTTTGGTTACTCCCACAAATCCATTTTTCGGATATTAAATGAGGGGTTACATAAATAAAATCAAGTGCTACCTTCCATAGTGATATCTCTACAATTCGTTTTTTCCCGAATTTTATACACCCAGCCACATTTTCCCCGAGCTTCAATCAGTTTATTCAAGCTAGTTCCGATTCCCGGGCCAAACAAAAAGCAATTAGCTGGCACAAATCCGTGGAAAAACAACGGGGATTCAAGACAGGCGAGCAGGGAAAAGAAAAACAGAGCAACCCGGAAAAAGTCCAATAATAAATAAATAAAACTTAAAGCAACTCACATTAATGAGGCCGCTTGGCGCCACTTGGCATGACAAACATGTGGCGCACGTGGCCAGCAAAACGAACTTGGACTTGCTCTCGGGTGTTTGGGTGGGTGCCCCAGTGGGTGGTGGTGGGTGGATTGGGTGGTGGCTGGTGGGGCGGCCAGCACTAATTCCCTAACATGTCACGAATCATATTGAACATGCGGCTGTGCCAAATGATGATGAGTGCCGGCCAATGAAGGAGGGAAATACTACTGCATATGTGGAGCAGGGAAAAGCGGAAAAACTAACATACAGACAGGCGGTTGAGCATTGAAATTAAGCCAAGTGCTGTCTGTTTCCGCTTGTAGAATGGCGATGGCTAACACTTAACTCATTTTCTACATGTGCTGCATACTAAGAGTGCAGTGCTCATTTCGGTTCGCTGGCAATAATAATTGGGTGTGCGGAAATTGTGTAATTTTTCACAAATTTTCATGCACCATTCCGCTCAATCCTCCCTCTTTGGCCCATTAATTATTATTTTGCTCGCACATTTCGCTGATTTATTGAGTGTCAGCTGGTCGGGGGATATATGGAGGATATATTGTAAGCACTGGTATATTATTTTATTCGTTGCCCCAACAGCTGCAATCACTGCGGCCTACAAATCTCTCCTGCGCGTAACAAAAAATTAAATGCAAATTGCAAATGAAATTACATGCACTTCCACTTGAGAAGAGCGCAGGCCAAAAAACGCAAAGGCAGAAATAAAAATTATGAAACAATCAACAGCTCAAACAGAAGCTGCGGAATACCTAGACGGGAAATCCCCTCTCTTCCTTCTCTTTTTATCCCCCCTCATGATGACGCACATTAAAAGCCTGCAACATTCCGACCGCCATTAAGTCAAATGGATGAGGTTGTGTGTAATAAAATTTTTTATTATCATCTGTCGCTTGCGCTTGAAGCATCGAAATGTAAACCAAAAAACCAAAAAAAAAAAAAAAAAACAAACGAAATAAAACAAGAAGTGAGTGGAAGATGAGAATCTGGGAGATATCAGTGGGAAATGGTAAATGCCCTTTGGCAAAGAAAATTGCTTACAAAATTTAAGGGCTTTCGGAGGTATGAGTTTTATTTTGTTGTTTTTTATGACTAGTTTAATATTTATAATTGTCAAATAGGTAACTTAAACTAAAATAGTATTCAAATATAAAATGTATGTTAATTCTGGTGTTTAACCATAAACCCGAAGTTTATTAACTATATTTTTGGACAAGTAAAATATTTATTAATAAATCATTGTTCATAAGAAATGTATTTAAAATTATATATTTTGTTCCTAAAGATATTAGAAATATTTGATATTATTTTAAAAATAATAATAGGCTTGTACTCCAGTCCACCAAAATGATTGTATAAGCCAATCGAACCAATTATCCTGTCAGGACATTCAGACAACCGCTGCCTTGTCTTGGTAAATTCACGCAAAACATCACTGAATCCCACAGAAAGGGACAACAAATAGAGGGGCAGCGAGAGGGGGAGAGAGATATTCAGGCAAACGGGAGCAGGCATTCAGAAAAATGATGGTCAGCAACAACAGCAACAACAATCGGGAAATATCAGCAACAAACTTTTGAAAAACAATTTTTTCACTTTGTCTGCCACCCAGGGAATATATATATTTTTGCATTTTTTTTTTAGTTTTATGGCATTTTAAAAGTAGTCAGAGCCCCACCGCCAGCGGCCTGGCATTTTACACTCGACTGGCGTGAAAATTCATTAAAAAATTGTGTTTAACATGCCAAACAAAAACAGCCAACCAACCCAAAAAACAAGGCGAAAAATTTTTGCGAAATTTTTTATTGCGGTTCAGCAGCGCCAACGGAATTTTGTTGGTCTCACGGATCTTTTGCATTAATGGCCGCACTTTTGGCGTCTTTTTTGACATTTATTTGACGCATGGCAATGATGTTCATAAATTTTGCCCCGGACGAAATGCAATTCGCACTGCAGCAGCATTTGGGATGTTTTTACCCTCGATTTCTGTCATTTCCGCTGGGAATCTCTATCTGCGTCTTGAGTCTGTGGACTGAAATGAGGCCTGTCACCGCCAGTTGTCTTTCAATAGAGGGTCTCCAAACTCAACCACCCAACCCCAAGCAATATGTGAAAAAGCAATTTATGCGAAAGAAACTCGAAGAATGGGAACAACTAGGGGGGTTTGGCAGAACAATGGCACGAGGCCTTGGTGACTTGTCAAAAGGAGCGATGCGGAGCGGAGCGGCCACCCCTTCGCGAAATTCATTTGTTATGCAAGCTACATTTCCGTTTCCGGTTAACACAGTTAGCAGCACGACTCAAGTCCAATTGAATGGGCCCAGGAACAACGAGGGCCATAACAAGAACAGGAACAAATACTGCAACGTCAAGTCGGAAAAGTAATTTGCATTTGCTCGCTGATTAATTACAGGAGTGCTTAATGATGGAAAAAAAAATCATTTCTGGCTTCATTCGTTGTGGTCTGAAAAAGTAAATTCAATTTTATTAAGCTTTGCTATCGAAAGAGTTTCCAATATTTTTTCACAAAGTTATTTATAAAACAACCAAGAACTTGACAGTTTTCTGACTGACAAATAAAAAAATAAATTATTTAACTTTCAACTACTTTTTAAACCCAAGCTTGTGGCACCCCCCCACAATACCACTAGATTGCGTATACGTAACGTAATCATTTTTTTTTGTTTAGCATTCGTATAATAAGTAAAATATATGCAAATTTATCGAAAGCGAAAAGTATTTTCAGCTTATTTGCATTTCTGCAACGAGCGTCGCATTGCGGTCAAAAAAGTCGGGCGGAAAAAGAGCCGCTTGAAATGCATTTGGGCCCAGAACCCAAGACCATATCGGAGACCCATCAACCGCAGGTGACGGAGTGTTTGGAAAAGGGTTGGGTTTCCATCGTAGATGGGGCTGCCCAATTGTTTAAACCACACGTACATCCCATAAATTTGCCACACACAAATGCGTTGAGTATCTATCGAGCACTATATCATTATTTGCCAGATTGAGGTGCGCATTAATAATTATCGCCAGCGATGAGATCCCGACTAAAAAGGAAGGGGTCTTCTTACGGTTGAATGCTTCTGAATTGCGTAGTTACGAAGTTTTTGGTTGATCTCTGAGTTACCAGTGATGAACAATTGATCTATGAAGAATAATATAAATATATAAATATGAAAAGCTTAATATGCTAAATGCTTAATATGTTCATGTTGAGTTAATACAACTTTTTTAAATAGTTTTCATAATTAGTTGTAATTTTCAAGCTAAGAAGTCTCAAAATCAATTAAATAATAAGACATTATGAAAATTATATCTATTCAAAAATACATAAAGTCTATTTACATATTTCTCTGCTTCTATGCATTATATAAGTTTATTTATATTTATTTATATAGGATTTTTTTTTATTTATAATTATGTTCTTGTCTGGTCAACACTTTTTAAACAATTTAATAATTAATTGATTGGTAATGAAACTCTGTAGATATTTAAAAAGTATATTTTTTTTTAGTCGTCCTTTGTTTTAAATTTAAAATTCGTGTTATTCTGCTAGAATCTTAAGCAAAATATGGCTCAGATCAGACAGACTAAAGAGCAGTGACTCTGATTATCAGCATCACTAGTCGTAACACCGTACCACCCATCGCCACCCACCAGAGGGAGGCGGTGGTGCAGAGGATGGTGGGTTAACTGCTGCAGTGACTGTCAAGTCAAGTTGGCCGCAACACGTTGCCCCTAATGATTTATCATCACTCATGCTTATACTTATGCTTATGAGTGCTGCACGATGATGTTGATGATAATGATGAGGATGAGAACGAGAACGAGAACGGCACTGAGTGCTCAAGTGGTGCATCCTTTGCCATCGTTGGCGTTAATATCTGTTTAGTTGCACTCTGGCTTTCTGCATTTAAGCCAGCACTAATTTATGCAGAGTGACTTCTTGGCTTTTGGCTTAAACTGCCAGTGAGTGCGTTGTGTGGATCTTTTGATTGCGATTCGATTTGCATTGGTATTAGATGCCATTCAATTAAACACGCAACACTTGTGGAGCTTCAGTAAGCTAGAAGCTATAAGCAATTTACTCCCCCAGATAATTGAATCGGCGCAATGAAAGTGATTTTATTTATTTTACACTTTTTGAAAACATAAATTACTGTTTGTTTACAAAATGGCTTAAAATCTTTATTAAGCAAGCATTGAAATACAAGCCAATACACCGATTTAAGACTCGGAAATGTATAAAAATATTTGTATTGCATTATTGTAAGTTAAGACTGCAAATATAAAAATGAATTATCAATCTCATTCTTTTTCTTCATAGTAAAAAGGATTAGCAATGGCCGATGGAGATAATTTTACCATAGGATCATTTCCAGAAGATGCTATAGAATATTCAAGTACTCTTGCAGATAGCTCATCGGAAATCACGATACCAAGTGTCTTGATATCGAGTATTATGCTCCTGGGTCAAATATTGTGGCTTAGAATGAGCTCTAGGCAAGCAACTGTGGAAAAATGCGACTTAGAACCAAACAATGCGAATTCTGTCGTAAAAATGATATGAAAGACAACAAAAACAGAATATATAACTATTGATTGGTGCATTTGAAGTTCATTTTAGATCCAAGTCTTGGGTCTATTAATAAATAAGTACTGTGATGTGACGATACAACTTGTTATTTTTTGATGTTTTCATCTTCAATGTTTCTTATCTCGAGTTATTGGCTTAAATTAAAAGTACGCAGCCCCAGTTTCTGTTCCAGAATTTTCATCTTCAAATTAAAGGCAATCAAGCGGAGTCCTGCTGCCGTGGCTCCTCGTCCTTTTGGTCTTCGGTCAGCTCCTTTGGCATCTTCTGTCCGGCAATGAAGACATTTTGAATAGCACAAAAACAAACAAGCGGCAACCAAATGCCAGCACTTGCCGCTGCCAATGTTCCCGTCCTCTATTTTTTCTCTTTCCTTGGCTTTTCTACGTTCCTGCTCCATCTTCGTCTTGGGTTTTTCTACACTGAAGAAAACGATCTGCATTATCAATTCTTTATATATTTATTAGGTCATTGATAAAGGGTCTTTGTCGTTGCCACTAAAACATGCATTTATAATGTAACCTGAAAAATTGTAAATTTTTGAAAACAGAATTTTTTAAATTAGTTTTTAGTACGATTTTTACAAGTTAATCAAAGAAACTTGAAATTTATTTTTAGTTCATAGCAATTTATTTATAGCAAAGGAAAGCGTTAAACAGATTAGGTAGATTTGATTATACATTATTTGTATACACCCAAAAACAAAGTGTTGTAGAATCTAAATAAGGCCATAGACTACAGTGTTGACTGTTCGGTATAAAAATTAAACTAAAAGGTGCTATATTATTTAGTATTAAATCAATAATTATAACTAAATACTGTCTGTAGTTTATTTTCAAGACACATTTCTTAAAACCAAACTTATATTTTTTTTTGGGTGTAGCCTCCGGTGTCTTAGCTCAGGTAAAAATAAATTGTAAATAATTCCGTTTATGCGGCATGCGAAGACAAAACACATAAAACTGCCAACCAACCGAGCAGCCAGGCAGCCAACGAGCTGTGAGGGGGTTGGGTGGTGGTTGGAAGGTGGTTGGGTGACTGGGTATCTTGGGTCAGGTGAGAGGGGTGGCCAAAGGTGAACCCCAAGTGCTGTTAGAATTTACTACGCTCGAGGGGTGGGGTCGGGAGGGCAACGACGGCGCTGCAGGTCATTTTCATGGCTGCCGTAGCATACGTAATTGAATAGCAGACAGCAGGAACAAGGAAAAGCCGAGCGGGGGGAAATGGGAAACGGGAATGGGTCCAAATATACCTCGCACTCGTTGGATTAATTTTTAATGAATTCTCTCCTTTAGCCCATGCTCATTCCCATTCCCATACCGATACCCATTCCGTTTCCATTGCTGCGACGTCTTGCATTTAGACCGTCTTTATTTGCGGCAGCCAAGACAAATACACAATAAAGCGACGTGAGTGTGTGGGCCAGGATATAAAAACTTAAGTGAGATCGAGTAGAGGTGGAGGTGGAGTGAGGTCTTGGGAGCAAAGTGGAGCGAGTGTCGGGGGGTCACTTTAACAATTTCAGCCATTTAAGCTTGGCGTCAGTCTGCTTCTGCACATATGCAAATACTGTTGGGGAAAGCGGGTTTTGAGCCACGGGAATTATGAAAAATATGCCAGTTCACAGGGCCAAAAGGGTGAGGGCCACTGCATGCACATGCAAGCAGATTAACATTTAAATTAAAAAAGCAAAGGCCGCAAAGTGCCAAGCCAAATAAACAAAAGTTATTTGCACACTCATTGATAAGACTGGCAGATACCTTGCAAACTGTAGGAAATATAAAAATCTTATGCAATATAAAATGGAATAAACTAGTCTAATTAAAAATATTTGTTTAAATTTTTATTTACAAATGCTATTATTTTTTAAACAAGTTATAAGCTCGTTATTTTCTTAATAAAATACATTTTTCAAAAACAATAATTGAAAATAAAGAAATTCATATTTAAGAAACTTAACATTTAGTTAATTATACACGGGATGTGATCTGGGTATATATATTTTTTATTTATTTGAATGTAATTTATGAGATTACTCTTGGCTGCTTATACTCTCAAACATCTTGAAAATGCAGCGAAATCCGAAGTTCCCAAAAAGCTCGCTCGTTTCTCTCTCCTTTCGCAGGACTCGCATTCTCTTTTGGGTGTCCTGCTCTCAGTTGCAAAACAGCTGCTTGTCCTGTGGCATAATTCCGCTTTTGTTGTCCCTTATTATTGTTGTGGCATCTGCTTAATTTCGGCTTATCCCCTAACATTTTTTTTACCACAAGAGTTACCTATGTGAGTTGCAATCTGTTTAACATAAAATAACACCAATTAGTTGCCTACTTAAGTGGGTTGTGCAAGGTGAAGTGAAGTCAAGTGCTTAAAACTATTCTTATTCCTAAAAGTCGATAAGAGAAATAAATTTAAATTAAAAAGATTTTATTCAATTAATTGTAATATAGTTTTTTTTATATTAAAAACCAAAAAAGGCGCAAAGCTGCAGCTGCATCAACAAGGAAGTCAGCTATCGAAAGCTTGAGTTTTATGAGGAAAAGCTTGTTTTGAAAAGCTTTGGTAATGCAGTTTTGGGGCGCAATCCAAGAACTATTTGAATTATATACAATTCAAGTCAATAATATAAATAAAATGTGATAAGCTGAAGTTGCTGTTGATTTAGGGTAAGTATAAAAAAAAACAAGAATATTTTTCTGCTATTAAATGAAAACTTTAGTTGATTGAAAAAGAGATTATAGAAAAATCATCCACAACGAAACGTGCTCAGACTGTTTTTCAAGGGGATTAGACTTTAAGTGAATTTAGCTTTTATTGTTAATACAATTTTTGTACAATTCTTGGGAGTGAAGGACGGTGTTAATGATAAGCATGCCCATTGAAAAATAAAATTATTTGGTAATGCTCTAAAAGTGTGCCAAACCATTTAAGAACTTTCCTATTGAGCATGCAATTTCTGCACAAATAAATCAAATATGATTATTTGATGACCTTTCTGCCCCCAAATGCTGATGCTGCTCCACTCGTATCTGCAGCAAATTAGCATTTGTTCAGCCAACAAAACGAGGACCCAGCTCCTTGGTGGCCGTAAACAAAATGTTGCAGCATTTAGAGCGCAAATAAAAATGGCAACGAGGAAAACAAGTTCTCCTTGTCTTTCTCCCTTTCTCTGCTTGGCCGGCTACACATTCTCAGATATTGCATAAATAATTTATGTAGTTATTTTTGTCTTTTGCCCTTCGCTGTGTTCTTTCCACAAATAGTTTCTCGAATGCGAATTCAATTTGCCAGGGCCAAAAAGGTGGTGGTATATTCTTGGCCTTCTCTGCTAAGAAAATGCATATTTAAATCAAATAAAATTCCTCGACTCGGAATTAAATGTTTAAAAATTTAAAAACTGACTTTCGCTGACTGGCACCCTCTTGCCAGTCATCATCTCACCTTGCCAAAGTCCAACCCTTCGGGGAGTCGTTAATTTTTATCACATCTTGTGGCCCCAGGGTCCTTGGTCCTTTTTCCTTCGATTCTGGCTGCATTCCACTCCAAAAATGCATTGGGCTCTGGGGAGGCAGGTGTCTGCCCATTTTCTTGAGACGGCATCTCTTATTAAAGCCAAATGGAGGACCCAAAAGGACAGCAGAGGAAACTTTGGCCGCCGCATTGGTTAGAAATGCAATGAAAATTGGGTGAAGAGTGAGCCAGGCAAAAGTTTTTCTAAACGAATTTTGATTCACTTACATTTATCATCAGGAAGTATGCTTATAAGAAATTCTGGTGGTGATTTTTAGAAGGGAATACAAATTTTTGTTTTATATTGAATACATTTAATTACCCGGGCTTATATAGTTAAATGAATTTATTTGTTTGGTTTCTAGTTGAACAATTTTGTAATTGTTATGTTTTATGCTAGTCACTAATTTGTTATCTTAACTTTTTTGGGAGGACTTTACTTTTAATTGGGGTGCGTATTTAATAGTTTTGATATATTATTTACAAATTTTTTAAATAGGTTTTTATAATTATAAAATCCGGATTTTTCTTTCTTTTGATGATTGTATAGATTTTAGCTGGACCTCAAGCACTTACAATTTCGCAAGTACCCATTTGGTGAGGGTAAATTTCGCATTGAGACGCGACATGCATACCTAATGACCGAATCGTCGCAGTCTCTCTCTTTTTGGTTGTCGGAAAAGTAATAAAGCGTGACCAACAAAGCGAACTCAAAGCGAAATTCGTCAGCAAAAGTAATAGAAATTGAAGGCATGCCCCAAAAAAGGGAAAAAACCGAAAAGGAAACGGAAACCGCAAGCGGGTAAAAGACAAAAATGGCTGCTCGTCTAACCGGAGTACCCTCCTCTAACTGTCCGTTGATTATGAATACGGAGAGCTGGCTGACCGCAAGCTGCAGTCTGTTAAAATCCAGGGTCGTCGGCCCTCGAATCCCGTGTCGCATATGTAAGCAGGCCACGTTGCAGTTCTTTGTTGTAAATTGGCAAATATGCAAATCAGACCCAGACGATCAACAGGAGACAGGAGTTGCAGGAGTACCGCCTCATCATCATCGGCTTGCAGCAGGACCTCTCAGTTCCCTGTTTGCAGTCTCCTGGCTTCGGTTTGAATTTGTGGCCAATTCTGGGGTTGCGGGTGGCCTGGAACCGGAGTTCTTAGCCCGCTGAAGGCGCTGGCATTATAAATATAAAAACTGACAGCCCCTTAAAGACCAAAAGTTGGTCAAAAACCTATTCCTCTCTTTCGCGCTGAAGTCGCTCGCTAATCGCCGGTCTTTCAAACGCTGGCCGTAATCCTAATTGTACAAAGTCGCCGGCGAAGGGCGCAGATTGCTAAAAGTTAGCAGTTGGCAGTTTTTTTAATGATTTGCAAATCCGACTCTAAAGATGCAATAAATATTGGGTTGAGCTTCTGGGCCAAAACACTAAAAAATATAATAGAGCTTATGAAATGAATTTTATTTTAATTTAGTGGTAAATGTAAAGTTATTTAAAGTTTCAACCCTATAAAGAAATACAAAGTAAATATAAAATTTGATAAAAATTTCCTACATTTATCTTTAATTATTTAACTCGTACTTAATTGAACCCAAAATAAAGGTAGCCCTCTAACTATTTTATCCAGTGTAGAAATTCCTAAAACCAAGCTCAGCAATGTGGGGAAATAAAAAGAAGTCAAATCCGTTGGCAGGAAAAGGGCACAGTCGCTGGGCCGCTGAAAAAGTTGTAAAAATATATAAAAATTAAAAAGTTGTATTCCAAAAACGGCAGCACGATTGCCAGACAACGAAACCAGAGGCCACAGCAAAACTCGGAAACAAACCAAATGGAAAGGGAATGGAAACGAGAACGAAACCAATAAAGCAAAACAAATCCACTTAAATGTGCCAAGTGACGACGGCCACAGTGAAAAAAGGCAAAAAGCAAGGGCACCGGCCAAAGTGACAAAGTTAAATTCGAAACTCATAAATTGGCTTATCCACTTAACTGTTAACGGGTTCTCTCTGCCCCGGACCAAGTTTCGTTGCCAAAAAAAAAAAACACAAAATACAAAAACCATGGTAGATGTAAAAACCGTTGGCTAATAATGGCGACAACCCAAAAAACGGCACTCGCATCGATCAGGCCAAAAACTCGGACTCAGACTCGACCGCTTCATTTGGCAGGGAAACTTTGCCCCTTTGTCCCTGCTGAGATTTTTCCGCCGAACTTTTCGCATCATACTTCAATCAGCGTTAGTCACTGCCGCCGCATGTCCTTCAACTTTGGCTGTGGTGCATCTAGTATGGGTCCTTGCAGCAGCCATCCTGATGACTTTCTTACGCTCGCTCGTCTTGTTATTCACAGGCCTTGGGTTTTATTTTAATTCGCATTTTCTTATGAGATTTATACGGCTGCAAATAAGAAAAGAATTATAGTTTGTTTCTATAAACTATAAATATTTTTAGGAACTCAAATGGATTGTAAGCTAATGGATTGTACATTTAATGACAAAAACTTGTATTAATTTTTTCACTTTAAAATTATTTATATTTTCCATAGAAAAATACTTTTTATTGGGAAACATTTTATAATAGAAACGAATATAAACAAGTTAAAGCCCGACCCTTCCTTTTTTTAAATAAAAAATATTATTCTTAAGCAAAAAAAAAAGCATAGAAAAATATATAAAATTATTTCGATTTGTTTAAAAGAACCCTTAAGTCAGCAAGAATGGCGACACATGCCACACTTTTTCCATTGGCTGCCATTTGCAACAAATTGCAGCTCATTAGTTGGAAATATTGCGGAAAAAAGAATAAACGCCGAGACAAAAGCATAAAACAGAAACTGAAAGCGCAAGGAAATTTTCCGCTTTACATTGCAAATGTCTTGCTCTAAAAACAGTGGAATAACACTAGGAAACCATAACGCGTTGAAGAAGCTAACAAAATATTTCCCAACTTGCTAAAAAAGTAATTAAAAAACTTTATAACGAATCATTCAAGCGCACATAAGATATTGATTTATATAGAAGTTATTACACCTTGGATGTTGAAGACGTTCCACTGTACAGGCAGCTGCAACTGATGCGAATTTCTTGCAAAAATTCCACCAAGACGAGAGGCAAAGAGTTGTGCCAAAAGTTGCCATAAAATAAAATACACCTGGCGCCATTCGCAGGGAAAAGGACTTAAGGGCGGCAGCCCGCAGGGGCGAGGTCGGCGGAAAAAAACCCACAAATATGTGTGTGCATGCTGATGTGAATGAAATGTTTGCCTGTGGAAATGACCGCTCACAAACACACAGACACGCAAGGCGCATTTATGGCATAATTAATTAGAAATTATACGCGTTCTGCATGTGTAATTTGCATATTACTCGACCAGCAGGCACCGAAAAGAGACAGAAGACAGTGGTGTGAAAGAGACGGCACTAGCATGAGGGAAGCTGACGCTTCATTGCGGTCATAGAACATTCCATATTTGCTCTCCAGCGGAAGTCCCCTGGGTTCCAATTCCCGTACTCCCCATCCATTCCGCATAAAGTTCCCTTCCTGCCACTGTCAGCAGTCAATTAAGAAGCATTTTTATGCGACTTACCCAGTGGTCAATGCTTAGTGTGCAGAGGTATACTAGGCAAATTACAGATGAGCTGCCGAACCATTGAAAATTGTTTTATTTAAAAAATAACTCATAAGTAAAAGACCACACAAATAGTTAAACGTTTGCATTCAATATTTAAATTCTAAATCGAAAAAAATATTGCTTAAAACACATGTATCAAACAAAGTAATGCTCAAATCAAAAAACTCAAATAAATAAATCAATT
Source organism: Drosophila gunungcola (assembly GCF_025200985.1). Taxonomy (NCBI): domain Eukaryota; kingdom Metazoa; phylum Arthropoda; class Insecta; order Diptera; family Drosophilidae; genus Drosophila; species Drosophila gunungcola. The sequence goes on along the minus strand of NW_026453167.1, from coordinate 1,233,138 downwards.
TCCATATTAACTAAAGTATTGCTCAAATCAGTCATGATAAAAATGTTTACCACTACTGTCAAAATGACTAAATTACTCATTTTGATTATATTTTATTTTTTTCATATCATTTTTAAAATAAATTGTATTACAAATGCTCTATTACTAAGTGCCAAAAAAATAAAACAAATAAAGACAGTAAAAATTATAGGATATAAACATTACATATATTTTTTTAATCGAATAATTTTAAAACTTCTCAATAAGAAGTTTTTTTACAGCTGAATCCTACTCTTCATTCAATATAAGCAATACTTATATTCCTAATAAATCGAATAACTATAAACCTTCTCACTCAAAAGTTTCCTTCCCCCTTTCCTTCTCAATTTGAATCCTTTCGAAATAAGAAGCAGAAACAACACTCGTTTTGTGTTGTCCACTTTCGAGGGCTGAGCTCTCTATTAATAAAATCTTGGCGGATGATCTGAGTAATTGAAGATGTAATGCCCCGCCAGTCTGACAAACAACTGCGGTATTGGGTTTGTTTATCCCTTAAAAGTTTTTGGGTTTGGTCTTCCCAACAATCTGAAAATCCGCAATGCAATTTTCCACTTGCTCGCTTCGTTCGTTTGGCTTCACTTCGTGGAATTCATTTTGACATGTTTCTCTAGAATTTAATGCCATTAAATGTTTCTGCTGATTTGGCAGAATCGGTTTCTATTATTCATAGATTACCCGCTGATAAATGTTCTTTGTTTTCGTTTGTCAAGCCGCGTAGTGCGACTCATCAAAAATTTGTACTCTTTAAAGTAAAACAAATAAGTGAAAATAAAGGCGACAATAAAAAGAGGAAACCCTTAAGTCATTTCCCCTCTGCGAAAAACCTCTAAGGAATATTTTAACGGGTTTGAGGGTAAGTAAAGTTTATTTGATAGGCGCGTGTTTAATTTTCACCCCTGACACCTTTTCCATTCGCTCGTGTCTCTTCTCATAACTTATTAAACCCGAATGGCCAAAAATAGCATTTGTGCCTGGCATAACCAATTGCTTTAAAGTTGAAGTCAGCCGCACATCTTGAAAATTCCTGAGGCGTATTTTTCCAGCGTAGAAACAACAAGCAGTCACAGCAAAAATAACTTGTTAATGGTCTTTGGTTAAAACTGTCAAAGCACGTAGTTGGGTGGGTGGGAAAATTCGAAGGGGAGTGGTCCGAAAGTTTCCACTTTTAACGGACTCCCAAATTATTTGTGCCCACCTTGCCCCAAATTTAACATTAATCCTCACACTTTCAGCAGCTAATAAAGCTCTCAACTATAAATAATTTATAAATTATCATAAATAACCATAACCAGCTGTATTAAAAACGAAAAATTAGTGACAAATTTGGTAATTAAATAAAATGAAAATACCGCGCAGTATGCAGGAGAAAATTATTTATTTCCCGCCAAAGTTACTCGCCAGCTGACTAAGTTAGCGCTTCGCTAATGATGATAAAGTGTGCCAGATTCCCTTATTTTCCTCTTCCCGGCAAATGTTGCACCTCCACCTGTCCAAAACGAGACAAAGTTTCAAGTTATCAAAATACGAAACCCACAAAAATGTATTAAGCTTGAGGGTCTAGGGTGGCAAAGAGCTGTGTCTAGACTGCTTACTTAATAATAATTTGCCAAACAGCAACAACTGCAAACGAACAAACAAGCCAACACCAAAGGCAACTCATTTTGAGCGTCACTAGTGAGGCAATACACTGGGAAAAACAGGACTTAAACTGATTTTAATAATGCATTTTATGTATGTTATATTTAATTTATGGAGAAGACCTTATATTATTCCACTTTAAGATATTGTATATATATTAAGATATAACTAATGTTTATTTTAAAAAAATCAAAGCTTTTATTATTTTAAAAGCCATCTCGTAAACACCATAAATATAAAAGGTCCTTTCCAAGTTCACAAGTCAACAAATAACTTACCTTACTTTTATCTCTATGCATCAAGAAAAGGCAAACGTGGCGTATACGCAATATTTGCTGTAATTTACACCAGCCAAAGTCTGAGGGCCAGGGAGGGGAACTAGCTGAGCAGGCACATGGCTGAAAGGAAGCATGTATTGCATTTAAAAAATATATATATCTGCACACCAACATTGTCAGCCAATGTCACTAAAGCATGTTTGTGTGGGCTACGACAAGTTGATCAAATGGCCACCGGATGTACAGCATAAAGATAGGAAGAAAGTCCGTAGAAAAGGGAGAGGGCGACGCCAGACAACCGGAAGGCAGCTCAAAATACTTTGGCCCAGCTTTTGTCACATTTTTGCAGGTTTTGCATAAGCCCGGCCAATTTCCATCTGGATTACAATTCATTCCTTGTGGCTAAAGGCCAACTTTAAAAGGCGACAGAGATGCCACCTAGTGTCTCTAGCTAGCACACGCATTAGAATGCCGAGGAAGTTTCCACAGACGTGTGCGAGTTTTCGTCTCCTTTTCTGCTTTTCCCATTTTCCCAGCCACCCACAAACTCCGGCCAAAGCAAAACCGGAAAAGATGATTAATTCAAAGTTATTAGAAACATGACTGAAATTTATAATGTCCAAAGATCAAGGAGAGAGATGAGGTGGTGTGAGCTCTGGGAAACACCTACAAAAAAATGAAATAGATATAGGCGAGACTTAAAAAGAGAGCTATAAGAGAGCGAATAAGTTTTGAAGTCAAATTGGGTTCCCAGGTGCTGGTCCGCAAATTTTAAGCAAAATGAGTTTAAAAAATTGAAAAAATAATAACCATCAATTAATTTGCTTAGTATAACCCTAAAGACTAAGCTTGAACAATTTTATATTTTAATCTTTGCTTTTTTAGTTTTTTCGTGTTCATGTTATCAAATAAAAATTACAAAAATAAAATAATAATATTTTGATAAAAATACCACCTCGGCCTACGGGGTTTTTAATTAATAATTTTTCTGGTACGGAACATTGCACTTTGTTTTAGCCAGCCACTAAGATAAACACGCACACAAATTCAAGCTTATCAGCACACGAAACGAAGTAGCAGAAATGGAAAAGGATAGAAAGTCGGGAGAAAATCAAGGCAGAGCAGGGGAGAAGACCGCAAAATGCGGTTGAGCTGCAGAACCATTAATTTGTTTGTTGCCTCTTTTTGCCCTCGCACAGGTTACGAATGGAATGGGAATGTGGCTGGTATCCTTAGACAATTTGAAATTAATATTTAAATGGCTATGCAAATTCACTGGCAGCTGAAAATGAGCAAGTGCCTGTGGAAATTGCTGCGGTCGCCAAGGAAGGAAACTATTTTCAACTTCACCGAGCAGCAGCATTTTCGCGACTTTTCGTTTTCTTTTCCACCCAATTTATTATTTTTTGTTTTGGTGTAAGCTAAGCAGTCAAAATTTGAATGAATTCTAGGAGTAAAAACCAAAGGGTGAAGAAAAATAATGAAAACTGTTATTGAAATAGTTTTAATTGCTCTAGTACTTGAATTTTTAATATTTAGTCTTTCAAAAGTTCTTGTTCCTTAAGGTTTAAAATCAATTTTTTAGAAAACTATTGGTATTAATACAATTAACCAATTTATTTTTGTTTGGTTTTTTTAAATAGGTAATATGTTAAATAAAATGTTTGAATTTACAATAAATTTTTCAATTAAACAATATTTATTATTCGTTATTTCAAAATATATTTATAATGCTATACAAAATGAATCAATTTAAACTATTTATATACATATAATTGCTTAAGAACTACTCGACATAGCAAGACCAAATATTTTAAATTTCCCCTCTTTGAAAACCAAATACTGGGAAGAGCTGTTCAAAAACCACTCAGTTTGTTCGCACTCAACACTCTCAGCAAGCTCTGTCGCTTAAGAGCTTTCTGCCGAGAGATACTGGTGGAAAAAGAGATTTCCGAGAGCTTTACCCACGGAGCGTGTTTTTGTTGTTACTCATTTTTGAGGTAAACAACATATGGCAAAATATGGAAACAGGCGGCTGAAACTAAATTGCTCAAATATTGGTATTTGCATGGACCCAACAAAAGGAAACTGCGAGTATGTTAAGTGTGGGCAAATACAGCCAGAGCATATAGTTTACAACATTTTTGAGCAGTTATTGCATAAATATGGCTTGTATAAACAAACGGAAAAGCTAAGAGCTTCACATCACTTTCACTTGGCTTTTCCGCTCTCTCCGTCTCTCTCTTAGTCATTTTCTCTTGGCTGGATTTCCATTTCCTTGCTTTTATTTCCCGTCTAACAGCTGTTGCCAACATTTCCTTAACATGTCCCCTGCTTTTGGCTCATTACTGAAAGCCAAGCTTCGGGCCATTGAGCTAGAACCCAAAGTTGGCCGTTCGTGGCCAAGTTCGTTGAGTGCAAACTGCATTTCTCGGCGACTGCGACGCCGTCGTCGAGTGCAACTATTGGTTTTGGCCATCATCTAGCCTCGTAGTGTCTTCGTATCCGCGATTCTTGGCCACGCAACTTGGGAAGTTCGTAACGCGGAACCAGCTGCCTGTAACTCGCAACTCGCAACTCACTGCTCGCAATCCGCCCAAGAAGCGCACTTTGATTGCAAGTGCCGCCCGCTTGTGCCGCCGCTTCTGCGATATATAGTAGATTCCGATTCCGAAGCCAATTTTGCCTTCAGTCTCCAGCCGACTTCCTCTACGTGCGGTTCTCAGTCGTCAGTCGTCAGTCGTTAGCCGTCAGTCGATAGTCGTCAGCCAGAATTCGTAGAATTAGAATTCGTTGTCGCGCTTGCAGTTCAGCTTTTCGCAACCGGAAGTTATCGTTATCCTTTCGCCCACGCGTATATTGTGCAGGTCCTTTTTCGCCCTTCAGTTGCGCGCGCGTTTTCCCAGCTCGCGATCTTTTTCCCGCGATCAAAACTCAACTCTGTGACAAAGAAGTGGACTTTTTAGTGACACGAAAAAATTAATAGCAACAAGCCAGATTGTGTGACAAGCTCAGAAAAGTTAAAACTCTAAACAGTTAATCAACAGTTTTACTATAAGCATTAAAAAGGTATAGCGAAATACAAAAGTTGGGTTAAGTTTAAGAAAATATAAGGGGAAAATATAGGCAACTAATTAAAAGTGATAATTTAAATTATTTATTTTAAAATTACTTAAAAACTTGCAGTATTTATAAGCAACATAAGATCAAGACAATTATACTTAAAATGTGTGCACATAAGTTCTTAAATATCAAGAACATTGATCAGTTCTTATACCTGTTTAGGTTTATAATTGTATCTAAAATAATTTAGCATATAAATGTTGTTAGCATTTAATTTTTTGTCTCTTGCTTTTTAAATGAAATATACAAAAGAACACTAACACAAAGTTTGGGATCAATAAATTCTTAACATGTATTACTCAAAAAAGGATTACTCGGTTATTATATTAATTTGTAATTGCTTTTTAAATAACTTAAAATAAAAATGTTTTTTACCGTACAATCAAATTTGTAATTTTAAGTATAATTAATTTTCATGTTCGTATTAGTAATTTTTATAAACATTAACTTTTTTAATCTAAATATATTATTTGTTGTAAATTATTATCTTTTTAAGCCCCTATTAAACCATTTTATTGTCTTATAAGAAATTACATATTGTGTTAAACCTTTAGTTTTTATAGTCCAAACTGTTATTTGTTATGATTTATTACCATTTTAATAAATAACAATTTTACTTTACTCAATAAAGCATGCGAAAACTTCTAGTTTTGTTTTGTTTGATTTTAAAGCATTGGAATTTCTTCTTTGAGCTATTTGGAAAGTTCAGCTGATTAGTTGAGTTGCTTTGAGGCAGCCAAATTTGCATTGGGTTTGCCTTTAATTTATTGGAAGCATGGGAACAAAGGAAGTTGTTGCCGTTTCGTTGCCCTCTCAAAACAAATTCCAAACTAAGTTGCAGGACGCCGCTCCCACCCGCAACCTCATTATCATCATCATCATGATCATCATCATGGCGAGGTATTGTTGGTTGTACTTTGGTACCAAATATCGTAACCGAAACCACAACATTCGACGTCAATCAGCAAAGCAGATTTCAATAGCTGTCCCAGAGTCTCCAAGTTGCTGCCGAAGTTGTTGTTCGTTCTGGCGATGCAGTTGTTGTCGAACAACATTCGCATAGCCTTCGGCCATCAGCTGGTGGTGCACCCCACAATTTTCCGGGCCCCCTCCCTCTTCAAGCATTTTCCCCACCACCCCGCTTTTCCCACTTTCCAACTTCCAGCTGTGCCGAGCTGTTTCCGTTCATTGGCAAGACCAGATTGGCCCATAAAGTTGCCAGTGCCAGTTTCGATTTGCTAGTGTTGAATGCCTTGCAGAAGATTTAACTTAAACAATCAACACGCTCCAAATTGGGCTTCTCCTGCTGCTCTGGAATTTCCTTTAGTCTGTTAAATCCAAAAATGGGTGTTAATTTCAATAGTAATTAATAGTTTTTGCAAGGCATAACGAAATTTGAGCTCTAATTAACACTTTCATTCGTTATTACACTTTAAAATACGAATTGCCTGCTCAGCTTGATCAGTTAATTGACTAATTAATCTGATTTCAAGACTAAAACAAAAAGTCAAAAACTCACTCAACTTTTGTGCAAGAAAAAATAAGCAATTGATTGAATTCACTCCCTCTGCAGATGACTAAGTTGTTTACACACTATCTATAGAAATCGACATGAAAATTCCCCTTCTATTGCCTTTCATTTCGTTAATTTTATGGGCGATTTTCCATACATAAATCTGCGCGCATATTAATTACGATTCCACACACACCTCGTTGGCACTTTGCATTTAAACTGTCCGCAGTCTTCTCAGTTTCGCTAGTGATACGTTTCATTTAATAGGTTATCTTATATAAATCTATCCTTGTTAATCCATTTGTTTTTTTATGGCCTTAAGTCGTGGGCATTAAGTCGTAAATTAAGCCAGCTGACAAACTGACAGATGGACAACGGCGATTTGATAGCAGACCCGTCCGTCCGTCCACCATTCATTAACTGCGGACACTAAAATGTTAACGGCAACTGCCTCACATGTTACTCGCAAATTTCGAGTTTGGCCTTTGGCGAAGTTTTAGTGTCGAATATCAAGTGATTTCGGAGTTTATCACGCTATTCGTTATTACACACTACGCCCCCCTTTCTTGGGAAAAGGTGGAAAGGAAGTGCAATTTAATCCCTGTTGGGCGATTTCAATATGCGGAAGGTGAAATGTGATTCCTACACATGGCGTAAGCCAACTGGAAAGTGGTTAGGCATATTTTAGCCGAGTCCCTAATGCCAAAGTGCAGCCCAAAACGCAGTTCATGCAATAGTGGAAATGTGCAGTAAAATTTTAAAATCTTTCAAAAACTTGGAAACTCTTTCCATTAAAAAAATTATGGCCTATTAGGTTTTTTCTGTTTTCAAATGAAAAGCTATTGAAAATTCAATTTCCTATAAATTGATTTATTTTTATGAGCGCTGGAATATTTGGGAAACTCATGATAGGTAAATTTTTAGCACACCCAATGATACTAAAACATTTTTAAAAGGTTCATAAAAAATTATTAACGCTTTGCCTATAGTTTATTTATATGCAGAAATTCAAATTTGAAAAAAAAATACATATATATTATGTTTTAAGCAATTTTTATAAGCTTTTATTTTTAGGAGATAGTTAGAAACGGTATGGTTTACTCTTTAATAGACTTATTGCCTTCGGCTAAAAAAAACAATATATTTCTTTAAATAAAAAGAGTTTAATCTTTATACTTTTACTTTCGATTTGATCAACATAAATTTGTATAAAACTGTAAATGAAATGTAAAAAAAATGTTGTAAGACAATTTTATTGTCTTTTATTTTCAGAGAAATTAACTGATAAACTTTTTATATTGATGGACTATTTAATAGACTTATTGCCCTCAAAAATAGCTTAACCTTTCTCTTACAGACAAATTAAACTTTTCACGACTTGCTTTCAATTTATAGATTTGATCCACAAACAATTGTTATTAGTGTAAATTACATGTTTTCATGAAAGATTTGGAAAGCTTGAATATGATTGAGTCGGCTGCAATTTGCTTATATTTCCTCTTGACAAAACTTAAATTATTAAATTGATTGCTTTGGATATTCGATATTGGCGATATTGAAGGATTATTTGGGGACTTTTAGCCTCGTCATCGAGTCGCCTTCAGCAGTTCCTGCCTTTCAACTCGCGACTTTCGACTCTCGACGGGCGGTAACGAAAGCATTTAGGCCGAATAGTATAACTGCCAATCTATCAACGTGTTCGGCGACAGGCCGCAAAACTGCAACCGAAACTGCTTCGTTGTAGCAGCTAATAGGGAAATAATTAATTTCCACTTTGATGTGTTGTATGCATATTGAGCCGAGCTGGTAATTAATTCGGCAGTCGCTTGACGGCTTTTGTGCGCAGAGCAGGTTTCAGCCTGCTTCATTGCTCCATTTTCATTTCAATTACCATTTCCATTTCCTTATTCTTTTCGGTTTTCTGGGATGGCCTACTTTCGGAACTGTGTCTCATCTGGTGCATCTACTTCTTACTATACTTGCAGCTTCTTTTTACGTTCCGCCGACTCTCCGTACTTCCCTTCAATTGCATAGGTAAGTTGAACAAAAGTCTCTGATTAGTAGAGCATTCACAGGGAAAGCTGGAGAAAGGGCCAAAGAGAACATTTAAGTGGCAAATCGGGGGAATGGCAGTGAACTATGTGCTTTTATGATAAATGATTTGCGATTTGTGTGCATTCGTTTGCGTTTTATAGACGTTTCATTACCAGTCAGTTCAGTTCCCCTTCCGTTGGCGCATCGTAAAAAAATGATTTCGATTCGCCGACTGCAACGCAGAATCAAATCAAACTGCATGGAAAATTGCCATGCAGAAGGGGGCGGATTTTCCGGATGAAGGGCATGGGTATTTGCATGGATTTTTAGCATCCAATGATTTGGCTTTTAATGCATCACAGAGGTACCATGCACAAAGTTGCCATTCAATCGACATTGATGAGATTGATCTTGCAACTTTGCAACATGCAAACGTGAAAAAGGGCTTTCAAATGGGTTTGAAAGCGCGGAAATTGAATTGAGAAAAGAGTAAACATTTTCACGAAAAAAACTTGAATTTAATTTAAGAAAATAGTATTATAAGAAAATTTGAAGTGCAAATAAAAATGCAATTTTATACATTATAAAAAATGAAGTTAATTCCCGAAAGAAATAAATCTAAAGTGAATTGGAACTTAAAATGGGCACTAATATATTTGTATATATAAGATAAATTATATCTTTTGTGATAAAACACGCTATTGTTTAAAGTTTAAAAATATTTAATAAATGGATTTATAAAATAAAATGTACAACCATAAAAATTTTGATAGACATGAAGAAAAGCGGAAAACCAAACCTAAACTAATAATAAAGTTTAATTGAAATAAATTAATTTCCTATAGACCCAAAGCAATTTAAAATAAAAGCACTCTCAGCTCATACAAGCAATCAAACAAGTTTGAACAATGGGAGTGAAACTTTAAGCCACGAATCCATCCATCAAGTGGCGAGTGTGAAATCGATTGACTTGTTGACCACCTGAGAGGTGTTGACTGCTGACTGCCGACTACTGACTGCCATCAAATTCCCGGCAGCTTCCACTCGAAACGAGAGCCAAGGAATCAAAAGTTCTCCGGGGTCGTGGCAAGTGACTTCGCCACCCCCTTTTCTTCTTTCGGGTTGAGCAGGACACACAAAAGGGGTGCAGAGGGGTGGGGGCTCAACACCCACCCCTGGGAGAAAGGCAGTGACAAAGCCGTCACAGCAAGTATCGTGTTATCCTCTTTGCAAAGGACACGACTCTGTCCTCTCAATGGCTTTAAAATGCAGCAATTAAACCGCAATTTCTATAAAATGCGAAAGAATACGGATGGCAAGTGGAGGGAGCGGGGACAACAATTACGAGATCCATTTAACTTTGGCAGGATGCGAAGAATGCGACACATGTCGCTAAAACTCGACGGGGAGCCAACAAAACTGGCGACACGCCGACTGAACTCACGAGGGGACACACTCGCATCCGCATTCATGTCCTGGCCGCGTTCAAAAGTCAGCGAAAGCACAGAATAAAATAAAATAAAACAAAATCATACGAGGCGGGCAAGAAACTTTGCTATGTCGCTAAAAGCGCACAAATCTTTCCCTGGCAAGCTTTGCAAAATAAGAACCAAAGCAATGCACAGAGAAGGTTTTCGACTATTTAGAAAATTCAATATAAATACAAGTTCAGCTAAAATATTCCTTTCCTTTTTATATAGTAATTCTACATTTTATTTTAATTATAAACTGTTTGAATGTTGTGCCAAGTTATACTTAATTTTCTTTAATATGTGAAAAAACAATTCCAGAAGTTAAAGTTCCCTTTTAATTAGTTATAATACCAGAAACATTTTTTGTTTATATGAAGTGCCAAGATTATACTAATTTTTCCATTGTTATTTAGAAAACCATTCAAGGATTCTTTAAAAAATATACAATACTTTAAAATATGTACAGTTACCTACATTTGGCATAGCTTAACTTTAACTTCACGTTTTACTTAGTAATTGAACATGTTTTTTTAGGTTTAATCTGTTTAAATTCAGTTTCAAATTACACACATTCTTCTTTGAGTGCAGGGACGACAGAGTCGCAGCATCATACAATCAGCACAGGATGTTTTTGCGCTCATTATGCGCCAGCTGCAGCTGCAGAAAATCTTTGCGTCAGCTCGTGTGTGTCCCTGTATCCTTTTGTTGATCCCTCACATAAACATTGAGTAAAAGAAGCTGGATGAATGAAGCAGCATTTGATACTCTTTTTTAATGCTAGAAACCTTTTATAGATATTGTACTTACCAACTATAACAATAGAATGCAGAAATCGCAAAAATGAAAGAATATTTATTAAAAAGTTAACTCCTTTCCTAAATTTAAACTACAAATTCCTGAAGACTTGCCAACTAAATTGGCAAAAACGTATAAACAAAATAATCAAAGAAATTGACTTTTAAATTAAAACAAGTAAATGTTACGAACTTACAATGTGGTTAAATTGGTTCATTATCTGTGAACCAGTCTTGAATCGGTTATGAAATGGCAATAAAAACTGGCTACTAATCGATGGGGCGCTCAAATAAAAACGTTATTAAACCGGGTGCTATTTTTTAATCGAAGCCAATTCAGTTCAATTTGAAAAACGTAACGTTTATGAACTGGCCCCAGGCTTTTATGCGATATCTGATTTAAGTTTAATTTATTGGGTTTTTGAAAAAATGGGTTTTTTAAAATGTTTAAAATATTTGAAATAATGTTTTTTTATGGTCATTCATCCTAATGAGTCTTCTCCAGTAAAAAGGGTACGCAAATGGGAACCATCTAGAGACGAAAATGTCTATTTTGTGCTTTGTTTGTGTACGAGTATGTAAATAAATAAAAGTGATGTACTATGCGTCCCTGCTGGTTGCATTCTTTGAGTGTGTTTTATTCGCAGGTGAGGGTGTGAGTTCGGAAAGTAATATGAGTTTGGGTAGGAGTAGAACTCTCGTACTCGTAACAGTATGTGTGTAATTGAGTTTCACTTGGCGAATAGGCGACCGTCTGACATTGACTTTATTCAGAGCAACGCCTGTTGGCAAGACAAACAACTGAGACACAACGACGCCGGGATTTTCCAGATAAAGGGAATCGGAGAAATGGGGACAAAGGAGTGCGATATGTGCCCGTTTCAGATCTTATTTGCTGAAGTGCAAGCAGAAGTCAAAGGGGCTTAATGCACTTTAGAATTATGTGAGCCATGACAGAGAAGGGCCAAAGAATTATGCGGATTGTTGTTCGCAACATGTCTTGTGGCACTGAGATTAGGAAAATTGGTTTTACAAAATGTGTTTGTAAATTATGTATAGTTTTTATAAGCTATAATGTTTAAGATTATTATCGCGTTGCTACGAATATTCAAAATGGCATAAATAAAATAAAATAAATTTAATCAATATAATTGAATAGAATTTTTGTTATCTTTTCTAAAATATAAAAAACTTATAGTTTGACACGAATGTTTTGAATGGTATATATTAAATCACAAAAATCTACATTGCTTGGATTTATGTTATTTAAAGAGACATTTCAAATTTTCTTATTGGCACGAAGATGCAAAATGGCATAAATAATATTCTTTTGTATTTTGAAATAGAACTGCATTGAGTACCAATTTTGGCGACATATTTCATCTATGCAGCTTCTAAAATCCCTACCATCATTGACATAGTTCCTCACCAAAATCGACATGAATATTTAGTATCGGCCGCAAATATGACGGGATTAAAACCATGAAAAGAAACGCCAGCATAATTGTCGAGTTTTGTGCAGCCAACAGCAGTCAAATGCGATTGACAAACCCACAACACACAACACCCAACACACACACACACACACACACATATCGAATATCGGAGAGAGGTGCTAGAAAAGAGCCACAAAATCCACACAATACCAAACACCAATGCGACTGTGGTCGAAGGGTGAAAATCTGGGGGAAGCTGAAATGATGGAACATCGGCATTTGCAAAACGGCAAAATACTGAATAAGTGATTCAATGAAGTGAATCGGTGATTGAATGCGAATGTGAGGGGGTTTGAAACGGGTTAGAGATTGGGGAGTTTTCAAAAACCTTTTGTAACCGATTTGCCTGCGATTATGGGGCTCTCCAATGCCTTCTGTGGAACGCTTGTATTTAGCACTCTTTTGGGGCTTTCCTTTTGGCCAGGAAATACTCGGGGGATAAAAACGGGTATGCCGGTGAAATGTTTTCAGTTTCTCTTCACAATTTCTGTGATTTTTCCCAGCTCTATCTGGAGCATCCTTCAGAAAAGATTGTGGTAAAACTAGATATAAGACTTTTATGAAAGCAATTGACTGTAGGATAAAGGTATTGGTGTGATTAAGTACAAGTCAAACTGAACTATAGGCAATTTATCGCCTTTTAAACACGTAAAGAATAAAAATATATATCTTAGTTATGTTTTTTTGCCTTATTTAGTGGCTCAAATTCTTATTAAATCTTATTTAAATTCTGAACAGTTTTTTCTTCCGATATAAATTTCTACATACTGAATTGGGCTCTAAAACAACTAAACTATAAAAAATATAAAAAATAAATATTTATTGTTTTAATTGACTTATTTAATAAATTAAAATCGTTTTTATATATATATATATGTTCAGCATTTTATAAGTTCTTATAATTTCGTATTTTTGTGTAGTGCGCTTCAGTTAAGTGTTGCAATACCAAATAAAAAATCGATTAAAATTGGTCAAGAGCCTACTACTTGAGTTAACTGCTACCATACCGATTTTCCTGAATGTTAATCCATTCCTTTGGGTACCTCCTAGTCGATCACTCCCTCTGGAATTTTTTGGCAAATCTTTTATCTTATTTTGGTGCTTGATGCTTGGTGTTTGGTGTTTCGGATTTGGGTTTGAGATTACTCTCTTTTTTGGTGTACGGCTTGTGCCTAATTTGGAGACCATTTCGCATCGCTAATGCTGTGCCACCAGTCGCGCGAGTTCGCGTCACTTGGCAACAGCATTTCGGTGGCAGAGGCAGTGGCAGCCTGGCCAACATGCCAGACCGCTGCCACGCCCCCCATGCCGACGCCCCCTTGGGCAGGGACCTCTCAATCGCCCCTCTTCCTCGTTCTATGGCTGTCATGTCGCTGCATTCAGTCGTGCATACATGAAAGTCAATTAAGCGTATTAAGTGTGTATGTGTGAATGTACATGGGCATGCATGGGTGTTCTGTACCCAATCCCCTTTCTCCGATCCCCTTTCTCCGTTCCCCTTTCTCCGCTCCCCTTTCTCCGCTCCCCTTTCTCCGCCTCCTTGTATCGCGCTTATCATGACATTTCTTGGCATCGCCATCAAACAACAAACGTTGTTCCTCCCCTCGATTTCCCGGATTTCCCTGATTTCCCCGATTTCCCTGAATTCCACGCTTTCCCAACCCTTCGTGCAGTCCAACGTGCAACCCTTTTGCACGGGATTTTGCCTTGATTTCTGTCGCTTCGATTTCTGTGCGAATTGTTTGCGCCTGATTGCGGTTCTTAATTTGCTTAAAGATATCCCAGAAAACGGAATGAGGAAAAAAGGGGAATCTAAAGGGTCACCCAGTTATGGGATCGGCTTATTTTAGTCTGCCTTGTGAATTAATTTGAACTTTGGATGTAGGATTATTTTAAGAACTACAAAAACGTGTACATGAAAGTTTAAATCTATTAATTAATACCTAAGAGTGGTCTAGTAAAAGCATTATAAAGTGACTTGTTAAATATTCATAAAGGATGCAGGTCACAACTAATAATGAAAATTCCTTAATGATATATGGACGACACTATTTAAAAATAAATAAAAATAAACGTACTACCATATTTACATATTTAATAAGTATGAAATTTCAAAGAGTGTTATATATAGTCTTATTAGATACTATAAAGTCGATTATATTTACATTTTGCATTAAATTTGTGAAGGTTATGATCTTGTTTAAAAAGTTTTGAAAACCATTGTTAAGCAATTATACCGTTTAACTATTTAAGATTCGTGTTTAATATTACGTTAATTCTTGGCTCTTCGTAGTCGGAATCAAAAGATTGTTGTGCTGAGCAAATATTTACAAATTCTCATTAGGTTGGTTTGCTTTTCAAACAGCAACTCCATTAACATATCCCAGTGGCAGTGAGCAGCCGCTCCTCTCGCTTCATCCATCGTCGTTTGTCCTGCCATCCTTACATCCTGCCCCAAAGTTTCTTGTCGTTGAACAGAAGACACAAAATTACGCATACGCAGCGTGGTACGGGTGGGTGCGGTGGCAATGGCGGTGGCAGGACTGTTGCATTCGGCAAAGTGCAGAGGATAAGCCGAGAACACACACACACTCACACACTCGCACAGCAGCCAGGACACATGTGAGTCTCCTTTTGGAGTGTTAATTGTCGTATGCAAATTTTTGCGCATGCACAAAATGTAACAAAACACGATTTTGAAAGATGCAAATTGGGTGTTGTCGCTGGAGAGGGGGTGAAGTGTCAAAATAAGCTTTAAATTACGACACCCTTCAGGCCCACCTCCAGGTCCACCCCATTGCTGCTGCTGCTGATCCTGCTCCTGCTGCAGACGTGCGATGTAATTTGCAACTGACAAGAGTGAAAGTTATGCGAAGGCCAGCACAAAAAGTGTCAGGATCTCTGGGGCTGGGATTGGGTGATACTAGGCGAAAATGGGTGAAAATCGGGGGAGGAGGACTTTCCAGGACCTGCAGTGGCTTCAGTTCGGTTCGTTTTTGGCTGCCGGGGACAGCCGCATGCGTGATTGTGACATTTGATTAGGTTGCCTTTGTCGAAATGTTAATTTGGCCATTGAAGGTGAGTCCTGGCTGCTGGTTGCCGGCTGCTGGATTGCCAGGACTCTGGCCGAGAACATTTATCAAGCCGGGGCCTCCAAATTGTGGCATATTGTTAGTGGCCAAGGGGGAAAACAATGCCTGCCGCTGACTGACTGCCTGCAACTCGGATAATTATCGATTCAAAGCCAGCCCCAATATCGCATAACTTGGCCGGGGAAATGGGGGGAAATGTTAAATGTTCACCCGGCACCCGGCGTCATTTCCAAATTGAGACAAATTTACCACCGCCAGAATTTACTTAAGGCCATCTCACTTATTACACAATTGACAAAAGACAGAGACAGACGCATAATTGCCGTATAATAATCATAATCCCCACAAAGCAAACACACACAAAGTCTGCCAACTTGTCCACTAATTAAGAAGACAAACTCCGTTCATTGTGTGCATTTTTGAAGTGAACTATTTGGGCAAGACTTGTGCCAATATACGTAACTTAGTTTCGGCTGTGTTCTTAATAATGAAAGTTCTCCCGTCTCCTTGTATCCTTGTCTCCTTGTGGCAGCACTTATTCATTTGGTATTCAAATGACTCAGTTAGCTCCGATAGATTTCCAGGCTGCAAGATGCATTCTGGCGCTCCGTTTGCGAATGATTAGTTAACTGAATAAGATGGGGGACTTATATTGATGTGTGGGGCTAACTATTTAATTAGACCAAATTGGAGAAGTCAGCCCATAAATAATATTTAACAAAATAGATAGTTTGTGGATAAGAGAAAGGGTTTAAGCTTTTAAAGCTTAAAAAAGATCATACAAACAACTAATTTGTTCCAAGTAATTTTGTTTGTATTTCCTTAAAGAATCAAAAATTATATATTTTTATTAACGCATAATGTATTGAAAATTCAGTAAAACTTGTACCAGCTGTTGTAATTTTATTTAAGAATTAAAAATAACTTAATTTTAAAACTAAATGACCCCCAAAATGTCCTAAGCGCACCATCTATTTTAAATAGATTTAATGACAATAAAGTTAACAATTTAGCTGCATTATGCAGTGGATTCTTTAATGGCTTGTACCATTAAAAGGCAATAAACTCCAGTGGTTTTGCCATTTTGAATTCTCTGGCAGCATCATCAGCCAAAAACTTCCGTTTATGGACAAACTCCCTCCTAACCCTATATCTCTTCTTTTTTTATTTCGCACAAAGTGTCAAGTGGTTGAGTGGCATATTCGTTCCCTTGCTCCCAACAAAACTGGCAGCCGGGCGCAAAAAAAAATGCCAGGAAGCCAAACAGCCGACAATTCTACGTGCCAGACATTCAAAACACACACTCACACTCGTATTCAGGCTCATATTCGCTTGTAGGGGGGCCCACTGTGCACATTTCCAGCTCAATTGCGCGCTCAATGAATAATTTAGTTGAAATTTTCAGCGCACTTTTTGTCATGTTGGGAGTCTGTGTGTGAAACTCTCCATGAGTGCAGCAAATTCTCCATCCGCCCCAAAACTCCAGCCCATTCAGTCATAAAATTTATGCGATTTCCCCACACTCTATAGCCAAGCTGCAAAAAAATCGCCCGCGCAACAGTTGAAAATGTTCTAAACTCAAACTCCGACATGTTTTGGAAAGAGGATTGCACCATGTCTGGGTCGTAAATAAATTTTGTGATATTTTGTGAAATAATTTTAACAATTCGTAGTCGTTTTTCAGAAATTATTATTGGTTGCCGTGACGATTTATGCCACTGTTTGTGCAAAGAAATGACATCAAAATGCATTTTAATCCTGAATTGCATCCTGTCATAAACATAATAATGGTTAAACAACTATTGCAAATTGGTCAAATTTGTTGAATTTTAAGTTGGACACATTTATTCTTATATAAAGTATAATAAATAATAGTACGTTTTTTAGGAAAAGGAATAAAATATGCTAAAAAAGTAATACCTTAAGCATTGACCATTTGGAATTTACCTTTCCTTAAATTAAAGTTCCATTATACTCCAAAATCATCACGATGTCGGATCAATTTGCTTTGAACCTGACGGATTGAAAGACAAAGTGTGTGTGATATAGGCTTGGGAACAAAAGCAGTGCTCATCATTTCGAGCTTGAAAAGTGAAAAGCCCATTAATCATATTGCCAGAGTCTTTCTGACCCAAAGGCTTGCCCGCTGACTTGGACCTGCAGCAACAAAGATGCTGAAAAAACTGCAACAATTTCGATTTGAAGCCGAAGAAAAGCCGAGTGCAAGAAGGGTGGAGGTGGAGGTGGAAAGGCAACGCACTCATAAATCATAAAATTCCGGTCGTCGTCATCTATATAATCTTGGCCAAAGCCCATGGCTGCTGAAAGGTATCCGGGGCATTTTCCCGGCTATGATGCTGCAATTTGTAGCTGGTAAAGTGTGAAATTGCGTTGGCAATGCGCATTGTTGGTTCCTTTATTTTTTTGGTGGCCGCTCAATGAATATTTCATGGAAGTTAGGTTGTGCCTTAAATTGTGTGCACGATAAAAGCAAAGCAGTTTAATTGGCTAACACATTTGCCAACTTGATTTGCCAACTCTAACGCAAGTAAATCCTCAAATAAATCAATTAGGCTCGCTCACACCCATTTAAAACCCCCGAAGACCCACTCCCAATTCCATTTAAACTCGACCTGCACCAAGTGTTGTCCTATGGCAGAAATGCCAGACACCTTGGCTAATTGATATAAACGACTGTCTCCTACGGTTTGTAATACAAAATACAAACGGAACAAAAAAATAATGGAAACGTTTACGGAGAAAGGTAACGGAGAAAGCAGCTTTTACCGACTTGGCTTCTGTTCTTTTTATTAAAATTTATGCCTGGGCCCCCGGTTGAAAGTTGCATTTTTTCCAGACCTTCAACCTTTAAGTGTTTGGTCTAGGGAAATTTCGCACATCCATCCTGGAAATGCGAAAGTAGCAGCAGCAGCAGTAGCAACAGCAGAAGCACCAACAGCAGCAGCCTAATGCAATTCCACACCATTATTTTCACCTGCCAGGTTTTAGCCAGACTCGACTCGACTCGACTCGACTCGAAGCGAACCGAAGCCATGAATCGCTCCAACTTTGAAAACCACCGACATGCAACAGAATTTATAATCGTATACGAGGTAGCACTATCCAAGTTGCTCCTGCAACGGGCTTGGCTTTATGTCATTAAGAATGAAGTTATATACACGAAGACTTATATGCCCTGAAGTTATAAGAGGTTTTTTAGATCTAAAGATTTAAAGGAATCAAAAGTCTTAAGACTTATCTTACCAAAAACTATTGTTCTAATAATAGTATTAAATATATAGAAAAATGTGTTCAGAAGAGGTAACGAAGTAAAAAAGTAAACACCAGAAATAGAATAGCTTGTTAAAAACATCCAAAAAAGAAGTCAGTTACTTTCATACCGAGCTAGGTCATAATTAGGAAATTACAATATCTTTATGTGTGTTCATTTTTATTTTATTAAAAAAGCTTACAATATTCAAAATATATAATTTTTAAATATGAATACGGTTGTAGCTCAAACATTTGACCTATTATTAGTGCTTAAAATTTATTTAAATAAATATTTGGATTTATGTTTTTGATTTACAAATCATTTCCTTAAAATTCCGATAAACCCCTAGCCAGGGTATTGAGCTCACAAATTTTGCGTACGCCAGTTACGAGCGTGGGTGTCACAAAGTGGGCGTGTCGATTGCATCACGCCGCACATGCAAACATAGCGAAAGAGAGGGAGATGGAGAAGGGTGAGTTGAAAGAGAGAGAGGGGGGGATATACCAAAACCTGGGCATCGTTCGCCGGTGTTGGCTGCAAAAGTGCGTGTCTCGATTTCTACATAATTAAACTACGTCAGCTTGTCCGTTGCAAGCGGCTGCCTGTGTCCCTTTCTCCACCCCTTTTCTACACCCCTTTCTCCGGAACTTTCTCCAGCCCCTCCCCCGCTCTTTTTTACCACTTCCGGCTTGCACCGGTTCAAAAACACTGTTTGGCTTGGTTTAGTTGGCCGTCGTTTGGGTTCAATTCAGTTCAGTACGCCTCGAATCGTATGGGGTTCGCTCTCGGAACCCCAAACTCATGGATTCTGGATTCTGCCGGACAACTTTGGCGCTAAAACTTTTTAATGCACGTGCCCGGGCGAAGGACGAGCGGGGGGTGTTAATGGGTGGGCGCCGAAAATGGGCAGGTTGGCAGGTGCATTGGCAGACAGGTTGAATTTGTAATCGATCAGGCGACCAATGCGTCAGTCAATAAAACCAGTTGCCCTGAAGAAGTTAACACTGTGTTGCCATGAGTTTCTAAAAGTTTTGCTAAACGTTTTAGGGAAAGAAAAATAACTGAACTAAGTTAAGTTATATAAATTTAGTTAATATTAAACTTATTAAATATTCATGCATTTGCAAGGTTTGTTAATTGCTTTAAGTCTGTAAATTATGGTTATCAATTGTATTAACAGTAAAAATTCTAAACTTTTAACGAATTTATTTGATTTTTTTTGGTTGGACTGGAAATAAGCATGCAGTAAGGACATGCTAAATAATTTTGATCCGTTTTATGAGGTTAACGATTGGACTGCTGGAACAAACATATGCTTTAACGTAGAAAACATTCTCGTAAAGTTATAGAACTTCAACTACAAACTCAGAATTCTTAAATGATAATTAAATCAGTCTTATAGTCATAGCCCCAGGAATATCAAACTAGCTTGAACCCAATTAGAAACATTTGTGGGGTGCACACTTGGCCTGCAGTTGTGTCTTGGTTGCTGCCGTTTTGGAGTAACTGCGTCTGGCTCGTTTGCACGAAAATTTGCTGGAATTATTTCGAGCAGTTCTAAATTTCGCAATAACGAGCCGCATTTGACGGGCATACAAATTGCACAGCCCCTCCTTCCTCCTTTTGGCCACCCAGCATCATCTGGGCCTTGGCTTTGTGAAGTGAACTTTACGTGGGTGCGTGAGTGTGTATAAACTTGTTCCTTCGATTCCGCAAAGTTTGGCTCGAAGTATACTACATAATTAAATAGCTGAAGCAGGCCACATGCAGCATGGCAACAACAAATGCGATTACAACAATTTAAGTTGCGCCATCTTTGGCAAAGATTTGGCCAAACTCAAGTGGGAAAATATTTGTGCAAAGTTTTCAGTTGGATTGTTTTTTATTTTTATTTTTTGGTTTAGCCCTTGTCTTGGCGGTTTTCTTTGGCGTTTTTCATCCACCCCTCTTTCGCTTTTTATGCTTTGGCAATCTTTTTGATTTAGCTGCGGAGCCATTAACACGGATTGATTGCCCCAAAGGACAAAAGACGGCAAGTGGCTTAAAGGACAAGCGTCAAGCGTTTCCCTAGCCAAGGACATCGCAATTCCAACAGATGGGGGAGGGGGGAGGGTGGGTGGAAAATTGGACTGGGCCAGATGGATTGTGTGCGTGCAAAGAAATTGAAAAGTGGCTGCCTGTCGACGTCTCTCTCTCACGCACTTGCACCCAATTTTTTGCCCCTTGGCTTTCGGCAATTGATTCGACTTTGATTTCTCCACGTTTTTTGCACTACCTCTTGGCTGTCGCAGCAGATCGGTTTACGGTTTACCAGTCTGCTGTCTATAGAGATTAATCCCCATAATCCCATTAAAGCGGGAACCGAGTAGATCCCCAAGAAAATGGACAGTTCAATTTGGAGATAATACGGTTTTATTTATATTGCACACATTTTTAAAAATTTTATAAACTTCTTATGTCGTAGGATCTAGTAAATTATTTAATAACTATTATTCGAACTAGGCATCTTTGATACTTAGGATCTAGTAAAGAATTTTATATATATTTATATAAACATTTTGAAATACAATTAAATAATATTTATATATATATTTATGTCACTGCAAATGGTTTGAGTAACGTTTCTAACAGATGTTAAATAACTTAATTAAATCTACCAAATAAAAACTGATAACCTAAGTGCTTTCAGCTAATGTCTTATCAAGTTTATACTGTATTTCACTGGCTTCCGTAATTATGAAAAAAAATCTCGTGACAGAAATCGCTTCACTGCTGGGCCATAAAATGCCAACAAATTTTACAACAGAAGCGCCGGCAGAATGTTATCGATTAAACAGCCCGACTAACGAAAGGTTCTTTCCTGGAACCCTTAATTTTCCCCTCATGCTAATAAGAGGAGCTTTGTTGTGCATTTCCTTCCGGTTACGTGGCCAGACGTTGAGGAGCATTTGCGAAATTGAAGGCGAAGTGCCAGCACCAGCAGAATTGCGGGCAAGCCTTAAAAACGTAAATTGAAAACTTTGTCGGTCGGTTTGGTCGCTTGGTTGGCCCAAAAGTGTGCTATATATATATATATATAGCAAACATATATACGTATATATTTATGCCCGACTGTGCGTGCCATGTCAACATAATTCAGACGCTGATTGAACGGAGCTGCAGGCCATAAAAACGACAGTAGACGACATAAAACGAGGCACCGTTTTGTCGCGGAAACTTTGGCTAGTTTTAAAATCAAATGCCTCATTTGTAGGGCTTACGCCGGAGTCGGAGTCGTAGTCGCAAACACCCGTTGAACCCGCAGAGATTAATTTGTTATTGCCGCCCTGAAGGACGAAGGACGAAGTACGGAGTACGGAACTCTGGGGCTGTGGAATTTTTAGCGCAGCACTAAAGGTGCAAAGGAATTTAATTAAATGCTCTTTTCCTCTGCGAAAAGTTTAGCAGCACTGCAGCCGTTCTGGCTCCAGGATTCCCAGGACAATGCCATCTAGTTGTCAGGCAGCCATTTCGGTGGTCGCCTCAGCCATTTCCCTTATTTCTCTTTTATCCCCTCCACCAACCAGGCTCAATAAACTATACAAATTTGCAGGAGCCTAGGGCCCCGACTTTCGCATAAAGAACAACCGAATGGGGACAAAGTCGGTGCAGAAATGCAAACAAAAGTCACTTGTCCTGCTTGAATTGAAATTGAAAAGTGGAGAAAAAGTAGTACTTGGTTGGCCTTTCGATTTTGAGCTTTATTTTCTGCTCAATGTTTCGAAGTCTAACTGCACTTCTTCTGTCATTTAACTGCATCACTATTTTGGTAAAAATTTGTTTAATAAATTAATGTGCCCTAAAAGTATATAACCAAATATATATAACAAATATATATATTGAATAGTAAAAAATGTGTTCAATTAGTAACGAAATATGTGACTAAAAACTTTAATTCAAGTTATAAATATGAGATATATTCCAAATAGGAAAATATGTGCTATGTTATGTATCTCATAAATTAGTTTACAAAATATTAAGATCCTATATACATTTTATTTAAAAATCTGAGTCAAAAAGAAGGAACGTATTATCTTAAAATTGTAATATTTTAAAATATATTCCTATTTTTAGTTTATAGGAAATGAAAATTCTATGTAAGAACATTAGAATACAGGTATCTACCAAAATTATGAAACTTTTATCCAATTGAAATTCACCCAAAGTCAGGAAAATGTTTAATCTTCAGTAGTATTCAGCCCTTTAAAGACAGCTTCTATATATTACATTTCGATGCCTAATTGATCTTTAAGACCTTAGCACATATTATACGGCCATCGAATTGAACTCGTTTTTTGGCAGAACTTCAAAACGGATTGCTGTCGAACCGCATCCGTCATAATCAACCAGAACCAGTCCGACTCTAACCACAAAGCCTGCCACCTCCGCCTACCCAACTTCGATGGCTCCTCGTTGCCGTCAACTGGCCAACAGACATCGACATCTGCATCTGCATCCCGTTCACTGGAGTTTAAAGAGTTCATAATCCAAAGTGTACACAGAACCAGACGATGGCTGCTGGAGCTGGAGCTGCAGCCCGGCAGACAGGAGCTAGTAAAACAAACTGATCAATGGGCTATAATACGACAGACGGGCGGACCAGGACAGCATTCAGCATTTCAGTTGGAAAAAGGAGAAGGGAGAAGGGAGAAATGGAAGGGGACAGGGAACAGAGGCTGGACGGCAGGAAAAGCCAGACAGACATAACATGGACAGCTGGCATGAAAAATTATTTACTGCAAGAAAAATCGCATGCAACATTTTTGCACCCAACGAGAGTGAGGAAAATTTAGCAGGATTGGGGCTTACACTGAACTAGGGATTTCCACGTGCTTGCTTTCAAAAATATGTATTTTTTTAAATTAGAAAAAAAAACTATTAATTAAACTTTACAATAAATAGCCCTTAAAATGTGGCATAATAGACTGCTCAAACTTAAAATTTTACAGTTGACAAATGTTTGAGTAACAAAGCTTATAAATAAATTTAATTGTTATATTTTTAATATTCCCTTTTTCTAAAATATTTTTTTAGTGTTGTTTTCCTCAAAATGTAAAAAAGTTAAGCTTTATTTTGAATTTATGCTTCGATTATTCCGAAAATAATAGTTATTTTTTCGTGTCACGCTGCGATCTCAATGGGCGGCTGGACCCTAAGGGCACAACGTGAGTGACGACGCATTGAGAGCGGGTTATGTGCACCACCCACTTCTACACCTCATCTGCCCCCAAAAGCCCGATGACCAGCCGCATGATGAAGTTGGCAATGATGATGGTAGCGGTAGCTGGTCGCTGGTCGCTGGTCGATGGCAGCAGGGATCTGAAAGCGGAAAACTGAAGACCGAAGGCCGAGGCCCGTGCGAATGCGAAAGCGAGTGCGAATGCCGATGAGGATGACTGTGCAGGCGACACAATAATGCCGCCATTAATCTTCTGGCACGACTGATTTGTTTGACTTACGGCTCACGGCGACAGACGGCAGTCGGCATCAGTGGGGAAAGGGTCTCTGGGAAGGGGACTTTTGATGGCCGAGACTGGCACGGCTTTAACCAGCGACTTGCCAACGCACATTGCAAAATAATTTGTGTAAATCATTTGCGCTCTCTGCCAGCAGTGCATTATATAAGGCAAATCCCCCAGCGAAGCCCGGCCATCAACACTCAGCCTGTTTTGACAGTTGTCGCTATCGCCATCGCCATTGCCATCGCCATCGCACTGCGACAGAGCGACATTCATAATTTGGGTCTTGTTAATGAAAGGTTTTTCAAATTATCACAAGCGTTGAAAGCTAAGCAACACTCAGCGGTGAAGTTTGTGACTAGGAAAATTATTAGAAAATTAATGTAAGATAAGCATATTCTAGAAATATAGGCATAAATTAAATTAATGCTTTTAGAAATATAAGTTATATCATTGTAATAAAATCTTTAAATTAATAAAGGCCCTAGAAATAGAAAATTAGAATTACTTTATTCGTCAACAACTAAAAAATTTAGCTTTAAATGTAAAGAATGCTTAAGAAAAGTTTATTTAGAAATATAATTCATAAGAAATTTTATACTAGCCGTATAAACATTACCAATTTTATAAACATTATATAGCTAACACAAAAGTATATATATGTAGTTCTAATAAAATTGGTTTAAATAAGAAAAAAAATTTTATATAAAATTCAAAACTGTTAAAAGTAATTGGAAATACGAAAACCACAACAATTATTTGAATTCGACCTTAAAATCATGTTTTTAATTATTTATTGTTTAATTCAATATATGGCTGCTGCTCAGTGTAAACAAGATGTCGCAACAATTTGCAGATTTTATAACAAATGTTCGCCGCATGTTCGACAATCATTATATCACACTCATGTGCGTTGTGGCTATCTCTATGGCTAAAGCCCCCTTTATATCTCCCCCATTCACCACAAACCGCCGATGAACTATCACTCAGACTCACCATCATTCAGTTTTGGTCTCTGAAATGGACTTGTTCAACTATCCGATTGGCCAGCAAAAGCGAAAACGAAATGCGAGAAGCGAAGCCAATCCCTGTTACCAAAGACGACCGCAAATTACTCTCCACTTGAGTGCGAAAATCGCAGTGGAAATGAGGGAAAATGGGTGAATTTTAAGGGGAGGGTAGGGGGTATCCAGAAAGGGCAGTGGAGTGAAAAAATTAGGTTGCCAGTTTCTGCACTTTGATCTGTAATGATATTGAAATGCTTATGAAGCTAGTAAAGAAGTTAACTTGTTTTAATATTTATTGAAAGTTACTATGAAAAGTATTTCAGTTTTTGTTCGTTTACTTGTTAGTACATATAATTTTTTAAAGCTTTCATACATTATGGCAATTTTTTATTATTATTGTATAACTTTTTATTTGTGCACCTGTAGCTTCATATCAAATTTGTTTAATTCGTTGGGCCTTTTACAAAGTAGAAAACCCATTTTCCTGGGTATTGTGCAAGGTTTTTTATTCATCTCCGTGATTAGAAGCACGCCCACAGATATTTACAGCCCAATCCCCCGCGAAACAATGAAATTTCAATGAGTGCCTGCCAATTTTGAAGGCAATCTTTTTTGCATTTTTATTGTAGCCATGGAGCAGTGCCAGAAAAACGCAGTGCCAGCGATGGACAGCTGTCCATTCAGCTTGAGTTGAGTGGCCAGCAGGACCAGGAAGTAAATGCCAGAGCCAAAGAAAGACCAAACCGGGGCCAACTCAGTCAGTTTATCAAAGCCAAAATCATACGAATTTTGACAGAAAATTACGCGGCTTAATGCCGCCCACTTGGCTTGAAGGAAAAAACAAAACGGGGGCCGCGATGAAAACCCACAGAAGGAAAGGCAATAAGCTGCCTCTAGGCCCCAATCGAAATTAGTCAAAATTTGACTCGGGTTAGACAAATGGCCCGCGCGAAATTCCACCAAAATATGGAGGAAAAGAAAGACTGGCCGACGGAGCTTTTTGGCGATAATTATGAGTAATTTATTTAATGATGATTTGCATTGCGGACAAAACGTAAACAACGGAACCGAAAAGCTGGAAAAACTGTTTTTCACTTGCCGGCATCTGCTGTTTTTCTGTGTGGTGGCCTGTGTGGCTGCTCCTTGATAATTGCAGTTCATTTGCAGTCGTGGGTCGGTTGATATATGGCCAAAAACTGTGAGTGAGCATTTCGCCGGTCGTTTGTCGTGCATTTTTTATGGCGTCCATCAATTAAGTTGAACGAATGAACGAACGCCTTGGCGTTGCTCAAACACACAACATGCCACGTATTTTAATATGAATTCACTCCATCCTCCACGGAGCAAAAATGCAGGCACACCTAATAGTCGAAATGACCGTAGGACATAAAACTGTTAACGACGCAGTCGGAAAGCCAAAGACCGAAGTGCCAAGAAAATGCATTGAAATCTTAGAGCGGTAGATGAGGTTTTTAAGACGGTGAGGTCAGAGGTTATGAGGCGCTTACCAAACCTATTAAACTGAATAAATGGTGCATAAATTTATATCTCGAAACTGCAGAGAAGTGAAAGATAAGTGGATAGTTGCTCTATCGTAAAACAAATTGTGACTAATTTAATAAACAAGTCTTAAATTGATTTTTTTTTATCACAAATAAGTGATTCAATCAATCAAAATAAAAGTATGGCTTGTATTATATTATATTGATCCCATTCAGTTTGTTAGACGAATAAAGAAATTATATTGAAAATTAAAGCCACTCACAACCAGGTAAATTTTTTATTTTGTAAGTTTCTTAGAAAAATTAGGATATCCGATTAAAAATATACACTTAAAAGTCATTGAATCTACACTAAATAAGCTTAACATCTCTTATGTATTTGGTAAACCAATCGAGTGCAACAGCTAACTCTTATGTCAATTTATACTTATTTGTGGCCATTGAAATGGAAAGTATGCCACTTTTGTATTTACGAGTACTTAATCCTCAGCTCAGCTTAACACTAATTTTACTAGAGCATTGAATTTGATACACAATTGCTTCCTGCTGTTTGTCCTTGAACCGGCTAACTAGAAAATGACAAAAATAAAAGACTATGTATTTTCAATCAGCCAAGTGCAACAAATAACAACGAGTGTTGTTCTGTGGGAGAGATTTTCAGACATCACAGCTATATAGTCTCTTCTTGTTGTTTGGATTTTCTGCGTGGCATTGTTTGTTTGCAGCAAATTGAACATTTTCATTAGATTTTCCTCTTCGTAAACGGATTGGGGGCGGCGGTGGAGAAGAAAAGCCCTGGCACATTCAATTGTAATGCCCAGGAGAGCGATTCAATTGAATTTGTTTGTTTTAGTATACGGTTCATTTATTTGCAAAAACGAATGAATAAAAGCAGCGGCCATGCATTGTTTTTTTCTCCCTTTCTTTCGGCTGTAATTTGAACTTTGTCGAACTTCCGGTCAAATGGCGAGAGCTTCTGCCTCATAACATATGCCAGGTATTGTTCAAGTGCAGATCCAAGCAGTTCTTATATATAGTTCACGTGTGTTTCCCATCCCATCTCCATGCGAAAGTTTTGCCCTTAAAGTTTCCTGCTGCCACCATTTTCCCCTGGGACCTCTTAAGACTTCATTGTGTAAATTTACTGCGGCATTCTTTGTCCTTTTGTGCCAGCATATAAGACAAAGAAGCGGCCAAGAAGCGGTAACAAAAAAAAAAAAGAAAACTGTCGCCAAATTCAAATCGCGAACTGCTTAAAAATGAACAACAAATGAAATTCCCATAGGTGGCAGAAGTTTGCCACGTCTGCAGGCATTTAAATGGCAACGGTGGCGCATACGCAACGCCGCGGCGCGCCGAGTAAATCTCCTCAGCTGCGCCACCAAAAACTTTTCCAGCCTGCATCCTTCGGGTCGCTGCTCCTTTCACCTGTTCCTGTTTCTGTGTCTGCGAAACGGGCAACATTTAATGTCATGTTTGTAAGTTTCTAGACGATGCCAACATGTTACTTTTGGCCCGCCCCGGCGATTCCTTCGTCCTTTACTCCTTTGTCCCCTTTTCCTGGTTTTCCAAGTCTGCGTTTCCTGGCTGCGCCAAAAAGTCACTTTCTGGCGCTTTTACACAGACCGAAAATGTCTGCGGCATCTTGGGTTGAGATTATAATTCACTAGCTTTAAGTTCGATAGACTAAATTATTTGGGCAACTTTAAATTAATTACTTTAGGCCAATTAAAAACCAAAGCTCCAAGGCAACAAGTCATAACAAAAAAAAACTATAATAAGGTAGCTGTCACAGCTTTTATAAAATAAATTATTATATTTAAGGCAGGCAATAAAGAATATCTGTGTGATTTTAAGGCCAAGGCGAAACCTTTGAGAATGAACCTTCAGATATACTAACAAGAAATTGTTTTCAATATTACTGCAGCAAAAATTATAGCAATTAAAAGAACCTGCAGCTTAAAAATTTATTAAACGTGGTTTTGAGTAAAATCATTATAATCCTAACAAAAGATTTTATTTGCCAAAACAATAAAAGCGAAGCAATCACTACAGATGTCTAATCCGACTTTAAATTAACATGGCAGAACTATAGACAAGCGACTTATCAAAGTCAACATGACAAAAGTTTTCTATATGCTGCAATGGCACTATCAACAATTCATAAACATGCTCGTATGCAAAACACCCACAACTACAGACGGCCGGGAAGATTATGTCAGAGACAATCGGATTAATATCAGACAAGAACAGCTCTGAGCTCTGAACACTGAGCACTGAGTTCTGAGCAGGGCAAACATCAATGAGTCGACAAATTGTAATGAAAACGGGGGCCTCAGATGGGGCTATTTTGTGGGCGGTGGGAAAAAGGATTGAAATTGCTTTGTTGCCTCAGCTAATAATGTTGATCTGATTAGCCAAGGACCGCGGGGCAATTGCTGAGTAGACTTTACAATTAAATCAGGGAAACGGCTAAATGACTGCCAGACAAATAAGTCGACTTACTTGACTTTGGCCTCCTCATTAACCCCCCCGGAAACCCCACACCCCGAATATGTGTCAAAAGTTTGCATTTGAAGTAATTAAATTTAAATTGAATTCACCCAGAAAGTCTGGGAAAAAAAATTAATAAAAGCGGGAAAGGCAGAAGGCAGGAAACTTTTTTAATCCTTTGCTCATTTGTTTTCCTTTAGGTCCTCTTTCTTTTTCTTTTTTTGGGTGCGTGAAGTGGGGATTGCTTTTGGTTGGGCCTCTCTGCATTTCCGTGTTATTAAAACTTTGAATGAAAAACTTTACTGCGTAATGGAATGAAACGAAATACGCAACAGAGACTGCACTTCAATAAATCTATTTTATTTAATTATTACAATGGGTTAAAAAAAATGCTTGTAATGAGGAAATGTGTTTTTAAAATATATACGAGGATGTTCCATAGAAATAAAAAAAATTGTGAAACGGAAATATGGAATTTTTAATGAAAGTTAGTACTTTTTTAATAAAATGGTTAGTTTGCTTATGCTTAAACTAAAGTTTAAATTGAACACACAAAAATTTTTGAAAATTCCTCATACGTTTTCTTAGTCAATTTAGCCAACTGGCTTCACATGCACCCGATAACTTTAACACTTGGTGAAAATGGTCCGGGCTCAGTTATCGATGGTCGTAAAATGCAAGCGCTCCGAAATGAAGCCATAGAATGGTGGTGTGGCACTTGCGGAACTACGGCAATGGGCTATGCGAGTACGAGTGTCGCACACAACTCTTTCCAACTGGATCTGCCAGCTCTAATCGCTCCCGGTACAGTGAAACCCCCTTCCCACACCCTCGGCAACTGTATTCCGCTGTGTTCCAGCCCACTCGCATGTTGCATCCGCTGGCGCATTGACTTTCATGTCGTTCATGTCGCGCCCCTC
This sequence comes from Drosophila gunungcola, assembly GCF_025200985.1. Lineage (NCBI taxonomy): Eukaryota > Metazoa > Arthropoda > Insecta > Diptera > Drosophilidae > Drosophila > Drosophila gunungcola. Next base: position 1,202,965 of record NW_026453167.1, on the reverse strand, counting down.
GCCAAATGAGTCACAATTAAAACCGATCCGTGTCAGAATTAGATTGGGATATTCGACGCTGGAAATGCCCATTACAATTGAGTTTTTAGATAAAATTGTATAACACATTATCAATGAATTAATTAGTAAACTATTATTTACTTATTAGAGAGAAGATTTAAGGAACATTTATGACGAGTCGCGATATGCCATCATTTAATTTATTACCTTCGCTTTATTTAACGCAATCCGGAAATGCTCACAATTGTATTGACTTTTAACTGACTTCCTCTTGAAAAAAATGAGATTTCCTAGACACTCGCAAATCCATAAGAATGTGTTCTTAAAATAAATCAATTTTATTCCAGTCCAACATCCCCGCTGTTGCCAATCGCCAAGAGGTACTGAAAGACTTACCTTGCTGGAAAGCGAAAGCGAAATTGTTATTGCAACATGCAACCGCAACTGCCAAAGCAACAACAGCAATGGTAACATTAACCACTATGTGGCTGCGTCGTCTCGCAATAATTGTGAGCAAATATTACACGAAAGCGCGGACTTCACTGGATAAGGGAGGGCCAAGAGGGGGTGGGGGGTCGAGATTGGCGGGGCAAACGGCATATTATCGTGGCAGGCGATGACGATAATCACAACAACAATGCAACATCATAATTATCGACCCGCTTCACTCGATTTTCCCTCCCCCAAACCGCTGCGGCAATTATGCCAAAAGCGCGTTTATTATGTGAAAAGAAACCAAAGATAAAATATTGAATTCGACTCAGAAAAAAAAACTAAAGCGGGGCTTAAATCATTTGAGGAAAAGCCCGTCAAGGAAATCGAGTAGCAAAAAAGTGTGTGTGTGTGTTCGAGTAAAAGAAACCAAACAAAAAACGAAAATAAAAATGTAATAGTTTATAACGAAAGTTGTTGGTGCTTAAAGTTGCTTGTCGGCGGTGCATTTTACTTTATTTAGAGCACGTTTTTGCGGCATGTTACGAAATCATCCGCAGTTGCATTCAAACTTCAGCAACTTCAACGGCAGTGGCGGCAACAATTAAAAGACTCACAGAGCCAGCACAATTGGCACATTTTATTGATAATTAAATACTGCAAATTTGAAGAAATTAGTCAACTGAGCAATCCATCATGCAATAAAATTGGCAGTAAAAGAGGTAATAGTTAAAAGAGGCCAGCTAAAAAGATTTGAGTGGTAAGACAATTCGATAACATCGAACTAACACAAGATTTATTTATCTGAGATGTTTATTATTTAAGTTTCTTTCAACTTAAGTGCTTCAATCACATTTTCTGTGAACTGCAATGTAATGTTGTCTTCAGAAACTTAACTAAAATTGGATTTAATAAAATAAAATTTAATTAAATAAAATCTTACACAGTTATTTAATCGAAGGACTTAGAGCAATATATCTTGAAGTAAAGGAAATTGTTTTAACGTAAGCAGGCTAAGCTATTTAAGTCGACTAACTTTTAAAACAATCGAAATTAGAATTAATTTTCTAAGCTCTAATTGTATTTTTTAAGTAATTTTTGTCTCTTTATGAGCTGTTCTTTTAGAAAGTAATCCTTGTCATCAAAATACAGAAATCACTTCCATAGCTGTTCTTTAATGTCATTTAACACTTCGCCAGAGTTCAGCCATTTTTGTCACTTTAACAGAGCCACAGTGTCATTGAATTGATTTACCAACGCCCATTGCTAATTGACAGCGGCATGCATTAGCCTCTTCCTCTTCCTGCCGCCAAACACCCGATCGACAATTGACCAAGGGGAAAGGGGGTTATTTGGGCTATTTGGTGGGCAAGGGGCTATCTGGGGCGGGGCTTTTGGCGACAGGATGATGATGGCGGGTGCAAACATGCTGAGCACACAGTTGCAGTTGCATGTGCCCCAGTTTCCGTGACCGCTGCTGCCACTGCTGCTGCTGCCTGCCATGAATTTCCCGTTTGCTGCTGCCGATTTTGTTTTTTTTTTTTTTTCGCTTTTCCACACCACTATGACATAATGACGCGTCGCTCGGGTTTTTGATTGATCGATCGAGGCGAGGCGAGACGAGACGAGACGGAAACGGGAATGGGAACAAAAACTGGATACGGGACGAACAGGCTGAACCACCAGCTAGGTGTCAAAATTGTTACGAATCAATAAAAATGCAAAGTATAAATATAACTCACATGCTTAATTGCTTTCATTAAAGGCCTATTGGAGATTTGTGGTTGAAATTTTAAACTCAATTTTTAGAGAAACACGTTATCTACGCTTAATTTAAAAAAGTTGATACCTATAATGCGTCACAATTGAGATTGGTTTAGTTTTTGTCATATTTGACGATACAAAACAGTATCTTAGTAAATTTAAATTGGATATCGTTCGAATATCGTATAATACCGCACATATATATGGCTAAGTTGCTTTTATTCCCTTTCCCACTTGAAGTAATAACCCAAACTCTTCCAAATGGCTTTTAAATTTTTTTTTTATATATCATACTCATCGCAGCATTGAAACCGATATAAAAACGAAATAAAATACCGAAAGTCTTTGACAAGAATTTGTTTAACAACTAATAATTTGTGGCCTCCAATGTGGTGGTTCGTTTCCAACGTGGATCCGACGATCTTCCCCTACTTAAGTCGCAAGCATTACAACAGTTACGTGTCCGTGTTTAGTGTGATTGTGCAGTGTCCTGTTTATGGTCTCTCATCCCCGATTCGAGGATCAGAAGTCTGCGGTCGCCACTTCGATGGATTGATGGTTTGTCTCAGAATCGCCAATATGTAACCGCTTGAAGGGTTCCAAATCATAAGCGTCTACGGCTGCGGGCACATCCACTGGATCCTCTGGATCCCCTGCATCTTCTGCATCAGTATCAGCCTCGCAGTCAGACTCTGAACCATTGTCCTCGGGCTTCTTCGACTCCTCTTGCCGATTGTTGTTTTTGAGACGCTTTTTCTGTTTGTCCAATCCGATGGCGCGAAACTTGACCCACATGACCCTGGTCGCGTAAAGGGCCACCGCGGCGGCGGCCAGCCACGGGTTGTTCATCATCATTCTGGCGCCCGCAGTGGTCGTGTCCATGGGCGCAGCGGTGGTGGTATCGGGCACTGGGGCTGCCGCATCCTCACCGGCTCCTGGCGCCTCCTCACCTCCGGCTGCTGGTGACTCTTCTTCGCTCATCTTGGACTGGAAAACATTAAAAAATATTTTATTATTTTCGGTGAAATTTCACTATCTAAATTTGTCAACATTTTTGAAAATTTTGTTGCAAAAAAATTTTAAAATACTCAAAAAAAACAGCACTGTATATTTTTCACTGTTATTTTTTCTTACTTGCCTGCTGTAGTTGAAAAAACGGCTAGTTGAAAACGAATTTCTCTTATTGTAGTTGTTAACGGTTGGGGTGATGGCGTTGGAATGAGGTGTACTGCCGACCAGATGTTTCAGGCCTTGGCATTTCAAAAAATCGGCCTGCTGAGGTTGAATTTTAAGTTGTCAAGGCAGCAAGTACAATGGGATGAATTCCTTTTTAGTAGAATATAAATTAAATTATAAGTTGTTAATCAAAGAAAATATACAAAAAGTAACCAATTTGCACCACTGTTCTTTCAAATAGCCTGCTAAGGTAAGCCTGGAATATGGTTTCAAATTGTTTTAAGCCATTTGGAGCTGCAAAAGTAATGATATCTGTAGAGTGTATACCAAATGAACTGGCACTCCGTCCTTTTCCATGACTCGGTTGGTTCCTCGGTTGTGTGATTCATATTTCATAAGTTGATGAATTTTGTAACAAGTTGTCACATTTGCCAGCTCAGAGAGCTGCATCACTCCAACTTCCCCTCAGGTTATCATTTCGGTCTCAGCCAAGCGACAAATGACACTACGCAAACAAATGCAATTCGCATTTGCATTTCAACGTGTACGTAGGAATGAGCTTGTTTGACAGTTTGAGTGAGTCTGCACATGTGTGTGTATTCGTACTGGGTGGTGTTAATTTCGTACGCAAACATTTCATTTTCGTTGCCAGTTTTTACTTCAACCACACAACGACTTCCATGCAATCTTCATTGCTAAGCATTTTTTTTAATCTTTTAATATACACTTCTTGTATCTTTAATATACACTGTAACACAGAAAGTTGGGGTATGATTTCTATTTTAAAACTTAAGAGATATACAGCTACATATTTTATAATATAATCTAGTAAACAAATTAAAATTATAACCCAATTTCTAGTGTTTTTTTAAATTCATAGGTTAACTGAAGCCCAATGCTTGCTTCTTGAACACCTGAACGTGCTGTCTGTTATTTCCACTCCAGAAGGTATCCAATCGCTCATCTCTCCTTGAGTTTCGCCTAATCTCTCTTCTCCAGGCTTCAATATGTCACGACTATCAATTTCGGCTCTATTCCGATTTCGATTTGATTTGGATTGTTATGTGCGGATAAGTCATAAACATTCAATGTGCAACGTGGCGTATGAGCAACACACGAAATCCATCTCGACCTGCCACATATGTAAATTTTGATCGATGTTCATGGAGTAGATGAAATCGAGAAACCATCGAGAAAGCGTTTCAATTTCGATTGCTACATCAATTTGCGCCTATTCGCTGACTAGTTAAAAGTACATCAGAACTTTGTTACTTAAAAGAATAAAGAAACTTTATTTAATTTTACCGTTGACATATATTTAATCACTGCAAAATCAAATATTTAAAGCCCATAGTGGCGGACGATTAAAATCATATGGCGGGAACAATGAGTGATATTTCACAAGGCCTGCATAATTTACCGCTCCGGAAGTCGCCGCGGATGTCAACGGTTTAAATGCGGCGTCTGTTTTTCCACCCGCTGCCGCCCCCTACACAATTTTCCTACCCATAAGTAGGCTACACCAGGCGACTTGCACTTTGTTTTATTTATCCTCTACTTTTTTTTTTTGTTACACTGCCTGCATTGTTAGCCTGCTGCCTTTGCTTTGCACTGATATTTTTATTTTTTTTGGCAGCAATTTTATTGTTGCACAAAGTTTCCAATTGCACAATGAAAAATGGGGAGGACCACCCCCAAAACTTTCTGCCGACGCCCCCAAAGTTTTCTGGGCCGCTGCAAATGCATTTAAACAATGCCAAAATTCGGAGGCCCAAAAAAAAGGGAGAAAGAATATGGATATGGTGGCAGTAGATAATAGGGGGAAATGGCTTACATCCCAGCCCGGCCAATATTAACTTCTGTCATCTGGTACCTTTGCCAAGTCCATAAAGTAACATTGACATCTTGATTTATGTATCATCATGTCGACATTCCACATAGACAACTTTCTGGTGATTTTCTCTATGAACTTTACCTCTTTAATGGGAGTTTGTTCATATATTTTATTGGCCTCAATGGCTCGTATTTCCTCCCGAACACACAGCACTTTTCGCACGCAGTTTTCCGGCTCCATTTTCCCCGTTCTCTCTCCCCTTTCCACTAAAAATTCCCAGTTCCCTTTGTCATTGTGAATACTTTGGGTACTTCGCCTTGAAAGCGCCATAAATCTTTTTATGATTTTAGCTTCTCCTTCGGCAATGACTTGATTCGCCTTTTCACAGTGATTGTTATTGCGAATGCGACTCCGACTCCGACGATTGTGACGCATACAAATTTCGATGTGTTTGTCACTAATACTAGCAGATCCTGTGACCCAAACCACCATGTAATTTTACTAACAGATATACCCTATTGAGTTGAATATGAAGTTGTTTGAAAATTGTTATATACATTTAGTTGTGTACAATAATATTTTAAAATATGAATTTTATGTTTCTGTGTCAACTGCTTTGACTAAAATAATTTTTTTTGTAAGGAAATAATAATTATTTTGGCTGAGCTGCTATTTAAAAGGGAATTTTCAATATTCAATATACCTTGATCATCGTTGATCTACACTTTATTCCAAAATAATAAGCAACATTTTTACTTAATATTTACACCAAAGGAGTTAAATACAATTTTAGTTACTTATTTATTTGTTACAAGTTAATTATTTGATGGCTTTAAGAATTTAAAATACAAATTAACCACACCCAATAATACAAAATAAAGTTTATTAATATTTTGTTTTAATAAGTATGTCTTAAACATAAACTGGAGACAGCATAACATTTTAAGTATAAATTCCCTTTTTTGTTTCATCTCTACACCAAAAAGTTTAGCCACTTATTTTTAAGCTCGGGGTAATAATTTAATACTACTTTTATTGAGTTTGAAATTTATGTAACAAATCTATTCAAATTCATTAGGGTGTACGATTACTAAAATTATTAAATAAGCAATCACAATTTTTACCATTTCTCAGAAGCGCCAAAAGGTAAGATTTTAGCATAGGGTAACCTTTACTTCTATCTGTTGTACTATGCACCATTTGAGCCATTTTCCACAAACATTTCGCGGCAGCACGCAACGCCATTTTGGCGACAAACGCCATGAAAACAGAAAATGGCCCAAACACGCGACGTCCCCGACTGACGGGAAAAAAATGGTTCTAGGACGAGAGCTCCTTTGGGCCAGCCCACCATGGCGCCAAAGGCAAAAACAGAAACAACGGCAACAACCGGCTACAAACGTGGCCATAAGAAGAGCGCCACAGTTGGTTTGGGTTCGGCATAAGCCAGGCGCCAGCAAAGTTGTAAAATCGGCAAATGGCATATAAAAATCGCTGGAATTGTAGTCGTCACAGTTCACAGTCAGAGTCGGATTTGGATTTGGATACGGATCTGGATTTTTGACTGAAAGCGACAGCCAGACTAGTTCCACTTCCTCAAAATGCAGAAGAGTTGGGCGAGGTGAAAGGTTATACTCTATATCGTGGCAAACAAATTCGCTTGATTAATAAATCGATTTGGGGTCAGCGATGCGTTGTCGAGAGGATTATAAAATCAAAAATGTGAGAGCTGCAAAAATGAGTTAATGGTAAAGCTCGCTCGCTGTCATAAAACTTTTATTATTATCTTATTATTATGTCCCACAATTAAGAACAGCAAGCTTTATTTTCTGAGATTATTAAAAATTAAGAGAGCATATCATGAACTCATTTAAATTACCCACAACCAATGATGTATGGAGTAAAAAGTCTTTACCCAACTGATCCAATCAATCTTAATTAGGCACGCGGCAAACTCTTGACATGGCTTTAATATTCACCATTAGAACTCTTTAAATTTGAAACCTAATGGCCCTGTAAAAAATCGCCGAGTAATTAAGGTCAACGTGTGACAAAATGCTTGTAGCCTTGCTCATTATTTCCTCTTATACTTTTTTTGAGGGCATGAAAACTTTTATTAATTGTATGACATAAGCCCGATGGGTTGGGAAAGGGAGGAAAAAGCGTGAAAAGCTGGAAAAACTGGCACAAATCATTACACACGAGTGGCAGGACAACGTTGACAGCGGCCAGTTCACACACTCCCACACACCCGCACAACAATGCAAATTAGCGTAGCCGTTTTATGCAATGCCATCGAGTCATTAACACATTGGCGTCCTTCGTCCTTGTTCCTGGATCGCCGAATCCTGAGTCCTGGCCATGGGTCACAGTTCGAGAGTTCGAGTGTGCGTGTGGACAAGCATTAGTGTCATCAGCATTCGTGGCCCGTCACATCAACACCATTCCGCGAGGACGAGGACCGGCGCTGAAAGGACCTCATTTCGGGCTCATCCTCGTGCCTTTACATTAATTGAAATTACCCGGCTGACACGGAAAAAAGTCAAACGATTAATGGGTTTTAGGGGCTTAAAGCGTCGCGAGTACTTTCAATCTCAATCCGGCTCCATGCACGAGGCTGCCTAATGAATATTGATTACTGGAATCCTTAAGGTTAAAAAAAGTTGCTTTAAATGCGATTCATAATTAGAAAAATTAATAAATTGTGGTGCCATAACTACTTCAAGCAATTGAATTATTAACACCCAAACCAAATGTTATGTTATGATTTTTGAAGATAAAACCTCTATAAAAATTAAAAAAATAGCTAGAATGCTGGATAGACTAAAGTCGAAAACAAGGAAAATATTGAGCTTTTAACCTTGCTTAGATCTAAATTATCGGATATTTTGACTGTCCTTCTTTAAGACAAAAAAAAAGCAAGATTATTGGACAAACTTAAATCAAATACACTTCAGAATTTCAATTACGAAAGCATTTTAAGTGACTATGAGACTGATGTTTGTTAGTCGAATCATTTTAATGTCTATTCTGTATTATGTACGAGGTGACCTATATAATATGGATCCTTTACGATAAAAAAGAATTTAAAATTAGAATTCATAACCAAAAAAATTGTTGAATAATATAACCCAACAACTATAAGCGTCTTAATTATAAGTAAACAACACTTATTGGTTTGAAACTCTTCAAAATTACACAAACTAGATAGCTAGATAACTTTAGTTAAAAGTGAATTTTAAATGACCATCAAGCCGAGATTCATTAATCGAGTCCTTGTACCACCGAAATTCATCTTGAGAGTTGGAACCGCATTCCTGATGCCATTGAAATCTAAACTCAAGCACATCGTCATCATCAGCAGGTCTCGAGGACGACAAACGACACGAAATATGGAAAAATGAAAAGGAAAATCCGGGGCGCCCAGCTGCCAGCCAACCAACCATTCGTCCATCCATCCATCCAACCATCCATCCATCTATCCAGTTTACAGCCAGCTGCAGCTTAATCCCTAAGCTTTGGCATTGCTTTGGATCAGCCACTACACAAGGTACAGAACACTGGGTTCTGAGCACTGAGGGCACATATATAGAGTGCAGTTCAGGTGCAGGTGGATATATGTGCGATGATAACGATGATGATGATGATTGCGACGATGGCGGCAAGAACGCTTGACAATGACGCCATTGAAAGCACTTTTCCCTGCATTATGTGGCTGTGTGAATCCGGAGCTGAAGGCACAATCTGAGGTTGGGATTGCGGTTCGGTAAGGATTGAGTTGAGTTGGCTTGGGTTGGGTTTGGTTTGGTTGGACTGAAGGCGGGGCAACAGTTTTCGGTTTGGCAATCAAAAAGTCATCAAATATGAATTTTACGCTATAATTTTTCACCTGAGCGGGGCATCTGCCACCTCCATCCACCAGCACCAACGTTTAGCTGCCATTTTTATGGCTTTTCTAGCTTGTGCACGCCCTTTGGCACGTCTTTCAACTCAATTGCACTTTTGTGCATTTCTTAAAAAACTTCTTCCCATTTTGTATGGCTGTGGCCATACCATACCATATATGCGAATCTGTAGACAGATGTTGGCAGACACATTCGAATTGATGGAAGTGTGTCCTGTGGCTTTCTCGCAAAATATTCAATTCAATATACGCATGTTGATTGAAAGCGATTGGGAAACGAAATCAACGGTGAAGTGGCGAAACTTGAAGGAAAACTTTACGGATAAAGTCAAGTGTTGAGATATCTGAAAGTTTTTATTTGTACAGCTTGGCATTAATCGGTCCGGGAATTAAATCGTTGAACCTGTGAGTTTTGGAATTCGGTAAACAAAGTTGAATAAAGATTTTAAATTGGAAATGATGGCAATTAAAACGTATATAACTTTGAAGGTACTCAACATTTATTCCAAAAGTTTAATAATTATTTTTTTTGTCTAATGGCCGATTATCTATCTTCTACCTTTTATTCAGATATTAATTTTTCAAGTTGGTATAATTTTGATAATAAGGAAGATAAAACACTCTGAAACCAAATTTTAATTGGAGTTACCCAAAAAAAGACTCTCATTTGATGCCCGTATATTAAACACGTTTCTTTCTGCATTTTACTTACATTCTCTCATTTTTGTTTTTTTGGGTCTGTTTTTTTTTGTTTTGTTCAGCTGCTCAGGGAACTTCTGTGCTCTTTGCGTTGTGCAAAAATTAAATTAAAGTTTATGCAAGCGTAACGGCAGCCAGCAAAAATCATTTGCCACAAAATCCACTAAAACCCAATTTTGTGCCAACAAATAAAATGAAACACGCACAAACAGCAGCAAAAGCGGCGGCAGTAGCCAAGTATCCAAGTAGCAAGTAGCGAAGTAGCAACAAAGAGCGAGTTCTGGGCTAGCATGTGTAGAAATAACAGGACCAAATCCAAGGCGGAGAACCAGCCATCCAAGGACCAGACAAACTGATGCACCCATGGAAAACCCAGCAAAAAAAAAGCAGCAGCAGCAGCAACAAAAGCTAAAATCTGCCTCAAGACGTTGCAGTAGTTGCAAAGATACACTGCCAGAAAGTTCCATGCAAAAATAAAACATATTTATACTAAAAGTATATAAAATATATATTCTAAATCTTGCTAAGTAAGAATGTAATAAAGGTTATTTCATGAATCTAGTATTATCAATTGAATTAACACAGTAAGATAAATGCCTAGACTGAAACTTCGAAAATAGAACATGTTAAAAAAAAACATTTTTTCTTTTTGTAAGTATAGAAAAATATTTTTGTTAATTTCATGAATCTAGTATGATTAATTGAATAAATACAATTAATACAAATAAATAATATTAGTTTAAAAAAGCATCCCACAACAGAACAGTGCACCCTTCTAAACAAGTCTTAAGGTAAATATACACACTAAAAAATTATTTTAATAAATAAAGCATTTATCAATTATCAAAGGATGTAGTCCACTAATTTTCCTCAGTGCAGAGAGGTGGAAAAGTGGTGGCGACGTGGTTGGCTGGAGTCGGGATTCGGTTTTGTGGCTCTGACGCAGATAAGCAAAAGTTTCGCTCAGTTCTTGAGTTGAAGTTGATGTGGGGATGTGGAGATGTGGAAATGCGAAGATGTAGAAATGCGGACTGAAGAGAGTGCAGAGTGGCAACTGAATCAGAACTGAGAAATCATGTCATTTGGCAGGCAGCGCCGCAACATTTTGCCGCTTTTAATGTTAGCCAAACTGTCAGATGATGTTGTCTGCCCGTCCGTCTCCTTCGTCCGATCTGTGTTTCAATATATTTTCCACTTTTCCACTTAAACGCCAAACAATGTGACTGTAGCTGGAACATGTTGCAACATATTTCAGCTGCGGGGCTCTTTAGCTATCGATATTTTAGTTTTTGTAAGGGGCTTGTTTTGGGAAGGTTAGCCCACGACTTACAAATTTAAATTGTATTTAACCTTTATTTAATTTTTGACCCCTTTTCATGTGGGCTATTCGTGAGTTTTCTATAAGTATTTCCAATTAAAAATGGAAATTAAAGTAGAATAAATAAAAAATGCTCGAGCTAACAATTTTTAAAGACTTCTCTTTCGTTCTTTGCTTTTAAGTATATAATTTCTAATTAATTTCGGCGTCTTCCTAAATTCATCGCCATTTTTGTTGGCTTGCTGACTCCACTGCCCACAACCGATCCAATCCGATTTCCTTCCGGCTTCGGCTTCGCTTCCTCGGTAACACGAAACGCCATTGCGCATTTTTCAAATAATTAAATGCTAAACATGAAGAGCAGCCAGCCAGCCATTGGGTGAAAAATGGGGCGAGAAAAGGAAAGTTGTCGCGACATCAAGATGCCAAGATACGTATTTTTTTGTTCGCCGCCCTTTTGCAAGCTCAAGTTGGGAAGCAGATCACAATGATGATGATGATGAAAGTCAAGTCAGTCAAGTCGGTGGCAACTTGAAGCCAACTGAGCCAGTCAGCTGAAACTGTTGCCCGGCCAAAAAGGTAAGCTGCACCGCCAGCAGAGATAAACCTTTATCAAAAGTTGCACCGCCCACTCATCACCGCCTCCCTCCTCCGCGATTATCTTTCCAAGTCAGTTGCCGTAAGGCGACACTTTTAGTGCACTCTGCGCCGTGTGACAGCTCACAAACGACAATGGCACAAACAAACAGGGAGGCAAACAAACAAACAAACGGTCAAACGGGACGGGACTGCTGTCCTTCAGCTGCCAGGCTCCACTGCTTTGACATTTGCCACCTGGAACATTTCTTTTTTGTTCGTTTTTTTGTGTAGGACAAAGTTTTACCAACTTATCGCCCACTTTGGCATTGAATATTGCAATGGCTTGGCCGCTTCTCAATTATTTGGCAACTAATTTGCACGCAGATAAAGTTAATTATTTAAAGATCTGACAAATTATTAACTTAATTATAATTATTTTATTTAATCAATAAACTAAAGTTGACTACATTTCATTTTGTGCAGTGATAGCATCTAAACTTACTCAAGCTTAATGCTTTTCATGATCTCTGGTGTTGATTTCCCCAGCCGCTTGACTAAAATTGCGCATACGCCACGAGGTCCGGCCGACAATCGCATAGCAGTGACAAATGGCAAGCGCTAAATGGCGCATCAAGGGGTGCGATAAAATAGTTAAGATTTTGCCTAAACATTGTTGATAGTAATTGTGATATACTTTTAATCATATTAATAAATCAATGTTCACTGAGCATATAATGCTGACACGAATACTTTTTTTTTTTAATTAGTTAGTATACACTTCTAAGTTGTTTTATATTGTATTCTGTATGTACATTAAAATGTTATTTAATATTTTATTCAGTGACGTAATAGACTATTTGCCATTTCCCTCGTGAAGTGGTTTAACCATCTGAACTTATCAATCTTGTTATCAGAACTCTTTTGGCAACCCTCGACGTGCAGTCAACTGGCTTATTCAAGTATCCTACTTCATTTCACTCATTAAAAGCGGAACCCGGAATGCGGCAGAGGCAATGATGGAATGGCAGCACAATCAGCTAACCAAACTTTACCAGGGAAATTCACCGTGCCCCTCCGCCTGTCCCTGCCCCTGCCCACTTCACCTCTTTACATACGCATCCTGGCACAGGACCATTAACGTGTGTTCGAGTGCGAAAAGGAGTGGGAAAGGTGCGAACACTTTAAACGCAGACCCAAGAGGAGCTCTAATGTCAGTTTGTATCTGCATTTGTTTAAGTATCTACAAATCTGCATTGCACACTGAGCTATAGAGATAGCTTTAAAAGAGAATTTACCAAACAATCCTTTTTATTTTTCGGTTGATTCAGAACTTTTAAGAAAAATACAAAAATAAACAGTATTTCGGACATGGCAAGAGCACTAATTAAACAAAAAAGTTATGTTAAACCTTGCTAAGCTCACAATGAAATTTTTTGTGAATTTTGCATTTTTATAAAGGGTGATGATGATCTGATGAAAAAGATTTTTTGCAAACAACTGTCGAAAATAAAAAAGTTTAGGCTTAAATGCTTATCGGTTGCGAATGCATGGCATTCCCTATTCGCTTCATTATTTGTATGTTATGGCCAAAATACTTATTTATGTGCAAAGTTTTGGGTATTAAATCAGAACTAGGATTTTTTTAAAAAATATGATAGTGATTACGAAACCTCAAAATATTTTTTGTCAAGAAGATTAAAAAAAGTTTTGAAATTCATTACAATATTGTTTTGAAATACTATAAAACAAACTTTAAAGTTTAAAAAAAATAATGCTAATGTGGCTTTGCATTCATATTTAAGTGTGTAAAAATGTATTTTCCCCTGAAAACCAGAACAAAATTCCAATAGTTGGTTTCATCAGTCATAGAGGAATGTCCTCTTTAGAAAGTACGAACCTTCCAGCAGAACTGCCTCCCTGTTCCGCAGGATTCATCTGGGTAATCGCGATGAATACCTGCCTGCCAAGCTTGGCACGTTCACGCCAGGATTGTCCGGTGAGAACGGTTTCAAAAATTAAATAATTCAGAGTCAAATAACTGCGTTTTTTAGCATGGGTACTACATGCACCACAAGTTTAAAAAATGTATGCGTCAGCGATACGATAAGAAGCAACAGTCCGGTGTTATAAAAAAATGGCTGGACTCTTCGCCGAAGAAACCGCGGACTACCAAGAAACCACCTATGACCAAGCCCACAACTCCATACGAAGGCGGTTGGTGGTCCTACAATGCCGGATACGGAAGGGACAAGTCTCATCCTTGATGCGAAAAGGAAAAATAGAACTTAAGTGGCTTGAATTTATAAAATATTACTCTTACTTTGATACTTTTTGTAGTTTATTTTCAAGACTCACTTTTTAAAGCTAAGCTTTCAGTTTTTTTGGGTGTAGGCTTAAAAATGCATTATATGGTTATTATACATAATAAGAATTATAAAAAAAAGTTATATATAAAATTTAATAAAATTAGTTTAGCAATAATTTTTGTTAACAAAAATTTTATGAAATTTTTTAGCTTAAATTCTTTTAATGTTACCAATCACAAATGATAATATCATAACAATAATCCAAAAAAAAACGAAAGCAAAACAGTATCTTACGTCGTAAATTGGTGAATACAATGCATTGGCAACGGTTGTGCTACGGATTTTAGTTAAAACATATATAAGCCAGGAATGGTAAAGTCAATCAAATCGTTTAAAGTGTCCAGCAATAGGTAATATAAAATGAGCTATTTTATAAAATAGGATGTTTTGAAAGATTGGTTACTTCTTATGTGTAAAGAAGTCAAATTTTTAACAACTTAGTATGGGTATTTAATTAACAGTTTCCTTAGTTGAATATAATATTTCTTTAAAACTGGAAACCTTTTCTTAAACTAAGGAAACTAAAAACTAAAAGCCCCCCTTTAACTTTTCATTTCAGGTACGTTCGCTGATTTGACGACAATGAAAAGAAAGGACTCTTGCCAAAACAAATGTCACGTGAGCCACACAAACTTTTTCTTGCCCCCCTGAGCTCTGTAAATCTGGCTATGGTTTTGTTTTTCCTTTGCCGCTTCTGGTTCATCATGGCAGCACATAGAAATATTTGGCTACCCAACAGCATAATTTTTTTTGTTCGCTTTTCCCTATTTTCTCGTGATTTTTTCCTTCGCTCTACGATTTTCTCTCAACCCGATCCGTGATTTGGCAGCCTGAAATCACGTAAGCCAAAGGGCGGAGGGGAAGGAAGTTCCGTCATGTGTCTGCGTCTACTTTGCTCTGATTACAAAACCCAACAACAGATTCACTGAGAAAAACAAGCAACAATAATAAATATCTACAGGCCACAATTGTATAGATTTATAGATTATTTGAGATTTTTATGCGAATAAACCAATTAAAAACATTATTTTACAAGATTATAGTTTTAAAAACAAAAGTGTGTAAGGTTTAATAAAAGCAATTAACTTTATATTTAGTTTATTTTGAAAGGTACTGATGTTTTAAATACTGTAATAAAATAATGAATAATAAAAATGTGAGTTAGAAAAACCTAAAACATGCTTAGGAAAAGATAATGAAAATAATTTAAATTTTACCAATATATAAATAAAATTATTCTTTAAGCTAGAAAAACAAACTATTAGCATTTTAACAAATTGTTTTAAACTTGATATATACCGTGAAAGTAGTTTTAAAATTAGTTGCTTTTTCCCTGTGCGGCAGCAAAAACAATTTGGCAGCCCGGCTCGCGCGCTTTGTTAACGCCCGAGCGACCCCTCGGATTCTTTAGATGAGGATGTGGATGTGGATTTGGATGTGAGATGCAGTTCAGCCAGTTTTTGTCCTTCTGCACCTCCGTTTTCCCTTCGTTTGCCAACTTTGTTTTAAGTGAAAATTGAAACTGAGCTCAGCAACTGTCCAATGGCTTTTTATTTGGTGATTGCTTAGCTGCTTCTCCTCCTCGTTCCTTTTAAAAATCGTGTAACTGAAAACTCAAAGCAAACGAAAAGTCTACGTGACACCAGCGGAATGCCAGGGAAGATCCACTGAAGGACTAAGAAAATGGGGAAGGACAACACATGCGGAGCAAATAACTAGCAAGGGTTTCTACTTCGGTGGGCCTTCTTAAGGCTATGTGATAACATCTTTCACCATTTCGATGGGAAGATGCATTCTAAAAATTTCAAGATTAAAATCTGGCTTACCATTTTTCCAGAAAGCTTTATTTACTCATTTATTCACAAGTGTATACAAAATAAAAGCCTTTTCACAGGACTTAAGAGAGATCGAAAAGGATAAGAATTGATCGTTAATCCTGGGACATGGACTCATGAAATGTTCAGCTATTTATTAAGTATGATAACCAAAAGAAAGAGTCCTGTTAAGTCCTTTTTTAGTTAGGGATTTTTTTTGGGTTTGGACTTGGGGGAACTCGTAACTTTTGGGCAATCTGCCTCATGGCAAATGGTTTGACTGCCGCAATTGTTGAAGTTCGGGTTGACATACATAACCATCGCCTCCTTAGTAGCCAAACACTTTTCGGCAAGTGGCAAATGGCAAATCCAGCGAAGAACACTGGGTTTTAAAGCGCAAGGTTGTCTTTTCCTTTTAGGGCGCTACTGGTACCATTGGCGATCGTCGTTTTACCCCCGGAATTTCCCTAGTTTCTGGCGGCTTTCGAAAGGCAGTACTTTCAACCAACATTTCTTTTAAAATCTGTGAAAATAAAAGATTAAAAGAGGTATAAGGTTAAAAAACACATTGATATCATACCTGAGTTTTGTTTTTACGTTTTGGCATGTTCTTTTACCTTACACAAACTGGGGATTTCAAATAAACAAAAATCTAGAAAATTTTAATTTTACTACAAAGACATCTAATCGAAAAGAAATTAAAAAAGTGACAGTGAATGAGGTAATTTAAATATCAAAGCCTGCTTCCTTTCAAAAAGCCAGAAAACAAAATAAACTTTTCCATTAGTTATAAGTAGATCAACAAATTAGATACCTGGATTTTAATTCGAGTAATTTAATATTTTATATTAGTTTTTTAGCGAAATTGTTACTTAAGCATTTAATTCAAAAATAATTTACAATCTGGTGATAAACTTTTTTAATAACAAAAATGTTGGCCTTTTAAAAGTCAGCCTTGTGGATTCTAGAACCCATTCCCAACTTTTCAAAACAGTTGACCAAATCAAGGGAGAGAAAATATAACAAAATAGTATGCTTTAAATGCTTTTCAACACTTTCTGGCTGAGCTGCTTGAAAACTCAGGTGGAACTGTGCCCCCTGCTCCCCGCTTATTGACTTTCAAGCTCAGTTTACTTTCTCGGCGCTGTTTGACTTTGAGCTTGGCCAGAACAGAGCAGAACTGAGCTAAACTGAACCCGCTGCCCCCGGAGCTGCCAAACTGAAGGCTGCAGGCCAACTGCTTGAAAGCCGGAGTGCTGGGAAAAATGTTTTATGCTGTGCACGGTGAAAATTCACATAATTGCAGTTGGAATTCAACAAACAACAGCGGAGCGTAAATAGAAAGCGCAAAGTCAACAGAAAAGCGATAGCAAAAAAAATACTGCAGAAAATGGTGAATCCTGGAAAGAAAAAAAGCGAAAAAAAAAGGATGAAATCAGCAACGTCACCGCAACAACAGCAGCAAATACAAACAAACAAACTAACCTTTGACCCCTCTATACCATCGCTTCAGCTGTGGTTGTTCTGGTTGTTGTTGTCCACTTCAGGTGCGCCAAGTAATTGCAACTGAAACTGAAACTTGGCTAAGTTGCCAAGGAAACGAATTGCAGCTAAAATTGGAGCTGAAGTTGGGGCGGAGTATGCTACATCCTGTGTAGAGGATTCAAGATGCAGGACATCCAGGAAAGCCAACACATGCACACAAAAGCAATTCGATGCAGGTCATTGCGGCTAAATTAAAAGAAATCAACGCAGGTCGATCGGGCAGTGAGGGGGTGGTTACCCAAGTGGTTACGGAGTGGCTTACCCGGCAAGGGGGTCACAATTTCCCCAGTTAACAACATAAGCAAAGATAAGAAACGGAAAAGAAAAAGAGGCAAATGGAAAGCTGCAACATGAACTTTTGCAGTCTCTCGTTGATTTTAATTAAAATCTTTAAGCTGCTGTTGATTATTAATTATAATGCCACTGTGCTAGCACTGCCAACTGACACAGATAATGACAATAGGGAGAAGATTATAAATATAATAAGGAAACAGTCCTTTAGTGCTCTTAATTTAAGAATTTATTAAAATCAGGTTTACTTAAAATACACACTGGTTAATGCAAATATCTTGTACCTAATTAAATAGTTAGTCAAATTATAGTTAAATATGAAAACATAACACTCTTATATATTTTAATGAAATCAAAATAGGCTTAATTTTGTAGCTAAGCGTTATTGTAAGGAGATTTAAAAACAAACAGTTTTTAAATATTATGATTACAACCGTTTATGTTTTTTTAAAGCAATTATTAAAACTCTCTCTAAAAATAAAATAGTTTTCTAAGCTACAGAATTATTCGAAAAAAACTATTTTATGTTAAAAGATAGTTTAAAATATTTTTTATTGAAGCGCCTTTACGAATTAATCACTTTAAAGTCTATTAAAATTTCACAATGCGATACCCATAAAAACCGACGCCATACTAAAGTGAACTCACCTTCACACTAAAGTTACTAAAATGATTTATGTAAATTCAACGCAACACAAAAAACACTCTTGAGCAAACAAATTTAAGCAATTTGTCAAAAGAAAACAAAACACAAAGGCCCAAACAACATCAGCAAGCCAAATCCAAACATAAATAAAGGACAAAGTGTCAGACGGATGGACAAGCAAACAAACAAACAAACAATCGTCCCACACCTGCCACGCCCCCACATTTGTGTGGTGGGGGCAAATATCGGGGGCGGCTGGCTGCTTTTAAGCTGCCAAATCCGACAATTAAATTATTGCATGACAAAACATGCACCGCAAAATATTCAAAGCGCGCCAAAAACAGGATGTAAACAACAATAACAGCAGAACGAGGATGGAAAAACAGGAAAAACCTCAGAAAACACACACCCACACAGACAGAAAGGCAGGCGGGGTGCAAAACATCAACAGCAACTAGCCAAAACATAAACACAAAAAAAGGAAAAACCATTGAAGAAAAAGTGAAAAAAAGAACGGATTCATCTTGCGCAACAACAAGAACAACAAAGGAAAAGGCGAAAAAAACAACTTTTGGCATAGGAAAATCAAAAAGGAAGGAATCAAAAAAAAAAAAAGAGCGACATATTCTGGGGTTTTTCCCCCCGTTTACCCTTCCCCACCCCCCTTTTCGGATATAGCTCATGGCAATAATTTGAAATTCGATTACCATAACCAAGTACTCGGAAAACACAAACAGAGATCGCAGGGAGCCACACACACATGCATTTTCCATGCCCCTAAAAAAATGGGAAACTGGAAAAGGGGAAAAGCGACATTCTAGCTGCCACAGGCGAAAAACTGCAAATGGCGAAAACGTTCGCTAAAAGGTCGCCACATCAGACTGGCAACAGGGAAAACTGAAACTGGAAAGAAAACAAAAAACAAAGAGCTAGAACACACACACACGGTCAAAACTGTGGCCAAAAAGCCAAAACGTGAATATATCAGAATTTTCGGGGAAAAAAAGGCTCGACCGCAAACAAAAAGAATGCCTCTAAGTGTGCCAATGTGAGTGAGCAGCGAAATCGAACTTGACTTGAAAATAGCTTGTGGCTTTATGTTGATTAAGCTCGGAAATACCAAAACCTCAGTCTAATTGGTAGGAAACAAAAATGGTAAGACCATACAACTTAAGGGATATTTAATAAATATTAGACTTAAAAGCAGTATGTGGCTTTTTGTTGACGAAGCAAGGATTTTAAAACGTAGTAAATTTTGTACTCAATTTAAATATGTTTCAATTTAAATATGTTTATTGCCCAATTGAACAACTTATTTATTACTTCAAAGTACCTGAAGTAAGTGGTATAGTTAACATATATTATATTGTATATCATATCTTAAAAAGTAACTAGCTCCTTATAAATTAGAAATCGATTTTTGCGATTATTCCGAACTCTTATTGTACTACACTTGGTCTTTCCACCCCCTTTAAACCCTTGGTGCCTCCTTCTCGAACGATTTCAATTACAGCCAATTAAGCGAAAAAGCAGCAGTGGCAGACAAAGAACCTCACTTACAAATTGCAACAAAAAGCCAAAAGATGCTAACATCGGCAGACACAGGAGGCTAAGCTAAGGCCACCCCCAGAAAAATACACCCATTTTTCCACCCCACCCCCTCGCACACACACACATGCAAGCATTTTGCACCTTGCCTTGGGAAAACTTTTTATCCACTTTTCCACTCGCGCTTTTCGCACCACCCCCTCCGAAAATGTTAAAACAAACAAACAAATAAATTAGTGTTCAATCAGCGTAATTTCTTCGACTATGCAGTCTGGCTGCCACGCCCCCCAAAGGCCACCCACTGCCCCCTTTCGGGGAAATCCAGCCAAGCATGTTTGCCTTTTGTCTTAGGGCTTGATATGCGATTGTAACTTTGGTTTCAATTGCAATGCAAGTAGCGCGGAAGGGCAAAAAGGGGGCGGACTGTACAAACTTTTCACCCTGCAGTTAGTTGTAAGTAATTAAGCGAAGAAGAAGAACACGGTTGGGGGCTAGGAAAATGGGGGTGGGCCAAACAAACGAAATTGTCGGTAATTTGCTTAATTTGAATTCGAATGCAGGCAGCGATAGGAACGAAGTTGAATGGAAAGTGTAAAGACAGAGGGGAAATTAAAGATAATAGCAAACAACTCGCAGCTCGACTCAATTGCTATTATACTGAATTTATTTAATAAACTAATAAATAAACTAAAAAAAATAGCTATGAAAAATGGAAAGGAATGATTTAATAAGTTTTCTTGTAAGCAAATATAACATTTTATACCTTTTTTTTTATTAGGCACGCTCTAAAAGGTTTTAATTTATATATATATATATTTATATTTAAAACTTCCTATTTAGGTATCAAAAATTCTTGTAATTGAGCTTGAAAAAATATCATACGAAAGTAATACCATACAAATAAATTAAAGTTCAAGTGAAACAAAAAAGTCTGTAAACAAAAATTATAGTAACCATTTCTACATAAAATACTAAAATAAATTGTAGTAATAATAAATATCGTAGTAAATTCTTAAATTTCAAATTAAAAATAAGAATATCAATAATAAAATAATTATTAAAGTTATTGTTAATTTATATTGGTTTGGTTCGCTTAGACAAGGTCTTCACAGTTTAAACAAAAAAAAAAAAAACCATAAAGTAAAACGCAAAAAAAATTAAAAGGTAATTTACAAAAATTTTAAAATTTTTCCAAATAACATGTTTTGTTTAAGTTCACACTCAAACATCATTTTGAAACTGTATTTATAAAAAGCTATTATTAAAAGCGTTTTTCGAAACGAAATAAATTTTTAGTAGCTGCCAACAACACTCAGAATTTCCATACCACATAAAAGTGGGAACACTTTTTCGAGACAATCTGGCGCTCAACCAGAATAAAATGTATTCAGATAGATCCACTCAATCTCGAACACTCGGTGTCACTCAAGAGCAACCCCGATATCAATAAATACAACAAAAAAAACTCGGTAACTCCCCGTGTGGGGAAAAGGGGGAATTCCAAGTGAGTCACTTTCAGCGGCACCCACGCACATATGTATATTTGCTCGATCCCGCTCTTCGGGAGTTGCTTAAGAGATGCGATATGTGATATGGCGAAGTGAGAGGCTGACTCAGGTTGCAATAATGGGAGAAATAAGAAGTCGGCAAAACTACGTCATTGCCGATGATCTGATCTGGAATTTATTCTCTGTATTACTCTATTTTTGAAACTGGTTTGGCTTTTGGTTTTTGGACGTGACTTTTGCTTTATTTATGCCAATTTATATGCATTAGCCGGTCTCTGGCGTTTCGTTTCAATCGCGTGCGCAGAAATGATCGTCTTGTTCTTCCCGTTATTTCTAATTAGATTTGGGTGGGACTTGGTGTGCAAGCACTCTTGCTATCTCTGTCTTCAGTTCCGATTTTAGGCCAATCCCTGTTCCTTATGATTCAGATTCTTAGATACTCAAAAGAGGCCTTTTGTTTGGCCGCAATCTTTTCATTTGGCAGTGCCGACCTCCTTTTCCGCTCCCTTTTTCGGTTTTCTCAGCTACTGGCTACTGGTTACTGCTTACTGGCTGCACTACGAGTACACACCCCGGTGGAAAAAGCCTTGGAACACGTTCTCGAATGGGGATCGTATTGAATCGGATCGGAACAAGGAACAGGCGCAAAAGGTGTAGCACAAACGAGAAGTAAACCCGTTTCGAACGCCGGCTCCCCAAACTGATTTACCTACACTACTTCACACATTGAGCGGAGCACTTAGAGAAACAGGCGGTCAGTTCCAAGTGGTCTCACAGCATCCACACTGCGGCAAAAAATTTTATCTAAAAAAAAGGTTTAAAAAAACGTAAACTTTTAAACTTTACAATACAGTTTACAAATTGACAAAGATCATTGTAAATATTTAGTTTGGAATATCTTTAAAATGTATGTCTTCATTTTATATTTGAATTATACAAAATATTATATATTTTAATATTTATTATATATTAATATTATATTATATTTTATATATTTGTAAGGCATCATAAACAAAAAATGCTCAAGAAGGCAAATCAGTAAGCCAAGAAATCTCTTTGTTAATCAATTAACAGTTTAGAAGGACTATTTTCCTCAACTATTACTAATAATTTTTATATTATATTTCTATTTTATTTTACTGCCTATACAGTAATTTTTTGGGTAGGCAGTCCGATATAAATTATACTTATTTTCTGACAATATTGTAAATTTTATGTCAACCCACTATTTCTGTGCTTTACTAGAAAGCCCTTAAGGTTTTCTTTCCGTGCAGCGATCTCGAAAACTTTGCTTTTGTGTACTTTAGCACTCCAAGTCCGCCCTGCCCGCGCAGCTTCCAATTTCAATTCCAATTCCAAACCCAATCCCGAACCCCCATTCCCGATCTCCGATCTTCGATCCCCGAGTCCCAAAACTTTGGCTTGGTCAGCGGAGCAGCTGAGTCGGCGACGTCTGCGCAACTTTTGATTTTGCCCGGAACCGGTTTCGCTCCACCACTACGAGCATAGTATCTTTCGGGTCGCCTTTGCCTTTGTATCTGAATCTGAATTCGTAGTCGCACTCGCACTCGCACTCGCACTCGTACTCGTAGTTGTATTTGTATCTGTATCTGTAAATGTATCTGAGTCGACAGCAGCCGCAAGCTGCCCACATTTTAGAGGCTGCTGCAGCGGAGAGAGCAGCGCCGATAAATGTGTTGTTAATGATGTTTTCAAGATGCTGCAGTGGGCGTTTTGGGTACCGAGAAAGAGATGTCACTTGCCGATAACATGTTCTATAAATACGCAGATCTATGGTGACGGAATTGTACATTATTCGTATTGATTATGATTTGACGAACCAATATTTAATAAGTTACTCTAGCTATAAGGAAAGGATGGGTAAGATGTTGAAGTCCATAAAAAATTGCTATGAAAGCGTATGCCAAAATGTTTATGTATGTTTAACAGTTATATGCCAGTCATTAATGGTATATGACTTCATGAAATTGCATATTTTGTCCATGTTTTGGCACATTCCAATTTGTATGGCCACATATCTTGTCTATCCCCAGTATTAGTAAACATATCTCATTATTTGTTTTATCCATGTCCACCACTCCTCAATTTGGCCATTGTAAGGCTGTAATTCATTATGCAAAATTTGCAGACCGAAAAAACCTTTCACTTGCCCCCGAGCTCCATTAGCGATCTTTTTGTTTTTGTTTCTCCAGCGGGTCACTCACGAAAACTCCAATTTGAAATCGGTTAAAAATAGTGCGCTCACAAAAAAACACCAAGGGACTTCTAATAATAAACCCATTTTACATTATAGTATAGTATGGTATAGTGGAGCTGAAATCATTGCGGGGGCGTTTCTCGATCTGCTCGGGTCGCTCTCTCTTTCCCTTACATTTTATTAGTATATGGCTTTCACATGCCCGGTTCTCCTTCGACTTCATTTCCCGTTCTTGCAATCGCTTACATTCACTTTTTATGGCCGCTTAACCTACACAGTACTAAAAAGTCTACGCCTTTAATTTCCATATTTTAATTGCCATGTGGGGGGTGTGCTAACCAATTCTTTCGCTGCCAAAAAGTCCAAAGAACGAAACAAATTTATGACATAGAAATGTCAAGAGTTCTGCTTTTGCTTCTGCTTCTGCTTCTGCTTCGGCTTCTGCTTCTGTTGGTGTGTGCGTTACAATTTTCTATTTTCTATTTCTGGCCCCATTGGGCTGCATTCGGGTATATGGCCATACCATACCATACCATACCATACCATTCCGTTATGGATGGGATGCATTTACGTAAATGATTTAGAACATATCGAACGCATTTTGAAGGTGACTTTGACAGAGCGAGCAAAGTTCCAATTCACTAAGTTCACTTATTTCTGTCTGTCCTCAAGCACAAATGGAAATGAAAACGGCAGCCACAAGATTGCGTTTTATGAGAGAATGTGAAATTTATTATCAAAATTGAAAAAATATACAAAAATACAAAAGGTGTTGATCGATGCACATTAAAACCATGGTGAAACCATTAATTAACAGAAATACGTTTTCAATAAAGCTTAAACCTTTTAGTTTTGAAAACTAAATATAAGTCTCTGGATTCTGGAAAATAAAGATAAGAATATAAATATGATATAAGGAAAAAATTGGCAACAAAAATCGTTAAGAACAATACAAACTTGCTTAATTAATAAAACACTTAGTTCTAAGGTAACGAAGAATAAACACGTTCTGAATGCTCACAACGAAATTTTAAAACTAGTACAACTTGATGCAATTAATTTGCATGTATTTAATTCTTTAATAATTTTTTTTTTTTTTAACTTTTGGCTCTTTTATCACATCTGAGTGAGCTCGTCATTTACGAAATATAGATAAGTAATGGGAATATAAAGAAACCAAAATAAATTAATAATTATGTAAGAACACTTAAGTGTGACATTTAAATAAAGATGAAATCAAATAAAGTATAAATAATAATAATAATAAATAAAATAAAAGCTAACTAATTTAATAAATGCTTCTAAATAATAAATAGTAAAGCAATTATATAAAACAAGCAATGTTTTAATATATTTTTGTTATTGCTCTGTGCTGTTGAATATTAGTGGTATAAACAAAAAGTTTTTAACAAGGTTTTTTTTTAATAAAGCTGAAAATATAGCTTATAGCCAACTGAGCTTTTGTGCCTGATAAAGTATTGGAAAGTACCTATGTCTGGCTGTTTTAGTAAACTTAGTCACCGAAATGCAAAATAAACTAGAGTTAAGTTGCCAGGCGGTTTCACAGTCCGCAACCTACGCCAAAAAGCTACAGTCTGTCATGTCTGCTTTTGGCCAGTTAACCTTTTAGTTGATTGTCAACTCGGCTTTATTGAACTCGGCAACCCCCTACCAGCCCCTCCCACCCCCTGCTCATAGAAAAGGAAAATCCCTCAGAGTCACTCCAATTGGAAATCTGAAATTAACGAAACGCTCTTTTAAGACGCAGTCTCTTAATTGCAAGAGAGTCTGAAGAAGAAACCGTGAGAGAGGAGAGCGTAAGTAAAATACTCCTATAGCACTCTCTGTCGAGAAACACCGTCTTCCAGCTTTGACTCCATTTCTTGCACACTATTACCAATTCTACTCAGTTTCTTGCACACTGTTAGCATTTCCACTCCATTTCTTGCACACTGCTAGCGATTCCACTCCACATCTCGCACACTCTCTGTTTCTTTTCACTCGAGTTTTGCCGCGCGCTCTTAGCTATTCACTCTGCCAGCGCTAAGAGAGCCCAGAGAGCGCTCTCGCAGAATTGGGGTGCCAGTGCGACTAATATCCACTGCCACAAATACTTAAGCCTCAAAATCAAAAAAATTTTTCGACGGAAGCGGTTGTGTTAGCGGAAAGTTGTGTTTTTTGGCTTCGCGTTCGTTCGTTGCAGAGCCTTCCATGGAAAACTGAAGAAAATAAGCTCTTGGCTAAAAAACAAACGCTGCAATTTCTGTCCAGTCACCGCAAACGCAGAGAAGGCATAAATAATTTTCTGCAAATTTGGCAACAACTCTAGAGGCGTCGAGATATTTGTCAAAAAATACAAAAAAAACAACAACGCGAGTGCACGTGTATGTGATTGTGTGTTGTCAAGTGCCCCTGTGTGTGTTTCTGTGTGTGACAGATAAAAGAAAAGGAGTGAAAAAAAAAAAGTTGTCGAAAGTCGTGAAAGAAAATTTAAGCAAAATAGTGCAAGCGCCGCAGGGAAATTGTCCGGAAAAATCGCAAAATCCATTGTTTTTTGCCGGCATCTTAATGACGTCACGTCGTGGTGCAAACAACAAGAGCAACAACAACTGCAACATCGCGCGTGTTTAGTTACACACACACCAGCGTATCGGCAAGCAAGAAAAAAAAGGTTAAAAATACATTTTCCATCGGCGCAAAAGTAAAACAATAAACAAATACAAATACAAAAAAATACAGCAGCCCAACAACAATTTCAACAACTTCAACTTTGCCAGCAACAACTACAAGAGCAACTACAGCAACAACAAGTCAGCTGGACTACCGAAGGTGTTTATACGTAAAAAACAAAAAAATCGTTGTTTCTTTCTACTCTTTCTGTTTTGGTTATTTTGTTTTCTCTCTTTTTTCGACTTCGTCTTGAGTTAAAGTTTTTTTTTTCTGGTCTTTCACTTCTTCCTTATTTTGTGGTCTTGTTTGTTTTTGTTGTCGATTTTTCGGGTGCTAAGTGAAAAAGCGAAAATTCTGTTTAATGTCAAGGGAAAAACTAACTATTACAGGGAAAGTTTTTCAAACGAGGCTCTGGGAAAAGTATTGACCGAAAATTTAAAAAAAAAATAATAGGAAACAAAAGTTTTAAAAGGAAGGATATTGAAAATCATTTTTCACACATATAAAATACAAAATAAAAGTGCTTTATCGCTCAATTAAATTTTTATGATTTAATAAATAAGTATATAAAATTATTACTTAACACCATTCATACAAAAAGCTATTAAAAAAGAATTTAGAAAGTGTGTTCAAAAAACAAGTCTTTGCCGAAGAAATATACATTTTTAAAGTGTAAAAAAAATACAAAACTACACGGTCTCATTAAAATATATTTTCTGCGTACATTAATTTTTAAATCCAATAAAATCATCCTTTTTAATTAAAAAACTTACTTAATCCGTTCAAATAAAGTACATTTCGTTAATTTGGCTCGGTGAAAAGCTTAATGACCGAAAATCAAATTGAAATTGAGGCTAATGAACTGTGAAATAATAATTAAAATTCAACAAATTGCGAACCAAATTTGTCAGAGTGAAAACGGAATGCTTATTCCACATTATTGGGCATAAAATACTATAAAATACATATTCACATTATTTGTGCCAGAGCGTTAAAGACTTCACATGTTTTTTTTTTGTGTGTGGAGTTAATTAACTTAAAAAAACAGTAAGCTCTAAATCGTGTTGAAATATAATGCAAATGTAGCAATTTTTATTCCAGAGCCGGACCAGGCCTAGGCCGTTAAAAAAATAAACAGATCTAAGCCAAGCGATTTTTAACAGTGCGTCCCGGCACTATTAAGCAGCTGTAAGAAACACACGTGACAATAAAACACAATGCCTGCAAACAGTCAATAAAAGAATTAATGGCTTAACAAAATTGTTTTGAAAGCTTAGGTTTTTTAATGGGTGTAGGCACCCGAACAGAAAACAGACATTAAAGTGATTATTTTGTTAAACGAAACTGAATCAATTACCAGAGCTAGCTGTTTAAAATCGATTTTATTTGAAGGTTTTCAAAAAATTCTGAACTGAAATATGAGCCTTGAAACGCACTGTACTCGCACATGCAAGTACATAGATTTCATTTTTACGAAAAGTCACGTTTTTTATGTGGTTCTCCTCCCAAACTAAACACCCCTTCCTCTTGCCAAGTCGTAACCATTAAATTTATGTTTACTTCAGTCCGAGCTTCGGTTTCTGAGGCAAAAAGATTGTTATTATAATTTTTCCGATTTGTTTCGTTTTCCTCCGGTTGAGATATGCAAATTGAATTAGCTCTGCCCGCTGGCAACTAGAAAACAAAAAGCAAAAGTTCCGCACATTTCGCGCATTTTTTTTTTTCGTTTGGCCGTCATCATCGACAAAAGTGTCAAAAATGTGTTGCTGCTAAAATATGAGTCAAAGAAATCGTTTGGAAAATGCCAAAATGAATTGTTATTTCTGTCCATTTGTTCAATACACTCTGACAAGTCATTCACTTTTTCTCCTTCACTCCGCTCCACTTAAAAAAAATCAAGCTCGAACCAAAACTAAAAACGCCACGAAAGGCAGAAGACGGTTTTATATTTGTTGGTGAAGGGGCTTTGGGACTGGGATGAAAACTTGAGGACTTTTGGCATGACTAATCGATTCGATTTTTCGCCAAAAGTCATGCCGCAGTACAAAAAGACGAATGAAAAACGTCGCTGGGAGAAATATGTGTTTGACTTGTAGTACGAGTGTTTTGTGCTTTAAGCTCTTCTCAATAGGTCGTAAATATCGATAGGAACACCCTCTTTGGGTTGTTGAAAGTGTGGAAAAATTGCTGTAGTTGTTTGTTTGTTCGGTTTGCGATTTAAGTTTTGATGCAAGATGACAGCACTCAAAAAGGTGTCAGAGTTCAAACGAGAGGTACGAAAAGGTCCAACCTTAAAATACTGAAAAACAATAGAAAACAATGTTAACTGTTGACAAACAAAATCTTGTCTGTGATAATTAACATGTTCAATTGGTTTTTGTTTGTAAACGTTAGCCTCTACAATATCACTGATTTTTAAAGTGATTTACAAAGCAAACTGCTCATGCGCAAAAACTTTTCCATTCATGCTGGAAAATGAAAATTAAAATTTCTATATCCTAAAACATCATTTTCCTCCGGGTTCTGTTTTGTATCTTTCCAGATTATTTTGCATTCAGATAAACATTTCGTTTCCTTTTCAAAGATTTTCAGACCTTCAGTTTTGTTTAGCTATTTCCTCTCGTTTTTTCAAGTTTTCATCTTTTTTGATATTTTGAAACATGTGCTCATGTCTTTTTTCTCCTTCTAAAAATATCAAAAACTTTTTCTTCGCCAGCGTTTTTGTTTTTGGCTTTTTCAATGAGCGCAGAGCAGCTGCGACGTTGACTGAGGCAGCAAACAAGTCGAAAAGAAAGAAGAAAACACAAAACAAATATCTATATGTGGTTGTTGTATCTGGTTGGGAGAATCGTAGGAATAGGGTGACTCAATCAAGCTGGAGCTAAAAATTCCTTAGCGAGTCGAGTTGCAAAGGGTTTTATAAAATAAACGATTTTTAAACTTTTGTTTTATGTCGATATCATTTCTCACACTTTTTAGATTCTCGGATTATTTTAGTATCCAAAACAAATTGCCCATTATTTCGTTCACACCCCATTGGCCATTTTATGCAGCTTCCTCAATTATGCAATCGGCACACCCTAACATAATTCTCTTGGCACATGCCAAAATACAACAACCACACGAAGCGTCGAAAAAGAAATTTTGAACGTGTTTCGTCGGCAGTATCTCAGGCAGATCCCAAAACAAGCGACAGCTGCCGCACATTTTGGATGTATCTTTTGGATGTATCTGCAGCTGTGCAACCAAAGGCCCCCCGTAAAATCCACTCCCCTTTTTTTTTGGCAGCACTTTTGGAGCGGCGCTGCTGCAGTCCAAAAATAAGTTCTTTTTTGTGGCCAATAGAAGACAAACAAAGTTTTTACGCTTTTGCATAATGCTGAAATAAACCGTCGGCATCTTTAACCCTTGACTGGCCCTGTGGGGCCAACGCACAATTGAGATCAATTAAAGGCTGAATTGATTGTTTAACCTTTCGCATGAGAGAGTGACTGTGCGACTGAATGTCGAGGCGTGTCTGCAATATGATTATGAGTACACAAATTAGTTCAAAGATTAACTCGATTCTCATTGCATGAATTTTTGAGGAATTTTTAATTTTTTAAATATTATTCTCTCGCTTAGGGGCAGCTATTTTGGGGTTATTCATCAACATCAAGAGAAAAAATAAACATAAATAAGTTTTGCCAGCAAAATTAATTAGGCACATAAACCTATGAAAATTTTTTGAGCATTTAGTTGTGCTCGGACTTTTCTTCCTCTTATTCACCGCGAGAAATTAAACTGGTATTTGTGCGGCGGCACTCTCGTATTTCTAAGATAAGCCAAATGTTATGAATATGCCAAAAAATAGTATATGCGCGCGATAGAGCGCTGCGATTCCGTCGCTCTCATTTATGAATTTTGTTTTTGATTTCCCCCATTCGCTTTTATTTTTCGGACTCTTCTTTCGACAAGATTTTGTGTGTATAAAGCTATATATACATACATATATGTTATAGCTTTCCGACCTCTGACGTAATTACTGATGATCGCGTTTTACGTCTAAGAAATTGATTTGCTTGTGTGAACGAAAATTTGAATATGAATTCGTTTAATAGAGAAACGTGACAATGAGCTTTGAATTTGATTTTGAATAGGACCGAGATCAGGTGAAATAAAATGGAATCTGAGAGATGGGACTAGGGCAAGGTTTTCAATGAAAACGAAAGTTTAATAATCAAATTTGTGGATTTTCAGTAAAGCGGTTTCCCAAGGTTTTGGGGTACAGTATTTTAGCAAGACAGAAACAAGTAAAAAATATTTCTAAGTTCATTTTTTCCTGTTATATTTCATTAAAATATAATTTCTTATTTTTAAATCAAAGAATATTCTCAAAATCTGTAAAATCCCACAGTTTCCCTATGAAATCTGATCGCTCTTCCCTATATAATCCATTTATTTACGCTTTCGGCACGCTTTGTTTTCTTCCGCTTTCCCATTAGTCATATCGATAGGACCATATATAGATCGATCTGCAGATCTTTTCAGCACCTATTCGAAAGCTCTGCCAAATTATATACTCTCACCAAATAAGGGACAGCACCCTGAAGACACTGCAATATTTAGTGTATATGAATGTATTTCTTTTATCTTGGCACCAACTTTCGAAAGAGATTTCACAAAAAACGCTAATAGCTGTCAATGAAGTCAGTCAACGAAATGTTTTCAAAAGTCTAAGAAACTTTCAAGAGCAAAGAAATAATAAACATTTCCTGCCCACGCATTATGTACTGCCAAATTAATTAGTCAAGTCAGATGGATGACAATGGGAATTAATTAGGCAAGTCAAAACTCCATTTAAAGAGCTACATTTTGGCGAAAGAATAAAATGGAGCCGTCGTGGTTTTTTTTCGACCCACCTGAATGACATAAGCCAAAGCGAACCGATCATTTAACCGCTTGCCATTTATGGCTGACATTTAAGCCGTACCATCTTTTGATGGCTTTTTGTTATGGTTCGTTTTGTAGATGGGAAAGTTTCCTGCTCGCATCAGAAGGTGCAGTTGGCTAAATATCATTATCTGAAATTTACATATAAGTTGTAGAATTTCTCAATACTTTAACCTAATCTGTTGTTGTCTTTGGGACTAGGTTATTTGACAAATCTGAAACGAGCTTTGCTCTGACTATCATTTTCCACCTTTGTTTTGCAATTATTGTATGTTTTAGTATGAGTGCATAGGGTTCACCCTTTTTTTTATCTAATCTCGTTTATTGATAGCAGCCGTCGAACCCATTTCTTTCACTTTTTCCGAACGCACCGTTAAATATATGTGTCATACCTTTGGGGTGGGCCCTCGTTTTTTCTGCGGCATTTAGAGCAGCGTTGTATAATGTTGCAGAGCGGTTACTGACCGATGTTTTGCTACGGCTTCGCTTGCGTAAATGTTTCTTTAAATGCATTAACTTGTCGCCCGCGGGGTGAGAGCTAAATGTCTGCTTTTGCTTTTGTTTTTGGACCTCTGAGGTATTCGTAGCACCGACTTGTGTATGGCTTTAGTCATAACTTTGTAACTCAGCGAGCGCTCAACTTGATATATTCGTACACAATATGAGTCGCATATCTAAAAGTAAAATAGTATAAAAAGTATATGGCAAATACAAAATATACAATACGCTTTCACAGCCAACTGTGAACTGCAGCGTGCTATTTGTTGTGAGTTGCCGCCTTATCAGCAAAACGCTCTCGATTCGGTCTGTATATATGGGCTCTACGTAATATGTGTGGCATGTGTGTTGGGGATTGGATGGCTGGATAAGTTTTTAGGAACGGTTGAGGTAATCGATTGGCGACAGAAGAATACCGAACGACCTATGCAAAATAAACCAGAAAAACTGAACAGCTGATTCCGTATTTAAACTAACTCAAATGTTCAGAATTTAACGTGATTATCTAATCACTATAATTATAAAATAAATACCACTTATTAGTGTTTCCAGCAATAGGTTAATAAATTTTTTTTAAAACCGCTCAATAATAAATTATCTAAAGAGTTTGATTTGTACATGAATTGAAATAATTATTTTTGTCTTATCAACAGAAAACTTATTAAATTCATTATAGAACCAGTGAATACCAACCCTTTAAAGAAGATGTTCCCCGGGGGTTTGACCATAAAAGAATATTACTAGTATAAAATGGGAAACAGAACACCCATAACCAAATGTAGCCCTCAAATGAACTTAGGATTGCCCCAAAAATTCTGCCGCCAGCACAGCTGCCATGGTGTTGAATCAGCTTACATAAACATTAAACAATATAGTATGCAGTCGAAGTCGAAATGTATGAAATGCGAATGTGAAGAAATATTTAGTGGACTTGCGTTAACAGCTTCGGAAATTAACAGTTTTTCAATCTTCACTCTCTCCCTGCTGGCTGCTGGTTTTTTTTCGATTCTCAGCGTGTTTCTTCTTTTTTTTCGGCAAGTTTAACCTTCAAAACACACACTTTTTGATACGAGCCGAAAAACCAGAAAAAAAAGAAAACAAAACCTACGGACCAAAACTTGTTGAACTTGTTTGTCTTCGGGGTCTGGGTCTACATCAATTTGCATCGTTTTTTTTTTTTGGTCCGCTCAGCTTTATATGTATTTTTCTCTTAATGATTTTTTAATAACCGAAAACCGCCGAGATGCGAGTGTCCTTAGATCTGAAAGCAGCATCTGAAGGTTGATTGTAGGTCGCCGTATGCACCAATCTGCGTATTATTCATATATAGTATAAGATTTATAAATGTATATATCCGCCCAGGCAGGAGAACCTTCGATTATTCTTGGCCCCAATTTCACAGCTAAACACTATTGGGAAGTTTATTTTCGTGCACCATTTTCCACACCCGCTTCTGGCCATAAATTTCCGTACTGCGTCAATGACACGGCTGCTAATTTCTGGCGCTGTTTGAATTTCGGTTTCGGTATCTGTATCTTTATTTGTATTCGTATTTGTTGGCTATAATGTCTTCTATATATTCCACATAGCCTGATGCCCAGCCACGTCCGCTTGTGTGGGCGTCCCGTCTGTTTCACTTGCGTGTTCTTTTTTCCCGTGGTCGCTTTTCTGTGGGTATAGAGATTTTTTTTGGTTTTAGACGAAAAAGTTTTCAAGAATTATTTTAATACATGCCATAAACATTAGCCCACACACACACGCACGTAGATGATGGGGGCTTCAATTTCTCAGCTCATAAATTAAGTCACAATTTATATCTTTGGAAATCAAGTTAAAATACGGAAAAGCAATTTGCAGCTGACATCATGCGGACGTATCCACAAATCCACATACTAACTAAAAAAAAAGATAGATACATTCTGTAGGTGTGTGTGTGTGTGTGTACTCTATAAAGTTTATTAATTGTCTTCGCTGGTATCTTTTCAAATTGACTTGGCTGAGATAATTTACTGTCGGTGTGTGTCGGTCCGATATCTTTCGAAATGCCAAAAGTTAGATAGGAAATTTTGTTCGAAAAAAAATGCTAATTAAAATGGGTTAAAAATTAGATTATTTTTATTGGAAAACAAAAGGATAGCTTCAGTTTAAAATATTGTTTTCAAAATAGAAAATTTTCTAATATTGAAATGTCAATGAATTTAAATTTCAAAACAAGTAAGCTTTCTTTACAAATACTTTCCATTAAAAATTCAATAAAAACAAGAGCTTTAATAGATTTTCTTACCAAAAATACTTTGATTCATATGCCGCTGTCTTCGATAAGATAAGATTAAAGACACACACACACCACACACACCAACGCAAACACGATTACAGCAACAATTGCAACAGGCAGGCAAATAAAGATAAAAACAAATCAAACAAAATACAGTGCAAGGGGGAAGGCAAACAAACACAAACTCAAATGCTAATAACAACTGAATATAAATATTAAATTGTGTGCGGTCATCGATGATTGAATCACTTACAGATTTACGAAATTTTATTTTACCCCTCTATCTTACAAGTTTCCTAATGCATTTCTCTTCCACATACATATATAAATATATTTATTTTTTTACAGTATTTTATTAACCGAAATAGTCCTTAAATAAAATATTTATATTGTGCCGGTAAGTGCGTTTAACAATTTATTTCATTGCTATAAAAAGAAATTGGCTTAAAAGTGAATACGTATATACGCGTTTGAAATACGACTCTCTCTCAGGCGGTGTGTCTCTCTTAAATGTTGCTTAGCTAAACGAACCAAAAATATATACATTTAAATTGCTAAACACCGCTGGGCCGGACCTGGAGATCCATGACTATATATATCTATACCTCTGCGACTATTAGTGCACTCTAGTTCATAATATTTATTCGTAGTGTTCATTTTTATTTGGTCTATGTGCATTGCGCTGAACTTTGCCTTAGGGGCTAGGCTTAATTTGGCAATTTGGCTGTGGCATTTAGCTGTGGCTCTTGGCTGTTTTGGCTGTTGGAAAAGCAAACCCCGCCATCGCGATCCCTCCAAAAAGCTGCAAACTGGACGCCAACCGCTGCTCACGCTCTATATAAACTAAACTATTTATACAACCAGATATTTATTTGTGTATATCTGGTGAACTATTTTTAGTGACTATATCATAAGTTGTATGAAACGAGAACTTTTATTTTGCACACCATTCGCTCATTTAGTCTAGGAATCTATCGCAAATGCAAATATATTAAATACTCCATAGTGATATGGTTATGTCTTATGTCGATTGTCTTTTGTTTGTCTTATCATTTGAGCATTGCATTCTGCATAAAACCATAACACAAACGATTTGCGCATTACTAACCCCTAAAATCAATAAATATAAAACATGATCAGTTTCCACATCACACATTTATACCTAGAATCGCTCTGTCTCTCTCTATCTCTCTCTACGACTATCTGCCTCCGTCTTTCACCATTTCTATTTATCTTTCTTGGAATGTAAACCAAGTCGGTATGATCCTAAAGTTCTATTTCTCTTTTTTACTCTCATTTCAGATAATGTAAAATCAGCTTACACACAAAAAAAGCAGTAAAATAATAAAAACAGAAAATTAACAGCTGCGTCTATCTATAGATATAAACACACACACACACACATCTATATATTTAAATAAGCGTTCGTTCGATTTGAATCAAAATTATAGCCCAAGCTATCTATCAGCTATCAGCTACCCCCACAAGCTTTGTACTCCACAAAAACGCTAACGAACAAAATCGATAAAAAGCAGAAACCAACCGAAATCATACCATCTACCATAGATCTACATGCTATATACATATATAGGTGCTGATCTGTGCTGTTGAAATTAGTGTTTTTTGTGTGTGCGTGTCGCGAAAGGAGCGAATAAATCAAGTAAAAATAAAAATAAGAAACAAAAACTTTCTCTAGTCGCTAGGCTAAAATATATAAACTCCAGCTAAACCCAGATCCGTAAACAGCAAATAGTTATATATCTATAGCCCCGATACCGATACCGAACCGATACCGATACCGATACACGATGGCCAACGTTGTGAATATGAACAGCCTGTTCAACGGCAAGGATTCGCGCTGGCTGCAATTGGAGGTCTGTCGCGAGTTCCAGCGTAACAAATGTTCGCGCCAGGACACCGAGTGCAAGTTCGCCCATCCCCCGGCCAATGTGGAGGTCCAGAATGGCAAGGTCACCGCCTGCTACGACAGCATCAAGGTCAGTATCCCCTAAGCAAACAAACGAACTAGACTTCTCCAACCCAAACTCCTACCCCCCTTCTATTGCTTCGTGTGACTCGTAGATTGTAAGCTTTAAGACTTATGATTTCTCATCCCACCAAAAAAAATATGATTATGATAAGCAACTACCGAATCCCCAATTTTAGGGCCTCAACGAAAACTGATCTTGTCTCGCTTTTGTTGTTTGTGCTTTTGTGCTTTTATAAACTCCATTTTCGTTTTTTGGTATCTCTGTGCTTCAATATATGCATATATAAATATATATATCTTAAATACACACTATATTTAGTGGCTGTGTCTCTAAGTGCCTTCCAAATAAACTACATAGAATAAGCGCAGCTGAAGCGCCGAGCTGAGCTTGAGAATTGTGTGCGTGAGAGTGCTTGAGGCTTGAGTCTTGGGTCCCGAGTAGAAGGCTTTGGCTTTTGGCTTGCAAATAAGAGAGTTCCACCACCAACCATCGACCCCTATAAATAGTAAAAGGCATAGAGAAAAATCACTCATTAATTGGTTTAAATGAAATGAAACAATGGAAAGCGTTGATGGTTTTTTCTCTGTGTGAAATATAAACCGTATAAAATTTTCTCGAAAAAATCAACTGAATAACTAAAATCGCTTATCACCTTTCGAGTGATTTTTAGGCCACGCAACTCTTAGACATGGACAACTTCAAGGTAAAGCTTTAATAATAAAATTATTATGTTAAGAATATAGATTTAAGAATAGTCCCCTGCCCTTTTTGATTCGATTCCATTGAACTCTTCGTTAATATCTGCCGTGGGGCAGACAACAAAATCAAAGGAAAAGAGGTTTCTATTTTCCCTTAATTTTTTACCGCTCAAAAAAGGCAATGCGGCAAATTAGCAGGAGGCGAACAAAAGGGTGAAAGCAGCTCTTTTTTCACACAGGACAATGCCGAACACAAGAACAGAAAAGGCAGGAAAAATTAAGTTGGTGTTTTCTTTATTAAGCTTTTTGTTTTACCCGCAACAAACAAACAACTGCCAAAGAATGGCCGCATAAAGTGGAGTATTTTATGTATAGTATATAATGCTGATAAAATGCCATCATCATCAGCAGGAGCATAGCGTCGCCATCACCATCACCATCAAATTTGTGACAGCATAAAAAATTACGTTTTGAAATTTTTCGTTGCCACTTTTTAGGCGTCGCTGGCAGCTTGTTTGGCCAACGGCCTTTTGTTATTTCAACAAAACCCAAAGCGAGCTGAGTCAGTCCTTAAAGTTGGCCATAGTTGGTCCCTTTTCCCTAGAGAGCCTTCCTACCCCTCCCTCTCCATTATTTCATTCTGTCGCTCTTGAGTCGAGTGTGCAAACAATAGTTAAAACTGATGTTTGTAAGTAGCTCGTTGGCTCGGTGGGTCCACGCTTATTTTTTTTGCCTGGGAGGGGAGGAGGCATTGTTAATTGAGCCACTGGATAGTCTTCCCATTTTTCCCTGTTTACTTTTTGGGCCTGCTGCGCCCCCAATGAATGTATTAGGGATACTCTGAAATGCTGAGAAAATCCCAACCAGAACGATTTATTTATATGTCTTTTGGCATTGATATCTGGTGCAAATATTATTCAAATTATTAGAGTTTCAGTTTTGTGTGTAAGTGTAATGCTTTTTTACTTGATAAAAAAGCAATTTTCTTAAAATTATTAGAGTAATTTTTGGATCAAGTGGAAGTTTTGATAAAATTATTAAAGAATTTTGTATAAAATTAAAAGTTACACAGGAAAAATATAATATATCTCAGTAAAAAAAAAATTGATTTCTCTATTAGACATATAAATAATATTTTAAGTGAACTTGTTGCTTAATAAAACTTTTAAAATTCCACCCATTACATCTACAAAAGAGTAATCTTTAACTTTAACGAGCAACCACATACGTCGACCACAACCATTGTTAGTATTCACTTATGATTTAATCTCGAACCGTGTCAAATATGAATGCTCATTAAATATTCATAATTCAAAGCACTTCTGCAACATCAACTGACTTTCATCATTAATCTAAGCTAACCCCAAACATTTCCAATTATCTTTGATGGATCATTAGGAACCGGGTCAGCCGCCTGGTGTCTCAGTTGGTTTCAGTTGGCCGTGCCAGGGAAATCTCATAAGCCTTTTGGCAATTATCCGAGACCACAGCTGCGTGATAAGCGAGTTCTGACTGCAGAATCCACATCATCTGTGGGGCAGCAGCTGCAAGATGGAAATTGAAAGGGGGGTAAATGGGTAAATGAAAATGGAAATGGAAAGGACACACACACCCAGTGACCCTTGGGCACTTGTAGTTTTTGCCTGGCTGGTCGGGCAAATAAAGCTCAGACATTCATTGCCCACAAATTAATTGTGTTATCCTATTAATTAACTATGCAGTAAAGTTGCCGAGCAATTTCGTTCGTGGGGCGTGTTCTTCCTCTCCAGCAGCCTCAGCCTCAGCCTCCCTCGCATTTTTCCATTTCCCATTTTCCATGCCCTGTTGTTCTTCGCCCCTTTTGAGTGGCTGTAATTGTAGGCGAGTGTGTTTGCACTCATTTTCACCTCTTTTTGTCCCCAACGACTTTTTATACCAACTTTATATATTCTTGTATACGTGTGTGTGTGTGTGTGCTTGACACACAAAACGAACTGGGCTTAAATGTTTAACGAACTTAAACGTGGCAAGTAACCAGCACATAACATATATATACGTTTGTATATGTAATGGCCCCCAGTTCGAGGACGAAAGGCCTATGTACGAGTCCCGTGATTGTATGCCTATGATGTTGAACACGTGTACTGGGCTGTACCTGGGGTGTGTTTAAACTTTTTCTCGGTGGCCGCGACGCTAATTTATTGCCAGGTTGCCGCGTTGTGGGCTTTTAAATGCCATTTCCCTACTAAAGAAATAGTTAGAGCAGAATTAGACGTGAAATTAAGGTCAATGTCAAGCTGTGAAGTTATGTCCGTAATTATCCATTATGAATATTTTAGATCTAAATCTAATTATTTTCTGTATAACTTTTTAAGTGAATTTCAACTCATTATTTATTTATTTTTTTTATTCAGCAAGATTGAAGTAAATGTCAAGCTATAGCTTCATATATGAAGCTTATTCCCTTATGAATACACAATACAATTTTTTAACTTTTCTTTGTTTTCAAAGATAATTCCAAAGCAAATTTCTGTAAAATGTAAGTCAATGTCATGCTATAAAGTTTATTCTCTGTTTATCCATAATTAAATACACAATACAATTGCTTAATTTTTCATAGTTTTTAAAGTGAATTCAAAATAAATTTTAAATGATTGCAAAATTCTCTAAACTGAATTCTACTCAAATGCCTTTTAGCGCAGCCAAGCGTTTCGTTTTCGCTTAGTGACCTCTGACCCTTTCAGCAAATTGGCATCGTTTCATTGGTAATTTCCCCTCAATTTAATTTGACCACAATGAGCCAGCCAGCTGAAACTTTAAAAGCCACTCGGGAAGCGACCCAGAGCAAAAGAATGGTAGGAAAAAAAAGGGGCAGTGTAAAAAGTGAGAGTGAGAGGGAATAAGAATGGGAAAAAATCGCATAGCCGCCACAACATAAAACATTTTCCGGTTTATAATTTTCTTGTCAACACAATTTTCACGCCATGCTCTGGCGCTGTGCGATGGCCTCGCTGGAAAAACTCCTTCCTCCACATCCGGATCCTCAGCCTCAGCAAGCGTTTTTCTGGGCTGCCGCTTGGCTGGTGCCACTTTATCCTTCGCCTTTCGCCGCCTTTTGCTACTTAACCAACTGTAAAGCTCTCGGCCATATTGTGTGGCACCTTATTTTTCTATTATATTCCCAACACAGCCGCCGCCGCTGCAACATATTTTTCCGCGCCGCCTTTCTTTCGGGGCGGGCCAACAAAAGTCAAGTTCCCATGCCATGCAAATTATGGTCGAAAAGAATGGCACAGAAAATGGCGCCCCGCAAAAGAAAATGAAAATGAGAATGAAAATGGCAACTCTTCCGCTTGGAAAAAGAAAGGGAGTGAGGAGAACAAAGCCGGCCACTTTGACAACTTCGGGGCTTCGCTGTTGTTTATACCAATTTTGTAGTTGACGCTTGAATTTCCGGACCGCCTCGGGCCGCTTCGGAAATACTTTAATAATTAAATTTTAAAGACAACAACAAATGATGAACTTTTGCCGCCGCTCTGATTCGGCTCGCTCACCCATATATTCAATGTCATCCAATTATTTTTAATTCCATTATCTATTTTTTCGCCACTGCCTTTGCTTCTTCGCAATTTGCCATAAAAAATTGCTGGGCAGCAGAATTGAAATCGATAATAATAATAAGCAGCCGGGCAGAAGAAATGACTGGCAAGAGCAACTTAATGTACAATACAACCAACAAAAAAAATGAATCCAATTTAAATAAAACTTCCCAGAAAATGTGAAATAGAGCGCACACCAATCAGAGGAAGTGAATGAAAGAAGAATCATCAATAGTTGCTCAAAATCATTGGAGAAGTGGAGAAAAGAAACAATATAATGAAAGAATTGTAAGGAAAAAAACGAAAACTTTGCGGTTGTCATTGAATCATTTGAAATTGCGAAATGCTTAACAAGTGATATTTTCGGTAATTGGTGGGAAGTTTCGCTGGCTGCTATGGAATTTATAAGTGTATACTTGCGATTAATAAAAGCTTTAGGAAATCCGTCTTATTTTTAGTTACAATTCTGCATTTCCAATTTATTTGGAATGATAAATGGATTAATAGGTCTTATCCTATGTTTATAATATTATTTGGAAAACCATCTTGTTTCTAGTTGCACTTTAAATTAAAGTATAAAATAATATTAAGAATATAAATCATCAACTAGGGAGCTAATGCACATTATTCTGATGGAAGATTTTCTACATTATATTGTACAGTTTGTAAGGAATTAGAGAGTGACTGCCTGGATCAAACTTAAGTGCAATAGGACTGCACGAATCCCTCGTTGCCTATGGGGCATCACCGAAATCAGTTTCGAGTGCATTGTGTCCCCTCACCTGCCATCATAGGGCCCACCTCCGCCATTATCCTCGCCCCATTCGGAATGCTGCAACATTCTGCTGCCAGGCGCGCCTAATTTGTTATGCCTTACACACGTTGCACTTGGAAATTCCGCAACAAACTTCAAGTCAATAACTCAGCAGAGCAACTCCAGCAACCAGCCACCACCCAGGATATTTCGCCCACCAGCACTTAATGCATTATGCAACAGCAAGTTGTGGCATGTCCTTGCACATAGCCGCACTCACATGTGTGTGCGAGTGGTGGGTGCCATTTCGCAGTTGCTGAAACCTACACAACTCATTCGTCCTTTCGCCGTCGCCGTCGTAGTGGCAGTCGCCTTCTCCTTTGCCGGAACGTGACTGCAAATCGAGCGGGCATGCCTTAAATAAAATAAATGGCACATTATCAATATAAACAAGAGGACGTCGCCGAAGGAGTCGCGTACGCGAGTTGCAAGCGTAAAGTTGTTAAGTTACTTAAGCCAACAAATGAAGCGAGCCAAGATGGAGCGAGGTGCTTTTCCCACTGCCGGATTCTCCGTTTTCTCCATTTCCATCTCCCCCCCTTTCCAGTTGAGCCAGTCACGAGCGTGACAAATTGCACTTGGGCGCCAGACTACCCAGTTTCCCATCGCCATCCCCGAAAAACTTTCCCGTTTTCCCCGTTTTGACCAACAAACAAGTCCCTGGTTGGACGCCAATTTCTTTTCATATGGCTAAGACAAAGGCAAACAAAAACTAATGCCCGGCCGTGATGAATATAAATGCGAGAAAAGATCCAGCACATTTCATTCCCTTACATCCATCGAATAAAAAATGTCGCAAGTTAAGGCAAGAGTGTCAAAAGCGCATATGGAAATAGCGCTCCCAATCGATGACTTCTGCAAATAAATATTTTTCGCTTTGGACTTGCAATTTCATTTCGCCAACAGATTGAAGGATTACGTATTCATACGAGGAGTGTCAACCAGGCGGACGAAGTCCGGAGACAGGTGACTCTTGTTGCTCACTCACCTTGAGTCTTGGATTATTGACTGAAGTGGGGAAGAAAGTAGAAATAATACTGTACAGGGAAGGCTGATTTTGATTGAAATTGGAATAATAGGATAGCAGGCTGCCAAAGGGAATGGGAAATTTCCCTTCACTTTGAGTGATAATCATAATTTTCCTTTGCATGCGCGATGCTTCATTAATTAAAGACACTTGGCAAAGGAGAATTTTAATTGCAATATCTTAGTGATGGGTATTATATTTTTAACGCAGGCAGCCGCTTATTTGTATAGCATATGATCAATTTGACAGAAATGTAAATAATTGCTCTTCAGTGGGGAAATAAATTCCAACTTGACATTAAAGACTTTCCCGCTTAAAGCCACACAGCTCAGACTTCTCTGTCTGATTTTTTTCTTCCTTCTTTATTTTGAGCGACAGCTAAGCGTCAAACTAAGCAAGAAAAAACTCACCTGAAACACGGACCGCTTCCAACGAAAATCGAGATCAATAAAAACGTCATTCAATTTATTTTCAATTTTTGCGGAACTCGCGAGCGAAATGAGACGTGTGTGTGGAAAGGAGGCGGTGGAGGTGGCGGTGGAGGAGGCGTGGCAAGGAGTGCCTAACAAATAATGGCAGACAGAAAACCCAATAAATTTAAAGAAGAAAAGCCATCGCCTGGGACTTCAGCAATGACTAACTGCCGAGGAGGAGAAATAAGAGGAGTAGGGAGTGGAAAGGAAGGAAGCTGTGGTGGGCCGACTTTATATGTGTGGTATCCAGGCATCTTTGAGAGTGTGCGTCTGTTTGGGTATATCAAATAACTTTGACTTTACACATTATTAAACCGCAATGTCGTCGACGAGTGGTGAAATAAAGCGAGACAAACAAACAAAGCAGCGTCACATTTGTAAGGATTGCAATAGGACGACAGGGAGCCACATTTTGTGCAGGCAGCTGCAGTACTAGTAAAAGAAGCTGCTTGCTGCTGGCTCCTGTTGCATTTCGTTTCGCGTCCCACGCTTGACAAACTCGACAAACAATTGTCAGCCTTGTCGGCCGGCTTGCCAGGATACGCCAGAATACGCCAGGATGCCAGGATCCTTGGCTCCTTTTGTCTTGGCTGTTGCATTTTTCAAGAGAAATTGATTAAAGCCGGTCGTCGCTGCAAATTGTTTGCCCAGTAAACTTAAAGCTCCTTCAATGGACCTACTACTCCTTGCATTCCGTGTCCTTTTATTTTGTCCCTTTCTCCTTTCTCTTTCCTTTCTTCTCCGCGACCTTTTCTTCCCGTCGAGTGGCGCATTTTCTTTTGCCTCGGGCGTTGCGGCAAAGTCAATGAGTGGCAATATGCCACCAATAATTCAGGTCACGCGAGATGTCGTCGCTGTCCTTGTCGCTTGGTCCTGGGCGCCTTGGTCTAGCTCCTGACGGTGGGTGTGCTTCTGGGGGAAATATTTAAAATGTTATACTTTTTATTAAAAGGTGGAAAGGGTTTGTAAGGTGGTGGAAATTTGTTTGCTTCATTGGAACTGATTTATGTCGTGGTTTCCCTCAGTTTACAAAGAGCTGAAGAGCATAATATTAAATCGTAAATAATAATCAAACTAAACGCCCATAACTGTGATCGCTTTATATTACACTTTAAAGGCTACTTAAGAAAAGTAACAACACGTAAGTAAACAATAATTACATTGAATTATGATAAATTTATTTCAAACTTTATTGAATCTTGTTTAAAAATAGTAGTGGTTTTCTTATCGTACAATTTCTAGTTTAAAATTTTGTAATTCTTATGAAAAGATTTTAAAAACATTTTTGAAAAAATAGACAATATCATTTTGTTAAAATTTCTCTAAAAAAATATTTTTATGATTTTGGCTCTTTAAATTAAAAACTTTTTTTAAGTTGAAATAGTGACAAAGATATTTAAATGAACTTAAATTATCTTTTATTTTTTCTCAGTTGAATATTATTATTTTATTAGATAATTAGTAGGCATCGGCTTCTGAGTCTGTTCACATACGAA
Organism: Drosophila gunungcola; assembly: GCF_025200985.1. Taxonomy (NCBI): domain Eukaryota; kingdom Metazoa; phylum Arthropoda; class Insecta; order Diptera; family Drosophilidae; genus Drosophila; species Drosophila gunungcola. The sequence goes on along the minus strand of NW_026453167.1, from coordinate 1,158,871 downwards.
ATGTTTTATTCAATAAGCAATCGCTTTAACATTAATGTAATGTTCAGCCTTGACGCCCACTGTGCGTCATCGTCTTCGACTCAGAGCCGACGTCATTTGCCGCCTTTAAGCTTTTCTGCCGCCCCCGTTCTGCCACGCCCCCCTCTTTGTGCCTCCTGGCGTTTGGGTGTATTGTGGAATGTTCTATTGCCGTTTCGGATCCTTTTTTGTTGTTGTTGTTGTTGTTGTTGTTGCTGCTGCTGCTGATGTTTTTGTCGCACACATCCGCATTGTACGCTCCATTGTGTGCTGACGTCGTTAGGCCATCTTGCTGGCATCCCACTGGCACTCCCCCTTTTGCCACATCCCTCTCCCTCAGCCCTATTCTTCTTCTTCTTTCACTGACTGGTGGCTGCTGCAATTTTAATGAAGCTGCGGCATGCGGCAGGCAGCGCCTTCGAGTTGCACGCGCCATGAAGCAACTTGCGCTTTTTATGCTCCAGGATGAAATGATTATGGGGGGCAGGGGAAAAGGATGCCATTGTTAAATGAGCTTTACATGACAGCTGCCGCTTTGGGTCCAAAACTGCAACTCCATCTTCTACATACAACGAAAATCAGGAAAATCAATCAATAAATAAATATATAGATTATCGTAATAATAGGGAATAACAATATTTTTAATTGAGTAGTTTGCTTATATAGACATCTTGTACATAAACATTTGAAATATAAAATTTACAAATCTCTAAGGCTGTTTTAAAATACAATAAATCCAAAACTTTTCTTTTAAAGTTATGTAATTATAGAATTTCACTTAGTATGCCTTTTCGCTCAGTGTAGGGTCAGTTCTCCTAACGAGAAATTCAATTTCTCTCTAAGGCTGGTCAAATTTCGAGGCAGTCTGTCAATTGGGATTGCTGTAAGTTTGTGGGCTTCTGGGCGAGGGGCTAATAAATGAAAATCCACAGAGGAGAGAGGAGAGTAGTGAGTAGTGGCTGTGGAGTAAAGGATAATACTCCCTTTGGACTTCCGGGGAGCGTTTGCCTTTTGAATAAATGCCATAATTTATGGTCAAAAGTTTGCCTGTGCACACATTTTGTGGCAAACACTTGTGAAGCGCAGCTATTTGGAAACCCCCCCCAAAAAACTCTCCCCCCCGTTCCCTGGTCATTTGATGATGATGATGATGACTGCATGGGATCCATCTCTCCATATTCCATCTGCATTTCGGCTTTCGGCTCACACCCAGTGCAGATTTTGCAGTTCATCTGAAAAGTTTGCTCGGTTACATTTCGGTGTCCATTAGTGTAATTTAGAACTCAAGTCTCTTGGTCTTCTTCGACTTCTATTTTTGGTTGAGCAGAGAGCGGTAAAAAACATAGAAAAAAGAGAAAGGAATACCAAAAATAGAAAGATATTCAATTTACTTAATAGTTTTGGGATGGCGCTTAGGGTCATCAAATTACAGAGGTGCCAGGGCAGGGCAGGCCGAGCATAAACCAATTGGGATTGGTGAGGGCAGGTGCTTATCGTGTTCTAGGGGTTGACAAACGATTCGGGACCCTGTGTTCCTTTGGCATTTCTTGCTTTGTTTGCTCTCGTCCCTCTCCAGATGCAAATCAAATGAAGCGAAGTGCGGATTGCGGACTGCGGAGTGGAAAATGCTAATCAACAATGGAATCGATAGATGTTTGAACTGTGTTCGGCCGGCCTCTGCCTTTCTATCTGCCTTATCTATCTGCAGAAACTGAACAATGACGGCCAGGAATTCTCGTACTGTCGCTTACACATCGAATTTGCATATTATGAGATAGACAAAGAATATGGAGGTGGAGCGCACAGGGAGTTCGTTCATTTGAATTTGTGTTTGGCAAAGGAAATGAAATATTTTCAATGAATAAAACTAAAGGCTGCCAAGGGAGTTGTTGCAAAAATGGTGCGAGCGATAAAATTAAATTACTTTTAACTGCCTGCCTGAAGAACCCAAACCTTTCATATTTTAAATACTTTTGGTCTGCTTTGGAGTTTCTTTGGGGAATTACTTGATTTGAATTCATTAGGTTATTTAAGTTTTAGAATTTTGTGGCTAACTTGGGATTTTAAAAAGTTAATTTATTGTGGGGAAAATCTATACAACTAAATAAATTTAAAATTAATAAAGAACTACTTTATTTACATAATTGCCATTTCATTTGGTCAACAAAATAAACTTGCTTACTGATGATATATACAGAGACTTTTACACTCATATGTATATTTATATATATAGAGACTTTTACACTCATGTTAAGTGCCTAAATAAATTGAAATTTAATATTCAAAAATATTTTCATTTAAGTTGTCGTGAAGTTACATGTAACACAAATAAATACCGAAACCCCGGAAGCAAATTCACTTATTTTCCTTTGAAAATAGTCCAGCAATCAATGGATTACTTCCGTCATTTGGGTTTTCAATGACATGCGTTTGAACGCGAAATCAATATCGAAAGCTGAAGCTTAGCAGCTCCCTCTCCTCTGACCCCTCGAAAACTGACAGCACAATTTAAGTTGCCTGGCCAAAATCAACAAATATCTTTCTCCATCCATATATATATATTGTTGGCGTATATATATAAACTCCGATTTTTTTTTCGGCTGTGCGAATAGAAATTGAAAATGCGCAAAGCGCCTGTTTAAGCATTTCAATTGATATCCATCAGCAAAGTGGCGCAACAGCAGCAGAAGCAACAACAAAGGCCGTCCTCTGAGGGGGCAAAATAGAAAATCAATTCAATCACGCTTATCAGAGACTGGAGAAGAGCGAGAGCTCATCGACAAACGTCATCGGCAGACTTGGAATCGGCATCGAAATCGGAATCAGAAGCAGAATCAGGAGTCAAGTCCGAGAGCCCGGAGGATTGCAGAAAAAATTACAATTCAAAAAGCATTTTCGTATGTTTACTGCCGCAGCAGTAGCGGTAGAAAACTGGCGACAACAATAAAAATCTAAATGGAACTAGTCACCACCACCCACATTTCTCCTTCGTACAATCCCATTCGGCATTCAGTATTCGCCATTCGCCATTCGCAGCTGAGAATGATTTACTGTCGTTTGTTTGTTGTCTCTGCCGACTGAAAAGAAATACGCTGGGTTAGAGAGATTTTTATCCCTTGGATTGGCAAACGTTTTAGACATTTTTACTGTTTATAACTATCTGTCCCCCCCTCCCCGCCACCCGCCTCCCTGCGTTTTGCCATCTATCTGGCGCCGCGTTGTCCTCCATTTGAAATGGTCGCATATTTATATCAGTCAGTGTTCTGGTTTGGGTTGGGTTGAGTTGGGTGGGTAAAAAGGCATTAGCCCGGGCATTGTTGTGCTCGAGAGAAGTTGGCTTATTGATTGCTCGAGTGTTGCATCAACAAGCCATCCATGGCGGCTGGGTCTTGAGAGCCGCACTATTAGCTGGCCGCCATGAGACTAGATAAACATTATTGGATTCGGTCGGATTAGCGTCTATTCAAAGCTGTGGGAAGTGATTGTCTCTACGGTTGCTTGGAAAAGCTCTTACGCGGCTTGAAATAAATTAAATTTTACTTAAAAGTCATATCTTCCTAGTTAGAACTTAAAATATTAATGTTGTTTTAATTTTGTTATACTTTTTTCATAGCTATTTATGTTTAGCGAAATTACCAAGTAATTTAAAACAAAAGATATATTTTGAATACCTTATTGAGTGCTTTCAATCTGCTTACGCCAAATTTGCATATATCACTCGTCATCTTGCTGGTAATCCTCGGCTGACTCTTTCATTACCCCATCGAAAAAAATTGAGTCCTTCAGTCGGGGCCAACTTTGTTGCCCCTTTTGCCGATAACTCGCACTCACTACATTATTTAAGCCATCTCTTTTGCACAACCTTAATCACATTATCGCTGCGTGGCATATGGAAATATTAACTTGCTGCCATCATTGACACACTCGAATGCCTCCTCGTATATTTCCCTTTTCGATGGGGGTTGGGGACTTATGGCCAACTTTTCCATCACTTTCCAAGCGATTAAACAATCAGCGGGCATTATAATCTCTGCACAAAGTCATGTATCATAGATTGCCCCACCCGGGTTTTCATCTCTCTCTCTCTCTCCTTCTTTGTGTGTTTTCCATTTGCTTGGCGATTTCATTGGATTTTTCTTCGTTTTTTTTTTTTGCCTGTATGTGAGCCATTTGATGCTGTCAAACATAATTTGCATATGCTTTGGGGTTTCTGGCTGGCGGATTAACTCTTGGTGATTCCTCTTCCTCGATCGCTTGGCGAATCGATTTGCGATTGGAGATTTGCAATTGGAGATTTGCGACTGTACCATGTTAATACGCTTGTAAGCTTTGTGCGCCCAATTAAAAACAGGCTGCCGGCAGTGTGAGTTTTCCATTCCATTTTTCCATTTTGCACTAAACATAATGTTAGATTACGGTTTATATATCTTGTGAGTGGGGTGTGTGCTAACAAAACGATTTCCTGCTCGCAGATTGGGTAACTGGCTCGAATGCTATGTGCCTTGTGCCATCTATCAACTTGACTTATTATAATGAATTCATTTAAATGACATTTATTGTCACAGGTGTGGGGAGGTGTGGGGATGAAGACTTCCGGAGTGCTGGAAAATAGGCTTAAAAAGCCATTATTGTCAACATTTATAATAGTTTCAAGGGGCTCTCGCAGGGTAATGTGTGCTTACCTCAGACTCGGCCTCTCTTCCCTCACGTTTTCACCGGTTTCCTCTGGTTTTCCTGCCTCCGTCTTGTGTTTGTTTACCTGGCACTCGAGAAACACACTCACACACATCCTTAGACAGCCTCGAGTGTTTGGGGCCAGGCCAGGACAGGACGACGATGAAAGCGTTTGTGTGCGGCCTACCCTGCGTATGAGTTATGTTTATTAAGCTGCGCCAGGCAACGAACTTAAAGCGTCTTCAAGTGCCTGATGAATTCCACTCAACGAATGCCCCCTTTTCCTTTTCCGCCTGACAACTTGTGACAATCTGTCTCTCACTCATAATTATTATTATTATTATTATCATTATTTTTGGCTTTAATCCTTTCGCTGACAGCAAGCGCCTTCACCCTTAAGCTTAATGGAAAGCGTCAACGAATTTCAGCTGCTGCCTCGTCTCGTTTTAATTTTCACTTCGCCATCCATCGCCATCGTTTTCGGTTTTTATTTCGTTCATTCGCACTTTTTAATTACTTTTCTTTCATTTCGGACAACTCTGGCCACAATTTCTCTTTCGCTTCTTCCCACTTTGTAATTATTTCAGCAGTTTTATTTGATAATTTCTCATTGCGCGCTCACACACGCGAGGCGAATTTATCATTTGCCAGTGGCATTGCCACCAAAAGTGTCAGGAGATCTGGTGGCAAGGAGATATGGCGACAATTTATGTGACTCGATGGGAAATGATTAGAAATGTGTTTATTGAGGGGGAAAACTAAAGGGAGCTTTTTGTCGTGAGTCATGAACTCGACAGTGTCAGTTTAAGTTCAAAGAAATTTTGTTATTTCTGGAAGAGTAATGGTTATACAAAACTAATTAAATTGCGGGTTCGGCCAAAGATATATATTTATGATTTTACAAATGGTATAGATAGAAGTGCGTATTAATTAAATTTCCAACCCTTAACTGAAATGATATTTACTTAATGCAACTCCCATACTGAAATATAAAATTCCTTAACCTTCCTCACCTAATCAAATAATTTAGATCTTAGAACCGAGATTTCCCCTACTTAGACACTCAGAGCCAGGGCCATTTACATTTGCCTAAAGGTCCTTGAGGATGTGCACAAACCTAAATAATATTCAGATATTTTATTTAAAATGAAATTTAATTGTCACATTAAATGCCACGACGTTTGGGGCTCGACAAAAAGGAATTAGATGGAGCAGGGCACAAGAACAAATCCCCAAGGACACAAGGATGTGAGAGCAGAGACACACACGCATTCACACACACATATGCGAGGGGAATAGTCCCAACTGGGAGGAAATTGTTGTTCCGAGGGCCCCGGGCAGGCATTTTCCAAGTGGCGAGATCGAGGAGTGGGAACTTAACCTATTTACACAGTAATTTATTTGCTTATAAACATAAAACCACTTTCGTTTCCCAGAAGGCGAAGGAGCAGAAGGAGGGGTTAAACAATGGGCATGGCATATGGTGAAAGCCAGTCCGGAGAAAGGCACTCACTTAATTTAATAATTTTCACATTTATTGAAGCAAAATGAACAAATGTGAATGGAGGCAACTTTGAAATGTGAGTAGGAAGATAGTAGATTGCGGGTTTTTGGGTGGGGAATTATACATATGGTTTTTGCTGTTCCCACAAAGACGATGCTTGCATATTCATGCCCTTAAAGAGATTAGTTTAGCTTTTTCAGTAATTTAATTTTCATTTAAATTTAAAAGAATTTTCAGCTTATAAAATTCTCACAATGCTTCTAAACATAAATATCTGAGTTGTGTATTACCTAAAATATTAATTAAGTTTATAAAGTCCTTAAGGGACTCCAGCTTTGAAGGGTATTCAGGATCCTTGCTTTATTGCTTTATGCTTCATTTGAGTCGGTTTTTAATTTTGCTGCCCTCACTTCATTCCCATATGTACGACGTAAATGTGTGTGTGTGTGTGTGTGGGGATGGCAAACACACTTAAAACTCAAATATTTGCATACACTCGAGTTTTGTTTGCATAAAAATACCTAAAAAAAATGTGGAAGGACGAAGGAGGAGCTGCCGATGCTGAGCAGCGAAAAGGCAAACTGAGAAAAGGAGCCACAGCATGCAATCCCCCAGATTCCCTGCCTTTTCTTTTTTTCCCCTTTGAGCCTTAGACCAGGGCAAATTTATTATCACACACACAAAGCGAAGAGGAAGCCAGAGAATACAATCTATATAAAAAAGAAGGCAAACGAAGGAAATACTGCAAAGCCCAGGACAGGCACGAAATCAAACGAAATGAGGCAGACACACACACACACTCACACACTGGGAGGACATGGATCCTGACGCGTGAATAAAGCATTCTGAATGGGCGGAAAGTGGGCGTGGCACTAGATTGTAACATTTACTAGAGGTAATGTATGCCAATGCACATGAGACCGAGACCTCGACTCCATTTCGTTACGTTTCATTTCTCCGCCAGCCGCCAGTCGCCTCCGCAGGTGTGCCGTGCCTCAATTTGCATAGCTTTGTGAATCAGTGGGTGGGATGGGAAAGCGGATCGGGGAGAGGGGGGGAATGGACCGGGGTTTTGGGGCTTTCCGTCCTGGGGAATGCCAAACAAAAACAAACCATGCCAGCGGAATAACACAGGGGTGGTGTGGAGGCAAGGAAAAGCTGCCAGCCAACATCCAACGAGGAAAGAAAGGAAGGCAAAGAAAGCGTTAAGTTTAGCGCAAAATTAAACAATCTTATTGCCCGGATTAGTGACAAAATTATGTAGCATACGACGACGAGGACGGGGCCCTTGACTGGAGTTTAAGACACAAAAGCTGGGGACTAAGGACGATGGCATTTGGCAAGGTGAACAGCAGATAAGATTTCACAGTAGGGATGTCCACATAATGTTCACCGATAATTGAGTGAGCAAAGCAGGAAAAAGGAAGTTATGAAAATTGGGGATTGCCTTAAAATTGATATAGAACATTTGAGTGGATAAAAATAAGACATGCGATAAAGTCTTTAGTTGACTTCTCGCCCAGTTTGAATAATTTGTAGTTTAGAGTCCGCTTTAACCATGCATTTAAGTGGTTTCTCTCAGCTTAATTAATATAATAACTACGTTTTAGATTATAGGCAAAGCTTTTATATGAAAACCTTTACTCAATTTATGGTGTTTCTTTAAAAAATGATAATAAAATTGGTGTACTATTTTGATTACACGCATAATTTATTAAAGAACCTTTTCATCCTATTTCAACAAACAGATCTGAGACTCTGCAAACAATTTAACCGCTATTGTTCCCTGGCCCCACTAATTAAGTTTGCCTCAAATATTGAGGCAGCGAATTTAACGCTCAATTTAACGAAGCACGGTGGAAAAAATAGAAAAAAAGGCCATCCACACTCAGACAGAAACCGAAAAAGAAACATAATTATGCAAATGAGAAAGGAGGGCCGGGAAGTTGAAAAGAAAGGAGAGCTGGAAAAAGGAAAACACTGGCACTTCGATAGCATCGGGAGTGCAGAGCTGTCGGAAAGGCGCGTGAGGCGGAAAAGCGCATAAGCTGCATGCTGAAGATTGCGCATACGCCCCGTGTCCGACCAGAGAACATAACTTTGCGCAAAACCACACACACACACACAAAACCCACACAAAAACTATACACTGTGGGAAATCAGGAGGCGGACAATGTCATCGTCGTCAGCTGCCTGCGGTTTCATTTCCTGGACAACCTTTGGCTGCTTTTCCCAGCTCGCATTCTGCTGATTTAGTGCAAAGCATTTTTCTTGATTATTTCAGTATAAGCATACGTATAGAATTTTTCATCCTTCGTGCGTTTTTATTTTCCTTTTTGTTTTTGGGTCCTGTCTGGAGCCTCGGATGCCCGGAGCTGCTTCGTTGCTGTTTCTTTCCTTTTTCAGTATCTGCAAGGCGCCAGTCGGATGGCATTTCACCCAATGGAAACTCCCATTTTCCTTTGGCTTGGTGCTCCTGCTGCGTGAGAAGTCATAAAGCGATTTGTCATATTTATACAAGTTGATAAAATTATAAACAGCATCTCTCGTCTCCGGTCGCCGCTGTTGCAAGGACAAGTTGAGTGTTTCTGCCTTTGCGTCTGGCTGTGTGCTATCTGCACCTTTTGAATTGAATAGACGGCATTCGGTTTATGCAATTTGTAAACCTACGCCATGAAATTGAGCCTTAAACTTCTATGGACGTGATCCTTTGTCGAAAGTTAATAACTATTCTTCTGTTTATCCTTCAATTTCAAAAGCATAAAATACTTTTGAGCAGGTTCACAAATTTCAATTTAATAAAGTCTTATCTTTATTTATTTTTATTTTTGTACTTTAAAGACCCCATAAACTAGTATTCATTTTCTAACCGTTCCCAGTAAATAAAACCAATTAAATGGTGTTTGTGAAACCATTTCTAACAGCGTTTCACAAAATTCTCTTGGCCTCATATAAACACAGTAATTAATGACTTTTGCTAAACGTAACGAATACTAATGAACGAGCTGCAAAATGAATATTTTCCATTGCAAGGCAGACAGACAGAATCAATCGCTTTGTTTGCCCACCAATTCCCTGCGAAATGTCGCTGGAAACATTCAAATTACATGTTCAAATTACTGTCAGGGTGCTTAAGCATTTACAAAACGGATCTTCCTGCTGGCTTCCTTCCAGACCTCCCAGACGAATTTTATTTTAATATTTATTGTTTTTCACGGCAAAGGCCGACAAAAGCACAGCCACGTTGTCTTCCCGTTTTATATTTTGGACAGCTGCTGCTGCTGGCGGCAATCCGCCCGCTGAAGATGACGACGGCGGCGGCGGGCAAATTGAAAACGAAAGCAATGCCAAATAGAAATGTTTTTGGCGCCCCCGGGTGGACGGAGGCAAACGACATTGTCAGCATTTTCGGCATTATGTGCCTTCAAATTGGAGTTAACCTGGCAGGAAGTTGGGGGTGGGGGGGCTGGTTGGAAAGGGGAGGAGGGCGGTGCTGTTGTCTTACTCGAAGCGTAATCATGGTCGTTTGTCGCACGTTTCTGCTGGCTTGGCAGACAGAGAAGCAAAAGAAAGAGGAGGAAAAGATGCATCCACATGGAACTTATTACTTTCATTTGGCCTCCGCTGCGAATATAAATTCATAACAAATTCATTGCGCGCAGCCAGGCATTTAAGAGGCCTAGGACCAAGGGGAAAAAAGGTAAATAAAGAAAGGAAAGATGGCAGGAGTGTCACCGATGCCGGGGCGTGTGCGTCTAATTTCGTATTTGCTTGGCGCACACACTACGTATGCGTAATCTTGCCGCATCGCCTTTGTTGTCTCCGCTTCGCTTCGCTGTTTGCTCGATGCCAACTTCACGCAAGCGGCTCACACGCTTTATCTTTCCCACCCAGTTTTCCTTTTCCCCCGAAAGGAAAGCAAGGCTTGCGGGAATTGTCGACGCATATTTATGGGTCTTGGGCCCCAAACTTTATTAGGCTCTTCACGTTGCCTGGCCAACTTTGTTTCCCACAACTCGCCGGTATTGAAAAGTTGCCCAAATCGAGAACGCCTGAGAAACCGTTTTCCCATTATTTGGTTTTATTTACATAATGACATTTAATGATGATGATAATGTTTGGAGCATGACTTGGGAGGAGGTCTTTTCAGGAAGATTTGCCCAGAAAAAAAATTTTTTCTATAGGGATTCCATAAAAGTTTTGCATTGATGGCTTATCGTTTGTATAGAAATTGATTGGAGAGGTTTGTGGGGTCACTTATGTGATATGGTTTATACTTGTACGTGTCACATAGTGTCTTCACAAATTTAACGTTTTATGCATTATAAATACCTCCAAAGTATTTTTTCCTACAATTTTCCATTAATCTGTACTCCAAAACACTCTTTAGCCATTACCCCCAAAATTGAAGCAGAGAATCTTCCAAATTTATGATATTTCTGCTTGTGAAAATTTCATCTGCCCGGCTTAACCAAATACTTGCCCTCCTTTTGCGGCATTAGGCAGCACTCAATTTCCGTTTTTATTTTTTTTTTGGGTGGGGGAGCGATAAGTAGGCAACACTTTTTAGCCATTACTTGCAGCTTTAAGACGGCAAATTCATTAAAAGTCCGGCAGGCAGCCCGAAAAATGCTTAACGCACATTTTGTAAATGGCCAAATATCCAAACCGCCCCCAAAAAACTTTGCCTGCTGTTGTTTATTATTATCTCTCCCCCGTTGCGAACGCTTTTCTCGCTTCGCGCTAATTTCAAATTACGAAATATTCCATTTACTATTTTTGAAAAATGATTGCAAGCAATTTCATTTCCGTTTCCGCTACGACAGTTACGCCCCCGCATTTACCCGTTGCAAAAACTAATTACAAACACATAAAACCCAATGGGTGGCTGGATGCCAAGGATGCTGCGGAGATAGAACAATCCATGGGGTCTATGCGGGATTTTGTTTTGGGGGTGGTTGGGGTGGCCAGATGGCATGATGGCATGATGATGCAACATGTGACAAGCGCGGATGGGGGATGTAAAGTTGAATTGTCCTAGTCTGCGGCACGCCCATCAAACTAAATTACATTTGGGCAAAAACGAAGAAGGGCAGACGTACAAACAAATGTCGAAGGACCTTTGTTCCCATCAAAAAACTCCTTGTTTTCCCTCTAAGTGACTCCCAAGCTGAAAGTTTCGCATGAATTTTAAGTTCCTCCTGCCTTTTTTTTGTTGCCCAGCAACATTAAAACAATACTTGGCAGGAGGAGCATGGCAATTTTGTGGCTTTTTAAAGTGTGTGCCAAAGTTTTCCCTCTTCCACATTTTCTTTTATGATGCCCAATAAAGGAGACATGGAAAATCAAGCTTTCGCAAATCTGAAATCAATCTGGCAAAAAGGCAAAGAAAAAGAAAAGGCCTTTCGATTGAAACCAGATTGAGCGTTATAGCAGGATCGGATCTGACCTGCAGTGACATTAATGGGTGGTAGAACAAGGAGGTTGGAGGACATCTGCCAAGTTAGCTTCTTCTGGCCACCTTCTTGCTGTAATTGCCGCCTTCTTTTGGCCACTTCTGCTGGTAATGGCTGCTGTTCAGCGGAGTTGTTGCGGCTTTTGTAGGTGTTTTGGGGGTGGTGGCATAATGGGTAGCATAGGAAAGTCCGGGGGCGACCTGCAGCAATTACCAATTTCCCTGTTACATTTTAAAGTACGCGACTGAGACTGCGGGCTGGTGTCCCAGTTTTCTGCTAGTTTGTGGTCGCTGTGTGTGTGTTGCACATTAAGTGCACTTGAGGCATGCAGCTTAAGCTGATGACAGCAAAAGTGGGAGGAAGAGCAGAAGATGGGCAAAGTGGCAGAAGAAGGTGATGACAATGAAGTACATAATCTTTGTCGTCGTTTGAGGACGCCCTGGTTGGCCATTAAATGTTAAAGCCCAGTTGTTGAAGAGCGAAAGGTTTTTACTGACTTAAAGTATGAAATGATAAAGTTGTATATACAACAATATATGTACAAAATGTATTCTCAAAAAAAATTGTACTTGACCTTTTAAACTAATTCTAATCAAAACAAATTCAACTAAAACTTAAATTAAGAGAAAAGTCTATAAATCTTTTTAAAGCTGCAAGGAAAATATTGCCTTTTATCTATTAAAATAATTTGTTGTTTTGTTTTGAATATTATTTTTTTTTTCTCTGTATTATGTCTTAATTCTAAGAATCAATTCTATCTACAATACAATTCACCATACTAAATCCCATTCTTTTCTTCTATTTACAGGTATGTAGAATTCAACTATCTTCCTTTTTACCTCACAATTTCGTAAGTAAAACATTTCGTAAGTAAAAATAGAGCTGCTGTGCATTGCAAACATAACATCTTTTATCACGCATACGCCGCATTGGCCGCAAGACTTTACACCTTGGCAGCGTGAAACGAGGTTAAAGGGGTGAAATAAAAGTGGCAGTAGACGTGTCAAACACTTGCAAAGATGCTTCATTAAAATAATCAGCAACCAAGAACAGAAAAAGTGACGCAAACTAAGCGACAGAAATGTGCAGAAAAAGCGATGAGGGAAAGCGAAGAAAAATATGGAGAAAGAGTAAAGGATGCGGTGAATGCGAGTGTGTGTGTGTTGAGTGTGAGTTCTTTTCATGCCTTTGCCTCGAATGTAAACAGGATGCCACTGCAAGACTTTCAACACTTTTCCCCTTTTTCCACCCTGACACTCATCAAATGCTGCTTGCTGCTGTCTCGGCTTCTCAAACTTTGCCGTCGTCTTTCACTTTTATTCTCCGTGTTGTCTGCTATTTTTCACTAATTAATTATACAGTAACAGCAAACAACTTGAAATGTAAGGAGATTAAAGCGACTTAAAAGACATTTATGCACTGCCAGGCGGCAGCAAACAAAGTGAAAAGAGCAGGACATCAAGAAGGGACAACACAGGGACTGACAAGTGTCAGTCCTCGGCAACAAAATTGCATGACAAGTTGCAAAAATGCCAATGCATGCAAGTTGGCACACATGTGTGCGTCATGTAAAGTCATGTTTACAGGACTCAAGTGGTGGGAAATATGGGAAGAGTGACGTTCGTAAGACTATAGATTCACAGATATTAAATAACTAGCTGTAAAAAAAATAATAATTAATATTCAAATAATTAACTTGAGTCAACTAAAGCAACATAAAGTTTTATTTGAAATTGGAAGATTTAAATGCTTTAAAATTGGTTTTAATACATATAATTTTCGACTGAAGTTGAATACTTAATCTTATTTAGAAAAATTAACGAATATAAAGATTAGAATACCAAAAGCTAATATTTATTCAAGAAGCCCTGTTAAACAGATTTAAGCTTTTGCTTTCCTAAAAACCGGGGTGGTAAATAAATTACAAAAATTTTCCAAACAACTAAAACGGTATATTGAAATTGTACAATGTACATCAGCATAAAACATATTTTTTTTACTTGATTGCATATTAAATGATTTCATCTCTACCAAAAAAAAAAATTTTTAATTTTATTTGGATTAAAAATAGCTAATATTAATTCATGAAACACTCGCTATAACAGATTTGAACATTTGCCATGTAGTTCATTTCCTAAATATAATCTCTTCGAAAACGATTCTTTGGCGCTGCTTCTCTATGGTCACAATTCATATTAATATACACTTAATTAAAGGCGACAGCAACAAAAGCCGCAGCTACAACAGAAAAGTTGACACTTTTATTTTTCGTTGTTTTTTCGTGACAAGAGCACGGGCGAGAAAAAAGTAATTTATGTTTATAAAAATGCTAATTAAGTTACAAAATGCTCTGGCAAAATGATTATTATAGACAAAAATTATTGTTTGGGTCTGTGTGTGTGTGTTTATACCTCTGGGACATGCGTTAAGTGTGTGCGTGTGCGACTTAAGTGGGCTCGAAACGACAGCGGCAAAAACAACAACTCTTTTTCACGGCAATTTCCACAGCCTCTGTTTTTTTTTTTTGCATGTGTGGCAGGTGCCAAGACAAAACCACCCTCCACCGCCCACTCAGCCTTTAAGCATGCATATATCTCGTATATATTAAGTTTTTTTTTTTATTTTACTGTCACGTTTATGTACAAAGTGTGTGTGTGGTTTGGGTGTGGGTGTGCGGTTAAGTGTCACACAAAAACCCCTAGCACACCTGCATACGTGTGTGTCTATGCCAGCGACTTTGTGTTCGTCATTTTCCTACGTTTTTTATGGAGTTTTAAATATAATAATGACAAGGCAGCGGAAAAATAATGTAGCGGCTGACAGAGTGGATTTTTTGTACCCCTTTGTGGAAACCAGGTAAATGTTGTTCCATCCTCACATAAAGTTGCAACAATTGAGCGACATTTGCTGTTGCATGTATTTGTAGCTTGCATGTCGTGTGTAGAAGGTCCTTTTTGGCAAGGCAACATTACAGGGGGAATTACTAGGAATATTGGGAAATTGGAATGGATAGTTTTGGAAGAAATTTTATTGGTTTTAAAAATGGAAAAATTATAAAGCTTTAATTTAATTGGTAATTGTATCACATCACATTTTGATATAAAGAATCCCTTGAGAATATATTAAATATTGATAATGTTTTTCATACGTTTTCGGCAGTTTATATATTTTCTGTCGTCCATTAAATGTCATGTTTTTTTTAAATCCATTTCACCTTTATTGATGGATTGCGTAAAGTATAATACACGCTTTACCAACAGTTGATGTCTGCTCTCAATTAAATTGCAAGCTGCACATATGAATATTTAAATTATTTAAATACAATCTCCGCTTGGCCGTTGTGCTGTCAATGATTTAAAGCGTACGCAATATCCTTTAGCTGCCTCCCGCATTTCCCCTTAACTTCCTGCCACGCCCCCACCCCCTATGCTCCTCAGCCCCTTGGAAAATGCTGCAACACCCGCATGTTTACCCCCGGAAAGTATGCAACACTTTAAAGCTCTTTTGCGGTCGCCGCTTTGGCCGCAACAACAGCAACATCAACAACAACATTTTCCGACTACTGTGCGTTTTTATTGCGTTTTTCATGCGTCCCATGTGGTTTATTACAAATTGATTTTATTAATGTTTGTACCACCCCATCCCTAACCCCCTATTTGGACCTGTAGGCCCTGCTTTATTTGTTGCTGGTTTTTCCGGCTGCTGGCGATTTGAAAACTGATTGCAAACACATGATTATCCGACTCCCCAACATTCCACACTCCCCATCCATATCATCCCACATTTTTGTCCATTTGAGTGCACAAAGCCACCCGGCGATTGTTTAATTAATTTTATAATGAGTTAATTTTACGCTGGCCAAACGGGAATTTAACATTTGCCCATTTCGGCTTTTGGTCAACATTTTTCAGCATTTCATTTGAAATTGAAGTCGAATGGCGAATTCAATTATAAATATGCTTACATTTGCATCTGTCAATTTAGTTGCAAATGTTGTGCTGCAATGGGCTAGGGAAAAAAAACACAGAACACAAAAACACAAAAAACCACTCAAATATAAATTCGTGTCAAATTATAGTTCTCGACAGTGTTATTTCGAGTCAAATTCTGTTGGCGCGCAGCCAGGTGAGAAAGAAAGAGTCAAAGACAGAGAAGTATTTAAAAATAAAATTTATTGTGTGACAAACGGAATTAAGACGGTAATCATGTTTTGACTAAATGCAGTTTGTGTGCATTTTCTTTATGAACTTCTTGGACAATTTAAGATAAGGTTAAAATAAATCTAGAGCGAGAAATTATGTTAGTTTATTTAGGTGTGTTATAAAATTTTCAACAAAAACATTGCTAAAATATCTGCTTAGGCGAATTCCAATTATCATTACTATAGATAAAGATACTCAGAAAATAGTTGTCCTGTTTTTCTTTTAAACGCCTCTTTTTTTTGTGGGCCATCCTGCTGCCATTTTCTGTGCGGAGTATTTCTTAAAGAATTTTGCGATTTTTCATTTAGAGCTTTCTTGTAAATTCCAACTGTCGCACACCCCCTTTTTTTCGCCTTTGGCATTACGCGTTTCCCCGCAGCAGAATTCCAAAGTGGAGAAGAAGCCTGGGCAAAAGTTGGTCCTTTTCGACGGCGATTAATGCGCAGCAGAATGAAAGTCTTCTGCTGCCAAATTCTCTAGAATTTTTCACCATCCCCGCTATCGCCTCTGTATCCTATCCCAGTTTTTTGTCTTGTTCTGGGGAAATGCCACAAGGTGTAAAATTGAATAATTGAAATGAAGCGAGAGAGCGAGGACAAGGCTAGTCAAGAGAAGCCTGAAAAGAAATGCGATAAACTGAGCAACAAAGTTTTTACTTAATTGTGGTTAATTCTGATGGATTTGTGCATAATTGGTGAGTAATTAAATTTGCCGAATTAGACAGCAACAGTAGGGAGAGGATTTATAGGGATTTTGAAATGGGTGGGGTTCGGGGTACTGAGTTGGTTATCAATCAAAGTTCCCCCAAACTGAAAATGAATTTAAACATTTACAAATTGATTAGCAAAATGCACGTAACGTTGGGAGAAAAACATTTATAATGGCTTTACATATTAGCTGAATAACATTTTCTGACCAGACTTATCGCTTGCCCTTAAAGTGTTATTCAAATGGTTATATTATTACAACGTCTAGTAATTTCCTAACTAACATATTCGCAAACGCAGATTTTTTAAGACTAAGAAACTTTTAAAGATATACCATTTCGAAATCGATTGTGTGAAGAAAAGTTAAGACTTAGAGCTGCAGTGTGTCTAAAATAAAAACAAAAACAGCTATTAACCATAATTGAAAGTTTTTCTTGAGTTTGGACACTTAAGAAAACTCCCCAAGATTTATTGTATCAACGAATATTTTTGGTTTTTGCCCTGCTGCAAATTTGTTTCTTTTCACTCTTCTCTTCTCGCTATCGTTTTTATTTGGCCACAAGGTATGCAGCACATTTTCTTTATTAGCCCCAAACACTTGCAAGCATTCGTGGCTAGAGAACACCCACAGTCAGGGATTTCCTCGGAATCCCCAGTGGTAAAACTTTGGTTTTTTTCCCGCTTTTCTCCCTGCCATTTTCATGTTTCTGTTTTATTATTTTTTTTCTGCAGCTGCCTAATGAAATGTGACATTAAGTGGTGATGCTGTAGCTGCCACGCCCATTTTCGCACCCGACCCTTTTGCCAATGGCCGAAAGTGGCGCTCAGTTGCGCAATTTTAATTGTTTGCCACCGCCACAGTAACAACAGCAAATCGAGTTTGTTTCTCTGATTATTCTTTTTTTGTTGCGGTTGAAGCCCCAAAGGCTTTCAGACAAACGCCAGCCAGCCAAAAGACGCATGAAAAAATAAATAAAATAAAACTGCAGAGGAAAAAAAAAAAGCCGAGATCTGGAAAACGCAACGCAGAAGTGAAGGGGGCAAAAAACAAAAAAAGGGGAAGCGCAAAAAAAGTTTTTAATTAAAAAGTTTTTGTTTAAATCTATGGAAAACGTCCGAACTGAGTTGAGTTGATGAGGGAGAAGCTGTGCTCTTTTTGTTTTGGCTTGGGGATAAGCAATGAATTCTTACAGCTGGCTTCGAATAATTAGCCAAGATTAGCAATTGATGGCAAGAGATTGCGGCATCTTCTTAAGGATCTTTAGGGGCGATTATTACGGGGGGAAAAGGTGAAAGTTTGAGTTGTATTTTAGGAGGTACTTTTTGGGCTTTTTGGTCATATTAAGCCCCCCCGCCTTCGGCAATGCAAATTGAGTTGTTTGCCTTTTATTTATGGCCCCCAACTACGCTGCATATATGTAGTACAGTGCCAAGAGTCAAACAGCGCAAGGCATGCAATTTAAATGCAATTGTTTAACCCCGCTCCCCCTACGATTTCCCGTTTTCCGTGGGATGAGCACGATTAACGTTTGTTGCCCTGCTGCGAACAATGCGGCGTATGCGCAATGTGTGCTCTAAGGTGTTGCTGTTGTTGTTGTGCTTGCACCGCACATAAATTGCAATAGCAACAAGGAACAAAGCCCGACTCGCGCTCTCTCACGCACTAATAAATTATTAAATGCACGCAATAAATTTCAAATTAATCGCTGATATTTATCTCTCATTGCCTGCCCATTCTCCTAGTGTGGGAGTAAGCGAGATGGCCGTAGTGCGCGAGCGAGAGGACATCATAATTATGCAGGCCTCAAAATTAACCTCCCCGTCTCCACTCTTTAAATTCTTTTTGATAATTTAATATTTGGCTCCCTTTAATTGCTGCTGTTGTGTTATGACTTCATTTCGCTTTTATTGTTGGCAGTTCATTTTATTTTTTTACATTTTTCATTGTTTTCCCCCGATTGCTTCTGTATATTGTTAATTAAATTATATTGCAGCTTTCATGAATTTATGCCCTGCACCTTTTGTATTTATTTGCTCATAATTGGGTTTGTCTCATCAAATTTTTTATGTGTATTTTAAGTGGCTTTACGTGTTTGAGTCCAGAGTTTCAGCAAGAATAGTTTGCGTTGGTAATTAATCAGTTTAAACAAGTGTTGGTTTTCGAAATAAAATAAAATTTTTCCACCGTACACCACTCAGCTAAATAACTATAATTTGGTAATTAAAAATTCACATTTTTGTTCCATAAATTCCGATAGAGAAAATTTCCCATTCCCATTTACCTTCACCCAGTTTCCTAAAATTTTTGCCTTCATCATCGTTGCTTTTATCATGCGCAATCATCGCAAAGAGCAACCAACAAGCGACAAATATTTCACATTGTTTTTCGCCACAGTGGAAACTTTTTTGCCATTTACCATATTGTCCCTGCTCACACACATCCTTAACACACCCTGCTGCCTCCTACTGCATATCAAACTGAAAATTAACACAATAATGGCCAGACAAAGTCGTTCAGGAGACAATGGGCAAAGGAGGGGGGGTTGGAGATATGCAAATGGCATAGAAATGTGGTCGAGGACCAGGTCCAGATCTGTATATATCTGGCCTACACTATCTGCCACATTTTTCGGAGGGCCAAAGGGTCGGGCAGCAAACGGATATGCTTGCATATAAATTATAACACCGGCGTGTCTATTAAAATGATTGTATCCGCTCGATTATGCACACAGACAGAGTCGGTTGCAAAAACTCCGCACTCGTTCCCTTTCTTAACCGCTGGACAAACTTTTTGACTTCGGCACAAACACACGGCAACAAATGGATTTTAGTCTGAAGATACATTTGTATCTATAGGTTTTAGAGTGTTCTCAATGCTGTATAATTGCCAAGAAACTTTGACTGAATGCAGATGAAAAACTAATGATTGTTTAATGTTAGAATTGAACACTTTTTTGAGCACCAATATGTTGCCTACCTAAATAAGGCAATCAAAAACTTATTAAAAAGGTAATTGTTGTTTGGATAACATAATAATGACGATTGGAATGACTATAAGTTAGAGACGTACACATTTTGTATATGATTTAAGTTATTGGAATGTTAGAAAACAGAAGAAAAACTGCTACCCAAAATGTTTAAGATATAAATACCTTAATCCCTTAAAGTTAAATACAATCTCATAAATTATATGTTTTTTATTTCCCATATTTCTCTCAGTACTTGCATTTTC
Source organism: Drosophila gunungcola (assembly GCF_025200985.1). Taxonomy (NCBI): domain Eukaryota; kingdom Metazoa; phylum Arthropoda; class Insecta; order Diptera; family Drosophilidae; genus Drosophila; species Drosophila gunungcola. Next base: position 1,139,078 of record NW_026453167.1, on the reverse strand, counting down.
CCCGATTTTCCACATTCCGTGGCAGTTGATTTTATGCTATTTTGACAGCTAATTAGTTGCGTGCAAATATGTATCCGCTTGTGTGTGCTTGCCTCTATTCGTTGTTGTTAAGCCCCGAATTTATTTATCCACTTTTTCGGGATGGGGTGTGTCATCCACACCCCATCAAATGGAAATGCAAATGCCGTTAGACAACTCTATAAACTAAACAAGGCTATAATTAATCCGCACAGCTACAAAGATGCACAGATAACTGGCAATCAGCTTAGATGCAGGTGCAACCGCAGGCGAAGGTGAAAAGGGGGTGCTTGAGTTTGGTTTAGTTTTCCATTTCCGAGCCAACTGCAGCTAATAAATTTCGCAGCAAAACCGCAAAGAGAGCTGGGGGGCAATGCCTAAAAGTATGCAGCAGAGATGTCGGTGTGCATGCGTGTTTGAAGCGCAATTTAAGCTGAAAATTAATGCAGACTGGCAGACTTTCAGACGATTTCCCCCCTTTTGACCACAAATGCATCAGCTAGCCAGAGCTGCTATTCAAAATAAACGAGCTAAATAAGCAGGCCGACATGACTGCAGCACAGCACAAGAAGGCATTAATAAACAAGCCAAGTGCAAAGTTTTCGCTTGTAAGCGTGTGCTTGTTTAAACCATCAATTAAAACGACTCTCGTTCCTAATTATGTTCGTGTATCTATAAAATACTCCGCTTTCCTTTCCCCCATTTTGATGTGTCAGCCGCAGAGGTCGTAACTTTGTTTTGGCCAACTTTGTTCTAAGGCTAGTCGTCGTCCTGCCCATTCCAGCCATCATTGTCTCCTTTTGTCAGACGTATTGTATTCGGCTATCTTCGAAATTAGTCAAATATTTGTTTGAGCCATTGTCTGTGCGTGTCTCGTCCGGGAACTGATTTATGCCTGTTGTTTCGCCTAGTGTTATTGATGTGCATAAATCAGGCGAAGGCAAAACGCCACATCTAGCTGGATAGAGGATATATGGGGGCATGAATGGGACATATGTCAGAATTCCATTCAGCTGAAATGAGCCGAAGTCAATAATGACAGTGGCTTCGAACTTCTGTTCGCTAATCGTGCAGAATTGATCAGGTCGATTTGTCCCATACTAACCTATCGAAAATCAAAGCAATAAATGCCAAATTAAAAAAAGTATTGAAAAGTAATCGTAGTAAAACTAGAAAACGCTTTAAAAAATTCCCTTTTTTTAAAACTCCAAACTGTCTGTCAGCAATTTCGACATTTGCGTTTCCAAGTCAAACCCAAATATCCGCACTATCCTCCCCATGGCAAGTAACTATAACAATTAGAATAATGACAGCGACAACAACAATAGCAAAAGCTACCAAAAATTATGTGGAAACTTACTTTCAGTTCCCCGCTGCGCGTCGTTTCTATTTTGGCCCCGAAGCTATGCAAAAACATGCGTAAATTTATGCTAAACCAAATTGTTATTTAAAACACTAAAACAACGATAGTAGTTTAGCAAGGGGAGCCCAAATGGCATGCGTACGTAAGTGTGTGTATGTGTGTGAAATATTAATGCACAGCATTTAAATGATTGCGAAAACGGGGTGGTAAAAGGAGGAAAAGTGCGGTTGACTGATGAACTGGCCTCTGCAGCAGAGAAAGAGACAGCTACAGTCAGTGAGAACGAGAAAGAGGAAGCTATGGCAGACACGCAATGATCTGATTAAACATGGTAATGAAGTAGTCAAAATGTGGTGCAACGTGGCGTATGCGTAATTTCATATATACGCAAGCAGAGAAGCTATGTGTGGTGTTGCTGCTAATTTAAATTTACGCGCATCGCTCCATCTCCATGAGTCCATGAGTCCACGACTCCATGATGCCAGAATGCCAGGGGCACAAAAAGTAAATCCCAGTTGCAGCAGCCAAACGAAAACAACAAACAGTCTCACAAACATACATACAACATAGCTTGTCCAGCGCTTTCATATATCCTCTGAAATGTATGTAATGTTTAAAAAGCCGCAAGGATTCCCCAAACTTTGTTTCCTGCAGCTTACCACATTTCGAAATCGATGTTGGTTTTGAGTCAACATACTTTTATAATATCACTGCTAGTTTCAAATAATTGCAGTCTACTGACACAATCAACAAATCTCAAAAAATTTGTTATACCCAAAGATTATATATATTTACAAACGATTAAAGTCTTTTTAAAAGATTACCTAAGACCAACTAAATGTATAACCATAATTCGATAAACTATCCCAAGGCATCGCCTAAAAAATCCGGGTTTATCCGTTTTTTTTAGTATAATAATACTATAAAAAATACAAATACACCCAATGTAAAAACATTTTAAGCTTTTTTAATTTACTGAGTAACTGTTGCATTTTAAACCTCAGCATGTCCACATTGAAGTTCAATAAAAACTACATATAAAGCATGTAAAAGCCCTCTTTAAATTTGTATTTTCGTTTCCTCATGTGGAAGTCGTGTGGATTTCATTGCCATGCTGCAATTTAATTTTCAGGCTGTTCAAGCGGCGGCATTATTTCGATATACCATATCGGTTTTATTATTTTTTACATCAATGCATTTTTAATACAGCCATTGAGTTTGCTTTTTTCTTCTCTTGCAACCGACTGTTTTTGTTGCAGTTTTACAGCTCGTTTTTTCCATGTATTTGTAAACATAAAAAAAGCATAATGCACGTTATTTTCCGATTTGTTTTAAACCACTTTCAATATTTATTAGCTCGACTGCATTGTATTTGCATTCCAGCAGGGCCGAACACGTTCACGTTCTACGCTCTCATTGCCGCACGGGAATATACGGCACGTTATGCCATTATTTGTTTTCGCTGATTGCATTTGATTTTTGGCAAATGCCAGCCAGACGGCCAGTAAAAACACACACACCTCTATATATATATTTGGCAGGGGAGAAAAAGGAGTAGTAGGTTTGTTAGCTAAACAATCAGCACACACACACATTGTTGAAGATTGGGGATTCACGTTTCGATTCCAGTTGAGTTATGCAATTTAAGTGGAGGCCGCTGCGCTGGGACATAAGAGTTTGGCCAGTTGATTAGGGTTAAATGCGATCCACTTGGGGGCAGTCCGAAGTGGGCCAAAATGCGCACACCTTCAACACGGGCAAACACTTCTCGGTTACCTCAAAAACCAACTAATTAGGCAACAGAGCAGCTCGACCAGGTGATTCCTGTTTTCAGTTTCTAGTTTCCAGCTCGGCAAATGTTGACCCAAGGAGCAGTGAGGTTGTGTGTGTGTTGTGTATGTGTATATGCGGATGTGATGTGGCCAAATGACCAAAAGGTCAATAAGTTGCAGGGCAAACTTTTGTGGAGGCAGGAAGCAGAACGACGGCTGGCCATAACCTCAGCTCACATAATCCGCATCCGCAAAATGCACGTAAATTGGCAATTATTTAGTGCAACACACTTCATTGAGGGGAGTTTGGGTGCCAAAAACTTGCTTCAGCTGGCTGCCCTTTATAAAACATGGCTTAATAAACATGGCTACTATAGAGAGAGAAAAGGCTGGCTGATATCAGAATTATGATATTCAATCCGATTAATAATTCATACCTAAGAAGCTCTACTGAGAAACGATAAAGTTCAAAAGGGATATTTAAAAGTAAAATTAAAATTTTTATTTTAATTTTTAAAGATCTCAGTTTACTAAACTTTTTTTTTATATCTATGTGTGAATAACCCAAAGCAATTAATTTAAATAAAATAAAATATATTCAGAAACCCTTTATGCCTTATTAAATCAATGTTTTCAAAACTCTTATCTAATAAAATAAAAAACAATAGATCTATGAAAACCCCTTACAAAACTTGTAATTTAATTAAAAAAACCAACAGAACATTTATAAATCTTATTTTTTCTACTTTCAGGTATGTTTCAATGACAACTTCCCCTAGTCAACCAATTCTGATCCTTGACCCTTTGTAAGTGGCGACATGATTTTTGCCCTTCTTAATATTGTCAAAAACTATTTAATGCATTTTTCTTGCCAACTCCGACCAGAAGTTTTTTCGGCTCTCAAGCGAGTGGGGCTGCAAGCATTTTTCATAGACGTCAAGTTTAAACGACTTCACGAAAATCGCTTAAAGCAGCAAAACGACAAGAATAATGATATTTGCCAGGAATTGGAGACCACAGAGCGAGGGTTAAAGGAAAAGAAATAGGAGGACTTGCACCCCAGGGAAAACTTTGACTGCCGACAGAGACAGGGACACACGCATATTGGTTTCGTTTATGTACTACTTGCAACTGAAACTTTACTCTGATTTTTTGAGCAGTATAACTTATATATAAGTATAAATTTTTGTACTCTCCCAAAAAAAAATGAAGTAGAAAAATGGGAAAAACTTTAAACGGCGTCTCAAGACGACGACGATGATGATGATGATGAAGATGGGGAGTTCCGCGCTGAGACGTTCTGAAAAAGTTCATAAGCAAAAAGTTCCATAGCACTTTTCCGAAAAAAATGACAGTTGAACTTTTCTTCGCCTAACTGAGCATTTTGCTCCTTGGCCCCTTTTTTTTTAATGAAATCATAGCCCGGCCACATTTGTATGGAAATGGCTTACAGCACCCATATAACTCATCAATGGAGGAACATTTTAATACATTAGGTAAACACCGCTCAATGCGAAAAGTTTTGCAAATATTTTCTGCTTGATTTTTTGCAGCTCCACACAACCACAGTCATTTTCATTTCGTATGCAACCCGAAAACGAAGTTTCTTCCTCCGAAAAACTGTGTGCAAAACTTTCTTCATTTTAAAAATGCACTTGTTGATTTATTGAAATTAATATTGCCAGCAGACTTGTGTTGTGTGTGCCATACGGCGACTGCAGGTGGGCAATGGAACTCCGGACGGAAACTAATCAAGTTAAGTGTTACGGGAGAGCCAACGAGGCGGAGAAGTCGGCCTGAAAGTCGTACATCAAGCCAAATGTAATTGGAAGTTGAAAACGGCAAGGGTTACAAGACTAAAAAGCCGGTCAGGATATCGAACCTTATTCACTTTGTTTCCACAGAACTAATGGAACTAAGTGGAGTTAAAGCCCAAATTTTTCTTGGCATAACTTAGCTCAAAGCAAAATCCATATCTACTTGTAAAGTTGTCACTTTGTAGACCAACTTGTAAGCCAATAAAGCTTTACACGCAGCTACTTCCCCAGCACACGAAAATCTGAAATGCATGACAAACAAAAACTGTCGCACAACAGATTCATTCCTTGAGTAGCGTAAAATATTATGGTAAATTTTTGATTAATTGCTCTGTCAGACACGCGTCTGAATATATTCCCGCCCCCTCCCCCCCACGATTTTTATGGCTTAAAGCAGCGGGCCAAGCCATTTGACATTTTGGGTGGAAGGAGCAGACAACAATTTGAAAATATTAAAAAAGTTTTCACTTGACATGTTATTGACTTGTTAAAATGTTTGCCTCGCTCTCGCCTTAATATCATTTCTATTTTTGCCTTGCTCGTTCTCTTCATCGAGAGGGTAGTTTCAGTTTCTTTGCCAGTTTTTCCCGTATTTTTCCATCGCTTCCTTGTATTTTTTTGTCGTCCTTGGTTTTGGCTGCTTGGGCTGCTTATTTATTTATAATGTGGGACTCACTTGGCTATTCAAGCCACGTTTTTGCCCCATGCACGAAAATTGCATTGGCCGGGCCAAAGGACTTGCGTTCTTATCCCGGGGTTGTCGCTTCGCCGAACGGAACGGAATGGATCAAACTTGTGTATAATTCGCCGAGGGTTGAAAATAATGTCGACTAGACTTTTATTAGACACAAGCTGCAGCAGCATCTCTTGTTGATTCTTTTTTTGTTTAGCCCTGTGTGTCTTTGCCGAAAATTGGCAAGAAAAAGCATAGCGTTTTGGGCAAAACTTTGTCCTGGGGACAAAAAAATGGTAACCCAGGCACGAATTTCCATCGTCTAGCCGTTGAAAAAATGCCATGTGCTCTATATGTAGATGCTGTTTATTTGACAAAGCATGAAAAATGCATGTGGATTTTGTGATCAGCGGCTGAGGCTCAATAGGGGATGTGGTTTATTCGCTGGCTGGCTTTTCCCGTCGCCTCAAACTTTGAAATGGAATGGGATGTGGCAAGCGAAAGGGGCCGCAGGTCTCTTTGTTTGTGATAGGTAATTTATAATCTAATGTTTCGCTGGCAAAATATTTTAAAAATATTTTTTGGAAAACACAAATAAGATTTGTATAGTTGTTTGGTTTTATGAAAATATTTTAAACTTTTACTTTGCTGTTTGTATAGGTTACCATCAACATTTAATAACTAATCTCTGAAAATACACAAACAATGCAGCGGAATTTGTGGTACTCTGAAAAAATGTATTCCTTGGGAGCTAATATGGCTGGGATTTGTGTGCTGCCTTAGCATATCCTTCAACAAATTGTTAAATTTCGCTTATCCCACTTGTTTTTTTTTTTTTGTTGTTTTCCGACCCCGTAACTTGTCACATTCTCCACTTTTTCTCATGGAAATTTGAAACCCAGCTTTATGGTTGTCAACATATTTTCTAAGCTGCACCAACAAAATGGCGCCCGAGCAGGAAAGTAACAAAAGGACGATACCATAACTGTTATCTAAAGCTTTTTGCTTTCGCAGAAAGCAAAGACAACTGGGGACAGCATGAAGGAGAGCTAAAGAAAGTAGAAGAAATGCGAAGAAAAGTAGTAAATTTTACGCGCATTATTTAAATTTACTTGCGTCTAATGTAAATTTACATTTTCCCTTTGCCCGGCAAAGGAAAAGAAGGAAATCCCCAAGAGCTGCAAAGTAAGTAAGCTTCCATATGTGGTGGTGACGGAAAAGGGGGGTTTTGGGTGGTTCAGTTCTAAAAGAGGGAGCCGCAGGCGGGATTCGTGCATTGTTGCTGCCACTTTCCTCGCCTTTTTTTCTATTCTCGCAGCAAAGACGCAGTAAACAAGTGCACGAAAACAAAACAAATCTCTTGAGAGCCGAGGCAGCTCAAAAAAAAAAAAAAGAAGGAAAAACCAAGCTGAGCAAGGAATTTATGTGTGAGTGGATGGGATTTTCCACAGGAGCTGAGTAAAAACTCTGGCAGAATTTTCGGTGTGGTTTGGTTTGGTTTGGTTTGGCTTAGTTCCTGCTGTTGTTGCTGTTGTTGCTGCTGCTTCTGCTTATCGGAAAATATCGGAAAGCAAGAAGAGCAGCCAAAATAGCAATTCAACCATTTGGTTTGTTTTGCCCAGAATGTCTGACTGTCAGTCAGATAGTCAGTCGTTTGCTGTCATTGTCTGGACTACGTGGTGGTGAATGTGGATGTGCATGTCGATGTCCCCGAACCTTGGCTTGACTGATTTTTTCTACTCATTTGTCGTCTGTCAGTTTTTGGCGCGTTGATTTCTCGCTGTCATTGTTCGGCATGCCAGTGTTGCTCACATTACATTGCAAATACCCTTTCAAAGAAAGTTATGCATTATTTTGTGATTTCAAATGACCAAAATGTTCCTACTATCACACAAAAATCTAAATTATTGTTCCTTAGATTAAGTGGCCCAAGAATACCACACTGAAAAGGGCTAGAAATACCTTTCACAATTTAATTTCCAAAAGGATTTATACTTTCTTGGGATTTGAAGGGCTAAAAATGTTCTTAGTTCCACAAACCTAATCTAATTTAGACCAAATTGCCAGTACAACCTCGACTGAAAAAAGCTAAAAATCCATTTAATTATTTAAAAAAGGAATTTTGTATCTGCAAACATGTTAAATTCCACATTGCGCATCTCTATTTCAGTTATTCTACATTTCATTTGTCTTGTTCGGCTTTCAATATTTGTAAAACGCTCGGAAGTTTCTATTACGCTCGGAAAAAAAAAACACCAACCTGACCAAGCTGAGTTGATTGCTTTTTCGTGTATTTATTTGGCATATACAATATCGTACCTCCACAGGGCTTTTCAAGTGCTGAAAGTGGGTTGGGGGTTGTGAAGGCGAGTTTAAAGCCGGCCATTTGTGGCTGCAGAGCGTATATAAGGACGTATATACGTCGTATTTATTTCGACCATTAGCATTTCACGCGCCGTTTGCCGACAGTTTTTGCCAGCAGCTTGCCATAAATTCTAATAACTCAGAGTTTAACATAAATTACCAGAGCGCATAATTAAAATGACCAAAAGTGGGAACACTCTTATACCCCATACCACATATACCATACACCATACACCATACACCATACACACAGCTCAGTTGCGCTGAGCAGAGCAGTGCAAATAATTGAAATTAAATGACATAAACATAAACTTTAAACGGAGACGAGAAGAAGCCGCAAAAACCAAACAGTTGGCTGTGGGAATGTGTGGAATGCAATCCACAGCACACACAGCAAAATAAAAGTAAATTAAACTGTCATATGTTCAGAGGCAGACGAGTGTCTGTGGTCCTGTGTCCCGTGTCCCGTGTCTCGTGTCTCGTGTCTCGTGTCCTTCGTTCTTCGTCCTGTGTCCAGTATCCTGCTTTTGCTCCTGTCTGCCTTCCACTGACTGTTGGCTCATCTGTCAGTGTGCGAAGATATGTTGAAATACGCCGCGTGTCATGATAAAGTGTGTCGAGTGTGGATGCGGAAGCAAGGGAAAGAGGAGGAGTGGCAGTGTGGCAGTGGTAATGAAAGCTGCAACAGCTACAGTGTGGCCAACTAGATTTATGAGGGGAGGGGACGGGACTCGGCGAAAAAAGCGCAGACAACTTTCTGTTGATAATTAAGAATAAATGCGAAAACGTTTCAAGCGCCGCAGCACACAAAATAAACAACTGTGAGCGATCCCCTACTGCTACTTTTTTTCACTATATATATATATGGCAGCTCCATATTGTTTATTAAACAAAAAGCGCTCTTAAAGAGATATTTTTGGACCTGCTGGACTTGTCGTCGCCGCAGCACTCAAAACAAAATTCTTTCCTGGCTGCCAGCCAAAAAACGACACACAACAGCTGCAATAACAACAAATAAAGTACGAGAAAGAAAAAAAAATCAATCTTTTGTGGCATTTGCCAGGAACTAGATTTACTCGACAACAAAAACACATCGACCAAAAAGAAGCATTTCATGCGGCAAGACGAACAAATTTGGACTCGAACGTTGCAGGCAAGAAAAAAAAAAAAAACAAAAAATTACCGAATAAAATGAGGCTTAGCCAAATAAAACAGGCCATGTGAAGTATTGCGGCATGGGGCAGAAAGGAAGCAAAAGAAAAACCACTAGAGGCAGGGGCAAAAAAGGGAGTCATGTAAATTGAGTGGGATGTATTTGCAGTTTAGTCAAGTTTATGCAAATCAGGATTGTTACTGTTAAAGTCAGCCAGCCGGAAAATTTATTGGAGCCTAGTAAAGAACTTAAACTGAGGCTAAGAGGTGATAAAGTAAATTTCTAAATTTAACAACAAATTTGGGAACTTTAAGTAAATTGTAAATCTTATGAGTAGTTGTTATTATATGTATATTAAATCTATTTAACTAAGATTTTGTATGCAAATCAGAATTTATTCAGAAATGTACAATGCCCTCAAACTTATAAATAACTTAAACTAAAGTTACGATAATATACAATAGTACACTTTTGAATTAAAATTCATTATTACAATTTTTTTGACTCAAGTAAAGCGAAGATTTTATGGGCAGATGGAGTTCTTAAACTATTTTACTGTTTTAGTAACTTTGAAGTCATCATATTTTGGTTATCAATGAGTTCATTTCTGGCTGCATCCTTTTTTCCAAATCACTAGCTGGCTTGTTGCTTCACTTCGTTCCGCTGAAACTCATTGAAACGAAAAGGAGCCCCTTTTGGTAGAAGATGCGTCCTAACTTCCCAGCCCACCATCTCCACTGCATACTTTCGTAAGCCAAAAAGTACACTTGACATTTTTTATTTCTGCCGCTCCTCAAAGCGAGAAAATATTTCAAATACGAAGCCTGACCGCAGAAAGTACTTCAGTGGCGGGGTGAACTTTTGAAGAACTTCTCGGCGAACTTGCACAGTCTCTAATAACGGGCATAGAGAAATACATAATAATAAAGCAAAGCGTTTGTGCAAATAAATATGCAGCACTCGAAATTACTTGCGATGAACTGACGATGACTGAGAAGGGGTCCTGAAACAGGACATCTAAATAACGACGGGGATGGGGATTGTGATGGTGATGGTGATGGTGATGACCCCAAACTCAATTTTCAGCAGCCCGCAACTCAATTGTCAATGAATAAATTTCTTTCGCCAAGGCAACAACGCTCGGTTTCGCTTCAGTTTGGACTTGGTTTCGGTTTGGATTCAGTTCTGGTTTGGCTTGGTCGGTAGTCCAAATCCATTATCCTTATCGGAGCACGGCCATCGGCGTTCGGTCGCGAAACTTTTGCTGTCCCATTATTTCTACTTGCGTTTCGTTTCGTTTCGTTTTCATTTCCCACTCCATTCAGCTGCGTGTATCCGACTTGGCTTTTTTTCTTTTTGGCATTTCCACTTTGGTTTCGGCTCTCACAGTGCCCCCCACTTTTTTTTTCGAAATTAATGACGCAAACGGCCGGAAAATTTAGTAACTTTTAGTCATGGCGTGTGGATGATTCGGTGGCGATACGTTGGAAGTGCTCATCAGTCGAAGGATAACCATGAAATGTATGCGCCACCCAATGAAATCGATATTTATGAGCCTTTGTCTGCGTGCGTGTGAGAGTGGTGAAATGGATGAATCCGCAGGATTGGCATCTTTGAATCTCTGGAGCTTAATAAATTAAGTAAGCGAGAAGTTGTTTGGGTTTTATTAAAAAGTTTAGTTCGCTCGTAGGTATTTTTCCGTGGTGCTTGTTTTGGGGTAAATATTGCAAATGAAACCCACAAATCAAGAAAGTGTCAAAGCAGGGGAAATAACTATAAATTCGTATAGCAATAAAGTCAAACTTTTTTTTATGGGAAGCTAACCAAAAATATTTGCCTCACATGGGATGCTCATAGAGTCAATTAGCGCTTTTCAGCTTGAAAGGAAATACGAAAGCATTTGTTTATTAAAATCCTAGTATATTGTACTTGATTGCCTCAAAAAATTGGGTTGCAAATTTAAATTTCCAAATATTTTACCTTTCCACTTACAATCCTCTTATTGAACCACTCGATATTTTAAACCATCAACCACAGAATGATGTCGAACCACGCCCCCCTGCAAATTGCGTCTTTTCGCCCACACAGGAGAGTATCAAAAGCCAATTAGCATACATTTCCATGAACGTGCAACGTTAACGCACACACACACATAGAGAAAGATGGCCAAAAAGTGTGTATGTGTGAAGTGGAGTAGTAGAATGGCAGTTGACAAAATCAAACAAGCAACCGAAAAATTTTCACAGCACTTTAAACGTATTCATGGCATCTCGTATTCGTCCACAAGCCCAAGGAGCCAGAGCCAGAGCATTCAACATCCATGATGATGATGATAGCATGTCAACAAGAGAATTTCCCATTTTGTTTGCCCACTCACATTCACATCCACATCCAGCCAGGAACCAGAATCCTGCTTATGTGTGCGAGTGGACAAGTCAACGGAACTATTTGCTCCTCCAGCACTACTCCAATCCCCCAACCATCTAGCCCTGGGTTCCTATATCAAATTAACAAAACAAACGGACCAACCGCTCCAGCCGAAGAAGATCCCCGGCAGAAACTTAGAAACTACTTGAAGCAGCAAAATAAACTAATAAGCAAACTGAATGCCGGGGCCAGAAAAGAGAGAATAAAGCTGATGCCTGTGTCGTGTCCTTGCCAAAGTTGGGCCAACAATGGATGGCCAGCGTTCAGCATTCAACATTCAACGAATTCGGGGCCCAAAAACAAGCTGCTCGGCCTCGTCTTAATAAGATAAATAGGCACTTGAGTGCAACTTCTGTTGGAAAAACTTGGCTAGCTGGGTTGCTCCTTCTTCTCCTCCTTTTCAAGGGTCCTGTTCAATATTTTGTTTGTTAATGATGAGCAAAGTTAGCCGCATTTTGGTTTGCACTTTTCTGCCGATTCCAGCAAATTTACCGACTTTAATATTTTGTGCACGGTAAGGAGATGCCTCTTTGATTTATGTGGGTACATAAGTGGTGTTATTTAAGAGGGTAAAATAAACTCCGTTCCATAAATCTTAAAAGCTTCTTAATTTGTTTACTCTAAAAACCAAATTAGTAAATGAAATAAGCACATAAGCTCTTAATGCGATTTTTCTTTGTAAATATTTTTAGCCGTATAATACGTAATTTAATTGGCTCATAGTTTAATTGAAATAATCTCCAGGAATGTGTTAGATTCAAAGACATTAATAAATGTTGGATGGCCCATACATTTACCAAATAAGCGGGAAATTGAAATGTTTTAATCAAGAAAACCCAAAATTAGCTTTCAGATTTACTTCTTTTTTGTCAAAGCCACCACTTGATTGGTTTCTTATTTCCTCCGCTGTTCATTTAAATACCGCTTTCGGTAAATATCGGTTTCCACATTAACGCGCTCCTTCGTTTCCAGGGATTCCTTTCCCTCCATTTGGCTGTGTGCTGTATACTCCAATTACGAATGCAACTGCCGGGTAAAATTGTCATTACTTTGGCACTGTGATTTACACTTCAAAAGCCGCCGCGAATCCTTTGAGAGCATTTCTTACGCTCTCGCGCTTTCTCCTTTGCCCCACTTCGATTTCGCTTTCTTCGGGGTCCTTTTTCCTCTTCGTTCTTCGTTCTTCAATTGCAATTTTTCAATTTATATGCCATGGGGACGAAGCTGATAGCTCGGCAAAATTCTCGGGTCCCCGTTGTCTTCTTGGTCTTTTCTTTTTTACTTTCTGCTCCGGCAATAAAATCAGCAGCGCCGCACTTGATTTGGCAACTTGGGAGGCAAGAAAAGACTACACTGAAATATTAAAAAAAAATGTATATCAAAAAATTATCTAAAAAGCCATCAATAACAATAATAAAAACAGAGGAAGTAGCCAGTAAGTAGAAAAGTCGTATATTTGTTCTTATTGCCTTATATATATAATTTTTCTTCTTGTGTATTTGCGGAATGGCACTTGTAAAAATATTGGCATAAATTATAAAGCTGCCTTGGCTCTCGACGCACGAAGCCAAAAGGCGAAATGTTTCCGCTTAATAAGGCTTTCCGTTTCCGCTTCAGGCCGCCGTTTCCTTCCTTCCGGCCACACACACTTATACACTAACACACTTGAACTACTAACCCCCGTCCATCTCCCCCTCCGATCACTGGACTTCCCTACTTTATATGCATCGCAGGCGGTTTTGTGGCCGTCTCTTTGGTCGCCTTCATTTATCTGCTCCATTGTTAAGCTCGTTGTCAGCGCTCGGCAATTGATAATGATTATAATGGTCGCTGCTACTGCTGCTGATTTCCCTCATTCCCCCATTTCCCCCCGCAACTACTTACATTACAATGCATCCACATCCACCCATTAACCACCCATCCACCCATTCAATGAATAGATGGCAATTTCTTTCAAAGCGCATGCAAATGACTTTGGATTTTAATTAAAAAGCAAGTGGCCTGTGCAGTGCATTTGATGAGCTTGATGTTGGGCGAAGACGATGATGATGGTTTCTCGGCTGGGTGTCCTGTTTCCCTGTTTTTTCGCTATCTCCGGGTCTAAAATGGCACAGAAAAAAACGTCGTAAAAATTTTGTTTAGTTTGTTCATATCAAAAGGGCAGTTCTTTTGTCAGAATAATAATTAATAAAAGCTTATCATACAATTCTCTAACCAAGTTGAATCACCCAAAAAAGTGCCTTACGAGCTGTGCAATAATCATATAGCTTTATACTTTCGTAAACTTTTTTAAAAGTTTTAACTTACTACTACTTTTTTTAATATTTCATCAAGAAAAAAATGTTCTACTCAAAGCACCACTGCTTAAAATTGTATAAAAAGGACGAAAAGTTGTCTTACGAAAAGGCCCAGTGTTATATACTGTGTTAAAATCATTTTACTGTATAGTTTCACAAATTATTAAATTGGTGTCCTGTACTCAAGACTTACATTAACTATCAAACCCAAAATACAAATTAAATGATTCCTTTTATGTAATATCATTTTTCGCTGTGTGGATCGCAGACAGAAAAGAAGGACACTGCTGCCTTTGTATTTTTTGCGGACGGGCCTAAAATGCTTTCAAAATAAAGTCAATGATTTCCCCTTCATCTCTCACGCTCCCTTTCTCTTTGCATTTCTCTTTTTTTATGAATTATGCTGGCAATTATGCAGGCAAAGGCAACAATAACTAACACACACACACACTTACTCACATACACACACGCAGTAAGGACGAGACAAAGGCAAAAAAAAAATTGATGGCAAAAAAGGGTTGAGCCACTTCCTTTTGGGGCCGGAATCATGGTCCCAAGATGCTTTCGGTTTATTGAACCTGTTTAATTAAGCGTAAAATGTCCCCTTATTTGTCATCTCTCTTACAAAATTGTGTTCTTCTCTTAAGCTTTTTTTTTGCATAATTACCAACAGATGAATTAAAATCTGTCCAAAACATTTCAAGCGAAAAATTGGCAATAAAAATATCAATTTTTAATTGATTACTTATAATGTTGCATATAAAAGAGATTAACGAAATATTATAAATAACACAATTCTATGAATTTTACCTGAATTATAATCAATACTGAAGCTTGCATTAAAGTTTCACTATTCCAAAAAAAAAGTATTGAGTTAAATATTTATTAATCAAGTAAAACTTTCTAATAATGTTTTCTGAATAATATTCTTATACCTTAGCTTACACTTAAGTTCCACAATTCACAAGGATCCTTTAAAATTCTGTTGTGAATTAGTACCGATTTGTACAACCACACTAACAATCAAATTTGTTCTCTTTTATTCTCTTTGCAGGTGAGTTTACTTGAGCAAATTTTTGCCATTTTCCTTCACAAATCCTGTTGAGAGTAAGTTACGAGAACATATTCTGAGATTCCAGGAATAAAGCTTAGCCGCAAGGAAAATCAGCTAACACACACACTCCCACACACACACATGCTGGTTAAAGCCTTTTTCAACAAAAGAAAAAGAACAATCAGGGAAGTCAAGTCGGTGGTTTTTATTTTTTTTTTTGTTTTTTCCACTGCATTTTATGGCAATGCGACACGCGATGCTGCGGCAACACCAGAACGCCTGAAATTTTGCGCAATAAATAAAATTAAAGGTGGTGCATGGTGTGGTGTGGTGTGTGTGTGTGTGTGTGTTTGCTGCTGAGGTGAGTCGACTGGCAAAATGTAATTAGAATTGTACAGTGCGGTTAATATTTCCGCCCACTTGAATGTGAGTAAGGGGGGGAGTTTCATGTTCCATGTATAAAACAATGCCCACAATGCGGCTCCTGGATCCTTAAATTTCCCTCTCGCCTGCGCTGCGTGTAAAATGCAAACGCGTCGCGTGTCAAACGCTCGTTTTAATGCCAGCCCACCCAAACACCACCCACCACCACCTAGACCCCTACACCCACACCACCACCCACTTGAGGCCAGACATTTGCAGCATTTCTTTGGGCTTGTTTTACAATAATCAAGACGAGGCCGCCGCCCCCTGTTGGTGTATAAAATTAATTTTATTTACTTTTTTTTCTTTCCTTTTTTTTCTGTTTTTTGAACCACTGGGTTGTGTTCACCCTGAAGCCACTTTCGGTTTGCCCAGTCTCGACCTTCAAGTGGCTACTCTTATTTTTTCTTGGCTTTTATCCTAGCTGACTGTAATTGTTGTTTCTGTTGCTGCGTTGTGTGTGTTACGTGCGCATGTAATTAGTGCCATTTCTCGCAGTCTAATTGCAAAATTAACATATGAAGTGTTTGTTTTTGTTGCTTGGCCCACAAGGAAATGCTGACAACTCGAACTAAATGGAAGTGTAATGGCACTTGAACTTGGATAACATTCAAGGAAATTACTACTTTAAACTCGAAAAGGGGGTTGAAAAGGGCGTTGGAAATTTGTAATAATATATTTTTGGCACTTAATCAAAGTTAAAGGAAGTTTTTATTCTCCCCTTTGAAGGTGGAGGTTTAAAACTCAATATGCTTAATAATATATTATATAGGCAATTGCCTGCAGACAAATTAACTATATTTATGTTTTTAGTGCCTTCTCCACTCCACCACCATTTTTAATAATATATTTTTGGCACTCACTCACTCACAATATGTATATATATGTTTAGCATGTTATGCACAATATAACATGACATTGTCAATAATCCTGCAGACATATTTACCATTTTATTTTACTAGTGCCTTTTTCTCCACCGTTTGCACTTCAAATTAAAGTTTTTGTTATTTTCTACTTTAAAAACAAGAAGGAAAGCAAACTTCGGCAAGCCGAAGTTCATATACCCTTGCAGCTATTGCATTAATTAAATACTTTTGAAAACATTTAAATTATGATTTACTTGAGTATGTGCTAAAAAAAAACATTGAAACTATGATTATTTGCAGCTCAATTATTAGATAGTTATTTTATATATTTTTATTATTTCTATGGGAGCTATATGCTATAGACGTCCGATTTTGATAAAATTTATACCATAATTCTGAAATAATTAAACATTGCTATATGTCGAAGAACTAAACAAAAAATTAAAAAACAGAAAAGTTATAATTTTTTTCATTTATTTTTCCGATTGTTCCTATGGGAGCTATATGCTATAGTCGTCCGATTTTGATGAAATTGAAACCGTAATTCTGAAATATTAAACCATTACTATATCTCGAAGAACTAAACAAAAAATTAAAAAACAGCAAAGTTATAATTTTTTTTCATTTATTTTTCCGATTGTTCCTATGGGAGCTATATGCTATAGTCGTCCGATTTTGATGAAATTTAAACCGTAAATCGGAAATATTTTACCATTACTATATGTCGAAGAACTAAACAAAAAATTAAAAAACAGCAAAGTTATAATTTTTTTTCATTTATTTTTCCGATTGTTCCTATGGGAGCTATATGCTATAGTCGTCCGATCCGGCTCGTTCCGACTTATATACTACCTGCAATAGAAAGACAACTTTTGGGAAAGTTTCATGCAGATAGCTTTAAAACTGAGAGACTAGTTTGCATATAAACGGACGGACAGACGGACAGACGGACAGACGGACAGACGGACATGGCTAGATCGACTCTCCTAGTGATGCTGATCAAGAATATATATACTTTATAGGGTCGGAAACGTCTCCTTCACTGCGTTGCAAACTTCTGACTGAAATTATAATACCCTCTGCAAGGGTATAATAACTCAATTGGGAAACTAACAAAGCTGCATTCCGAGCTAGAAACTGTCAGAGCCAGTCTGCTCTTCCACCCAATTTTCTGAGAGACAGACAAGTTGTAAAATATATAAAAATTTCATAATACTCTTAGTGGAAAAATGTGCCACAACATCTTCCTGCCTTCCGTTTTATATGTTTCTTTTTTTTTTTGACTCCCCTTCTCCTCTTCTCAGCTTTTGTTGTCGCCTGGACTCTTGTGTCTGCAGATTGTATCATGTATCTGCACCACCCACATTCAGACCCCCTTTTGTTGTTGTTGTTGTTGCTGTTGTTGCGGTTATCATACTTGTTGGCATTTTGGGTTATTGTTGTTTTCTGCTGCTCTTGTTGCGGCTTGTCCACGCCACGCCCCTTTAGAGCCATCTGCACCGCCCTCACCGCTTGTATGTGTAGCATATAAAGCAAATTTTTATGAAGAGTCAGAGAAAAAGCTGCAACATATTCAGAAAATTCTTCCTTCCTTATTTTTTGACCATCCTAGTTGCTTGGAAATTTAATAAGAGCGAGATGGAGAACGGGAATTTGCGGCCAGGTCATAAAAGTTCTGGAGTTCTAAGTTCTAAGGTCTAAGGTTGGGCTCCTCTTCGCTAGGTATTCCAGGTATTTATTGGTCTACTAAGTGGGCTCTAAATTTGACTTATGCGTTCGCCGCTGCCATTTTTATTTCCGCTTCGCAAGCGAGAAGGCGCATAAATTATGCACAAGTCCCTGATTCTGGGGGTCGTAAAAGTGGGCGGTCCATCTATCCGCCCACAA
This sequence comes from Drosophila gunungcola, assembly GCF_025200985.1. Classification (NCBI taxonomy): domain Eukaryota; kingdom Metazoa; phylum Arthropoda; class Insecta; order Diptera; family Drosophilidae; genus Drosophila; species Drosophila gunungcola. The sequence goes on along the minus strand of NW_026453167.1, from coordinate 1,120,964 downwards.
GTCCAGTACTATTAAGTTCTGGCCAACAGGGCGCAATAAAATCAAATCAACGTGACGACATTTCAGTTTACATCTCAGCGGGGGCAGTTGGGTGGGGTAATAAAACGCACCAAATTTAAATTAAAAATCAATTGGAACAGTGGGACAGGAAATGGCATTTGATATAGGAAATGTTTTTCTCTGAATTCAGAATGTAGAGTTTATTAAATATTCATAGAAAGAAGGGCCTTACTTCATAACATACCGATGAGGAAACTTTATTAGTTTATATATTTTCTTGTATCCATTAAATGTAGTAATTGTTCTTTTAACTTATTTATTCCATTGTTTCTTTCGTTCGTGGCATTGTCTTCTCCGTTTTCCCTGCCCCGAAAAGTGTCACATAAAATCGCAAATTACAGTGTTTGACCAATTTCCCAGCCCCCCTTGATTTTATCCAGTCCCTTTACTTTCTACGTCTTTTTGGTCATTGTAGCAACTTTTGCCATTTCGCCATTATTTTTGCTTTTGGCTCTGCTTGCGCTCTGTCAGTTGTTAACCGTTATTTAATGCACATTTAATTTAGTCGTAAATAGAGAGTGAGATAAGTGAGTGGAAATGGAGATGGAGATGAAGCCACCCCCTTTTCGTCAGTTTACGCTTTTCTTTGGCCAAATGTTACGCCGGGGAGTTGTTGGTCTTCTTTACGGTTGGAGACATAAAATTTCAAAAGTCGCCCGCATCTCAATCGCCTTTCAATTCCCCCAGCTTTTTGTTGTTCTTCTGGAGTAATTAACTAAATACAGCTTTGTAATGCCATCCATGGGGAATAGAGGGAGGTGGGTGGTGGATGGTTGGGCGGTAAAAGTACGCACATGTGCGGAATAAATCAAAGCGTTTGCTTTCCAGCACAAAAAAGGATAGCAATGGCTTCGCTTTCCCGTTGATTTTTGCAATTAGAATGGGATCGAATCGGGGGGAATGGCGAGTTCATTAGATGGCTTAGCCGGACTTTGGGGGAAAATGGGCGGAAAAGTGGAAAAAAGGGGGCGCCGAGTCGAGTGTAGCCACTGAGTTGCAATCGATGCGTGCAATTAAATGCTGGCCAGAGCAAACATCCTGCAGTGCCAGCTCCGGAAGATTCGCCGGCTAATTGCTAATTGATAACAGTTCCAATTAGGGAAGCTATCGTGCGGAAAACAAACCGAACCACAAATCACAACTTTAATTATTTAAAGGTTTTTTCAAAAGTATTCAGTTTCAATCTAGAATTTATAGTAAATAAACAACTTAAATTAGAAAAAAGAGATGCTTCACTATTGGAATGATATAATTCTTAAAATAATGAAACAATTTAAAAAATGTCAAAATTAATGCTAAATATCATATGGTTATTTGTGATTAAAATAACGGATTTATACAATATTTTGCCCTATACACTTTCACTTTATTAGCTCAAAAAGCCTTCGACAAGTTAATAATATGCTTGATTTCCTGATCATTTGTACATCAGCAATCTAAATTTAAATTCTAATTACATTTCTGCCACTTTGCAACTGCTACCGGAATCCTCGAAAAGCTTGTCCAAAGTCTGCCCCAAAATCTCGCCTTAACTCACACAAATTCTGCTGCGGTGGCGGCATCTTAAGAGTTGAAGCCCGGAGCGAATCCTTGGCCAGGACATTGACAGCTGGTGGCAACTGTTGCTGGAAGCGCCGGCGGATGTCCTTGCTAAACCGAATGGCTTCGCCGCCGCCGCCGTTGCCGACCAGGAAATATGCCACAGCACGAAATTAAAATCCTTGGATCCTTAGGAGGGAAAAAAAAGTAGGGAAGCAAGAAAGCGAGGAATAAGGAAATTCAGCTGCATAACATTCTGCAGGCAGGCGCTGAGGTAATCTACGGCTTACATCATAAGTAAGAGGCTGAAAATTCTTTGTTAATTCTTTTCGGTTGGAAATCAAAAAAGGATTATTAGCTCAAAGCTTTGTCGGGGGGCTTGGCGGATTTAATATTGGCTGATTATGTGCGTCTGATGTGGCATCAGGTTGGGCTGGGGTCTGTATGTGTGGGAACGCACACAAGTGACGGAAATTGCTGCATAAAGCGCGCTTGATTGAGTTGACAAGTTGTAATTTCATTGCCGGATCCGCGCGCTCACTTCATGCGCCTCTGGGTGGCAAAATGGGTGGCAGAGTGGGTGGCTTGGGGTCCTTTTCCTGGATGGAAAATGTCCTAGGATAGGGCTGCTGCGGGGGTGAAACAGGAGGTGAAATGCCATGAAATTGACGCAACATCTGCGCCGCCTGCGGGCACAAGTGCTTTTCGTGCGCCTCCACTCGAACATCGAGCGTTGGTTTCAATATGGAGCCGGATGATTGGGTTAGGAATGGATATCATATATATATATATAATATACATGTAGACAGAGCGTGGGCAAAAGCCACAGCAAATATATGGAAAGTGGCTCAGGGACTGGCAAAAATCGGAAAAACGCACATACAGTTCGGTTCATTAAGGAAGGATTTTGAATCTACTATCGATTCACATTTATTTGTTATGATAATGTATAAAGTGGATATAAACTCGCATTAAAACAAATATAGGGTCAAAAACAAACTTACACTTCTCTTGAAAATCATGAATACCCTTTTTCGCTACCACAATTTATTTGAAATTAAAATTTTTACATTTTTGGATAGAGACAATATATGATTTAGGTTAGTTTTCTAATATTTATGTCAAAAATCTATATGTTACTTAAATTTATTTTAAACAAAGAAAGCTTCTATAGCACACTTTCACTTCTCTTGGAGATGATAAATTCCCTTTTGTTCCTACCCCAAGTTCAATTCCATTATGAATTGTCTTCTATGTATACCTTTTTCTACCTGCTCAACCAGGCAAGGATCAACGAAACTTTTCCCACGCAACAAAGTCTTTGCTAAACAAAAGCCTCGAACCAAGGACGAATCCTTGGCGGAACTTCTTTGCATAGCAATTCTGATTTCGCCTCGCTAACGCAATGCGAATCTCAAGGTCCGGACGAGGGATTTCTCTGCTGACAGGATGCACCTGCTTCGCCTCAAGTTACGCACAAATCAACACTTTCGCTTTTTTCGAGACAGCTCAGCAAAACGCAGAAAAAAAAAGATAACAAAGCAACGTTCAAAGAAATAAATTGCCCGAGAGAGTCCTTTTGTTTGGGCTCAGACAATAGAAGGTCCTGGCAATTAGCGAGCGAATAAATCGAAACCCAAGAAATCGCAGGAAGTTCTGGACAGGAAGTGTGCTGTCTATTCCTTAAAGCGGGCTTATTAATGATGTGGTCGCGCTTTCTGAACTACCAATCCTATTCATTTGGGCTAAGATTTCACGACCGCCAGATGTTTTTAAATTGTGTTCGGGCTTATAAAAATTTCCATTCGTCTCAGAAATTATGCAACATATGGAAAGACGAGGCAAAGTTTATGTTAACTTTACGCATGATTTATGTGACCTTTAACTCCTCGAAAGTCCAAAAAACACCCAATCCTCCAAAGAACTTTACAGCAAACAAAATTAGCAAAACATGTGAAACCATCAGCTTGAGTAAAAGTCAGACCGAAAAACTTGTGGATTTTTTTTTCTTGCTTTTGCCTTTCTTTTGTGTTATTTTTTCAGTTTTGTGCGTTGGGCAGAGTGTATCCCTTCATGTTTAACATTCGACCCCCATGTCCTGAAAACTTATTAAATTAAACTTCTACACATGTTTTTCGGGGCCCGGATATGTTCAATCTATTGTACACAATTTTATTCGCCATTCGCACAGCCCCCAACAAAAAAAAAAAAAAAATAAAAGGAGCATGATAGGTGGGGGTTTAAGATTGTGTGTTTCAAGTTTCTTTTTGGACCGCTTATCGACATGCCAAATAAATCATTTTCCTTCCTTTTCTTTCTGGGCCGCCTTCATTGAAATCTGAAATGTTTCTCACTGATTATTTTGGCAAGCAAAAGCCTCGATTTCGCCTTGAGATATGAGCTGTAAATCTTGTCGAAAACATAGAATTTATTTATTTTATTTCATGCTGGATATTAGAGAGTCACCAAATACATGCAGAATACAGAAGAGCAAAATATAATTTAACTTTCTCTATTAACAGCTCGTAAACTGAGGCAAAAACAACACTCAACACTATTATTTACCAAAGGGAAAAACGGCTGTGGAGTGCGCACATTTACAAATATACAAATATATGCACATCCATAAGATACAATTGCTTTAACATATACAAGTAACAGGGAAACACAATAAAAAGCGCTTTGGCTTTGGCTATACAAACGCGGTCTAAATATGTATGTATATATGAGTGCCAGGAGTAGAAAAAGGATACTCTTACACTAAACAGAGAGGAAGAAAAAGCAGGCGGCGACATTATGGCGCCAGTCAGTCGCTGTTTTTTTTTCACTTGGGTTTGAAGGGGTGGAGTGGGTGATAGAATGGTGGTTTAGTGTGGTGGCCCACCCACTCTCAAGAGTCCAGGGCTAAAGTCGTTCGCATACGAAATTTTTCGCTTTGTTCTGTTGCGGTCCTCGCTCTCGGGTTAAACGTTTCCTAGAATCGGCGAAAGAATAAGGGGTCTGAGGTAAGTGGGTGAAAGTTGGGGTGAAAAGCGGGCGTGTGGCGGGGGGAGGGTCAAAAGTGTTGAAGTCGACGCAAACAAAGTTGCCTTTTGTTGCTGTTTTGGGGTCTGCTGCCTGATTAGATTAGTGAATGATTCTCGATGGGCACATTGATTGGCTTAACGATTACTAAAGTAATCGATAGGTGAGAGAGGGCCATTTGATTTGGATTCGGAACAAAGCGCTTTGGGGTTAAACTTGAATCAATAATGTAAACATGGTTTAAAGTTTAAATAAAGTGTTTGCTGTAAAACCCTTTTAACCTTTCATAAGTTCAATTTGGGTAAGACCAGTTTCTTAACCTTGAATTTTTTTATTTTAATACAAAATATCTTATTTTACAATTAAAGCATTGAAATATTTAATACACTACTCTCACTTTCTTTAACAACAATATTTGTTTTACTGCTTATAATAATCAAAAACGGGTTTTATTTGATTACAGCATATGAGCAATGGCATCGGTTTCTTCAAGTTTCCAATTTAATTTGAATTTGGAAGCCTAAAAGTTCTTTATTAAACTATCAATCGATAAGTTTGCGTTTCGACTGAAACAAAATGGCTTTGTCTACCACCTTTCCAATTGTTTTGGTTTTCTTTTTGAACACATCAGCTGTTCGTCGTCCATGGGGTTATTTGTGTGAAATGTATCCATTTATACAATTTCATTTTTAGCAAGATAACCTATAATTTGCTGCACTTTTAGCACCGTGTTTCAACGTTTGCTGTATGTTTCTTTTATTTTATGTTTTTTTTTTTGCCATAGTTGGTTGGCTGACGAGGCACATGCCACACTATATAATCGGGGCTTATATAGTATAGTATGTGATGGGCTTTTCTGGGTGGTGAGAAGGGGGCTTTAGAAGGTAACCTGCCGGTGCCTGTCGCGGAAATGTACCGCAGACATGCAAACAAAACTTTTTACCCAGTGTATAGTTGCTTCGCGTGGCACGCGAACTAGCGGAGTATTTGCCTGCCACTCCCCATGAAACACCGCCCACCGCCCCCCTGAGGAACGCCCCCACCACTCCCTTATTCATTCTGTTTGCTCTGTTTTTATTATTACTCGTACTTCGCCACGGCGTAATGCAAACTTGTTTATATACGTGTGGCGTCGTTGTCCTTCTGTCGCCCAATGTCTGCATTGTCCTTTTTTTTTTTTAGTTTTTTTGTTCGCCCCCATTTGTTTGTTGGTCCTGTATATATTTTTTTGCTTCTTTGTTTTTCCTCCTGGCTTTTGTTGTGGTTCCCTTGGCCATTTCTTTGTTGCCTTTCACGAGTGAGCGGGCGAGGTGTGAGTCAAAGTGCTTTCTGTCCGCTCTACCAAACTGAATTATAGTTTAATAAATTTATACATTTATTTCTGCAAAGAATGCTGCCGAAAAAAAAAAACAGCAAACAAATGAATGGAACGGCGCCTGAGAGAGTTCATTTAACAAATGGCTGGAGTCTTAAAAAAGAGCACATGGGAAAGGAGATTATACCCCATTTTTTACTTAAAAGAGATTTTTTTATATATTGCTTAATGTAAAAAATACCCACATCTTGCCAGTACAAACTTATAAATGCGCCTTATTATTTCTTTGAAATAAAAAATAGTAGACAAACTCAACTACTGAATTCAAAGTTTAGAAATTAACTTAAACAAAAAGGGGTCCTTCTTAAAAATATAAATAGTTAAATGCTTGGTAATTGCATTTAAACCCATTTTAATTTATAGTTTTTTTTCCGTACTGGTCTTAATTGTTAACTATATAAATAAAATACCACACCAACAATCTTTAGATTTTTAGACCAGTCTTTCCTCCTTGTAGAGATTTCGAAACCTGTCAAGTTTTCCCACCCCTGTCCTTGATTTATTCACGCCGCTCCTGTTAATTGCATTTTCACCGCTCTTATCTGCTATAAATAAAATTATATAATTACCATGCATTCTTTGAGGACTAGAAATGAGGGGGTTGCTGGTCTGGTAGCTTAGATATAGTACTTCCCCCTCGCACACTCACAAATCCACTTAACGGTTTTGTGTGTGTTATTTAACGCGTGTTGCCATGGCAAAGAGTGGCCAAAACAAAAAGCACAAGCTCTGAAAGCCGAGCAAAACAAAGGCAACCAACTAAAATGCGCAAAAAGGTAAAAGAGGCAAAGAACACAGACATACAGACATTCAGAGGGTGAGGTTTTGGGCCCTTTTTCGCCATTTACATGCTGGCACAAGCGCCTTTCCAGATGTTTATCCTTGTTGTGTAGGCCGCACCAAAACTCAAAAGGCGCCGCAACAAAGTAAAATTCTTGTATTTTTCCCCCTCGGTTAATTCGTTCTTTGTTTTTTTTTTTCATGGAATTTGAGCTTGAAGAATTAACCAAAAGGTTGGTCAGGCGTTGGGAAAGAATGCCCAGAGATATCTGTTCAACACAAGCCTCAATTAACGCATTAAAGTATGCTAAACAGTTGAGCAATTTAAATACAATCCGTATTAGAAAAGTGGAGTTGGAGACTAAATAGACAGACAGTTTTAAAAATTGAATATACAATGTTATCTTCATTTCATTGGTTGTGATCTGCCATTAAAGTTTCAAACTTATATAAACTATTGAGTTATTGAAGTAAATCTTAAGCTTAAATTGGCAATTATAGGCAAGTCCTCAACAACTTCCTTCTATCAATGTGACTTAGCCTTCATCTTCGCTGGCTCCATTTCTTTTGCTCTATTTCGTATTATGCTGATTTCCTCGGGGAATCGAAGACATGTGCATAGAGCATAGTGAACATGGCCACTGACCTCCTTCACTCACATACATGTATCCTTCGTATCCTGCTTGCCTTTCCACCCCCTGCTAAATTATTTATTGCAACATGCACGTTTCACTGCTGTTTCACTCCCACTTCTTGTAAATTTTTATGAGAATTTCGTGTTTAGAGCGTTTGCGTTGAACTTAAAGTAATTGCAAATTGATTGAAAAAAAAGGGAAACTCGGAATGTGAATGGCAAATTACGCGCTTTACAAATTGTTTACGTGTAATGCTTTCAATTAATTTAATGCATCCACTACCCATCTCCTACTTTGCTTTTTCCTTTGGATTTCCCCTCCTTTGGCATGTGATAGCGCTTGTGTTGGCCATGTTTAATTGCTTGTAATTTGCACTAATGACGACGGGGCAACAACAACGTTCGTTTTCCTACGGTCGCCAGTCATTAAAAGTGAATTTTATGGCTCGTGGTTGCCATAGATTAATATAAAAATCAATAGTTTCGGTTGCGAAGGAGTCGCATTATTCAATTATAAATCAGATCGAAAAGTCCTCATCCCAGCTGTAACTCAAATTAAGCTTTTGCCCACAACAGAAAATCGAAAAATAAAGGAAAAACTTAGCATAGCTCTATCTCATTCGCGTTTCATTTGGCACTTCGAGCTATTTACGCCATTTTTAATTGCAGCATGAAAAAGTAATTACAAAATTTGCTTTGTGCCCTCCAACTTATTTTGGTCTTTCTCTTATTTTTTTTTTTTTTTTTTAAAACCAAAGGGGCGGCAGGCGTGGCACTGCAACTCAAACAAAATTATAAGCAAACACGCAAAACTGCCACAAAACTTGAAAACTGAGAGTTTGCCCACCCTCCAAAAAAAAAGGGTGAAAATGTATACAAAAATAAGTAAAAAAAAAGTGTGGAAAAAATCCCGAAAAAATTATATTTTGCAGTCGTTTAGGATTCGAGTTGAGTTGGGATACGAAAGCCGAGTTTGGGTTTCGGTTTCGTCGAGGTTTTGGTGGTTTTTCTTTTTTATTTTGTTTGGTTTCTCCTCGCTTTTTTTGGGTTCTTGTCTAGGAATCCAGACAGAAAAAGCATTTGTCGCTGCTCCTGGGCATTTTGGCCAAGTTTGCCTGATAACTCTTTTGGCAGTGTTAAGCAAATTAATAAAAAAGCAAAAATCGTACTCACTGCTTTTGTGGTATTCGCATAATTCTAGATTTTATTTGTGTGTGGGGGATTTTGCAGTAGTTGGATGAATTTCATTTGATAAATGGTGCCTGAAAAAAATCAAAGGGGAAACGTTACCTAAAATTATAAATGGCATGAGGGTTGTTTATGGAATAGAAAAGTAAAAGGAAGTACAACACGAATTCGTAAGCTATGAATAACATTAAAAATTCTCATAAAACTTTCCAGTTGTGATGTTACTTATTGCTTACCGAAGCTTAGTATTTGCACATAGCTTACCAAGTTACCAAGGAATATTTAATACACCATTTTTATCTAGAGCTCCCTTGCTTGTTGGCCCAACAAATACCGATATCGATTGGAGAATGCGATGTAGTAGAGCCCTTTAGAGCATATGGTACCCGATTGCAGACCACTTGCACGTGTTGTTTTGCCCCCTTCTCAATTTGTTTTGTTGATTCTACTGTTGATTTGCTTCAGTCTTGGCCGCCGCTACATTTGCAAACCCAGCACATATAGATTCTTTTTTATGGCCGACTGCCGCCCACACTTTGGCAGTTCCATCTCAGTGAAAGCTTTTGGCCAGAGGACGCCCTGCGAGTTTAATTTTGCTAATTGAAAAACGTAATAAGCCCGAGGGTTAAGCTGGTGGACACACGTCGAAAGTTTCTCTCCACTTTTTTTTTGCGTTTGCTACTTTCCGCACTCACGTTTAGTGCAATGTAGATGTAGAGTGCAAGTAAATGCATTACACTGACCAGCAGGGTTCACTTGAATTCGTTATAGGCGAAATTAAATTAAATTAAAATAAAATCTTCTCGAAAAAGGGTAGAGGAAACGAAGGCAAACTAAACAGCGCTTAAAACGAAATCCTCCAACAGTCTGTCTGGCATTTAGCTATTTATGTAACCCCCGTCGTAACCCCCATTGTAGCCACACCACCCCTGGGTTGACCTACACTTGGCATTTTAGTTAATTACGAAACCGTCTAAAAGGGGTTTAGACTTTCTATACTTTTTCCTTTTGTGTTATATCCCTGTCTTTATATATATATTTTTTTTTTGTTATTTCGGGTGAAAATTGTCAGCGAATGCAGTTGCAGGATAAGGAAAAGGGAAAACCATATGAGTCTTCATGGTTAGTTGGTCCGAAGCGGAAAAAAAGGACTCACTCTGTGCATTTTGTTGATTGTGTCTCTCCGACTAATGAAGATGGCTAAGCTGCGCTAAACACGGCAAAGAGAAATGAGTACAGCTGAACGATTGCTGTCTGGCTAAAAGGTAGAAAAAAAAGAAAAAATCCATAAAGAACCAATTTAGGCCAATGTACGAGGTTTAGGCCCTTTTTTCCGCCTGCCAACTTATCATTGGCATATGGCTAACTGCAGCTGCTGCTTCACTTTGCCCCCTATCATCATAGAAACTTCATTCGACGACTCCCCTTCTTGGCGGCCACACAAAAGCCATTTTAATAACTTTTATAACTCGGGCTACTGGAGTATTATTATTAAAAAAAAAGTTGTATTATTGAAATGATGAGCTCTGGGAGTAGAGCTGGTGGAGCTTTGACTCGCTTTTTTATGCACTGACCAAAGTCATGCCTTTGTCCTTGCTAATTAACTTGTTGCGTCGTTTAATTAGCCAAGAGCCCAGGAAGATAGAGGGAGATAAAACAGGGAACTTTTCGCTCAACTGGCTACAGCGTTTTTTTAATCTCTCCTCCTGGTCCCCTTTTTCACAGTAGCCGCATTGTAAATTATGAAAATTAAACAAATGCCTGAAAGTTTTTTAATTAACCGGCAGTTAGTAAATCCGGCCATCTCGCTCGCTCAACTGTCGCGCTGTCTCTTTCTGATTTCGCCTGACACTAATTGCGAACAAACGCCTGAAATGTTTGCCAAAAAATGTCAAAAGCTAAAAGCAAATGCAAATAAATTTAGCATAAATATTTATTATGGCCAAAAAGAAAGAGAGGGCAACAGAAAGAAAAATAGAGACAGAGATAGAGAAAGAGATAGAGATGGCCCTGCAGTTTTGGCATTTTCGCTATTCGCACTGACAGCCTGACACTTGGCACATAAATCGAAACAGAAATTATGAGCAGAAGAGCCACCGCATTTTTGTCAAAATTGCATAATTAAATTGCCCAAAAAGTGGAGCGACTGACGTCATCGCCCGCCATCTCACTCCCACCATCTGGCCCTCTCATTCACACTCGTTCGCACTCATTCATTCATTCATGGGGACAGGCGAGTCAAGTCGAGTCAACTCGAGTTGTCTTCGCTCGTCTCCTCTTCTGGCTGGCACTTCTCTATAAATAATTGCATGCGAATTTGTCAAGCGTGTCAAGGCAGAAGGAATGCAGAGCAGCATCACCGCCGAAAGAGACGGCACTAGCGGCGGTTTGGGGGAAAGAGAGGGGGGCGAAAGTATCTCGAGGATGCGATTCGCAGTCGCGACAAATTTGCGATGTCTTCGGCATGCAAAGTGCGGCAACTTGAGTGCAAAAGTCGCATCATTATGCTGTACGGCAAAGTATCCGCAAGCAGCTTACACATGTGCGATATATAGTCGGAATATATCTGAATGATGCAAGCGAAAAGAAAAAGTGCACACTGGCGGCCAATTAAATGGGTCTACTCGATGGGACAGTCAATTTAGCAAAATATAGCAAAAGTAAACTGAAATATTGTAAGACATCTAAAGAAGTAATTTTTCTTTTTAATGATGACATATCACAATAATTTTATAAAACGTTTAAAGTTTACTTTAGGCAAAACAAGTTGGCTTGCAACAAAGGCTTTTATGTTGCCTTTACTAATAAGTGGGAAACTATTTAACCAAATAATATATTTAATTGAAAGCGTTCCCCATTGAAACTTGATAAAATTATAATTACTTACTGCCTCAAAAGAAATACAGTATTTCCAGCCAGAAACCAACATCATCAATCTTACCTATCTAATTTCATTAAACTTTTGCCTAGTCGTTCTTTTCAACTCTTTCAAGTATGTTCGCAGTTTTAATTTAATTTCCAGCCCTCTCACTTCAAATCATATAAAGTTTGGCCAAAAATTTCAGTACACATATCATGACCAAAAATAAAATGATGCGAGGAATGAGGAAAACTCAGTGTCTCGGTTTTCGGCTAACTCGCGGCTGTCGCAGATTTTGACACGTTGCAGCAGAAGGGAAAATCTGGGTTGGGTTGGCAATGGAGGGTGGTGAGTGGATGAAACTCAAGGCTGCAGGTGGAAAGTTATCGCCGCGCTCTGTCTGCGTATTCGGGCAAAAGTTGAAGCGGTAAGCAAGCAGAAAATGTCGTGCGCCTGTCAAAACTCTATGTAAAAGAGAAAAGGGTTTTCCCACCCCTCCACTCCCCTTTTCTCCACACCTGTGTATCGCATCTGTCAGACTTGGCTAAAAGTGTGCACTGTCAATTTATTGCTGCAGTTAATTTTCATGAAATATAAATAAATGCCAAAACAACTTGAGACGCTCTGCAAACAGGATCCCCCCTCTCTCCATCTCCATCTCCATCTGCAGCTATTTAATTTGGCGTCTGGCGAGAATTTAAATTAAATTAGAATTTCTCTTGGTGTGTAATTTAAAACTATTTTGCATAGAAACTAAAGTGCGTCTAACTCACTGCTGCCTTTTCCCCCGCTTTTCTGGCTCGGTTTCCTTGCTCTTTTTCAGCAGCGCTTGTGCTCTGCTGCTGTGCAACCAACTTAAACTTGTTAAGCTTCAGGGAATTTTTAGCTTCGCACAGCAACCAGCAGTCCGCAGAGCCACAAAAAATTCGAGAAAAAAAAAGTAGAAAATGTTACAATATTTAAAACTCAACTTGATATGCGCCTGGGAGCTTACTGCGTCTTCCTGCGAGTTTCAGTCTGTGTGTGTGTGTGTATGTGTGTGTGTGTGCGTTTGATTTATAGTGAGCTGGGATTAAGCTGTCTTTGTGCCCTGCAAGAATGTTGTAGAAAATTTTTAGTATAATGCACAGGAGCAGAAGGCATCGCATTTGGCCTAAGAGGAGAACCCTGCCCTGCACCCATGTTTTCCCAGGCGTGAGTCACTTGAGATATCGGATAAAAAAGGGGGGCTTATCTGCGCCGTATAAATTGATATAAAGAACTTGAAATGCAATGCCCACTAAAGTGCCAGCGATTTTAAGCAAGTGGTTAACCTCACTTGATTGCTCTTAAAATACAAAACGATTGTTAAGTACTGGGGGCTAATTAGTAATTGATAAGTGGTTTGCAATTTAATTTAACAATATATTTTATAAATATGGCTGTAAAAAAAGCCGTCAATAAAACAGGTACACTTTAAATGTTTTTTTCAATTGGCTTTATTAAGTACGTAGCCTCAGCACCAATAAGGACGTTTAAAGAATTTCTTTATCCCGACAGCAATATCTGAGGCAACTTTTCGAATATGGCTTCCAGTATAACTTTACCATCAATCCGAACATTTTAATTATCGATTTTCAAACAATACAATTTACGAGTACTTTTAAGACGAAGCCATTTTCCTAGTAGTTCAATGGACTTTAAATCTAATTAGCCACTTGTGAACCTAAGACCCAAGAGAAAAACAAGCCCCTTAGAAAAATCAGTAGGGTAGTAAGTGAACCATAAAAAGAACCGTAACAGGAAACATATGAAAAATGGCGTCGCATTATGGTATATTGATATATGTATACATGTGTATCTACGTATGTTTTTGTTGGTTATATATATTTACGCAGCGATGACGACAACATCGCCATTGTTAATAGGATTACGAAGCACAACTAGAACAACGAAAATAAGTAGCTGGAGAGGAACAAAAGAAGGGAGGAGAAGAACAACAACAAAAGTAAAGTAAAGCAAAGCTAACGGCATTAGCAATGGCAGAAAACCCCAAAAAGCGAAAAAATTCATTTATAGTAAAATAAAAAAAAAGAAACGCAACGAGAGGCTAAAACAGAATTAACAGAAAGAGACGGGACTACCTACAGTGAAAGAGAGGGTGCTATTCGGATAGAGCGAGAGTGCAAACAAAAGTAAATTAGATTGTGTGGCCCATTAAGGCATTAAGATTTCATTGCTCTCCCCCTCTCGCTCGCACTTCTGTTTTGTCTGAGGCATTTTGTAGGGTAGAGTACCCCTACCATATGGGACACCGTTAGTTACCCTCGTGACAGAGAAACTGAGAAACAGAGAAACCTACAACCCCCCTCCCGCCCCCAAATGGAATACATGTGCGCCACTTAAAGCGTCGCCGTCGCACTTTAAGGGTTTCACTTAAGTCGCTTTGGCACACAGGAAAAAATGCCTCTAAAATGCTGTATTATATATATTTAAGGACATAAAACTAGATTTTCAAAGCTATAATTTTTGGTACCTCCTCCCATTTACAAGAATTTAATTTCAATATAAAAATAAAATGTTAAAGAATCTTATAACAGAGGTTTGATAGTTTTTTTAGATATTTTGGTATATTTATTAAACAAAATATGGTTATATGAATTTACTTGATATTAGTCAATAGGTATCAATGCAATTTATTATGTTGATACAATAATATATGTGGTAGGGAGATACTGCGGCCTTATCTCTCCAATATTGTTATTTTTACCCTGTGCTTTTTTTTTTGTTAAGCCTTCCATCTGCCTTCCCTTTACTTTTATCCCCTACACCGGACTACATCGCTTCATTTTCATTTTTTCGCACTTGAGCGTTTCTTTGTTGACTTTTTAGGCAGCTCGTCGCATCCTCGAACCCCAGAAAGAATCTCGGTCTACGTGACTTTTTGCGGTTTGCTTGGATTTAGCCAGCGAAAAGTGCTAAAAATTGCCCAATCCGCCGCCGTAACATCCCCATTGGGGGCGGCATTTTGTTTAATGACCTTGAAGCAGCAGGAGCTTGGAGCGTGGAGCGTGATTCGTGATTCGAAATGTATCTTGTATCTGGCGGATGTCGTTTGCTTGTGTTCCCTCCCATTCTATTCGGTTTCTAGTGGCCAGCTAAATTTAATGGACCGTGAACCGAGTCGAGTGTGTGCGTATTCACTCTTTGTTTGCAGACTTTTAGGCGCTCGTCGTCATTGTTTGGCATTTGACTTAATTTAAAGTGCTGGCTGTGGCTGGCTAAGTGCAATTGGCTGTGAGATGACAATTGGCAAAGGAAACGTGTTTGAAGCGGAAATGCTGGGCTAAACAAACTAGGAAACTAAATAATTTCCATGTGTAAATAGAGAATTCGAACCCTATTAACCAAAATCACTTAGGAATGAATCTTCTATTGAACTCTGTTCAATTCGAAAGTCTTGACAAGTTCCAATTTGATTTAAGCCTTTGAAAGCAGATATATTAATTGGTATTTTAACAAGAAACCCCAAGCTAACCCCAACTATTTATCGCTTATTCTATTTCCAGGTAAATTACACGTTTCACCGAACTCTACCCCAAATTCCTAACTTTGTCCCCTAAATGCCGGCTTCTGTGAGTAATTTAATAAATTTATTTGAGACACTCGAAACCCAAGAAGTGTGGGGGCCAAGTCAAGCAAACATTTCGTAATTTTCAATTACGGAGAAAACATTTCAGGGGCCTTTGTGTCAGCAGCAGCACACATGGTCGTAAAATGTTTTGTTTGTCGGTTAACCGGAATTTCGCATAATCATTTGCATACATAATAAAAATTCCCCAAATCATGAGCACTGGAACCTCTGACCAACTATTTATGCTGATCATCATTAACGGACCTTTCCGCAAGAAAAGCCGAGATTCAACGAACAAGAAAATTAATTTATGTGCCGAAAGGGTTGTGAGCTGAACTCCTTCGTCTGCCTTTTGATTTCCCATTCCTTTTATTTGAGGGAAAACTAAACTCCTTGAGAGAGAAAGAGGGATGCTGGACAGGAATAGAAATCATTAATATGCTGAGCTGTGCATGTGACAAAGGACAGCCGACAACAATGCATTATAATGTGCTTATAAATATATTGTCCAGTTCTCGCTTTCGATGTATCTCAAGGGTTGTCCATCCTAGGCATCTAGGCATTTTCCCAGGAACCCAGGAGAACTTGTTTGAATTTTTGGGAATTTTCGCAGTGGGCTTGTTTGATTTTTTGGCGTTGATAACAAGTTCAGTGCCCGAAGGTCAAACGAAAGTCGTTCACACGTTCCGCAAACTCACACAGATCACAATTAGCAGCTGGCGTTGAGTGACCATTTGCTCTCCGTGTCCAAAAGTCCAGGGAATCTTTGAAGGGTTGATGAATCCTTAATAAATTCCGAAATGGGACACGCGTTGCCCACGCCCCTTCCCATTCCTTTTTCCTTTTCGCTTAGTCGTTTGTGCACTTCGTGGAGACATTTATAGTTGTTTTTTTTTTTTTTTTGCCATGTGGATTTCTCGCATTTTATTGAGATGAATTACACAAACACACACACTCGCCCCAAAATGAGGGTCAATGCTGGTTTTTCCCTTACAAGTATTAATGATATGGGATTTGGCCTGATCTACTCACTCGATTTCTTCTGTCCATCAATACTCGGGCTTAACCCGCCGAGACAGGACAGTAAAAGCAAAATCAATAGCATTCGCAAACGGGGGAAAAGCAAACAACAACAACAACTTTAATGTCCTCTGTTCGGGTGGGTTAAAGTGGGGGGTGGTGCGTTCATAAATTTTTATTACGTAATTGAGTTTGTTCGGTTTAGTTGGGCGAGGGAGGGTTGCTTGTTGATGCTTGCAAATGTCTTTGCATGAAACAATAAAACCAAATGTTGAAATCGCCGGCACCGTGGGGCCATGCCAACTCTCCACCCAAAGCATTATTAATAAATACAAATTCGTTTTTGGGTTAAGCAGACGTTAGAGGGTTAAGCTGGCTGGCAAAAAGGATCAATAAATGTTGAGGGAATTGCAATTGCAGGGGGTTAAATGTGTCGAGGGAACTATGGAAATGAAATATGAAGAGTGTTAAGAGTGTGAACATAAAAACAAGGCTAAAAGCTTTCATGCGTTCCTCTTTTATAACTTCTTATTGAAACCTCAAAAATCAACTCACATCGGGGGTGTTCAACAGCGTTAAAACGATTTTGTATTCATTGCGTTCCATTGGCCACGAAAAATGTGAAGCAGCAAGGGAGCAGAACCAAACATCTGCATTCTCATTATTAATTGATTAAGCTCGCTTTTTCCCCGCCGCCTGTCCAATATTTTGACAGCAAACACGCGCCGGGTAAAAAACACCAAGATACTCGCCAAAAAAGAAATGCCTGAAAAAGAACAGATAAAGGAACAATAAATTTACATAAATTACCCGCATGAATGCCAAGGACTGGGACTGGGACTGGGACTGGGTTGGAGGCACTCGACAAAAGTGTCCCAAATGGGAAGCGGCAATTCAATAAGGCGGAGAGTGAAAGGCAAAACCCGAATTATGCGGCACGTTCCACACGTAACTGGGCCTCGAATTTCGGGTTCTCGCAAAGGTTCATTGGTATTTCCTCGGGATTCTTTGGCTATGGCACCCCATATACAGTACGTATGTATGAAGACATGTCCCGTAAGCCGTAAGAATGCCGCGCAATTAGCATGCTAAGAGGATATGATGATGTACAAAAGAAGCGAGAGCGGCACACGCTCATAAATCAAGAGGATCGGACACCGTTAGAAGGTGTCCCATAACCGGATAGCTGAAAACCCTTTTTTTTGTTTTTGTTGTTTTGGTACCACCAAACGATGAACAATGGGCAGATGACTTGGCTCGTGGCGGTGAAAGGTTGAGGTGTCATCGTCCTTTATCCTTATCCCGTTTCCCGATTCGAGTGTCAACAATAAACAAATTTGTTTTACATTCCCCAGATTCTCCACCCCCTCCGAACCCTCTTTTATTTTATTTATTTATTTGGCTGCAGGACACACAACCCTTGAGGAGTCGTCGTCCTGGCAATCATGCCCTGCCCTCCTTTCGGTTTGTGTCTTTTTTACTATTATTGTTATTATTGTTTCATTTCGAAGGGGCCGTGTAAATGTTTCTGTTGTCGATGGGACGGGCTTTTGGCCCTGTCAAATTGCTGTCAACATTTCCAGCCAGTTTCCCAGTTTAATAATGTAAAAGTTTCTTCCCTTCACCTTCCCGCTCTATATCTTCCTCTCTCTCTATCTCTCTCTCTCTCCTTTTTGTTCGGCTTTATTTCCCAAAAATGTTGTCAATTGCGAGACAGATAAACTTGGGATTTGTTGCACAAAACTTTTTCGTTCTTGTTAATTAAACTTAAATGTGTGCGTATGTCGGCGGTTTCCACGGTTAATAGAGCCGGAAAAAGCGCCAAAAAGTAGCGACTTCTAATGAGATTGCGGGCCCGATCTAATGGAGTTTTTACCCCGCACACAATTGTCTGGTGTCATTTGAGCTCTTAAATAGGGGGAAAGTTTGTTATAAAATTAGTTAAAGCTCAGGTTAAAATCTGGTTTCAATTGGAAATTGGTTGTTAGGAAAATGAGGGAACTCTAAAAGGAATTTAATGAATTTGTATACGAGGAGCCAAAAGAAATTTTGGTTTTCCTAATAGCAAAAAGACTTTCTTAAGCTTTTGAGTTTTTCTTGCTATACAAAGGTGTGACAATTATTACTTTTGAATGTAATTATTTTATTTTTTCAAACATAATTATTTTAAGTTTTTATTAAAATACAAAATAAGCAATATAAAATTCTGTTCTTATCCCTTAATTGCTTCCTTATTTATCCACCTCTCCCTACTTCAATTAGAGTTGTCTCTCTTTTATTTCACTTGCTAATTGGATCAAATCAACAAAGTCCCCGCACCTTGGCACTCTTTCAACCCTCGTTGCTCTTTTAATTCCCACTCAAGAGCTCTTTTGACTCACAGCCCGTCACTCAAAAGAGAGCATCAACCCTTCGCTTGTTTTTCTCTTCCTCCAGAGGCTTATAAGAAAAAGCACTTCCGTTTTGGAGTTGCTGCCACAGGAAGCCTTCTACAATGCAAAAATTCTTGGCTTTGATTTGTGCGCTTGACTTCGGACTTCGCATTCGGATTTGGCTTCCGTTTTCCCAGTCCTAACCCTCATTTTCCCTGGGGGGTTGTGCTAAGCTGACGTCATCAACACCAGCGAATGAGTCATCCCACTCCCCCAAGAAAAGTCAAGTCCAGTGCACCACTATCCGATTTCAGTCCACCCACGTAATTGCTTCCTGCAGATTTTCGGACATCGGAGCGTGCATAATTAAGCGCTTTCAGATTGTATTTTAGGGCACTTAAAAATGTCAGACGGAAGTCGGTCGAAGGCGAAGTTGCCCGAGGCAAACACCTGTCAAGTTTTTCTTAGCCCTCTATTCTACTGTGGCCGGCGCCTTCTGGCGTCGCTCGTCTGACTCACAAACGATCATGTGGCGTACGAGGGGGCGGGGGGATTGAGCACGGCACCCCCGCTGTGGCATTTGCCAATCAAACTTTGGGCGGTCTGCCGGTGACACAAGCTAGAAAACTCTTTTGAATCGACTAGTAGGTGGGCAATCGATAGACTTTCACCGGTCGCTCCCTGCGTATTTATTGGCATTATATTTATAAATGCCGCAATGCCAGGCCCAACTGCCAAGTGGCTGTCTTTATATAATCCACTACTCATGTGCACAGTGGGAAATTATTTTTAAGTTAAGAGTTTAAAAACTAAAATATTAAGTTTATTATTAGATACAAGAGAATTTGATTAATATGAACACTAAACATTTTATTCTTCGTACCAGTGCGCTATAATTTCCAACACGTTTAAGTAAATGATTGCCATAAGATGTTTTCTACCAGTATACTGTTTTATCTCTTGAAACCTTAAATATTTCAAATTTCGTAGTTCAAAATTAACTTTTAACTAAATCTTAAATCACATTCGATAGGCTTTTCCTCCCGTGTACTTGTTTGTGTGTGTTCCTAGATGGGCTGTCACTTTTTCGGTTTCCTAAGCAGCAGCAGCAGCAGCAATAACAGCAGTTGGGAAAAACCTCATGACAAATTCATTTGACTTACACATGACTGAGCTCCTGTGGCTAGCCAACAACAAAAGGCTGTGCCAAGTGTGGGCTCGTCGGAAGTGGGGAGGTGGAAAATGGGTGGTAAGCTGGAGGGAATGCTGGAAATTTTGACCTTGGATTGGGGTAGGTGACCCAACAGGGGAGAAAATTGCGGAAAATACTGTGATATATGTTGAGCTGGGATAAACAGGCTGGATAAGAGGATTAGGGTAAACTTATGATGCCTTTTCTTCAGAATCGATAAATATTTGAGGCTTCAACGATAAATGGATCGATTACCCGGAAAATATAAGTGAAAGGCTTAGTTTGTTTGATTTTTGCAAAACTTCTTAAGATTACATATGAACTGGTATAGTAAAGACAGGGGAACTTTTCGCCATCATATCACCTAGTTTGGCCCATTGTCCTAAGCGAAACCTTCATTCATTTGTCATGCTTATTTAATAATAAATTGTCTTGCCCTTCGTAATAAATTCAATTGGTTGGATGTGGTAAATGACGTGCCTTAGACCAGATATTGATTGAACTATCATTTGTGGTTGGGCACTCTGGCCGCAAAACAAGGCCCAAAACTTGGCATAATTGACCATAAACCGTCCACCGAGTCATCCGAGCAGTAAACTGCCCACCGCCTGCAGTTTTTAATCAACTTTTGCGAGGGAAAAAGTCGGTCTATCGTTGGCATAACTCAGTGGTCGGTCCTCGGTCATCGTTAGAGCGAGAACTTTGCCTATAGAGCAGATGTTGGGCTCTAATCGAACAAAAAGTCGAGGTCCGAGTGCGAGTTCGAAGTGGAAAGTCCAAGTTGAGTAAACTACCCCGTGGAGACTGCTGCTGGACCAGCCTAAAGTCTCGGCAACCCCTGGTCCTCATTACAAATAAATATCTTTGACTATTTATAATGCCGCAGGGACCTCACCTTCTCCGTCTCGGATTCTCTGCTCCTGTGTACTTTTGTGCAAATTATGCAGATTAGAGGGTCAGTTCACAGCTGTCGGCTCGTTCGGGCTTGTCTGCCACCTGGATGGGATGGATAAAACTAAAGGTAGCAGTAGCAGTAGCAGTAGCAGCCTTATATTGCAGCCTCCTGTTTCCTTTGCATTTACATAAGAATCGAATTTAATCTTTGGCCGCATAATTTGCCACAATTTATTGGTAAACGGACTCGGGCTCGCCCTCATTGAATCTAATTTGATGGTGTTTTCTGTGCCAAAAAAGGCGCTCGAAATGAGTTCATAATAAGGCTATCTGGGTCACATGTGCTGGGTACGACTGCTGGTTAACTTTTTTATTTGGCGCCCAAAAGTGGGCCACAAATATGGCCCAAACCGTTGGCAGCTGTGGGTGTTTGTACTTTGTACTTTGAAATTTGGAATTTTTTCGGCTCCACTTTCATTGCCAGGAAATTTCGGCATTAACTTGCTTTACTTTTATGCAGCCTTATCGGTGAGCCGTAATTTTAATTGAGTTCTGACTGGTTTTTACAGTTTTTGGCCAGAAAACAGCAGGCGCAGGGTCGTCTAGGCATAGAAATTGTATAGGCCACTCTTATCGCAACGGCCCTCTCTATCTCTCTTCAATATGTCAGCTCTAAACAATGGGTCTCCACTCGAAGCGTGAAATGTCAAAGGGGGCACAAAATGGGAAAGCTGGGGGGAAAAAAAAAGAAAAGCCAATTTCCTGACATATCGCTCGGGCTGCTGGAAAACGCATTCTTAGCTTGTGTTCGACAAAACAGAGAATGCTTTGTTTTTTGGACCGCGGAATGTAGTGCAGTGGAGTGTACGGGTGTGTGCGGCTTGATTGTAGATAAATATGACAATAAAATAGTCATAGAGCGAGTGCCGCTGCAACGCAACGATGTCAGCTTAAAATAGCGAAAATATTGCGGTACAGTTGGCTCCAAAAAACCCTATGTGACGTGTGAAAGGGCTGACAGCGATGCAAGCGAAATTTGGCGCCATCTGTCGGTGGGGATAGTGAACTGAAGTGGGCGGTTAAGTGGGTGGGAGGGGCTACAAGGGCAACGCACGTGATAAGCATATGAAATTTTATGGCAACTCTATTTGTAACTTTCACTGGCTGCACATGTGTGCGTGTGTGTGTGTGTGCGAGTGTCTGGGTTTCCAACAACTTTTGCTTTGAAGTTTCTCTGTCTCGCTCTCGCACAGGAGCTTCCGCCAATGCCACTCCCCCTTTTTGTGTGTGCGCTGACTTGGAAAATACTTTTTGTGATAACATTTTATGGCTTGACAAGGCAGCAGCATCTCGAAAAAAGACAGTGTGGAGGATGGGAAAACTCGGATTTTCTTGCAATTTTTCCTTTACGAAAGAATTATAAAAGAAATGGCTGCAGGGCATGGCAAAAGCGGGCGAGGGGCGGTAGGCAAGGCTAATGGTTCCAGTGCAGGGCATCAATTTGCAATATGACAGCTGCCTATAAATAGGCGAATTGACAATGCCAACTTTTGCATTTTCCATCCCACATTGATGTAAGTTTGCTAACAGGAAGTAAAATATTTGCTAGTTGTCACTAAAACTTAGTAAGGATAAAAATGCTGCACATAAATTATGAATGTCTAAAGCCTGGAAATTAAAGGTTATTATTTCTATTGATTTTTCAAGATTTGCAGTTTTATCTAATCTAATTTGTCCCAAATAAAGTTTATATCAATATTTAACCACAAATCACGAAACATACACACATTACTAAATATTACGGCTAATAAGTCTAAAATAATTAACAGCGATAATGATAATGCTTGCCTCGATCTTATTAACAACATGAAGGTCTCGACGAATTTCCAGACTATATACTTAGATGCTGCACTCCACAACAATTGCTTATCTTGTCCTTAAAATCTTCTCAATTGCCACATATTTTTCAAGATTCATTAGGTTTTTTCTTTATTTAAAGGAAACGAGCAATTATTGAGATATCTTTAAGTTCGCTAGAAACAATCATGTAACATGTATAAGGTTAATGTCTTGAAGCTTATGTCATTTGTAATAAATAACTTAGGAAATAATTTTCAAACTTGACGTAGTTTACCCATTTAAAGCGGGTTCAAAGCGCGAGCCAAAGTGGAGCCGAGGGCGAAAAAATAAACACGCATGCTTATGAGGTCATTCAACAGTCATAAAATGTTCGCTTTGTGGTTC
The DNA here is from genome assembly GCF_025200985.1 of Drosophila gunungcola. Classification (NCBI taxonomy): domain Eukaryota; kingdom Metazoa; phylum Arthropoda; class Insecta; order Diptera; family Drosophilidae; genus Drosophila; species Drosophila gunungcola. Next base: position 1,098,169 of record NW_026453167.1, on the reverse strand, counting down.
CACAGAGTCCCAAACAGACATTTGTCGCCCCAGCTTCCTCCCATCTCTCTCACACACTTTCTTCCATTCTCCCTCTTTGTGTGTGTGTGTGTGCATTTGTGTTTGTCATGCCACTTAGCCTTATTAGTATGTGCAACGGGCAATGGCTGACAGTCGGTCTACCCTTTTTGGCCAAAGTAGCAATGAAGCTTGCCAAAAAGGATACACGGTGCACTGCACACATGGCGCACACAAATACACAAAAACACACACACACGCACACATACTTGCAGCGCCATGTAAGCAACGCCAGAAAGTATGCAATATTAAAATATATATATATATAGATATGTATATATTTTTGTGGAGCCTGGGACATCAGACAGCTGCGCAATAACTGCACATTAAAAGTCATTGCATTCATGATATTATTTTTTATGTATTTTTCACCCAGCACTCACCTCTGTTTATATTTTTATACAACATTTTTTTTTTAAACAATTTTTTTCCTCTGTTAGAATTGAAATTTTTTCTCATTTGTTTGCCTGCCCACAACCGCTGCTCATCAATTGCCCCGTCCTCTGCTGACTTCCTCGCAGGCCTCTGGGCGCTCGACACTCCTACAAACACTCACAGAAAAGCAGACACAACCAAAAATAAAAAAATGTGCATTTTGAAAGTCCCTAAGCGGGCAAGCGCTAATGCTTTGTTGATGAACAAAAAAGTCTGCAAAAAAGAATATCAAAATAAAATCCCCGCAGCGAGAGTGAGGTTAAAAAATATTCATAATATTTTTCAGTTAGACTCAACAGTTGGATTTTTTTTGCCCCGCAGAGAAAAGTGCAGCCAAGAAGGCAATTTAAATTGAAAAAAGCGTTAAATTAAAACTGTATATACAAAAAATCACTTTAAGTCGCTGGAAGACGACATGCTCTTTGCAATTCAATTTCTCTATGATTGCATTGCTTTAAATAACTCAACCAGAACGGCTTTGTAATTTAAGGCTTAGATGCCAGCCATTCCTGTCTTTTATTAAATGCCAATTATAAACTTCTGGCGCACAATAAATTTAACCCAAACAAAATCATTTGACTTAAATCCCAAAAATATCTCTTCTACTTGCAGGTGAGTTTATATTGTGGACACTAAACTACAGGCTAGCCAATGCTGCGGCAAGTAAACAAAAATGCCAAGTTCCTTATAAATGTGTAGAAAATCAAAACTCTTGAACAATTCCTTTCAGCTGAAAGCGATTTCATAATTTATTCGACACCTGAATCAAATATAAAAAGAATTTATTGCAAGCCAATAAGCTGCCAGAGACCAAAACTTTTCTCAAAACAGCAAATATAAATTAAATGCAATTCAATTTCTAAAATCAAGTATCTCCGAGATACATATATATAAATATATATATATATATATGGGTGTATATGTATGACTAGTTGTATATATAGTAAACAAGAAACACATGTTAGACAATCAAAAAGAAAGGAAACCGAAACAAGTTAACCACAAAACGGACAAGCAAGGACTTTGTTGGAGAAGGGGGAAAAAGGGCATAGCAGAGAAGGGACAATTTTCCACTTGCTGGGCTCCTTGGGTTTGCTTCGGTTTCCGCAAACACGGCAAAAGATGTTATCCTTTATCCTTTTTATTTTGCGAAAAATTCAATATTTTTCAAACAAACAACAACAACACGACGACGCACATCGAAGGATAACATATTAAATTTGCCAACAGCAGGACTGGCAAAGGGACAATGCCATAAGACAAGAAATCAATTTTTTTCCTTGCGTAACGCTGTGCAGGGAAAAACAATTTTCTAACAATAAAAAATTGCCCATGCGATCGAAGGACTCTAACACACTCACACACTCACTTACGCGTTCTGCTCGGGCTCCTTTAAAATCGAAAGCAAAGGAAACGTAGCCGGGTGTGTGGCAAATCATAAAAATCGAAGGGGGGGAAACGAATGATGAAGGGGCTGTGTGGCATGTCATAAAAGCAGGGAAGAGGCAATAAAAAAGGGGGAGGGAAAAAAGTGAAGGATGAGCCGAGGTCCTAGATAGAGATCCTGGTCTTAGGACTCGGGATTAGTCGCCTGGCCAAAAGCAGAGGCTCTAATTGAGGTGAAAAGACCTAGGGAAATGACTTTGCTTTTCTCCTTCGACTGTCAACTGTTATTGTACACACAGGAAAACTAAGTTGTTATATAAAGACTAACTATAATATTCTGGAAATAAAACGTCTGGAAATAAAAGGCTTTACGTAACAGAATACTGTTTTTTCCCAAAATTTATTTGATAGTGTGTTAAGCTTAACAAAACAAAAAAAAGGATTAATGGCTCAGTGGAACTAGTACATTGTAAAAATGTGTAGAAAAGTCTTGTCTTAAATAAAATCTTTATTTTACTGTGTACCCTTTCCCTTTCTACATATTGGTCGCACATGTCCCCTTCAACTAATAACGAGCCTCATTTTGTGTAAATCGATAAAGTTGTTACATGGCAACATCAGTGGCGCAAAAAAGTTTATTTTTGTTAGCAGAAAAGTTTTTCTTCCGTTCTTCGGTGGGGTAATATTATCGCATGTTGCACTGTGCCGAGCGTGTTGACAATTGAATTATTTATGTGCCTTTGGGTCTGCAGGCAGGGTCTGGAAGAGGAGACGAGACTCTCGCTTCAGTCTGCTGTCCTATTGTTTGCGCATTGATTGAATCCTTTCGATGTCCTGGACGCGCTCCACTTGCCCATTGTCAGCCAGTCCTGCTCATATGCGCTTTATGCAGTTTATTGGCGATTACATTCACTCAAGAGCACCACAACGTCCAATCATTTCGTCCTGGTCTCCGGGTCTTGGCTTTGGCTTTGCTGCCTTCAGTTTGATTGTCATCGTTTGTGGAAATTTGATAAGCGCTTTTTGTGTACTCGTGTGTGTACTTTCCCTTGCCACTCTTCTTGCTTCTCTGCATCCTAGACATGTATGTTTGTCCCCTCTGTGTGTTTGTTTGCCAGCGAAACTTTGCTTGTTCGTGTCAGGACTTGGATCTTTTTAATAATGCGGGTTATGTGATGGATTTATTAAAAGCGTGTCCTCATGTCTCCGTTCTCCGCTTTCCGCATTCCGCTTGTGTTTGCCATAAACTTTCTCCTTGTCTCTGTAGCCGGTGGCTACCCTTTTCAATTAGTTTGCCGCATCGAAATGTGCTTTAGTATGCCGGTATTGAATGCCAAGTGATTCATTGTGTAGGAGTTTAAGAGTAAAGCGGCCCTATAAGTATGCCATAATAATTGCAAACGATGCGATGCCCCCAAATCATACACCCTAAGGACACAACACCCATATGGGCAATAAAATTTATTTTTTCCCCACCAACAACAAGCAAATTTTGACCGCAAGGCGGATGGTTTGCCCACACAACCCGTTTTTATTTCTCATTTTACGACCATGCAAATGGGTTCGAGCGGCGTCGCTGGGTTTGGCGCCAAAAAGTCGGCAACATATGTCGGGGCAAACATGAAACGAAATCAATTTGCCTGTGCCCACGACCTTGGGGCCATGCCACGCCTTCTGGGAGGTCGGGTGCTGGGTGGCGGTGGACACACTTCTGCGGCTTGTTATTACGGCATGCGACTAAATTATTATGGGGGGCTCGTTAATTTGCGGACACTGCGGACGTCCACAGAAAAGAAATCGCAAATAATCGCATTAAATGGGGCCACGCCTGGCGCGGCGAAAAGGGAAAATCGATTAAGCAAAAAAAAAAAAAAAAGAAGGGCCCCTCTCGTTCTCTTTTCGTTCGTTGGCCTCTTTCACATTACATTATGATGATTATTTTTATCGCCGCGTCACGCGATATTTTCCTGATGTCGCCGCTTTCTGCTCAAATGGCTTACAATGCGCAGCGATGGCGAACGGAGCTTCTGAGGAAACGGAAACGCCACCGAAACGTGTGAGTGTGAATGTGAGTGCTGGCTAGGCAAACATTTGCCATATCTATGGCGGTGTGTGTATGTCTGTGAGCAGTGTAAACGACGCCGCCCTGCAAATGACTGCAGTTAAAAAGTCATCAATGTCTGCCAAAAACGAAGCTCGCCATTAAATGTTGCCGCAGTTTATGCCAATCTCGGCCCAGTGCGTGTGTGTGTGTGCTCGAGTATCTATGTGAGTGTCGATTTCGCGGCAAGGATAAGACCCAAGTCAAGTCAAGTCATGGTCCTTTTCCCCCTCCAATTATTTGGCCTTTACAACCCATGTGTGTGTGTCAAAAAGTTGAAAATTTATTTCTATCATAAAAAGTAGAAAAACGCGAATGGGGTTGAACCACGAACAAAGCTGAAAATACCGCAAATACTTTTTAAGAGGACTTTTCTAAAAATCCGAAACAAATGAAAAAATAAACAAAGCCTTTTCATTGATGGGCATTCAAACAAATAATCAAAAGGAAAAAAATATTGAATAAATTCAGTTCAAATGCAAATGCAAACATTTTTCTACTTAAAAATGATTTCACTTGCATTCCCTTGGGCTTTAACAAAATCCTTCGCTTAGATACTGCTGCCGATCAAGTCTTCTTTCCCCAGATTAATCGAATCGCTATGGCAAATCCCACCAACAACAGTATCAGTAACGCTTGCAATTTGTAAAGCGTCCTGACCATGTGGTCAAATCATAGCGAGAAGAAAGCCTTCGGCTGGCCTAGGGAAAAAATCAATGTGCCGCACACACAAGCACTCGCAAGTACGCACCGCACCGCAACCTGTCCCTGCTCGGCCGCCATGTCGCAGGAGGTCCTGCTCGGGCGCCATGGCGTGCAATATGTGGCCATATGGGTGTAGTGCACGTGTATGTGCCAGTTTGTGTACAAATAAACACGGCAATGCAAACTGAGTGGGGGGCAGGGCAAGGCAGGGCAAAAGGGGGCGTTACCCTGCAGGCTGCAGTCGGTTTACGTTTAATGCCCATATATATATTGTTGCCTACTTTCGGGCGCAGTGGCCAATGGCCTCCAGTTTCGTGGCTCTCGGCCCACGTTCGCTAGCCACTTTTTTAAAGCCCTTTAAATGTGAGCAAACTTTTCCACGTGTGCCGGACTGCCTGGAAAAGTGGGGACGACGTTAGTTAAACGTATGCCAGGAAGAACTGGATTGAGAGAGAGAGAAGAGAGAGCGAGGGAGATGGAGATGGAGTGAGAGGAGCATGGCTTTATATGGTTTGTGTATTGAAAATTGGATTTTCAATTGGTTTGCAAAACGGAAATTAATTCGGGGGCGCAACGGAGCCGAAGCCCCGTAACCGGCAGGCGAAAATGAAGCAATGACGTCCACACACCGATGATGGCGGCGGTGATGATGATGATGATGGGAGCGGAATGACCACTGGCACTCAGTGCGCCGCGCCGGTGTTTGTGTGCAAAAATAATGTGGAAAGTCTCTTGCTTTCTTTTTTTTTTTTTGCTGACCATTTCGCTACGCGAGTGGCGCTCTCACCGTTTTATTATTATTTTTTCGCTCTGCACTCCGTCGTCTCGTGCACTTTAATTAAATTAAGTGAATTTCGAGGCTGATAAGCGAGCGGCAAATGAAATGAGCAAGCAAAATGGGATGGGAAAGGAGACGCCATCCAGTTGAAGAGGAGGTTAAATGAGCAAATGAAACGAAAACACGGCAGTGAGATAGAGCCACTACCAAAATCAGAAATTGCCATTTGCCCAACTCAAGTGGAGCCCTAAAAAAAAACACGACAGTTACAGCAGCGTTTAGTTGAATTCCATTAACTGAGTGCACTTTTGTCCGTAAGGTAATCCACTTTGGCCGAGTGTACAGTTGTGCTCGCCATATTCTAGGGCACATTTTTCAATTAACACAAATCCCTGGAATGCAGTTATTCCCAGGATAATGGTGGTTCACCGGGTCCTAAGTTGCTGGTTTAAAATTTTAAAGCAACTAAGTCAGATTGTCGCAATGGGCCAGCCAGTTTCGTTGGGAGTAAGGAATATGGGGAATCTGTTGCAAATCCCAAAAGTATGCAACTGCAGTGGCGGCGGTGTGTGTGTGTGCCCCCATTGAGCGAATGAATGAGTGAGGAAACGAACGCATGATTGAAAAAAAACATGGCCGCAAAAAGTCGAGGCCCGTTCATTGTTTTCTCTACTCACACACACATACAGAGAGATGCAGGGAAAAAAGGAAACACTCACATTCGCTTGGCTATTTGGCGCTGCATACTTTTAGGAGGAGTTCAGTGACTGCAGATACTACAGCTGGCTGTGTTTCCTTTTGTCTCAGGCAAATCGCTTAGCATGCGCCGCTGGTCGTCCCATCCAAACCAAACCCAACGCAACCAAACCATCCACCTCTGCTGCTTTTGGCCATTGTTTTGTCCCGGGCCTGCAAACACTTTTGCCGCCCGGCTCCTCCTGTGAGGCTCCTATGGCCAGCAAATATTGACCATTTGCCTTTTGCCAATTTGTTTGCATTTCAGGAAAATATTTTCATTTTCAATGCTTCCTCGCTGGCCAGTCTGCCGCTGCCGGTTAGCCATATTGAAAATTAAACTGCAAACTAGTTGCAGTCTGTGTGTGTTTTAGGGTGTGTTTGTGTGGATGTGGCACATGGAAAATTGCCTTGATTTCCCTGGCCATGCCTACGGTGAATTGTCATTTTTAATTTATTTTGTTGCCGTTTATACAATAAATATCTCACTGTGTCCACACAGCATTCATTCCGGTCGCTTCGCTCGCTCTCTTACCAATTCTCTCTTCCTTTTGGCCATTTTGAGGCTTTGTTGTTGTTTGCAATTGCTTTTTGATTATCTCTATTTGCTGTTTGTGTTATTGAGCTACGTTTCTGTCGCTGTCTATGTGTGTGTGTGTAAATGGCCAAGTAAAAACAAATTGAGTTCTCCGTTAAGCGTCGAAAATAGTTTTCAACTATCTCCTGAACAAACCCCCTTTTCTGGCCAACTCTTTCATGTGTGTTGGTGTGAGCTGGATCCAAAGTGCTAAAGCTTGTAGTGCCGTTAGTTTGCATTAAATTTTTTGGCAACTCCCTTCCCTCTTCTCTGGTTTAAAAACGGCCAAAAGCGAAGAGTGTCAGGAATTATGCTTGCCAGCGTTGTTGTTTTCCCCATACTTTTTACTCTATATTTTTATTCGGCAACATTTTCTGCTTATGTTTTATGTAAAGCCTTAAATGGAGTTTGCAGTGTGCCCAACGTGGGGCGGGTGGAAATTCGGGCAAAAAAGTTCGGAGGACATGCAATTTGTGAGTTCCAAAGTGGCTTATCATAAGTTCCACTCACTCGCCGGGAAGTTTCAGCTAGTAACGCCCCCTCTACAATTTATGACAATGAAGAAAAACCAATTTTAGGAATTTTTGATTATGGCTTTAAAGCAGCTAAAAAGCTTATATGTTAAGGTTAAGCCTATATCTGCATTAATAATTTCCAGAACATTATGTAAAGTAAAGTAAATTTTAAATGTAAACCCATTCATTTTTCCCATATCAAACAAAGCCGGGCGAACATATTTCATTCGCATTATTCCAACTCTTTGTCTATTTTTGCAAAAGCCCTGTAGACGCAGCGGATCGCATTTTTTCTTCTTTTAATGCATAGCAAAGTCGAACCACTAAACAGTTTTAAATTTGCATAAAAATCCGTTTTATTAACATTCAAAGGCGATTCCTATCGCCGCTAAATTGAAGAAAAGTAGCTAGAGTTCTGCGAGAAAAATGCGGGGGAAAAGGGGCAGAAAGGAGTTCCAAGCAAACAGAGACCCTGAGGGAAAGGCCATGTAAATGCTTTCAGGACAGGGAAAAAAAAAGAAGATTGTAAGAAAAATTCCTTTGCACTCAACAAAGAAGAAATAAATAACTTTCGAGTCAGATTAGCCAACTTGTCACGAAATGCAAAATGACATTTAATACCCAACGACTTGGACGAGGACGCAGACGAAGACGAGGACATGGACTTGAGTGCTCCCAGTTCCTAGCTCCCAGCTCCCAGTTTCCAGCTTCTAGCTTCCAGTTGATGGGCAGCAGCTGCGTCCCGGAACGAAAGAAGGGAAAGGAGGGGGCGTCTTAACTTGGGCGGCAATCCCAAGACGCATGTCGACCAAATGGCAATGCGATACGCGACGATATACATGACTGGACCTGACTTGCACTTGGCATGAAAACATGAGAAATTCCTTAGCCAATGGCCACCACCATCGCTCGCTTTCCGCCGCTTTCCCCCGCTTTCCACAATGGCATGCCAGAACGCTAGACGACAGCGACATTGTTTCGAATGGCCTGGCAAAAGAAGAAAAATGGCTCTGAAATGCCATCACTGCCATCATTCCACCCAAAAAAAAAACGGATAAAAAAAATAAGAACTGCGAGAGAGGATGGCGAAAAAGTAATCATTGCAATTTAAAGCGGATAATCTGCATCAGACCGAAGCTGTGAAACAAGAAGCGTTGCGAAAAAAGGGCGAGTGCTCTAAAAAGGGTTCCAGTTTCAGTTGCACACAGCGCGAACGTGGGCAATGCAAATATGCTGCGGCGCCCTTGCTTTTCCCCATTTACCCCCGCTTTTCCTCCCCTTTTCCTGCCCAACGTGCGTGAGTGGACACCATTTGCAATTTTCGCACTCGCTTTTCCACTCTCCCTCGTGGTTTTTTCTTCTTTTTTTCGCACGCCCAAGGAGCAGTCATGCAGATTACAATCGAAATGACATGAAAATGTTTAGTGTGGCGTGTGGCAAAAAAAAAAGGAAAAATCGCGAGGCAATGTCAAGCGGCAGCAGCAAGAAAGTGTTGCATATCTACGGGCGCCAGCCACAAGAAAGAAATTGCCCCGGGAAAATGGAAGGCGGAAAAGTGGCAAGTGGCAAGTGGAAAGTGGCAAGCGCTTGGCACTCGAAGATAATGTCCGGGGATCTCTCCTGGACTGTAAGAATAATGTCTTATTTGATTGTGGCCAGCAAATGCAATTTGAATTTGTTGCCAAAGCCCTTGAAAGATGCTAAATGGCAATGGGAATAACGAATGCCCAATCGATTTATAGACTCATCAATAACGTAGCACTCCGCTTATGCACACTAATAATTCAGTTAGCAATTACCTAACACGATTCGATTGCCATCAGGAGGCAATTAACCCAGTTACAAGGCAACAAGTGAGTGCCAGTGAAAAACTGCATTAGCCTTTCATTAAAGCAAATTAGAGCAATAAAATGGAGGGACAGTCAGTCATTCAGCAACAGAAACAGCGAAAGACATAAGTGCAGCCATTCAAATAGGTGGCTGTTGTAAAATAAACTCAATCGAAGCATTAAATTACTGCCAACGGCGCCAATAAGCACAAACAAATATGCCAAAGTGGCTCCTACACTCGTGCTTGTTTGAATTTTGTGTATGGTGTGTGTGTGTCGTGAAAGTCCTGTCAGTTGCTGATTGAAAGTTTTGCACCGAAAAGGATGGAGAAAAATATTTGCTTGTCGTCAATAAATATTTTGTGCTGTGTTTATTGATCAAAATTGCGAGCCAACAATGCAAAGTATTTTGTTGGCTTGCCAAATATTTATGCATCGAACGATGGCAGAATCCAAAACATTTGACAATTAATTAGCCTAATTTATGGCTTTGTATCGATAGTTTGTTGTTTAGTTTATTAAAAAGTTTTGCCCCCCCAAACAACAATTTGCCCCACTTATTTGTCAATATGCTAACAAATATTTGAGAGAATCATAACAAAGCAAATAAAAATAAACAGAAATGTTGTTCGGCAACAATTATTTGTGAGTTAGCGCCAGTTGTTGGGCGCCATAAATCTTGTACAGCTTTCAGGGCTTCATAAATTGTAAATGCCATCAACAGCAGCAGCAGCAGAAAAAAAGGGGAAAAACACAAAAGGAGACCAGACCGACCGAAAACGAGTTGGCATGTCTCTGCTACAGTTGCCCTCTCCGTCTCTTGCTGTTTGCTGTCCTGCTCTACTGGCCAGGGCAAACAATCAATTTATGCACACACAATTTTCCCCTTTTACATATAAATTTGTATTTTTTTTCCTTACTTTTTTTTACTCATTTTTACTCAGCTTCGCCTTGCTGTATGCAAATATTTGTTAACTTCATTTGCTCTGAATTAAATATAATTTACATGCATATTTGTTTGCCAGCAGTCGGCCTGCCCTCGTTTCGCCTGCAAATCCCTTTTCCACATGCCATGTTGCATGCATCGTGGGGCATTAGTCCATTCCCTCTACCGATTCTCCGACTCTTTGGTCATTAAAATTATTGTTGACATTTTGGCTTAAAGCAAGAGAGTGAGCCGCGTTAATGCGCCGCCACAATTACACGTGCTAATGAAGTGAAATTTTTACTTTTTCGCAATTAAAAACGAATTTCGATCTCGCGCATATAGCCCGCAAATATGCTAGTAAAAATGCGGTGCCATGTTTCATGAGCATTCCGGAATACTCGTGATTTGCCCTTAAGGAAAATTGCAACGGCTTTTGCATGCAGTTAATTGGTTTGGGCTTTTTGGGCTGATCGAAATGTGTCGACAGCACGAACATAAAGTTATTCAGAGCTCTGAGTCATGCCAAGGATAAAAGAAATTACATAGAACGAACTTGCTTTATTGCAGGCAGGGTAATTTTTTTTAATTGACGCCCAATTATAACAACTTCAATGGTGAAAAGATTGTAGTTCACAAATTCACATCTATGGTACATACTTGCTGGTAAATTTTGTATATTTTACACAAAGTTCAACAAATATGTTTGTTAAATACCAAACCCAGAACATCCTTTATGATTGTTCAACACAACTGAAATGAAGCAGTATTTACTCTTGCACATCGAACCCGAAACGACCCAGGCATTAAGGTTAAGCACAACAATTTGTGTTAATCAGCCAGCCAGGAATAGAAAACATTAACATAAATTTGTTCCAAGTAATTTATTTAGTGCGACAAAAGCACTTCCTGGCCAACACGCTCACTAAATTGCCACTGCCAGCAATCGAAACTGAATTATGGCCAGCTGCCCCAAAGACTTAACCCCTGCTGGCTGTCAGTCGAGGGCAATTTATGAAGCTTTCCACTCTCTCTACTTTCTCTCTATATCGTATATGTAGTGGAAAAATTTGCTAAACATTTTCTTTTTGAATTTTTTCTTGCAGGGACGCTGTAATCGTGATAAACCGCCGTGCAAATATTTTCATCCACCACAGCATCTGAAGGATCAGTTATTGATAAATGGACGCAATCATTTGGCCCTCAAGAATGCACTGATGCAACAGATGGGCATCGCGCCCGGCCAGCCGGTCATATCGGGCCAAGTGCCAGCCGTGGTAAGTGCCGCTCTCTAATACTTTAATTGAATTTCCCCCAGTTCGCCACACCACTTCCGCTGGCAGTTCGGAAATATGAATATTTATAAGCGAACTTCTCCTCTTTTGCCACGACCATGAATATCCGAAATACCAACCAGAGCTGAAAAAAAGAGGAATTCAAAGTGCGCGAAAATGAGCCAAAGAGTGAGCAAGAGGAATGTTTTATTCATACAAGGGGGTGTGTGTGGGGGGTGAGATATTCCCCGTTTTATAACAAATCGAAAATTAATTCTCAATAATTTGCGACATGGTTTTTGTGGATTTGCAGCTAAACGACAGGCATCATTAGGGTAAAAGGAAAAGGGGGCTCGTGCCCATGTAGATTGTTGAAAAATGCATGAATTTTCATTAGAGACAGTGTGGGGGGCCCAAAAAAAAAGGTCTACGAGTGCGTGCCAAGCATAATTTGTGCTCAACGAAAGGGTCAGTACGTGGGCAGTGTAAAGCCTTCAACGGGGTGTCGAACCATTATATAACAACGGGTGTAGACCATAAATAAAACAGATTTTAAAAGAGGCTTTCAATTGAGCAGTCAGGATTTTTTTAAGGTTTCACAAATAATGTTTTGAGATATTATTAACTAAAAATGTATTATTTCAATTCGAAAAAGGAAATTTTAATTTTAAACTTAAAAGTATATACATCACTAGCAAGCGAAGGTGTTTAAATTATTTCAAGTTTATTTTACACACTTTAAACTCAAAGCTTATGATAAAATCAGGTATTTCTGACCTAACCATGTCAACATGGCGCGTAAGTAATATTTTGTATCAACTTTTTAATATTTTCAAACTTTAAAGATTTTTATTTTTATTATTCGTGCTAATAAAAATATTTGGCGGCGAACAGTACAAATGTCAAAAATCGTTACCTAGATATAACCACCAACATGCCGAATGAGTAATATTTTATTTTTAATTTGTAATATTTTTAAACTTTTTAAAAAAGCAACTTAATGCCGCTGTTAAATATTTAATATTTCTTTCAAAAATGTATTTTAAATGTATTATGATCTGCTTTGCTTATTCTTTAAAGCGAAATTAATATAGCAAAAAGCAGATGAATTTTTATGAAACAATTTTTATATAAGTCAGTATCCTCATGGAAAATTAAGACAACATTATCCGTGACGCGTAAAAATTTCAATCAAGTCCAGTGCGGCGAGCTGCCCCCATAATTACTCCCTGTTGTAGTACAACTGTTTGATGAATTGTAATGATAAATGGCCCAATTACCTATCTATTGCAGGCCACAAATCCCTATCTGACTGGCATTCCGGCCAACTCATACAGTCCGTACTACACAACGGGACACCTAGTGCCCACCTTGCTGGGTCCTGATCCCACGGCCGTGGCTTCCCAGCTGGGACCAGTGGTGCCCCAGGCGGTGCAGGTGGCCCAGCAGAAAATACCACGATCCGACAGATTAGAGGTGAGTTTCGGGCCGATGCCGCACTATATATATATTTATATATATAAATATATATATATATATTTATTTATATTTATATATATCTCAATATATGTTTATGTATCCATGGAAGTCAATTTACTGCAATTTAATTTACGCTTACGTTGTGTTTATTAATCTTATTTGTTTGTTCGCCGGCGGCGAGACTTACACGCAACGAAAATTGTTTCCGTTCTTACTATATTATATTTCTTTTCGTGGCATGTATATTATGTATTTATATTTCTAATTAGAATTAATCTTAAACTACGTATACAAGTATTGCGAACTAAAAACCAAAAAAAAAAAAACATTGTACAGAGTTTTGAGTTCTCTTGAGTTTGCCAAAAGATCAAGCTGAAATTGCGACCAAAATCAACTGTATAATTCGCCAATAACCAGAAATTGATTTGAAAACGTTTTGACACACATTCGTATTTGTCTAACACCGCCAAATTTAAACCAAATATAAAGACACCCAATCTTGATGTTCTCTTCTTTTGATTTCTTAAGCTCTTTTTATCATTGTAAACGAATAATATAAACGAATTAGTAAGGATCGATTAAGAATTCGATCGCACAATATTGCAGCTTGGCCTAGCAGCTGCTTTACAGAAGCTTTATTAGGAAGCTTTCAGGGCCTGTAAATAGCCCAAAAAATCTATTAAAATTTGCAGAATTCTTTGCACTGATATTTCAGATTTCCTTTTATTTCCCCTTTTCGGTAAAGTTCTTTTATTTTCCGAATTAAGCTAGAGGGAAGCTCCTATTTCATTCCATTCTCCAGAACCCCTCTTAGAGTCTTAGAAAGTTCTCTTAGCTCTCAAAAGTAATTCATCGTAGATATGAAGTAAACTATTAGCAGATTTTTCGTATTCCCCTGGGGGACCTTTAGTACCATAGATTTGGTAGTTGTTAAGCCTTTAATTTAAAGTTTTTTTCCTTACAAATTCTCGTTACTTATTTCAAAATCAGCAGACACCGAAATACTCTCTACAAACAGTCCAACCCGAGCTCCCCGTAACGTCATTGTGGTTTTGTTTACTTCTGATTTTGAATAATCCTTGCATTCTCGATGTTCCTTTTCTGTTTTGTTTGTGCTACGTGTTACTCTTGTGTTTTCTCTTACTCAAAAGTGCACCAATCTAAAAAAATGCAAATTGAAAACTAATCGGCATGAAGCAAAAATAAAAACAACACCCAAAAATAAAACAAAGCAAAACCAATTCCAAGAGGCAAGTACAACAGCAAAAAAAATACTTAAAACATAATCAAACAAAAAACCTAACATGAAATGCATCTGTATCGGCTCTAACCACTAAAATCAAAAAAAAAAACTTGCCTACCATTTGATTTGGAACGAATCGAAAATATATATGTATATTTTTGCGCAAATACTTAACTTTTCTTTTGATGACAACTAAAACGTAAACCAAAATAATAAACAAAGTAAAAAAAACGAAACAAAAGAAATGAACTTTTTTACTGAATATCCTTCCATTATTTCCAAAAAACACACTCCACATACACACACACATACACCTTCTCCGCCTATAAACACACACACCAAACCGAAAACACCACTGAACCACTCTGAACCACAACTGCTGCCACTTTTGCTATCCGCTGCCAACGCCCGCCAACCAACCAACCAATCAACTGATACCGATACCGATACCAACAATCGATCAACCAACAATCGCTGCAACTACAAAAATCGATAAATATATCGATCAAATACAAAACCACCTGATAATAACCCCCAATCAAAAACCAACCCACCAACGATGATCATCGAAATGCGGGCGTCGTGTTGTGTGTGTGTTTGCGATCGATGGCGATCCATGGCGATGTTTGCGATGATCCAAATGCGCAATATCCGATAACCAAATGCGATAACCGAAAACAGGTGTGTCGCGAATTCTTGCGCGGCGCCTGCAAACGGGCGGAGTCGGAGTGCCGGTTTGCCCATCCGCAGGAGAGCGTCGCCAGGCACGACGACGGCTCGATTACGGTTTGCATGGACGCCGTGAAGGGCAGGTGCGCACGCGACCCCTGCCGCTACTTCCATCCCCCCCTGCACCTACAGGCACAATTAAAAGCGGCCCAAACACGCGCCACCGCTGTCGCTGCTGCAGCTGCGGTATGGCTATATACTATATATTTTTCTATACTTTTCGAACCTTCTCTTTGCGTTTGCGTTCGATCAATTTTTGCCCTTTTTTTGGTTTTATTACATTCCGTTGACTTGTGTTTTTTGTGCTGCCTAAAGACTTATGGTTTTCATTATTTTTTATTTTCCTGCGAAAGTACATTTTTTGTTGAACACGTTTGCCAGACGCTTTCACGAACTGATATCCAAGAAATTCAATAAAAAAAATATACACTAGAAGAAATAGTTTTATTGATATAAAACTAATATATTTAAAATAATAAAATCAAAACCACAAAAATTGCTAATAACAAATGCTTTGCAAAATAAAAATAAAATAAAAATCTGGAAATTAATTCGTGGAATGGTCGCCCAACTAGCGTTTTTTTGTTTTTAATCTCCAAATAACCTCAACAAAGAAATACAACACAGAATTTTACTCCTGCACTAACACGCCACACGAATATATAAATATATACCCAAATATCCATGTATATATCTAGCCAACGTTGACCTTAGGCCATCGTGCTTAGTTCGAAATAGATGATTGAATTTGCTTTAAATTCATGCCAAATTCACCGTTCGATTTAATTGGAAAATCTCGAACTATAGACACATATGGATTTAAAGCAAATTTAATTAGAAGTTAATGCCGCATGCAACAATTTAATTAACTTTATGCAAACACACACGCCCTCACACATAAAATCTCTTTTACAAATAACTGTTATTCTCCCTAAGAGCTGCAAAAAAAGTGTGTAATCGTACAAATTTGTAAAACACAAATTATGCTATTTATTTATGCTGCATATTCAATGACGTAGCTAGTGGCTATGCAATAAATGCTTAAGCGAGCTCCGCTCGTCCCCCGAAAATATAGAAAAATTCAAATCAATGAACTGAATAATTCTGCCTGATATACGTGACACATTGTGCACTCAAATAATTGGATTAAAAATCTATAGAATCCGTGTTACTCATTAGTCATAATAAAAAAAAAAAAAAATTACAAGTAGATACATTTAACTAGTAATGAAGTACCAAAATATAAAAAAGTTAAGGCTCATTTAGTTAATAAATAAATTAACTAGCAAAAAAAATTATTAAATTGATTAGTTTCACTGCAAAATTAGTTTCAAATACAAATCTTTTTAGTGATTATTACAATTAAAATGTATAATGATTTATAAACAAAATTTAAAATTTGATCGAAACACATTCTATGTATTTGTATCGAAATACATAACATTTTTAGTCGAGCTTTAACATGATCCGTTCAATATAAAATATTGTTTTGCGGAATGCAATTCGGTGAAGCATCAAATAAAATTTTATGGCTAATTGAAAATTCATTTGGCTGAACTTAATTATGTTTGTCCAAGGCAAATGAAATGTTCAACAATCATTTGAGGGGACATCATTCAAACAGGGTGTTCAGCGTCATTTAGATGTTAATTTTGTTTGTAGATCAATAAATAATTATATTTTTAAAGTATGCCTCCCATACAGAACAAACAAAACAAACAGTGTGGGTAGAGATGGAAGAGCATAATCCTGCCAGGAGAACGAAGAGGAAGAAAATATCCGGCAACACGGAAAATATGTTGAAGCTCACATAAAACACGCCATAAATGTTGATTTTCGTTGGGCCAAAATTAACATTTATTACAACGCGTTAAAACTTTGAGCACGCAGCAGGTAGAACGAGGGGGAAAGGTGGGGGAAAAGCGGAGGAAAAGCGGAAAAGCGAGGCAGCCGGGCCAACACGGGACTCACACAATCACACATATGTGAGCACGTACGTGGTCGTATCCGTGTTTCCCGGCTGCGTGTCCTATGCGCCGTACTTAATTCGCGACTTAATTGCTTTCTGCTGGAAATTTATTTGACGCAACAAACAACAACGCGATGTCCTTGTTGGCCTGACTGAAAAGCCGGCTGGAAAAAGGGGGAGGGGTCGGAGGGGGGTGAAAATGACACACATAATTGCAGCATAATATCGCATAAAGTGAAAAATTGTTGCAGCATTTTAGGCGTAATTCAATCGAGGCTCTCCTCGTCTCGTTCATCGTTCAGCGGAAGGGCAGGACAAACGCGATTATTGTATGAAAATGTCCTTTGATACCATCCCAAAGGCACACATGCTGACATTCGCCCTCTCCTTTTCCCTCACAGAGCTGATAATTGTATTTATGGGTGCTCGTTTAATGTGATTACGGCCCTGGTAAAAATGGGAATTAAACGCTTACCTTATTGCACCTGTCTACTATTATATATGCCGCAAAGCGTTAATGCTTGGTTATTTTCGTTTATAACCAAATTTAACTTTAAAACAAGTTATTTTTTTTATAAATGTCTATCATAAGAATAAAGGCAATAGCGTTAACTTGAGCTATACAAATAAATATACAAAACCGATGCAGCGCTGCTGTTTCATTTTATAATTACTTTCATTCCTTTCATATATTTTATATTGTTAAATACCTTTACGTAGACTTGTTTCAAGTTAATATATCCCTAAGCTCTATATTCTCATGTCCCCTGTATATAACATAAATCGTTTTGCAAACCCTATATCTATAAAATACTCTTCTTAAATGTTACCTTCAAACTCCTCAAAGTTAGCTGATTAACCTTATAACGAGTTATATGCATATTTATCTATATATATGTATATATATTTAAAAAACCAGTCGACAGACGCTACAAGAAACCACACCACACAAACAGACCCACACACAAAACTTTGCCTTTGCATATATGATTTTCCTCTATAATTTCCCTGTGTTATTGTTGCTGTCACGTTGATAAGCGTTTAAGTTTTGTTTATTATGATTGCTGTTTGGCATTCTGGGTCACCAAATCGACGTTCCCCATATGTCAGCAAACGAAGAGGAGCAAAAAGCCCCATATCGATGGGGGATCTCCCCATGATGTCGATGGCAAATATGCCACCTGCCGCAACCAACGACCCCACAGAACTATAATCCCGGCAATGTAAGCGTGACAAGAGCATCTCGGCCAAGAAAAAAGTCCGGAGGAAAAGTGAAATTGAAGGGGAATGTGAATGTGAAAGGGAATGGCAGTCGTCCGCTCTCTTTTTCCCACCAAACTGACCAAAAATGTAAATGTCAACCTGAACAGGACATGGCTACGTATACGTATACGTTATACGTTATACGAATACGTTATACGGACAGGGACACGGACATGGACACGGGCGACATGGATTAGTACGGGCCGGATAACGTTTGAACCGGAAAATTAACTAAAAGCAGAGATTTCCATGCCAATGAATTGTCCGGCGGAGTCTGCCTGCTGGTTTTTTATGGACTCTCTACTCGACCCCGATACAAAAACACGCTCAGCTATGGGAACATATATGTGTATGTACGAACACCCCACGATGTTGTCGCGCCCAAGCGAATTAATCCATTTGTAGCATTCATTGCCAGTGACACCAGCACAGAAAAATGTGGGGAAAAAACGAAGGAGTGTCGGGTCAACTGAGCCCATCTCTTTCGCTGTCTCCATTTAAATGCAAATTTGTGCACTCTTTTATGTGTGCCTGTCCCCTGTGCCCCAAAATGTATGCTAAGTTTTTTGCCAGTGTGCTGCCTGTGTTTTGTTTGGTTTATTTTTATTTTGTGGTTCTTGGTTATTAGGCACACATGGGTCCACTTTCGTGGTAAAGGGGCGAAAATCGGGCAAAAGCTGAACCCAATTGCGGTGTTAAACGCATTAGCATTGAGCTCTGCAAGAGTATTTATGGGTACAGAAATTGGGGTCGCAACATTTCCGGGGTCTTAAAACTATACACTATACACTCGGGTAAACGACTTGGCTTATAAACCAAACTGGGTCACGATGGCTAAATTATAGTAAACAAAAAGTATTCCAAGTTCCAAAACACTATCCCTAAAATCAAACTAATCCAAAACAAAGTTGTTTAATTTAAAGTTCCCTTGAGTTGCCTGAGTTATTCAGCTTCTTATGAATGAGCAGCAGCATCGATGCATCGGTAGGTATTTCATTATATAACTTATGATCCACAAATGCGAATGTGTCTAGTCAAAGTTAACGAATCAATTGGTGAACCGAGTGATTTTGTTGGCAAGCCAATCAATTTGCCATCGCCCCTAAGTTAGATCGTAAGCCGAAAGGATAGGTTTAAGAATATAAGAAAACAAGGCTTTTACACTTTGCTGGCTTTCGCAAGCTTTTTTTGAAACGATTCTCTAACCAAACAAGGCTTTCACTCACACTAAACTAACTTGATTTACGCTTCTTTCCAAATAAAAACCAATGAATATTAATCGAAATTATTAACATTTAGTTGGTATGTGTTACACGTTTATTTTAAGGCTCTTTCAATATCAAATGGAAATCATGTTTTTTTGGATTACCGTTGATTTCTACTTGATTTATTCATATTTACTCTCTATACGAATATAATCTATATATACGTAAAATTTGATTTTTTTTCTATTTATTTACTTATCGATATCAAAACACTTCCGTACTCTTCTACTATTATGTATTTTTCATCTGTTCGCCTGTGCCAACACACACACACACCCCAAAAAACAAACACTGTAACTGCTTCTACGATGGATGGTACGAACACAATCAAAAAATAAACACACACACATATGCACAAAACACAAATACGAAAACAAACAAAAAATAAAAATGTGTACTCAAACAAATGTAAATTCACCTTGCATAAATTTATGGAAAAAAAATTTAAAAAAAAATTGAAAAAATATACAAAACTGGACACGCTAATTAATAATTCATGAAAATCGGAAACGAAATATAAAAATATTTAATTCAAATTGGAATTTCTCAACTATTTATTAACACTTGATTTAAATGCCTGTATATTTTAATAATTTTTTCATATTTGCCTGCCTGAAAATTTGGTTTGGTGTCAATTTTCAAAAACAAATGTTTTTCAAAATGTTTGACGAATACAACAACGCACAACACAACACGCATACGAACACACACAGACCTCACCTCTTGCGGCACACCATCACCAGCAACAACAACAACAGCAACAACAATTGCAACACCAGCTGAACAACATGAACAACAACCACAGCACCGCTGGCACAGCAGCCACCTCGACAACAGCAACAACCACCACAAACAACGCCGCTGCCGCCGCCGCCGCTGCTGCCGCCGCCGCTGCCGCCGCTGTCATGGGCCATCACACACTGGAAGTGGGCAAGAAGCGGGCGGCGGACACAACCGATATGTTTCCACTGGTATTTTTCTTTTCCTTCATTTTGTGTTTTTGCATTTTTCGATTTTTTCGATTCACGATTTTTGAATTTTAACTTTTGTTTTTTTTTTTTTGTTGCCCTAACTAATTGATTGCCTTAATTTTGACAATCGTAAATGCTTCTGTTGGTTGTTGAACTGTTAGTTATGCCTTTTTCGTTGCATGCTTTTAGGCGGTCTAATCCTCTCAGGATCTTTAAAATAAAGATATATTTTTAAGCAGTAGTTATAAAAACAATTGGAGTTATTTGGTGCTGCTTTGGTGTGCATAAAATATATTTTCCATCTAAAGAATTTTATATGTAACTAGGGAATGAATTTAAAAAAATTAGCAATGATTTTTTTTTTATTCCAATATAAATACAATATATGCTTTACATTATATAAATTGATTACCTGAAAACTAAAATAATTTAATTCCTTAAGAACTTTAAGAATTAAACAAAATTTGAGATGTTTACTGTGTTATCAATTAAAAAGGTTTTTCTCTATTATCCCTTTCACTAGTGTTCTTTGTAATTCAAATTTAATCGATTAAAAGCCGCAGCCAAGCGCCATTAACTCCAAACTGATCACTGTGATTATGAATCTACCGTATACAATCCCCAGATCCAGACCCTTATGGTTCGCGAAACGAAATGCTTTCAACTTTCACCTAACCCACCTTAGGTATTCATTCACTCAATCACTCACTGGCCCACCCACTCAGTTAGTCAGTCACATGCACATCAAAGTGCCATCAATTAACGTTTATTATCAGCATGGCCAGGTCGGCTGGGGATGCAACCCCCGGCATTTAATTTACAAAATGAAGTCATTATACGATATATCAAAAGCGCAAACACTTACCAAGGCACACACATTCGCACACAGGCACACTAATCAATACACACTCACTCAAACACACACACACACACAAACACACACTTTTTGCAATGGAAAGAGCGAGTTGAACCAATTACACGTGGCATATGATAAATCACAATCACAACACGAGCACATTTGCCCTGCCAAGTGTTAATTAAAATGATTTAACCGATAATTGCCAAGGCTGTATAGCTGTATCTGTAGCCGTAGCAATACCTTTAGCGGTAACTGTAAGTTTCTTTCTTTCGCTTTTGCCTCTGCCGCTGATTGCATTTCGCGAGCTTAATTGTTTAAGTGCTTTTCCTGGTTAATTAGCTGAACATGCACCACCTGCAGCCTGCAGACATTGTTTATCCCGCCCCAGTTTTCCGTTTACATCACGCCCACACATCACATCGCATCACATTGCCATCTATTAGGACTAAGTATCTGTTTACCCGTTTATGTATATATGTATCTGATTAATGCCATAATGCTGTACTGTGCCCAGGATATATCCACTAATTTCATTTGTGTTCTTCTCTCCTCTTCATTTGCTCTTCTTCGATTCCATAACCTCTTGCGTTCGTTTAAAAACTTCACCACCTATGTAACTATCTCTCGAAATCGCAATCGAAAACGAAACAATAATAACTGCGAAATGTGTGTGTGCTAACCCCCGTTACGATCTGATCATCAATCAAACAATGATAACCCAACAATCAACTACAAATCATACACTAACCGCATAATCAACAACAATCGATAAATGCCAAAAAAGATGGATGTTAAAACGGTTGGTTCATTTTACTATGAAAACTTCGTAAGTACTCCAAACTGAATGACAATCGCCATGTACCACGTACAGTAGTCAGCTATAGAAAAATCGATCTACAATATTTACACATTATAAAGACTACTGTCTGAATAGCCAAAACAAGCGATTAATATTTATATTCAGTCAAGCTAACCAGCTGATATTTCAATGAACGCCGCATGCACTCAAAATCCATCGAACTTAATAAATAAATCGTGGCCATTGGTCTGCTTCTTAAAAATCTATACAATTTTCATAAATATATAAAAAAAACATGGAGACATTTTAAGTTGATCAAAACAACTTTTCGGAGATATAAAAGCTTTATACGCACACACAAAATATCATATCGATCGGAAAAAAAATCACAAAAAAATAAATTAATTAAATCAATAACACTTAAAGCTTATTCATTTCACTTAGAAATAAACTGCGAACGCTTTTCCCCAATTTTCCACCGAACTGCACGCACTTCCAATTCATTCAGTTGCAAACTGTACTCTGCCTATGTTTAGTTTTCTATGTTTAGTTGTTCTATTTCTGATATGATTCAGTTTGAAGAAATATTAAGTTTCATATTTCGTATGATTTGGTAACTTTCACCCCAAAAAAATATAGAAATCGAAATTGGCGATAAAAAAGCAAGCAAAGCGCAAGAAAAAAAATAAGAAACTCAAAATTAACCAAAAAGCAAGCTCGTTTGTAAGCAATTGTTTTAGTGTATATGGTTACCAAAAGTAGACTAAGTTGAAAGCAAAATGGAAATGATGATACTAATGAATTATTCATCTTTTTTCCATCTTCTTCTTTTTTTCTCCAATCGTCTCTCTTTTTAGCAATTCTCTGGCATGGTACCGTTCAAACGTCCAGCTGCCGAAAAGTCTGGCATTCCAGTTTATCAGCCCGGTGCGACCGCCTATCAGCAGCTAATGCAGCCCTATGTGCCAGTCTCATGTGAGTATCCCCAACAACAACAACAACCACAACAACAACAACAACAACAACTACATCAACAACAACAAAATGTACTACTACAACAACAACTACAATTAAGTAGCGCCATAACAACAACAACTACAACAGCAACAGCCAGTAATAATATGATTAATATTATTAATAACAATAAAAGTACCATAAATGCTGTAATTGCTACTACCAATATACCATCATCAGCAACAGCAATAGCAACAACAACAGCATCAGAATCATCATCATTATTATTATCATCAGCATTAGCAACAACAACAACAACAGCAACAGCCATTACTAATCAAGCTAACGATCACAATCCCGATAACGATAACGATAACGAAAACGATAGCCCTGCTGATGCTGACACTGATAATGCCGATCGCAGCGATGCCATTGATCAAGCTAGCAATCAAGACAATAATAGTGACCAAACGAATCTGAATCTGAATCCGAACCAAAATCCAAGTCCCTCGAACGATTGTAATACAACACGAACAATCTCACCAAACCCAGAAACATCTGTAGCAGCTACAGCAGCAGCAATAACAACAGATACATTAGACACTGCTACTGTCCCTGCAGCAGCATCTGCCACGCCCCCCCATGGCAATACACCACCGCCCCCTGCCGATTCCCCGCCAGTCGATAGTCTTTTGCCCCTGCCCAATGGCCTGGGCGATAATAACAATTACTTGTCCTATATCAATAACAATCTGAAGTCGGCCAATCCCGAAGAACTAAATGGTGATTTAGAAAATATTAGCCCAGCAGCAACATCCGCATCTCGCAACTTTGCCAAGCAGAATGGCGATGGCTATTCTAGGTATACGATTAATGGTCACAGTACTGGCATTCTGCCCACACCCACTACTTCTGCTCCGGCAGTTTCCTATCAGTCACAGGCTCAGGCTCAGGCTCAAGCCCAGGCTCAGGCTCAAGCTCAGGTTCAGGCCCAGGCTCAAGCACAAGCGCAAGCCCAAGCTCAAGCCAATTTGCAGCGCATTAATTATGCCATGCCCGCCTATAGCTATGGTAATCTGTACTCCCCCTATGGAGGAGCCACCTCCACCATGGTCAGTCTGCCCAGCAGTACACCCTCCTATGCCCAGGCACAAATGCAACAGCAGCAACAGCATCAGCAACAGCAGCAGCAACAACAGCAGCAGCAACAGGCCCAAGCTCAAGCCCAAGTTCAGGCTCAGGCTCAGGCTCAAGCCCATGCCCAGGCAGCCTATGCTCAGCAGGCCTATGCCGCCTATGCTGCAGCCGCAGGTTTAACCCCTCAGGCTTCCAATGCTGGAGGATACTACACCACCGATCCCGCTGCTTTGGCCAAGGAGGTGGCCCAGAAGAACTATGCCCTCAAAGTGGCTAGTGCTGCCTCCAAGCCCGGAGGAGCCTCCTCGGCGGCAGCTGCCTACACTGGCTTAACCCTTAACAAGAGCTATGTGCCAGCTGGACAACAACCTGTGCAGGCAGCTCAACCTCAGGCCGTTTCCATGGCAGCTCTACTGCAAATGCAAGCTCAGGCTCAAGCTCAAGCCCAGGCCCAGATGCGCCAGTTGGGCTCACTGCCAAATTCCGGACTTACTACCCCAGTGCCTGGCACTCCAGTGCGTTCCACACCAGCTGGATCAGTTAGTGCCAGTCAATATCAGTCGGCTGCCCTGCTAAGAGCGCCCTCACCCATGCCATATGCCCAGGCCCAAGGTTACTTCTATCCCGGCATGATGCCCACGGCAACCTATGCCATGCCTCAAACTCAGGCTGCTGCTGCACAGCAATACGCAGCAGCTGCTGCAGCAGCCGCAGCAGCAGCAGCACAGGGAGGAACTCCAGGCAGTGCCATGGTCCTGAATCCCTACAAAAAGATGAAGACCTCTTAAGAAACTGACTAACTACAAACCCAAACACAACTGTACTTAAGACACCCAGCCATCTAACAGATGAAAAGTCACACTTAATTAGATTCGTAGATTTAAACACATCGAAGACGTAAGATTATGTGCCTCAGTTTTCTTGGAAAAGGACAAGTAGAGAGAAAACCGACCTTAGTTGTATAATAGGCCTCATAGCGATAGACAAACGACGAACCATGACACGATAACACTTAAATCAGACCGACAGCGAGACAGATCGTAGATCATCGAAGCTTACTAACACGAATGCCCAATTCTTGCTGATAATTTGCCATTAAGTTATTTGACAAAACGAAATACAACCTCACTGTGACTCCAAAGTGTTGCCATTTTCGCACAAGAATCGAAAAAGCATGCTTTCAAAGCACTAGCAAACAGAAGAGAAGCAGATGTTAGCTGATAGTAATACTTAAGTTCCTTTTTTTCGGATAGCACTTAGTCAACACTAGTTTAGAAAAAGGAGGGCGGTTAAAGAGAGGGGAAATGAAACACAACGACGTAGAACTGTGATAGCGAAAAAGCTTTGAGGGATCAAAAAGTTAATGACATGGGCTAAGAGAAGGACAAGCCCCTTAGCTGCTGCCGATGCTGGGTACAGTTGTGATTGCATGTTGCTAGCTACAGGTGCTTAATCCACATCGCCGTCCCTGTCTCGTATAGCTATCTCTCTCGATCCCGCTCACCATCCATTTTCAGTGCTCTCTCTCTCTCTAACAACCTATCGCTGACTCTAATTGTTTCCTAACTATAACTAGCTAGCTAGCTAGCGTAAATGCTGTTGTAATTGTTTAAAATTGTTGAGCAACGATAAATGCGTAACGAATATTGTCTAGTTTATATAGATTACTTATACGATATACATATATACCTATGTGTGCTGTATGCTGCTACCCATATACAATACGATATATACACCCACACTATGTACTCTAACACACGCTCATCCTTCACCAAACCAAACACCGAAAAACAAAAAAAAAATGGCATAAACATGACCAGGATCGATCTGTAAATCATATGTCTAGCTTACTAATCAGATATTACAGTACAATCACCCACTATCAAGCCTCTCTATCCGTATTACTATAACACACGCACCAAAACACCCGTACACTTTTCAGACTGTTAAGCCAGCAAAATTGATTTATGTTAATGTTATGTTATCGAGATTTAAATTTGATGTGTTGACCAGAACTATGTAAATCCTTTTGATTTTTAACGACTTTCTCCCACACTCTTCATCTGTCTCTAAAACCCACTCTATCGCCCACTCTTTCGATGTATTATAAATGTTTTCCTTTCTGTAAACGAATTGTTAAGCAAAGAATAAAATCATTGACAAACAGAACTAAGTTTTTAATGTTAGATCTCGTGTGATTATCCGTTTTTCCTTTACTTCCTTTTCTATGTAATTTTTACGTTGATATTTATGTATTTTATGTACTTATAAACCAGTTTTTAGTGTAGTTATTATATAATTTTAAAGTGTGTTCCCGATTGAGAAATATTTGAGAAGATTCTATAACAAGATAAAATTGCCACTGACTTGCGCACCTAAAGTTTTAGATTTCCCCCGCCTACATCCCAAGCACCCGCAAAAACTCCTCATCCGAGAACATCCTACATACATTACTATTCGATATATATACGATAATCTCTGTAAAATTGTTTTTAATTAAAGTACTTCTAATGTTTTACAACAATTTGATGTTTGCCACTAATTCTTATCCTAAATCTAATTCTAATCCTAATTCTAGTTTAGTTTCGATAGTTTTTATTAATGTTTTATTTGAAATACCGTGTGTTTATCTAAATATATAGTTTACGAAAAAACAAATATATATATCTTATTGTGTGTTGGTATTTTACTTTATTTGATTTACTTATTTCGGTATTCACTTGATATTCGTTTTCTGTTGTGCCGCTTTTACATCTCACCTCTGATTTAAATGTACTCCAATGATATATGGACCTTATCAGATGCCGATCCACAAAAACACAAGCTTTGCCGAGCGCTTTGGGCAGAGCAGCACTGTTATAATCAATCTATATCCCTTCCCAGAGCTTGGCGAATTTTTGATTTTTAATTATATAGAAATATTTTTTTATATTCGCTCATTCCCCCGCTAAATATTTCTCACACCCTCACAGAAACACCCACATAATCTTAGGACTGCCAGACATTTCTTCTTTTTGACCTGCTTCCCTTACCACTGCTTCTTCCCAAAGCAAAACCCGAAATCATTCTCATCCTATATACTTTTTAGCTCTTAGAATAATGGCAAGCAAAATGAGTACGCTAATGGTAGAGAATTAGTTGTAAAATCTGAATATACTATTTATCTAAACTACGGCCAGCTAATGCTTGGCTTACTCTATATACTCGATAAGAAAGATGCTTACTAAACATGACAGCCGAATACATTACTATATATACGAATAGAAAACTAAACCAGATTAAAATATACCTATATCCATCATATATCTCAATGTCTTGCCTAAAAGTATGATAACATTATCTATATGTGTCGTATGGTTAATTTTTTCGTTGATAATGTAGAACTGTTGCCGTTGGTCAATAAATTCAGCAAATGAAAAACTATGCAAAATGTTTAAAAAACGCTCTCAAAATAACTAAGAACTAAAGCAAAAAAAAAAAAAAAACGAAACGAAAACCAAAAACCAAAAACAAAACACCACTCACCACTGCATGGCGCCAAAATATAACTGACTTGCATTTCAGATCTAAGAGCTCATAATTTATTCCGCTTCTTTTTCAACTTAGCAATGCACCAAAAACACAGCAACAAACAGACAAACAACAAAAACAGTATGTTAACATTATCATGCAATAATAATTGTCAGTTGACACTAGAATAACAATGAGTTAGGCTGATTTTCGATTTACAAAAAGAAAAGAAAGAAGAAAAAATAATAAAAAAAAACAACCACTTAGAAAACCACAGTCCATTCCAATATAGTCAAGTGGGTTTTCAAGCCTTCTTCAATAGACAGAAGTACTGTACCGTCCAACAGAAACTATAGTTTAGTGGAATCCACCTAGTTGCCTCTTTTTAATTTGTAGCCAGCCCAAAATCTCACACACATTACACTGAGAGAAGACGAAGTGTATGCAGGCTCCCATTTTGAATTCACTCCCATCGACGTTAAGTGAGCGAAAAGTATGGCATTTGTTTGCATGTCAAATAAGAGAGTTGGGAAAAGAGCAAGAATGTCGAAGTTAAAATTATTCATAACATTTAAATATATATGTCGAAATATATATATCTATATTCACATCTACACACAAGCAAAGACACTAATGAATATGTTATATCTGTGCTAACATTAGTCGTATTATTATAAAGACAAAACAAATTATATTGAAATTATATTATATACGTTTTATTGTAAAAACCGTAAAACAACTTGTTGGCTTCTTTTACTCGAAACTTGGAAAGTGATCAACTCAAAACTAACATTCTCTTTTTCTCACCCACTACTAATCCATAAACAACAGTTTGCTGTGCGTTGTCTCTTTCTCTCTCTCTTTCTATTTGTTGGCTGTTTTTATTAATAAATTAATTTAATTTTTTTTTAATTTTAATGGTATATTTATGATTTTACACCTAAGTTGGTCTACTCATTTTGCTGAATATTTAAGTTGAATCAAGCTTTTCGCTATTTTCTACGCTTTTTAATTAATGAACTTCGGTGGTAATTGTCTAGGCGTACGTAAAACTCAATGTGCTCTCTGCTCGACTAATAAACTCCTTTTAATTTCCTCACACTTCACACAGACACACCCGATATCCTTTGGTAGAACTCTCGATACACTTGGCTTGCTGGACTATCCAGAGAAATATTACTGTATTATTTGGCAAAAGCTGTTCTTGTGTATGGAATAAACTATATATAATATGTCATTATACCCACTAGAGTTAAGCGCTTTTTGTAATGTTATCAAAGAAAATGCTTCGAATTATTTTAAGTTTTTGCCAACATTTTGCTCTACTTTAATCTAAACTCTCTTTCAAGCAACTTTAAATCTTTATCTTCTAGATGTTCCTCACACAACTTTAAGATTTTCAATTTGAATATTTATATCTTTCACTAGCATGATCCTTGAATCAGTCGGTCCTTCGATATAATCCCAACTCAACTTGAAGCTTTTCTTTGAGTTCATTACAAAAAGTGTGAGCGTTACCAAAGAAACAGTAATGTCGTCTCTCTCGAAAATACACACCCTCTTTCGCCCGAAAGCGCTCGTCTATCTCTTTCGCGGAGAAATTATCGGGGAAAAGTACGCTACTATGCGACCTGATCATCTAATTTAATTTCAGTTACCTTCATTTAGTTGGCCTTTCTTGTGTTTACTTTGATTTTAAATCTCTCTACATGATTTTGAGACTTTTCGATTGGAGCGTAATTTGTAATTTTTCAGCATGTGCTCAATGAAACAGAACTTTTTTGTAGCAAGTATTCCGGTATGACTATGAGTATGAATATCAAGCAGTGACGTTGCAAGTGGCTGTCTCTTTCTACCCTCTATATATGTATCTCTCTCGCTCGCTCTCGAGACCGATATAATACTACTCGTACATTGCGTTTGTTCACATACATATATAACTCGAGTATGGCTTCTGAGGCATGTGGTATGATGGTAAAGCTATACGAAAGCACTTCTAAGGTAAGCTGGTGCACCGCCCCAATACCCGAGCTTTTGTTTACTCCCATAATGGTATTACGATTATATCTGAAGACTGATACCTGCTATATAGATGCTAAGTATGTTTAAATTTAATCCTTTTTTTTTTGTTTTCGTAGACTTCTCGTTTGTCGTTTGACCGCTTCGATCGGTGGAGCTAAGGAAGATCGAAGATCAAACATCGTTCGGACATTCGATCTCCTTAGCTCGACCGAAACACACACATACATATATACAATACACTTGTGGCCCAGAAAATATTATTAACATGACTTCTTTTTTGTTTCTTTTCAAATGAATTTTTTCTTTCTTTTTCGTAGCAGCAGGATATCAAAAAGATCCGAAATGTAAAATGTTTGACTGTTTGCTGAACATAGAGGAGACTATACTCCATAACACGCACACTCACACACACAACATACACTCACACCTACACACATTTATTCACACTCACACTTAGTTAGCAAGTTTGTAGTGCGAGATGCTTTCTAGGTGAAGTTGCTTTTGAAGGCACTGCGAAACGCTTGAGAACGAGAACATCCAAAATCAAATAGAATACCGCTTCAACTTTTCCT
The DNA here is from genome assembly GCF_025200985.1 of Drosophila gunungcola. NCBI lineage: Eukaryota > Metazoa > Arthropoda > Insecta > Diptera > Drosophilidae > Drosophila > Drosophila gunungcola. Next base: position 1,068,080 of record NW_026453167.1, on the reverse strand, counting down.
GCGCTGGAAGAAACAGAGTCTATAGCCCAGTCACACACACCCAAAAAAAAACAAAGACAACCAAAAACACACGCACACACCCCCAAAAATAAAACAAACACTACAACTACAAGGCAAACTGGTAAACCCAAAAAATTTAGTGAAAGTTTTCTTGCGTTTTCCCTTTGAAATTTGAAACTTGATACTCCTATTGCATACCCTTATATATTTATCAATACATGTATCTATCTACCATATTTGACTGACTTTTTCAGGCTTGTTTGTATGTATATGTAGTAAGTATTTGCCTTGTTTCTGTGTGATGTCCTGTGAGGAGCGATTGTCCCCTGCTTAATAACCGAACCGAGCTTATACCCTCTTTTTTTCTCTCGTTTTCAGCATTTACGGCTGACGCAGTAACAAGTTTGAAATGCGCTTCAAAAATTGTGAATAGCTGATGCTGCTGCCAAATGAGTTTTAATTTGATTACTATTTAACACATGCCATTTATTTATTATTACTCATCCTTTTTTTCTGCCTTTTTCAGTTTGCCGCTTAGCCTGCGCTTCATAGCCGTTTTTATTTTAGTTTAATCCTTTTATTTGCAGCGTCGACTAACCGCCCAAGCCCCAAAAAAGTATGCTACTGTTTTATAATTTGCTAATTTGCCTCCTGCTGCTACCATCGAGCTTAAAAACCAAACCAAACCAAACCAAAACAAACTGAACCGAACCCGAACTAATCTACGATAGGTTTAAGTGTGTTTGCCTTTTTGCATATGCGAACAACAGAGCCAGAGATCCAAAAAAAACTTTTCCCACCAGCAACAAGTTAATTACACGAGGGGTTGCGGTCTGTAAGGACGAAAAAGCCGTAATTACAGCACGAAAACATTGTTATTTTAATGGGGGCGTGGTATCACACATTTACATTTATTAACTCGTGTCCCGTGTGGCGCCCAAAACTTTATTCTCACCTCTTTCACAAAGTTTTTTTTTCTCCTCGAGGCTTCCACTTTATATTAGCATAATTCGAAATCAGGGACAGTTAACGAGATGGAAGATAGGTCCAAATCTGACCAACAAATGGTTAAATTTCGGTTTCAGATACTAGTTAATCTTGTTTTTCGCATATGCAGCTTAAGCTTAATCTTAAGATTTTTATATAAACCTATTTGTTTTGATTTCTTTAATGGATTTACAAAAAATATAATTATTTACTCTAATTTTTCTACCTTTTTTACATGCTTACACACATGCGCAAAAAATCAACAATATATAATATTTAAAACATGAAAACAATGTTCTTACCATTTGCATGCAACTCAAACAAAACGATACCAAATGTTTATATCTATTTAATTTATGAATAACAACAATCACGCACGGATTTGGATCGAAAAAACAAAACAAATGCTGCATGGAAAACCAACAAAAACCGAAACTAAAATTATTATGTGTATTTTTGTGTCCACATATATTTTCATTTTAATTTTTATTATCACCGAACCACACACTCACCAATACACACACACCTATATTTCTATTTAAATATTTGTCTCATAACGCATATTTAATTTGAGGCATGTTTTTTCGGCTTTATGACCATATAAATATGTCCTCATAGCGAATCCGAAAATACCCTTGAACGCCTCCTGTGTCATCTACACGGATGCCAGTGGCCAGGTACAGTCTGCCCTGACTATCAGTGTCATCCGTAGGCTTCCTGCATGAGCGCTTGCCCATTCCCTATGCTAAGTTCTGTTCTTTTCAAGCCTTTAACCATACCAGAAAGTGGAAATAAAACACAACTAGAGCAGCAAGTATTAGCTGAGACAACTTTTCCCATGTACAATTATATATCCAGGAAGGCAGGAAGGGGTTTGAGCCATTGAGTTAATCAAATTAAATGCCCTGCCGCTCCTCAGACAAGAGCCAACAATCAAACAAACATATACAGTAAACAAACAAACAGGGCCAAAGGCGCGGCTCCGAGACGATGACGTTGACTTGGTGATGTCAGGAGCTATGGCTATGACTATGGCTATGGCAATATATACATGAGACATGAGCTGGACACACCTTGGGGTGTCATAGCTGTTAGCAGTTGTTTGTTTACCAACACCCACTCATACACACCCACAACCACGCCATACACACCCAACACCACCCCACACCCACTACACCCACCAGAGATTTTACCATATATATAAACTGTGTATTCTCTATAAATATATCTATATTTCGATATCGTAGCCCAACCGGAGAGGGGCCTCATGTACACTCAGTGTCCGATGCTAGTGAACGGCACCTTTTACATAATTAGGTATGCATAGGTCGAATCGAATCCCATTTTTTAAATCCTGATTGATTTCCCGACGAGCTTCCTGGCCGATTTCTGTGTGCGCTTAGCTTTTGCCTTAGCTTCAGCTTTTCGTGTGCTTCAGTTATATGGCGAATTTTTGGCGAGGATCAAAGATCAGAGCTTTTTCGGCTTCAACTTTGAGTTCAGCTTGGCAGCTTTTGATTTAAACCCTCTTTGGTTTAGGGCCCCGAAAAAATAAAAAAGAGTCCTCGAGATATGATGGTAAAGAAATTAACCCCACCTTTTACGATCTCTCTTTCTCTTCTCTCTTCTCTTTTCTTATATTTCTAGTGCCGCCTATTAGGATATGTAATTGTTACCGCCTAGTACAGCCCCAATAGAACCTAAGCAAAAGCAATCAGATTGATCAGATCAGAGATCAAAGATCAGAGCATTTTTGAGTTTCCTAACAGACATACCATATACGAGTGAGTCCATCCATAGATGATAGCTCTTTGAGGCTTGATGGCTTCGCTTTCGGAGCTTCTTTAGCTTTTCTTGGCCCAGTTTCTGTTGATCGAATACTTGCTGCTTCCACAGAGTGTTTTATTTCGTGGCAAATATTATTTCTCAGCTATGCGTTTAAGTTCCACACCCACACACACGCACACACGATATATCCCCATCAAAAGACAGAAATAAACAATTGCGAGGAACACACTGTGTGATTACAGAAATCAATACCCCCTTTCGATTCATTTGCAATGCCATTTTATGATTTGAATCTTCCGCCTTTTTTTTGTTAGATTGTTTAAGTCAAAGAGAAAACTAGCTTAACATACGAGTATCTATATTAAATGTATCATGTGAAACCGATAAGAACGTTCGAGACATACTACCTATACCCACATATCTAGTTAGCTCTATTAACTACGACTAACATCTGGAACTCCACCAACATCAAGCAATTGTAAAACCGAAACCGTATTTATTCTAACCAACCATTAACCATTCTAGTGAACCATTTCAATATTATAAGATATAACTAATTTGTGCTCTTTTTCTTTTCTTTTTTCTGCTCTTCTCTTTTTTTCGAAACTGAAAACCGATGATAAATAAAAAAAAAAAATCCCCCAACCAAAAAAACCTAAATCACACAAAAAAAAACCACAAACTCTTTTTGATTTCCTGAATTGGTTTCCGTTTGCATCCTGCCATACCCAAAAAAATAAAAAACAAATCAAAACAAAAACTATGTCTGAAACACAACAAACTCTCATGTCCAATATAGTTACTGGACACCCTCCCGGTGTGCCAAGATTTTAATAGATCTATGTGCAGTCGGTTAAATTGTAGATTCGTTCATTTAACTGAAGGTAAGTGCATGTGCCTAAGTTTCTTCCTTTTCCTCAGTTCACTTTACCTTTCTATATGTTCCCTCTTCCTTTTTTCCTACATTTCCCACTTGTGGGTTTAGTTCTAAATCTATATATATATTAAAACGCTTTTAGTGCTTCCTTCTCCTAGACATTGTTGAGATGATGATTTTCGTTTTTATCCTATGTTGTACTTAGGAGAACACCTCAAGTTATTCTATTTAGTTTTGCTCAATTGGCTGCAAATTTAATTTGAGAAAAAACGGTTGACTATTTTCGTGATTATGTTTGAATTATACTGTTTTAAGTTTGGCTTTCTGTCAAGATAATTACACACACAAAAATACACAAAAGTATGGAATTATATTGTAAAGAAGATTTTCGAGCCAAATGCGAGAGGATTTGTTTTCGGGCAGCTAAATCTGAAGCGAAGACTTCACTTTTCCCTCACTTTCATAAGAACTCATGTAAAATTGTGTGAATAGATCACTTTTTTAATACCGAAAAAAACTTGAACAAAAATTTTTGGAAGAGCTTTCACTGTTTTCTACTGCCAAACCAATTTACTATATAACCCGATAGTAACCGACTTACTAACGCCCTGCTTTTTATCTTTCTATCCCCGCTTTCCAATTCGATATGAATCGATGATCCAATATCCAGATGACAAGGTCGAGGTGATTGATCAACGTGTTGCTGTCTGCCGCGATCATGCCAACAGCCAGTGCCGCCGCAAACAGTGTAAATACTACCACATACCGATTGTCCTGCCGCCGGCCAACATCATGGCGGCCATGATCACCAGTCCCAGTGATCAGCAGCCAGCTGTCCCAGTGGCCACAACAACAGCCAATCCTGCGGCAGCCGCAGCAACAGCCGGCTACAACGGCGCCAGCAACTTGATCATCATCGAGCCGCAGCAGCATCAGCAACAGCAACAGCATCAGCAGCAGCCGCAGCAGCAACAGCAGTTCAGCTACCACAGCAACAGCAGCAATAACAACTACTATCACAGCAATGCCAGCAAGCAGGCCGCCCATACCGCCAGCAACATATATCAACAGCAGCATCAACACGCGCAACAGCAGCAACATGCGCAACAGCAACCACACATCACCTACCACTGCAGCTCGCCCTACTCCCCCTCGTCGGCCTCCTCGTCGTCCTCCTGCTCGATAGCCACCTCGCCCACCCTCTCGTCGGCCACCACGCTGTCCACCACCTCCACGGCCACGATGCCCACCCCTCAGCAACAGTACCAGGGACCGGCTGCAACGGCGACCTTTCTGAAGGCCCCGGCGGCCTACTACACCGATGCCACGCCCACTCTGGTGCTGAGCAGCGACTACAACTCTAACTGCATCCCCATTCAGGCCACGCCGTTCATCTCGCTGCAGGCCGCCCCGCAGCAACATCTGCTGAAGTACACCACCCAGGCACCGCCGCCGCAGCAGCAACAGCACGCCTTTGTGGGGCATCACTACCAGACGCAGATGGGCCAGGTGGTGGCCACCACTGTGGCGGCTCTTCCGGCCACCACGATCACCGTGGCGCCGGCAACGGTGGCGTCTCCATCGAGTTGCATCTAGGAGAAGGGGTTTCTCAACCTGCCGCAGGGGGCAGCTCTGTTCATTTTCCCAGAAACGTATATTAAGTCATAGGGGTGGGTCACCTCAGAAAGCCAGGGGTTTGAAAACAATAGTTAAGGTACATAAAAGTAGACATTATGTTTAAAAGCATTAAATAATACATTTTTAGAGATTTCCTGTTTGAACCCTTAAAAAAAACCTTAAGAAAAGTTTTTTAAAAAATTATAATGCCTACTTTTAGAAACCCCGATTAAAGTTTTCAAATCTGCAGAGACTTCAGGTACCCCACCGCATAGGGTTTTTATTAAAAGTTTTTGCCACCTACTTAATTCATTGGAATACTCGTTTTTGTCAACTCCAACTTCACCTAGATATTTATATTGCATATACTCCTCACAACCTAATCCATACAATACGTATACAAATCATGAATACCCTAAAGCGATGCTCTCTACACACTAGTCTCCAAGCTGTATTGGAAAAAATCAAAAGCAAAGCAGTACTTGTCTAAAAAGGACTAAAGTCTAAAAGCTAGTAACAAAAACTTCAAACAATCACATTCTACGAAACACAAACATTAATACACAAAGCAGTAATAGAAGTTTTTGATGAAAATTAAAGGTTGATACGAACTATTTACAAAAATAAGAACCGAAAGTACTACTGGGGAATAGAGGAAAATGAACTCTGCAGAACTTTTTCGTACGTATAGCAAGACTTTAAGGTTTAAGCATACAAATTGCACATCAAGTGACATGCATTAGAGGGAAAATTTTGAGTGACGACTCTACAATATTACAAAACCAAAACAAAAGAGTAAAAACGAAAAACAAAAAGAGTGTTGTTAAATGCAAAAAAAAAAAACAAAAGAAAATTAGCAATTAAAAATTGAACTTAATATAACAAGAGAAGGAAAAATGGAGAAGAGCGCAGTTGCATTAAAATTAGTTACAAACTATTTTAAACTCTAGTGTTCCATATTTCAATGCAAATAAAATACAAATATAAATAAAAGTGAATAAAGGTACATAAAAGTGGATAAACATTTAGTGAAGAGTGTTAATATTAACTAAGGTTAAGTTTGACAAACAGTTCATCATGGCAAATAGTCAAAATTAATCAAAAACAGATTCTACATAGGCCATAGTTAAGCAGCAAGAACAATTATTAATAAACATATAACAATAACAATAATAATAACGATAATGAGGATAAAAATAAAGATGAAGATGAAGATGAAAAAAGTACAGTCACGTCCTATTTTTGCAACAACGATTTACTACAAGCGAAAGGCAAACGATATGGAGGTTTTATTAAGCAGAAAGCAGAGATCAGATACAGAAAACAGAGTAAAGAAACCATAATCCTTTTTTACATTTTATAATAACGATCAATATAAATCAGCAAAACTACAGCAAAAGAAATCATATTTTTTATATACAAAAGAAGGAAGCATCAAAAACCACACAGATAAACAAAATCAAGATGAGGTAAAGAACAAGAAATTTAATCAAATCTAAAGGAATAAGCATTTTTTGCAACAACAAACAAAGACGGAGACTTTTTTAAAGTGTATAATTAATCACTCATTTAGCTGAATTCTTTAGTAAATGAAAATGAAAATAACACAAGCTCACACAGAAATCGAAATTAAACCGTACTATATCTTCCTATGTAATAAAGATTTGTGACTTGGTTTTTTTATACACTCAAGAACGTATTTGGAACACACAGAATAACAATTACAATAAATTGCAGAATGAAAACTACTTATTATATACAAAATATATACTACATATATTTATGTCTGTACACGTATAAATATATACATTAACACAAATATATTGATTATATATATATATACATATATATATATATATATATTTACTAATGGCAACTAAACATGAAATGTGATCTTTTAAAGAAACAAAGAAGAAGAAAGAAAAATAATAATTGAACAAAGGTAGAAGGCAGAATTGGATAAAGGTAAAATGGAATTAAAGTAAAGCGAACTAGCAACAATCGATTACCAGATTACCATTGCAAGCAGGATAGTTAAACGTAATTTTAAATTGGTTCCATCTCGAGGCAAGCGTAAGAATATCTCCATTCAATAACGATAACACCAATAATACCCGACATCTAGCTAATAGTTGTTCAACAATAACAGATTTATCTCCATATACTTTTAAGGGCTGGCTATAATATACGGAAATTTGTTTTCTCATCACACTATCAAGATCACTATCACTACTATCTCACCTACCTGAGTTCCTCTTTCTCTATCTAACACTTGGATACCGACTCCAGCACCTTAACCTAACCACTCGTAGTACTAGAATTCAGTTCGCTCTCTTCGAAGCCTACGCAAAACTCACTCGATCACCCGAAAGTCGAATCTTTCCCGTACTCCAAATAAGAATGCCTAATAAGTTTCCGTCCATTATAATCAGACCTTAAATCTATGTGCAACGACAGAAGACGAAAGTGGAACAGTTGTAAAAGAATAACATAAAATTAACTAAAGTAAACAAGTTAAATAATAAACACACATACTCGTAGATTCTCAAACTAAACAAACAAAAACTCGTCGACATTTTAACAGTTACTAACATTTATTATAATAACGACAAAATGAGTAATACAATAAGCTGCAACATGATGGCAAACAAAAATAAACGATGAAGTTTGGTGTAAAAAAAGTAAATGTTCTTAAAATAAACAATTTTGTCAACAAAAAAATGACAAAAAAATATATTAAAATAAAACCAAAACCATAAAAATAAATGGAAATGAGAAATCCTAGTTACTAAGCAAACTAACTACAAACGTATAGACACTATAGAATCATTGTACCATAAGAGATTTCAGCGGAATTTTGTTCGATTTCGATTGATATCTCCACTAGTATGTGTAGACTGGCATGTAGCTCGATTACATGGCCGCGCATGTAGAATAGCACGAGTTTGTAAACTAGAAACGAAACTTTTATTTGCCTTAACATCAAACCAATATATACACCAATATATATACATTGATTTCGATGCGATCTGCGATCCTTCAAACTTTTGAATAGTTACGAATTGTTTCGAAAAGTAATTTCCCTTGACGCTTGTACATGGCGCTCCAAAAAGAAAACAAAACAAACGGAAACTAAATAATACCAGAAAATATTTCTGAATCGAAGGGGGAAATTGGATTAATGTAGTTATGTCTAGAGTCTCCTTCATTGTAAGTCATAGTTATTACTGTTAATTTTAATTTATATTTACACATATATATTAGATCATTATGATTATTAATTGTGAATATGATGTGATGTGTTTATTGAAAGAAAAAACAAAAACGAAACTGAAACAAAAACAAAAATACAATTACTGAATGTTGCAACGTAAAAAAAAAAACTAAATGTATTGCATCTCTGAAAGCAGAGTGAAGGGAAATTACAAGAAACCTTATCGGGAAAGTGAGGGAAAATCAATTTTACTCGAATTCAGATGGTAAAGTAAGCGTAAGGTTAAATTACCTATGATACTGTAAGTAGTTATTCATTTTTGTCAGGTGATATCAACGAATTTTTCGATATGTTCTTCAAGCAGGGCTCACTCTCTGCACTACCCTCCCTCCAATCCCTATATATTTCTATATTGTTTGTAATTGAGTTAAGTTTACGATATTATTTCTTCGTCTTTTGTCGTTTTTTGTTTTGTGATACTCGCGGAAAGAGAAGAAGTTGGAAGGAATAATTGTTGTTCGTTGTTTATATTTTGTGTTCATATATATTTTTGTAGTTTGTCTTATTTTTTATAAATATACATTGTATTAAACATATATTAAATATACATTAATGAACTAGTATATACAACTTAACTATACACATATACAAATAAAGATGAATTGGAATAATAGATTGTAAGGTATGGAGTTTTTGGCAAAAAGAAATCCACAAAAGTAAAACTGATCGAAAGAGAACAAGTTTTGGGTAACGACTCTGACGAATGATAATTGATAGCGAAGATACATATACTCCTAAATAAAGAAAAAAAAGCAAAACAAAATAAAACACAAAAAAATGAAAATTTTTTAAAAATATTTAATAAACAAATCATTATTACCTATTATTATTATTATATTTATTATTATAATGAAACAACAAATTTAGTTATTATTCATGTAAAGAACGTACCAGGAAGGCAAAGCAAAGCGAAAACAAATCTTGCGAAATGCAACAACAACAACGAGCATAAGAAAGTGAAAAGAAAAAATGATGAAAATGAATAAGAATCTGGCAAGTGAGAAAGATGATGAAGAATGAAATTATATTGATAAAGAAAATACAACATTTAAAGTTATTTAGCAGTAAATGGGAAAAAATTAAAAACAAAACATGAGAACAACAAACATCAATGAACAACAACAAAACAATGAAATACAATAAAACACAAGAAATAAATTACAAAACAAAAAAGTCCTTTTCTTTGGGGAATTTTCGGCTACTGGAGTTGGAGTATCTCTTATTAAAGGATTATGGAAATGGAGTGGAATGCAGCATATATTCCCGCATAAAATTCTCACATCCCAGATGCATTATTTCTGCTTAACCACAGAGAACCAGAAAACAAAAGGAGGCCAAGTCGACAAAGGGAACTTGGCTCAAATTTGCTTTCCCTTTTGCGGGGCGGGAAGGTGGAAAACTAAGCGTATGCATGCACACGTAAATTCCCCAAGTGCCAGTGCAGGAAAGCTGAAAAAAAGTTTAGGAAAAAAAAGGAAAAAACTAGGCGGGAGGAGCAAACGACATGAACCTGGCACATGGCAGTGAAAAATGTGCAAAAAAGTGAAAAAAGTGTGGGCGAAATGGAGCAAAGAAACTTTGCCACTGCCTGCAATTTTCCTCTGCATTTTTCCTTGCAAGTTGGCATCCTACCACCTCCTCAAACCACACCCACCCACTCACACACACAAACACACACACACACACACACACACGTGCGTATGGAATGGCACGTAAGTTGTCTATTTCACACACCAACGCGCATCGCATCGCTGGCAAGGAGCAAAGTGGAGAAAATGCCATCTGCAAGGGTCCTTCTTCGGGGACTCCCCTTTCGATGACTTGGTGGCCATATGGCGTCGTAACTATTGCAATTAGTTGGCAGCGGACACAAAATATTGCCCCCCAGCAACTCACTCAGGTGAGATAAAGTCTTCCGTGCCCCATCCTTTATTCTATAACAACGCCAAAGTGTAATTAATGGCTGCGGATTATTGATATCGAAAAAGGTGAAAATGGTCGAGTTGATAGTGCCACAATGTTGAAAACTGGCCACAGATTATTACTAAGGTGCTGAAATAGAATCCTTCTGGGTTTGCAGCGCAGCTAAAGTTATTTGAAGTATTTTGATAAGTGGGTCGGTAAGTTACCCATTAAACTGAGCTTAAAATGGTCTAGCTATGATATTAAAGGTTAAAATTTGAAGCACCACATACTTAAAACATTTTAAAGTTGAAGATCCGACCGGAAGATGTTTAAATTTGAAGTTACATTTACTTGAAACATTCTTAAGCCTAAGATGCGACTAATTATTTCCCACATAGCAAATTTCCTTAATATTCGCTACAGTTGTTCGCCAGTGAGTATGCCAATATTAACTTTCCGACAAGATCTGCATATTTTTGGAGCTATAACACCTGGCCATCCCATTTGCCTGCTGCTATCTGCCATTCTTTGGGGATTATCCCCCATATCTCGGTGGCTTCAATTGGCCGCACTATCAGTCCGGAGAACATCCATTAGGGCAAGTGGGGTTACACGGTCATGGCATACAAATTAACACAGAAATTGCTTTATTATCAGGCGACTCCCCTCTGCCACGCCCCTATCAGGGGGAGGAAGCCATTGACAATGTGTGTGTGCGATATGGATGTTGGATGTGCACGGGGTACTTGGAATGTACATATATAGTATGGGCGCAGGGCACTTTCGCATGATGTTGTTAATGATAATGCCGCTCCAAAGTGTCCTGCCTGTCAGTGAGTTGCCCACCCAAACCCTTTCTCCTGGAAGGACCCTCCCCTTTCCCCCCTCTCTTCTTGGATGTTGGCTAGCTGACGTTGATGAGACATGTGGTGCGGTTGTTGTTACTACCACCGCTGCTGCTGCTGGGCATCGTAAAAATCATTTCCCGTCGTACATAACACGTAACGTGGCGTTTATGTTTGCGTCTCGTTGTCGCTGACGATGTCCTTGCCACACACGCACACCCAGGACATGAAAATTTAATTGTAGCTTAAAGTGAGTTTAAGGGGAGCGGGAGAAAGCTCATTAAATTAATTTAATCACGTTAATTAAAAATTGCTCCGGCAACCGAGATCCGTTTGTTTTTAGTAATGTAAATGTAATAGTGTCAAGCAAAATATTTACACAGCACGTTCACCTTGCACACCTGAAGGCCCCCATTCGCTTGAAGGATATCCCATGGCATCCACACTTGTTGTTCTGCAATTTACGTGTCAATAAACGTCCTTGGGGAGATTAGTAATAATTTCACGGGTCCCTTCCCCAAAGGTTAAGAATATTAAAGCGATGGGTAATAGGGAACAACAGTGGTTAGGTTAACAGATTGTTGTAATCCTTACACAGAAAATTTATCGAGATTCTGATGTAATAAGTTATTATCTTCAATCTTAACGGCTTAAGTTAGAAAAATATTACACAAATATTTAGTTTATCATTTTTATGAACGAGATATTTTACATTTCTTACAAAACAATGTAAAACAAGAAAATAAAATAATTTCAAATTTACCCGAGGAATCCATTTTATATCGTGTTTCCAAAACTATATATATTACTTTCATTGCCAGCCAATACTTACATTACTTTAAAAAGGTTATGTGAAATTATTTTGTAAGCACGAATGAGAGAACCAAGAAATATTTCAAATATGTTAACATGTTTAAAGCCAAAGATTGCCATTCTAAAATTGCAATCCAGGCAACTGCAAACTATGCAAGCCTCGAAACTTTCGAGCCATCTTGAGATACAACCCCAAACTTGCATCGAATAATCCATCCTTATCTGCCACTGCAGACGCTTTTCATCGCTGCTTAATAAAAATTAACTGGTAATTATGTTTCAACTGGCGCAACGCCCAAGCAGAATGGGAAGTAAAAGTGCCCAAGTGGCCGCGACCACCGCAAACTTAATTTCTGCACTAACCAAACGCTTCAATTAACGAGAACAACAAGTTTTGGGGCAATGGCCAGGACCAGGACCACGACCACGACCACAAAAACGACTTCTTCCACCAGATCCTCAGACTCCCATGCACCACTAAATTTCGTTAAGTTTTAGGGAAACTTTTTTGGTAGCACAAACTTATTGCGAGCGTTGGAGGTTGAGGGCAATACCTTCTATTGCTCATGAAAAATTTAACCAGCCAGCGATGGGAGTCGAGAAACTTAAATTTTATTGCCTATAAAGACGCATTAACTTATGCCAAAGAGTGGGGGAGGAAGTGGATCTGGGTTTAAGCGGAAACGGAAACGGATTAGGAGGTGTAGGTGTAGGTGGAGGTGGAGGTGGAGGAGAAAAGTGGGGGACAATGGTGCGTGCGTAATTTATTCGCAAGGTGATGGTCTGAAAAATGCCAGCTCTTGCATAACAACGACAAACTCCAAACCAAGAGTACGGGTGGCATAAATTGAAGTTCGGGTTTTTTGGCCAACACCTGCCGTTTTTGTAGCTTTGCGGTTCCATTGTTCTGCGGCCGACAAAACTTTTCCCCATTGATCAGCACAAAAATGTGCTCCTAATTGAAATGTTGCCAAAGTAAATCTTTGCTCCGCCCCCCAAAAACCCTTAAGGTGCTTAATATGAGAGCGGCTTTTACAACTTTTTGATTGAGCTTATAGTTTGGATTGAGCCAAACCACTTTACTTAATAAGTTCCTCTAAAGTTATATACATAAATAAGTAAATGCTTGGGTAGCAAGGCTTAGAAGTGGGTTTATTACAGGGATCATTACGGAAAAGCTTAACCCAAGAATTTAAGGGTTCCATAGATGCACCCACAAAAAAAGTCAATCAAATGGCAATCTACTGCAACATCTTTAAGATTGGATATTTCCTTTTTTTTATTGAATAACAATAAAACAATTTTAAATTGTTAGACAACGTAACAAATATTAAAGAAAAGAAAATAATAGCTACTATCATTTCAATCCCTTCTACTTAATATTGGATTTAGATTTGCTACGATTCGCTTATTTTGCAATACAACGAAATTAAAATGAACAATTTCTTACAAATTCTGCCAAAATTAGAAGCAGAATTTTTCAAATTTTGTTATTTATCTGATATATAATAAATAACACAATCGTCTTAAGAGAAATACTATAAAAATTGTAAGGCTGTGAGAATGGGACAAACATTTTTGCACCAGGGAAATTTAATCATTTTTATACTGCACCTTGGGGCACTTTTACTTTTGCCACGGCACCTAACCTTTCGCCCCCCTTTCGAAAGCCCCATTGCAATATATAATTGCTGCCACCGCTTGCAACGTCTACACAACTTTGTCTGACCATAAATTTGCATTCCTGCTCCTTGGTTCCTTTTTCTCGCTTCTTACCTTTTTGCAGAGGAACTAGAAATATGGCCACTTGGTCTGGGGGAATGGGGGATGGAGCTCCCGGCAAAGGTGGACATAAAGTTTGCTTAGCAAAATTGCAGAGGCCGGATGTACATAAAAGTGCACATACAAGTATGGCTGATGGTGGGGGTTCTGATATATAACAAAAATGCATTGCGAATAAACAAGCGACCTGTGAGTAATGTGGTGTGATACGAGAATCGCACTGATTTAGTGCCCCAAATTTGCCGGGTCATTTGTTTTAGCCAACTGTCCCAGCGGACTTGAATTACCAAGCCAGACAGCGGGATATCCACCTAATTGCCAAAACTGAAGTAAGCTTCACATAAAACTCCCATAGTTGCGGGTCCAAACTGCAATTCAACCCCAATTATGAGCATAAAAATGTTCCCAAACTTAAATTTTAATCAGCAAGCCCTGGCAGGTTGAGCAAATTTTCTGTTGATTTTGTGAAATTTTCTCACCGCCAGCAGCTGAATCAAATGAAACGTAATGCACACGGTATGCAAGTTCCTCATTTTTTTTTTTTCGGCCCGTCTGAGCTGAATTGACTAAATTAACTGGGCAAAAAGTTTGTTTGCCCTTCAGACGTTTGCTTCACTGATTTTTGGTTTTAACCAGAAAAGGAGCCAGGGAGCTCAGGAGGATGCCGCGAAAGGTTAGATGGTGCACAAAGGACTCGCGCTCAAATATTTGATTTTTGCTGAAATTATGCAACGCTGCATTAGGTAATCGCCGAAATGCACAAATGCGTTTTCAGCCACAGTGAAGCAAAGTTAAAAGGTCAGCCAATTTGATTTCTGTACATGTAAATAAATACCTTTAGGTACCGTTTAACTAAAACATTTGATTTAAATGTTCGCTTAGTTTTAGTCCAAATTGTAGAAAATATATAGTTCTTTATCTATTGTCAGAGATAGTTTTTATTATTATTCTTTCTGTCTGTGTCTGTGTCGACTAGCCAAAATAAACCTGCAAAAAAAGGTCAAAGGTGACCAAGGACCCCACATGGAGTCTTGCATAAACGGCAACAAAGAGGTAGGGTGAAAAAGTCCAAAGCCAGGCAGATGTAATGCAACCAAATTCCGTTGACACATTCAATCGGAGCCGCAGAAGGACTCAAAGTAATTCATGGGCTTGGCTCGGAGTCATTGAAACTCTGCAGTCTCTGCGGGACCCCCGGGCAGCAACAACATTTCGGCAATGCAAAAGTACCTGGAGTTGGAGGCGGAGGACAGTACTTTGCATAAAATATTGAGATTCCGTGTTGAGCGGCACTTAATGCAAATGCGGTCGAAGGTTGTCAGCAGGAGCAGGGGTCAATAATGGCAGCACGAGATTAAGAAGGAAGAGAGGGACTTATGTCAAACAGAATGGTGTTTCATTTTATCAATAAATAAAGCAGTAATAAATACATATTTACATAGATACATATATGAAATGAAACAATGTAAGACAGAAAATCCTACTAAAGAGATTACTAACTGTACAAAAAACGCAAATGTAAATTTAAAAAAAAAATAAATGTAGAGTACATAAAATTGTGCAACAATAAATTGTATTTAAAGGTAAAATACCTTCAAAATTCACTTACCTCTGCTCTAATCATTTTTATATTTCCAGTCTTGGAGTTCTCTTTACATTTTCTTCTTTGTGTACATTTTTTGTTCTCTCCTTTTGAAATTCACCTTATTATTTGTCAATCATGGCTTTATATACACGCACACATACAATTACAAGGACGTGAGTGTGGGTGGACAATCACATTTCGGTGCTCTTTGTAAAAAAAACGCCGACTTACGCCATTTAAACGAAAAATATCGGATAAAACTGATTACAATGGCTTGCGATCACTTGGCATTTACACATTTGACTAACCAGAACGGGCTAAAATGTAAATAAATTATTTAACTAACGCGGTACAGATGCTATTGTTTCCCGATGCACGCGAAGGAAGAATGCGTAATGAGAGAAAAAGCTTTGAACGATCCGCTCTTAAAAGCTTTTATATTTTTCTCTCTTTATCTGTTTTTCATTTTCTCCGCTCAAAGTTAGTTTTAGTTGAACAAAAAAGAGAATACATAAACATCAAAAGTAAAAATATAAATAAAAATTAAATATAATAAATGTAACTTAAATCTGTTTAATTAGAAAAATTCCATCCTTTATAGTATTAATATACCTTAAAAGATCGAGATGATTTTGTTTATTTTACTTTATATGATTTTGCCAAAATTATTCAGGAAAAGATCGTGATTATTTTGCTTATGTTCAAAACGATAACCAAAAGTTAAAAAGAATACCAATTTTAATAAACTGGCGCGGTAGTTTTGGTTTGCTATTTTAATTTGTGGAAATTAGCCAGACGAAATTGCACAACAGAGGGCGGAGTTGGGCTGCCAATTATTGGGAATAATTTCGAGGCCAGACTGGGTCAACTGGATCAACCAGTGACCTCCGGCGGGAAGTTCGAGAGTCAAGCGCTGGCTCGACTTTCTCGTGTAGCTGGAAAATGAAAACAAGACTTTTGCCTTTCGAACTCTTTCATGTGCAACAACTGCAGCTTGTCAGCCGCACACACACACTTGTGCAGATGCAGATACTTTACATATGTACGTATCCAAAAGCAGCAGCTGGTGCATCTACATTTCTGTAATCTGAACGCCTCGTCCCCAATTTCATCCTTAACGTGCAGGATGGGTCCTCAGCTCGATTCCGGTGCTGATCCTGTTCAGCGGCTGTGGCAAATGTGTTTGCATTTCAGGTGTCAACTGCAAAAACACATCCAGCTTTGTTGCAATAACAAACAACATAGTGTAGCCAATCCTGACCCCACTTCCATGCCCACATCCACATCCACATCCACATCCACTTTCCTCCACTCCTGCTCCTGGCAGCATTTCAAATACAATGAAAACATTTTACTTAACAGCCAACAAGAAATGCGAAAACGAGCTGAATTTCTGGACACAAAACAAAGCCAACGACGAGAGGAAAGCAATTTTTGTCGGAGTTTTCATTTCGAGAGGTTGAGAGGTCTTCTGGTTGGGATTACGGATTTGTAAAATCAATGCGAAATGTTTCTACATTTTACAATTTTCGATTCGAAATTTTGCCAAAAACATCTTTTTTGATAGAAATGTAAGCCCGAAACAGACAAACTATTTTGAATGATTTGGCAAAATGATTTCAAACTGTGTAAACAGCAACTTACAGATTTGAATAGAGAACAAATCAAATTTTACAAATTGATTTTCGCACTCCGCAAGAAAGGAGTTTATATCTGAGATTCGTGTAAATTAGAACTATGATTTTAATATAATTACTTTAAATACCTTAAAATATATAATATATATTGTGATTACCAATCAAATACAAATTAGACGGCATTCAAACAGTCATAATAAATTAAATATATTTAACTTAAAAATATTTGCATTGATTTTAATACAATAATTAATACAAAACTAAATAATAGAAACAAGCAAAAAATATTTAATTATTAAATTTAAATTTATAGCAAAATCCATTAATATAAATCGCACAGAATTTAAGCTATTATAATTATTTGATAAAACGATTTCCAAACTCTGCTGCGCAAACTGAACTGCAATTATCTGGCTAAACTGTAAACAAAATAAATTCACCGAGCAGCTGTGACATGCAACAAAATTAATTACCACCGCCCAGCGGGTGGAAAAAGACGTGAAGAAGTTGCAGTTGGAAAATAAGTGGAAGTATAGACCTTCAACCCAAGTCAAGTCGGGCGGGCGAAAAACAAAATAAAAATCAGTTTGAAAATGGCGACAAAATTGCAATGGTGGAAAATAAATTCGGGCTGGCTAGGGTCGCCTTGAAGTATGCCATGAATTTGGGCATTAAGCCACCACCCACTGGCATCAGCCCCATTTTCCTAGACAATTTGAGGCAATCATGCACTCGTTAATCTTGCTCAAGGGCCGAAAATTAATAGTTAACCTGGCCCAAAACCTCCTCTCTCTCTCTCTATCTCCTGTAAAAAAAGAAAAATGTGCTGGCGAGCAAATTAAACTCGTTCTAAATACATTACGATGGCTTTGAGGGGGTGTCCTGTTCAAGGAGCTGGCCGAACGAAAAGACAAACAAACAGGAGCCCTGGGTGACAGACTGGGCGGCAGACAGACAAACGGACGAACGGACAGAGAGACAGACGCTCGAGCAGTCGGGCAACAACAAGAGCTAAACAAGATTAATTATACCTGAAAAGCCAAAGTCAGTTTAGACCAAGTCGTGGCCTTTTGACTTTTCCAAGCAGGCAGCGACGCCGACGTCGAGTCCTTGTCGTTGCCCTCGAGCGTCATTTAGTGTGGAAAGCGGCAGGAAAAAGGTGCAAGTGGAAAGCGGGTGGAAGAGCTGGACAACTGAGCTATTTTCTAGACAAATCTGGATCAAGAATATACCCAGGCAAAGAAAACAAAACGAATACTTGTATGTCAAGGAAAAGTTTGTTTTTATGAAAACAATTTTATTAATAAAAAAAACCTATTTATCAACTATTTCTATTTAAGAACGCTGCCTTAGATATAGTAATGTCAAGTAAAGAAACCAGGATATAGAAAAACTTTAATACAAATCAAGTAACATAAACAATTTGTTTTAAAACGGGCTCAAAAAAAAGAGCTTGGAATTAAACAAATTTACAAATAGAACTATAATTTTTCAGGGTAATTTTGATTTTTGACTATTTTTTATATATTTATTTACAATTAGATCATTTACTTTGTAAATTATAAAATATAAGGATGCAACTTAAGTTTTTTATTTTGTTTTTTCGATAAATAACATATTTTAAATTATAAATTGTAAAGCTAGCTATTTTTAACCGATTATTTCGATCATTATTTAATCATTATTTGTCATCTCTCTGGAATCCTGGACTCCAGGTTCGTCTTTTGTTTACTCGCCGTGCTTTTGCTGCTGTTGCTGTTATTGTTGCTTAAACGCTCGGAAAAACGGGTAGCAGATAAAACGCAGCTGAAGCTGAAGAAGTGTCGTCTGTGTTTGCCCAAGGAAGGCTACAAAAAAAGCGACACTTGAGCCAGGTGAGATGGCCAAATGACATAAAACAGAGTGTTGAAAAACAGGGAGCTAAAACATTGCGGTGCCGGAAATTCAGCTTGGATTTGCTTACCTTCCGATTGATTGGATTAAATTGAAAGTAAAGGAGTTTATTGATATACAGATGGGTAAAAGGAAATGGTTTGGGATAAGATTTTGTGATACCTAAAAATAGATTTTCAAAATCTTTTTAAAATTAAAAAAATCTCTAGAGTCTGAAAATATGTACATTGAAAAAAGAACGAATTTTACGAATGTACGAATTTTAAGTAACACCAAAACTGTAATGATTTTTGTGGCACCCGCCTAAGAATTCATTTTAAAAGCCCTTAATGGAAATCCTGTTCATTTTCCGCTTTGCAAAAGTTATGCAAACTTTCTCCGGGCAATATGTTTGCTTTCTATCGATTACAATTTGCATCCGTAATCGATTGCTGATTTACATTGATGTATTTGAAAGTTTGCCGGCGATTTGATTGACCTCAGTCCTGCTCCTGTTAACGAAGCCTGTCAATCCATTATGCTCACCCCACACACACAGCCACACTTAACCCCACAATGCCGACCGGGATTGTGCCTTGGGACAGGGAAACATTCCACCGTCGCATCAGGTGGAGACCTGGTCCAAAGTGCGTCAAAACTAATGGCCAACGACAACAAAGTAAATGAAGCATGGCTCCCGGGGCCAGGACAAAACCAACAGGGCAGGCCAAAGAGGTCAGGACATGTGAGAGCCGTCAGCCATTGCTCCCGTCCCATTCTGCCCTCTCCTTTCTATTTTCCAGAATGTCCAGAGATCCTGACCCCCCTGGTGTCCTGATGTCCTCCTGTCCTGGCTCGTAATAGGCAAAATGAAAAATCTATAGAGTTAAATGAGTGAAAATCAGGAAAATGCATTAATGAATGAATGACAGCAGGCACTGTCAACAGCAGGAGCAGCATCCCTCTGTCCACTTCCCGTCCTGCCAGTCGTCCTTTTTTCACATCAGCTGGGGCCGCAGGACTTTCAGAGCGTACGTGAGCATTTTGATCGAAGGTGTGTGCGTTAAGGGAGGTGTTTCACTGGAAAATATCGTTTTCTGTTTCAAACAAATATATATATATGAGAAGTTAAAAATGTTAACTTCATCATATCTCGAATCTTAGGTACAATTATTTATTTAGAATGCATGCGGAAACGTGGGAAAAATTCTTTAACTTAAAAGGTATTTATTATATAATTATAACTATATTTTTCTCAGTATCGGGTGTATGAAACACCGACACTAAAGAAAGTGCAATAACACCCACAATCGTTGTTGCACAAGGCTGCGTCACATTTACCAAGTATTTAATCTCATCCTTTACTTTATCAGATTAAATCTAGTTATTTTATAATTATAACTATATTTTTCTCAGTGTCTGTGATGCGTCCCCCTGTTATCCTGGATGGACAGGTCAGGCTGGAGTTGTGCTCCCTGCTGAGGCTGCCTCGTTGGATGTCTTATTTATGAATGAACACACGCGGGAGGTGGTATGTAGGTACATATGGACTTGGGGATTGGGGATGGGTTTGGCTATACGGCTATATGGCCATATGGCTGTGGGGTCGGGAGCGGAGCTACTGGTAATGCTGATGGGCTTAGTGTGCTCTTCAGAAGGTATGATAACCGAAGTTCAACACGTACGCAACTAGTCCACGTCCGCTCATCCGGGTCCGTTGTGTTGGCATTCCTAATAGCCCGGCATCCAAACAGTTGCAGCTTCCCCAGCGGATGGTGCATTCCCCCACTGACAGTTGATGCCCGGCAGTCACTTGTTAGCCTCGTAATGGTTCTATTTTCGGGAAATACCAATCCTACAGCCTGGTCTTGGATAACTCGGCAAGTTGTGGCAACGCTGCCTCCGAAAACCAATCGAGCATACTTCGAGTGCCTCCTGTTGTGCCCCAATCATTTATACCAACCTCGGTTTTCCAATTGCACATGCACCACCACCTGACCCCTGCCCCTTGTGGGTACACTAACGAAAGACGACTTGTCTTGTCAAAAGTGTAAATACGGAAAACCATCTTTTGTCGAAAAATAACAAATCCTTTTATCTTTTCTTAGTCCATTTAGCTAAAATGTAAAATAAACAAATGTGGTTTTTTATATCTTCTTTTTTTTTAAATAAGAGTATTTACCATTTGGTTCAAAATGCACAAATTAAATTATCTTAATACTAAAAGCAAACGGCATTTTAAAATCCAATTGGAAAGAGATGGAATTTATATTTAAAATATGGAAAACAAACTTAAGTTAAAAAAACTACAAAACTTATAATTTTTTATAGACCAACTGGCAGTTAGTTACAAAAATAATCAAATGTTTTTTTTTTGCAAGTCTTTTATTTGTTTGTTCAAAGCGCTACAAGATTTTTTGGAAACAATCTAAGAAATAAATATCTAATTCTTGTTGTTTAAAATTTATACCTTTTTTTCATGCCAATAAATAATGAATATAAAAAATACTGTTTGAAATGAATGGAATAAATAACATACCAAAAACAAATAAAGTAAACTTTTTATTTTATTCAAAAATAATGGAATACATCATGACTGAAAAAAAATTAGTAGTTCAAAGAGTTTTAAAAAAAATGTTTCTTAAATATCTTAAATAACATCTCACTACAAGCTTGTTTTTAATTATAATATCCGATTTGTAATATTGTGTGAAGACTAATGGCCAATTTAACTTAATAGCATTTGTCGAGTGTAGGACGACCCGCAGTGCAGCAAACATTTTTCGCCTATGAAAACGTTGTCGCATATTAACGTAATTAGTTCATGCGCCCCAAAGAACTTTGGCCCAGTCGACTGCAACTGCTGACCCTGTCTGTCCGCCCCCCTTGACCCCTCGCCCCTTGCCCCATACCCATTTCCCCATCCACCATCCACCCTCCACCATTTCACCCCTCATGTGTTTGCGGTGTTTGGGAATTGTGGCCGGAATGATGATGTCCAGGACCCTGGCCATTAAGCCCTGCCCGATGAGCAGCCGTTGCGTGCGTGTTTTACATACGAATATGGCTAGCACCGACTGGCCAAAAACAGTACAGTGCGGGCCAGGGCTGTTAATTGAAACGTGATTGTGCCGTAGGTTTGGGTTGGTGGGTTGCTTTCTGAGAGGGGGGTTGGCTTAGGCGCTTCCTTTTTTGACACTTGCAATTGCAATTGTCATGTGCCCCAGTCCACCAACTCTGAATGGAAACGAAAATAGTTTCGCATTTAAATTTGCAGCAATATAATTTAGTTTATGCTTTTGGGGTTTGGAGAATTGAATTTGCACGCATGCACAATTGATTTTGAATGCAAAGTGGCTTTGATATCGAGTGCATTATTAATTTGCCACACACGCACACACAAAAGGAGGAACACACACGCACGTCCAGATGTCCTTTAGTCGCCATCCTTGGGCAGAAAACCCCCTTTATCAAACCACCCACTTACCCACTCACCCAAGCCCGGAAATATGTATTGGTTTTTCACTTTCGCAAAAACCCCCGACATTGATACTCGTCCGCCCGATGATGATGATACTGGCATGCGAGAAAGAGAATTTTAAATGGCCATTTAATGTGATTAAGCCGGAGTCCTAGGGCATCAGGTCTGCTCCTGCATTTTCCAATTTCTTATCGGCGCCTGCACTTGTGGTTCCCTAATTAGAGTTCTAATACGGGGATGGGGAAGTTCTGATTCCGGGTCATGTGATTATCGTAAGTCTCACTGAAGTGCTGGAAGAAACCGTAATAGAATTGTGCGCATTAACGCATTAACCTGAGGAGAGGTTGGGCTTTAATTTAGCAGATTGGATGGGCGATTATTTGCATTTGTTTGCTTAAGTTTTCACAGAAGAGGATATAATGCAATTGAACTATTTACTTCTTATTAAGCTAGTTTTGACAGATTTCAATTTTGAAAAAGGGTTTTGATACCTACCTTCTCTACGAAGACATAAAAATAATACGATACTTAGTTTGCCAGGATATTTAAGCGTTAACGCATTTACAAAATTTACAAAATATCTTTGCACATTTTTCCACAAGACCCAATTTTCAATTAAAATAAAAAAGAAAATTAGAGCTCAGTTCCAAAACTAGACCATAAATATTTGGTGCTCATAAGATAATTTTTGGATATTTTTATCTTTAATCGTGCATTGTATGCCATTGGTTTAGTTGTGGCATTTCCATTTGTTAAGATTTGCAGGTCAATGCAATGTACAAAAAATAAATACCCTCAAGTTTTGTAAATCATAACAAGGTCGTTATTTTATTCAATATTAAATTCTTAATCTGCCACTTATTGCAATTTAAGCACTTCATGCCTAAACAATTACTTGCACTAAGATGAAGATCCTCCCGCGTTCGAAACAAATGAAATCGATAAGCTGAACACGGCTAGACTCTGCTTTTCCGGAGGAAAACCCAAGTAGATTGCACACCCTTTTGTCCGCCCCAAAAGACAAGCCCGTCAAGAAATTGAGGCTATGTCATTTGTTTAGTTTGTTGGCTCAATTATTTAGTAGCAACCGGGCAGACCGAACGCACCGAATCGAGGCCTTTCGAGACAGGACTCTCTGTACGCAAAGGCACGTGTGTGTGTGAATGTCCTTGCGGTGTTTATGCAATTACATAAATTCTCTGTGTGACAATTTCGATTTGGGTTTTCTTTTATTCAAATTATGCCTTCAAGTCCATCAGGGCCCAACACACTTGAGCTCTCTGCTATAAAATATTTATTGCCGGCAAATAAATCCCACACACTGACACGAGCAGACGTCGTTATGGTAATTAATTTCAATCCAACACGAGACCTGGCATAATCTTATTTATGCGACTTGTGTGTGGGCAGTGGGATTTGGCATTTCTGATTTAGCATTTAGCATTTACCACTTCGGATTTTGCACTTTTCATTTTTCCCCTATGTTTCTTACTAATTGATGGGCCAAGAAAAAGATATGTCAATCTCTTACCTTATTCTCGACCGCAACAAAATCAATTGCCTGTCCAAGGGGCCTGGCCAATATTTGAGCTGCTGCTGCTGCTGCTGCTGCTCATGCAAAATTTAATTTTAATTTCTAGTGAGCAAATATTGCAAAAGTGAGAACAAGCCAATTTCCTTTCACAGCATTCGGGCGGTATACACATTTTAACCACTTGACTGCACTGCGGCTACGACTTGAGCTTAAATGCGGCCAGAAGTCAAACACTGGCTAAGTTTTCGGCCCTGCCTGCTCCTCCCTCTGGATTTCCCTCGACTAGTCTCCCCAAATACTAGTGTGTTTCTGTCAATTGACATGCAGACCTTGCCTGGCAGCCGTAAATCGGCATAAATAATTCATTATTGCCGCCTCGTTGCGCATAAATCAAGTCACTGGCCCTGGCCCGCACACAAGCAGTTCAGGCCTAAACGCATTTAAAGAGCCAGAAACCGAAAAAAAAACATATGGTAAAAATAAAAAAGTACAAAAAATGTACTTGGAGATGCCGGGGATTGAACCCGGGGCCTCTCACATGCAAAGCGAGCGCTCTACCACTGAGCTACATCCCCGATGGGAAACTGCCTCGCCAAAATGCATTTTCCACTGGCTACAAGGGATGCAAAAGAATTAAAGGTGCATCAGGAAGAAAAGGATAAAGGAGCAAAAGGGGGTTGTTAAAAGGAAATCACAGGTAAAAATTAATAGTTTTATATGTACAATAAAATAGACAACGTCTTATTCTTAAGTTTGTTTGTTACTTTCTTGGTTGAATTCTACAAACTTATTAAGTTATTATAAATAACTAAGTCGGAGTGATTACTGCTACTAACTATTTTTTTGTGCCTCAAAGTTTAAACACAACCTTTTACTTTGAAATGTCTGCTTATTCTAGTTTATTACCCTAAATGAAACAAAGATTTGCTTACAATAATTTGCTAGTCTACATAGTTAACATAAATTTGTATTTAAAATGTAATAAAACTGTTATTTACCTTAACGTTCTTACAAAAACAAACAAACAAATTACTAATCTAACGCTGCGTCACCATTAAATTTCATTTTGCCCAGCAACCACCAGCCACTTATTTTTATAGACATTTTGCCCGCAAGTCGAACATCGGGGATGTAGCTCAGTGGTAGAGCGCTCGCTTTGCATGTGAGAGGCCCCGGGTTCAATCCCCGGCATCTCCAAGTACTTTTTTTTCTCTTTTTTTTTACTACGATCAGTTGCATGATATACGTATTTTTTTTTTCCTCCACCACTATTCTGAAGCGATGCTTTGCGGTACTTTGTCTCTATTGTCTCGCCGATTTTCAGCCCGCTTCGCACTGAAAAAAGCCGCACATGATCATCGGTTGAAAATGATTCCGATTCTGAGATCACAAAACCAAAAAAAAATCGATTCGCTTCTTCGTAAAATCGATAAAGTGATCCATGTGAGTAGCAGGCGATCAGGAATGAACAGCAAGTTTCGTACCGCTCGCACATTTTCTATACGCCCGCATGATCGTTTCGTTTCAAAACTATAAAATGATGAGTGTGAGCAAGATGGCCAGCTGCTGTGAGTGAGATGGCAGTACGCAGAGAACCGTGACCAAGCAAACGCAAACATATATGTATGTATACATATATGCCGGCTAATTACGTATGTGTGATATTTTATTTTTTATTTCCCCAGCGGTGTGCGCGTTTTTTGTTTGAGAGTTGAATTGAATCGGTTCCGTTGGCTTTCTGAGTTTTTCTGGTCGCCTGGTCGCTTGCTTAAGAAGATTGAACGATTTTTGCACGGTTTGGGGTTTTTTTAAAAGTTCATTTGAATTTCCAGTTTCGATAAGTAGAATTCGACAAAAGATGAGGGGAATTTCTCATCGAACAAGCAGGAATTTTTAACCCTTATATTGGAGATTTTTCAATATCTATTCTGAGCTCTTCCATTTAGTTTCCCCCTTCATGGCAAACGCAATTTAAATCATTTATTACGAAAACCCGCTGTAGGATTAAAGAAAACTTTTTTATTACAGTTGCCTGCCCGGAAACTTTTGGCAAAATCCCACGACA
This sequence comes from Drosophila gunungcola, assembly GCF_025200985.1. Classification (NCBI taxonomy): domain Eukaryota; kingdom Metazoa; phylum Arthropoda; class Insecta; order Diptera; family Drosophilidae; genus Drosophila; species Drosophila gunungcola. The sequence continues at coordinate 1,042,018 of NW_026453167.1, read as the reverse complement.
GGCCAACCTGCATTTGCACCTTCTTTTCTTTGTTTTTGTTGATTTTTCTTCTTTTTTTTTGTGCATATAAATTTGTTGCCTAATCCGGCGACGCTTTCTCAGGGAGTTGCATTAAATGCCGCACCATTTGCTATAAATATTCATGCAAATGGGCAGAGGTCTAAGAAAGCAGCGCCACCACCAGAGATAAACAGGAAATCGAAAAACAGAGCAGGTGACGCCCTTCGCTCGGCCTTAATTAAATGTAAAGGAGTTGCGCTTTAAATGCAATTACCCTGCTTTAAGTGGGAACTTATTAGCAATTTCATAATTGCCGGCACTACTTCTGTCTATTCGCCTTTGCCATTCCAAGAGTTGGCGGGTCCAACTTTTTCAAAAACTAATTAAAACGATAAGACCCAGCGAAATGTCATCAAGAAGTCCCCAAAAACGGCAACATAACACTGGAGGAAAAAAGGGACAATTAAAATTAAATAAAAAAAACTGTATAAATTAATTTTGTTTAAATGTAATTATTTAGTGTTACACTTTTAGTCCCATTTTATTATTGTTAACGATTCGATTCTAGAGACCTTATTAATTGTTAATATCCCTACACTCAAAATAAACAATACCATTGAAACGAAAGGGTTTTATTTTGAAAAACTAAGTTATTTTATTGTATTTTCTATTGATTTGGGACGACACCTTTCGTTTTTTTTTCTGTACAACTTGCCGGTGGAACTTCGACTATTATTCTCTTGCGATGTTTATCTAAAGATCGGGCCAAATTTGCATTAGCACACGGCTTTTGTTTGTCTCCCACACATGAAGTGAAACGAGTGGGCGGAGGGGCGGTGAAAGTCAATTTACTTGAATGGCCAGGCGGAAATTAAATAAATTCCATGAGCAGACGTCAGGTGAGCCAGGCCGAAAATGACAGTTGTCAGCTGTCAAAAAGCAGGGACAAAAGTACAGTTTGACCACATGTCCATAAGCTTAAAATGTTACCAACTCACCCACCCACATTTTGATTATTAGATCAATAGCTTAGATTCGCTTTGCTTGGTATTTACCAAGGTTTCATTACATTTTCTGGGAGCTCGTTACGAGATGGCATCGGATTTCGGTTGCACTGTTAGCAAATAAAAAGGGAAATGCAGTACCCATGAATCCCATTCTCGGTCATCCTGATTGATTTCCATACAGGTAAGGCACTGGCTTGGAAACAACGTTGGACACTGCTGATAAGCAGCCAGACAATGGTCATTAAAGCCGTTCCAAAGTGAAGACAATGGAGAGCTTTAAATCGAAAGCATTATGTGATGGGCAAAAATAATGTATTCCCGAAGGGTGATTGGCACATATGTAACTATAAGTAATAAAGTACTTTTTTAGGGGTGCTTCAAAATGTTTTAAAAAGTCGATATTAATTAACTAAATTTAGTTTATGGAAAATCGATTCTAATTAAATTAATTTAATTTGATAATTAATTTTGCATAGATCTCTGCTTTTATTGGATTTTTAGTAAAGTCGTATTTTTCTTGGCAGAAAAACAGAAACATATAAGAATTTTCAAAACATTGTACATTTAATTTGATAACTACAAGTTAAATCGTATCATATTATTACGTTTAATAAAATATTAAGAATAAAAAGCTTCCGTTGGCTTATTTAGCCAAAAGACTGCAAAAATGCTGTATACATTTTTGTTCAGTTGGTCTTAACAACCTTAAAGTAATTTAATATCAGGTAATAAGTTGTAATAGAGCTATCAAAGAGATGTACACAAACGTTTAGATAAACCAATTCCTGGTAGTAAATTCTAATATGCTTCCCGGGATCTAATTATAAATATTTTAATCTTTTCGATTTAGACTACCGATCAAACTTATTGATAGAGAGCTCCTTTCGTTTTGGGGAACCCACCACATTGATCCCGCCACTTTCGGGTATTTTTCTGGACACCCCAAGAGTATGCAATAGATATATAAAAAACGATCGGGCTTTTTTTACCTGGTGACTGGAGGAGTTCGGGTTTTGGGTCTCACCTGCGGACGCTTCAGCGGTCGAAATCAGTTACGATTTGCCCGCGAAAGCGTTAACAACGTCCAACGGATAATAATATTTATAGAAATAATACCAGAAAGATATAGCTCCCTCTCTCTCTCCCTCACTCTTTTTCGCCTGTCAACAGTTATTTTAGACGAGCGATTTTTGTGTGACTTTTTCGTGGGCTCGCTTTCGATTTTTCGTCGTTCGGCTGCTCTTCGGTTTTTTTGCTGTTACAGCTCCTTCATTAAGAGATAAGTAAGGCTTAAAAATAACAACAGCGCGTGTGTGTGTGTGTGTAACTGCGTTTGCATACGAGGAAAAAAAGCAAGAGAGTGCAACAGCAACACAACTGCAGCAACAACTTCAGCAACAACTTCAGCAACACCAGCAACTTAACAACTCAACAGCAACAACAAACTGAAATTCAACATTAACAATAGCATTTGAAAGGGAATTTTTTCTATTTGTTTTAGCGGTAAGTCGAGAAATGAAATTTGCAGCCTTGAGACAGTTTTAAAACCACTGAACTTGAGAGAGAAATGCCAGTAGAATATCAATTGACTCCATTGGAATTCCTGTTTCGATTGAGTTCCCCAGCAACGTGCTAAACATAAATATTGCAAAAAGAAAAAAAATACAAAAATAACATTAAATAATTGCCATGATTTAACAAAGTTAATAAAAGTCCATTTCATTTATTAGCCATCCCAATTGAAAGCCATAAAAACAGCATTTTCAATAACTGAAATTAAATAAACAATTTTACACACGCAAAGCGATCCGGAATGGAAAAGAGAAGGCGCTTAGGCGAGAGGAAAGAGAGGCTGCAATCAGCCTTAACGATTACACCGCAAAAAAAGGGTATTTTTTGAGGCATTTATTAACAGTTTGTTTGCTCAAATGAAATGCTTATATCAAGCAGTAAAAAAATTAATTTTAATGAGTAATAACGTTATATTTATTTGGGATACAAAACAATCATTTTAGGAACCACCAGAAACAAATTTACAGTAACTTAACTTTTATTAAAAAAGCTATTACCAACTGTTTTTTTTTTTTTTGATTAATAATTAAAAGATATTATATGCGCAAAACTATTAAAGATAAGAAGCTTTATGCTTAAAAAAATTTGATATAAAAAGTTGTTTTCTGTGGACCCAAGCTGAATAAATAGACTAAATAAACCAAATTCAAATACGTTTTATTGCGTACCGCTAAATGTTTTGCCCTGTTAACTGTTTTTGGCTGCACTAACATCCACACCGCCTTACATAATAATTGTTTTGATTTATTTCCCCCTCTCGCTCGCACGCTCTTGCCCCCTCTCTTTCGATCGCATTGCATAAGGCTGTTTTCAAATGCGACATGCATGCGATTTTGTCTCTTTTTTTCTTTTCGCTTATCGGAGGGGTCTCTTTTTTAAGCGCTATTCATAATTCGCTTTCAGTTTGGCATTTTCTTCTTCTTCTTCTTGGCAGTTAAGCACTCCCCAGAAACACCTCCCTGAAAAACCCCCAAACCCCACCCTCCTCGAAAAACCCATTCCCCTTGGGGTTTCGACCAAGTGACAACTCTGGTATTCCAGCTATGTCCCAAAGCAGGTTTCTTTGATGGTTTTTTTTCTTTATTTAGTCTTTTTCTCTGTTTTTGTTTAGACTTTGCTTTTATTTTTTTAATTCACCGGTTTACTTCACCTGAGCTGCTTGGTTGTGCATTTTTGTCGCGTGTGTTTCTGGTTTTTCAGAGTGTTTTTGTGGGTTTTTCTGTGGCACTTGCCACGATTTAGATCCAAATCTTCTGCGTTCTGCGCTTGTCACTAGCTATGCTAATTCGATTAATGTCTGCGGCTTCGGTATTTAGCGAGCGGGTTTTGCATTTAACGCAACCACAGACCATCGCTTTTTGACACATTTCGCGGATGGAAAGATCTTGGGAAAGATCATTGAAGAAGATGTCTAGAACACAGCCAGTTAATAAAAATGGATTGGCCCAGAATTTCTGGAATTCTTCTTATTTTGCGCTGTTATTTTTAGGTTCGTTTAGCTTTGTCTATAAAAAGTGACCTGTACCTAATCTTAAAACAAAGATCCAAAAGTTTCCCATGAAAGGATTAATTCTACATAACACCTTTTTTTTTTTGCAAATTTCCCAGAACTTATTCAATCTTAAAATTTGGGGTGAAAAGAAGACAGATCATGATAGATACAACTATGACAACTAATTTTTCTCCAGAATTCCCCCATCGAGACGTTTTAATAAATTACGTGATTAGATACCACAGATCTCGATTTCAATATATCATTTTTATTTTGCCCCTGCAAACAGCTGATTTTGAAGGCCAAAAGTGATCGTGATCGCTTTGATCGCCTTTTCGAATTCGAAGCCTTGAGTGCTGAATGAAATTTTAAGCGAAAATAGACAATGATAACCGTTTGGCTTCCATAGAATTCGCAAACTTCGTACCTATTTATCATATTTAGGCGAAAATCAAGTCGTGACTCATGAGGTTCCCACATCCATTCATTTGCATTTTGAATGGCATGCGAAAATTTTCACAATTGCAGTGTCTATGCACAATGGATGCTACCTGAATGTACTGTATATATAGTATTTTAGCTTTTGCAAAAGTTTCTTATAACTTTGATATGAGTGTATTGGCAAAGCAGAAATTTGCACACTTGGACGGCGCATTGTTTGTGCATTATTATTACTTCTACTTAAGCTGGCGATCATCATTTTTTCTAAACGTTAATTTATAATATTCTCAAGGTCTTCGCTTAACTGAGAAAACGTTTGACGCATTAAAAAAACAAAAGCTGTACTCTCCCGAAACCAGCAAGTTAATTTATGAAACCGAAGCTTAGAAATTTTACTTTTCGCTTTTGATAAACTTTCGAAAAATAAACAAGACAAAATATAATGGTATAAATTATACAAAATATGTGCCTTATTAAATGGATGGGGCGAACGAACGAAAACGAAAGCCCCAATCCCGGTCGGAGTTTCAGTCTGAGTCTAAGTCTGGGATCTCTCACAAAAATGTTTTACTTTTCCTACTCCCTTTTTTTGTTTGGCTGCTCGGACAAAAGACCCAAACAAGATTCAACAGCCGAAGAAACGCCTAAAAACAGCAGCAGCAGCAGCAACGAAACAAGTACAAAGCCAAAGATATTTCAAAAGGCCAGCACAAAGCAGCCAGCGGAGAGAAGACCAGACCGGGTGAAGCCAAAAACAGGTTCTAGAATCAATTTTTATTTTCTCAAGCTCAACCAAAAAATAACTACAGAAACAGAATAAAACGAAATCCAAGACGCAACAGGAAAGGAATTGGTTTCTCATTTGGCCGAAATTTTGATGCTCTAATTACTAAGATAGATTTTATTGCTTGAAATTATTACCTAAAAGTGTAGCTGATAATTATTACCAAAAAAAAAAATCATCATTACAAAAAATAGTCTAATGATAAAAACTTCATATTAAAATAATGTATTTAATAATACCATCTGCTTATGAACAAAACCCCTCGGGAATGTACTTACAAAATAAAACTATTATATATTAAATATCATAAAATGTAGCTTATAAACTGGCACTGCAGCCTTCGTTATACAAGTTTAATACAAATATCTAGGCTTCAAAAACAAGCGATCTATCGAATGTGGAGAAACCCCTTAGTAATATACATAATAGCGCAATATAACTTTTATGAAAATACATTTACATTTATTGTACAAATAGAGTTTATTTTGGATGGCTTCGCCTTGAGAAGTTAACTATGACTTTAAGCTAAGCCAACTAAATGTTTTATTATCATTCATAACTATAGACATCCTGTCTAGCCTAAAACGACTTATATATATTTTTATGATGTACTTCTTATTCAATTTTTAAAAGAACCTTTAAGGAGGGTATTTCGAAAATATTCGCCATCTGAACGCACGAAAAATATTTGAGGCAGCCGCAGCATCAAAATGAATTTGGTTAGGACCAGGTTTCTACAGATACAGATACAGAGATACAGCTTCTAAGTGGCTCTCCCTCTGGTAAGCCCGCCCCTTCCCTCGACATCCCTCACTCAGGGCGATCTTTATACCTTTTTTTTATTATTATTTTGCTGGTTGCTAAAAAGTATCTGTACTCTCGGCCCGCAGTGTCGTCAGCGTTTGTATCTTTGTGCGGGTATCTTTGCAAGTTTGGTGGTGTGTGCGGTGCCACATGCACACGTTCTGTCAGATACATTGCGCCTAGAATTTTTCAGCCAAGTTTTATGAGCTTTTTTTTTAGTTTTTGGTCAGAAGAAACAAGTCGACTACACGACTTACATCCAAAAACAATTTGTGTTTCATCTGCAAGACAGCTTGGCCAGCATTTTAAATTCATTTTTTATTGACATTTCCTCTTGTCGACTTGAATTCTATAATTTTACACGTAATTTCCACAGCTGGCTGGCCTGTTGTTTTGGGCGACTCTTGCAAATTGCTTATTAAAGTTTTGATTGATTGCTGAGTACGCCCTGAGATCCGTTGTACAAAAACCTGAAACGCTAAGAAATGATATATGTACGCCCCTTGGGGTTTCTCTTTTCCCATCGTTTTTTTCTCGCTAATGAAATGTGCGAAGTGTAATTGCAAGATTCACTTTTTTGCAAAAGAGTTTTAATTTATGATCGAGTCGCGGGTTATTTTATGACCAAGGGCACGAGGGATTGAAAGACAAATTGCACTTTTATGGATACTTTGGCTTGATTTATCAAATAAAATTTTTTTATGGCTAGCATGTTAGTTTTATAACCATTCAAATGTAAGGATCTCTGCTGCTTTTTTAGACTAAAATTAAACAAACCTGTTTCTGTCTTGACCCTACTTCCATGTGACCAGTGTAAGTAACAGGTGAAAACCCAAAAATATTGTGTAAATATGTTTATCATGAATATTTTAATGGAATTTATTTGTTATGGGCGCGGTTTAATTCGTAAGACAAGTGTTTACAGTAATGTGACTTCTTTTGTCAACTTTTTCCCGCCTGCAGGTGGCTGAATCTCTGAGATGAGACTGAAGTCAGAGTTTGGGGCCAGGCAGGTCACATTCAGAGTCAGAGCCAGATTTACATTCACATTACAGCATTCGCCATTGTCATTGAATAATAGAAAAAACTTTAGTAAGCAACTAAAGTATGGGTCAAGACTTCTAGAACTTTTAATACCTTGGGTTAATTAGTTTTTTGAATAAGAAATACTAGATTTCGTTATTATATTTATTTTAAATATAACTACATCCCACAAAAAATGAAAGTTTAGTTTCGTAAAGTGTGTATTAATAAAAGCTACAGACAGCATTAAAGTATAAGTAATTATTCAATACTAAATAATAAACCACATACGTTTTATGCATTTTTCATGCACAACAGTTTAAAATTCATCTAACAATAGTTTTGTTTTAGGAAAATTTGTATTTTATTTAGTGCTTTATATATAAGGAATTTCTTGTAGCATTAGGATGGTGATAGAATTTATAAATAAATTTATATCTGACAAAAACAAAATTATATAAAAGAAAATAAGTTGTATACCATATTTTATTTTTCAAATATTGTTAAGCAAATGAACAACATTAGTTCATTTTAAAAACTGGCTTTGTTGAAAATATATCAGCCAATTATCCGTGAAGAAAAGTTTCGAATTTCCAAAACCTAATGAAATGGGGATTGTCTTAACCAGTTTTCCCTAATCACTGGAATTTGTGACAACCCTTCGATTTCGTCTAATACTCCCTCCATACTTTAAGCCTTAGCCAGGGGTATGCAAAGAATAAATAATCATAACCAGTTTTGCAGAGTTTCCCAGCTGTACTCGAGGTGTTTGCTAACCATTCTCAGACTCCCGCGGCGAAAACAACCGACAGTCACTCAAAAGACGCATCTTCTCGCATATGGAATCTGGTATTTGAAATCTGAAGTCTCACGTCTTTTGTGAGAGAGGCTAGGCTGCTAATGAATTTTTATGGAGATCTGTGAAAGTGATTCATGGGTGGCTGTGAAACTGTCATCACATCAGATTCCACAGCAAGGTGCTAAGCGAACCCTAAAACGACTGGGCTCTCTGATCACTTGGTCGCTTGGTCTCCCAAAAAAAATGGCCTCACATAATTACCCATTCATATCAGCAGAAGTGGACAGCATTGCTCTTGGCCAGAAATTCCTTAATTAAAAATCAAGTTGCGATAAGATTGTCGTCGCGAATCCATGAAACAAGCAAAATATTTGATAAAGTCAAACACAAAAATTAAAATGTGTCTTAAGTTGTTGAGATAATGGCAGAGCGGTAAAATAAACGAAAGAAAATCAATTATGGGTGTCCCTCCGTGAAGTCTAAATGGCTCAACATTGAAATGGATTCGTTATTTTTCATAAATCGTCGTTCACGATCCGCAGATAGTGAAAGTTCTTCATGCTCTTGTTTTTTCAGTTTTCTATATGTTTTATTACCTAAGTACAAATCTCGGTTCGCAACTGGCAAATGTTGTCAGCCTGTGCTTAATTTATTACGTAGCCTTTAACTTTTAGTCACTTTTATAACAAGCAGCGAAATTATCATCATCGCTGTGTGTTTGTTGGCTTTGCTGTCTGGCAGTAAGTTATTTGTGTAATAAGTTTCTAATTTTTATTATTTTTAGCTTATCTTTAAATGGCTTGTGATGCATCATTCGAGCAATGTGAAGGGCTTGCATAATACTTACTTTTCCACCCGTTTAGCCACTTATGTCAAGGCTAATTGGGATTCATGTGTATTATTAACTTGAGAAGGTGCACTTTGGAAAAACGCCTTTAAAACTGTATCGTTAACAGTTTCTAACTTGTTGCTATATACAAACAAAGCTACTTTCATTTTCTATAAATTTGTACTATCTTCAAGCCATTGAAAGGAAATCGCTGAGGAGTGAGTCGACCAACCCTATAATATCTGATTACAAATCCGTTCCCATGAATTGATATCTTAAATTGCCCACTCCCCAACAATTTCAACCATCTCGTATGACTCATTTATTTAGCATTCGCCTAATGAATTTATCACCTAAGCAAAGATGAATATGCATTTTATTTTTATTGTCATAAGCCCAAAATAAACCACTTGTTTTATCTCTTATATGCTCTATTGTTTTCCATTTATATTTCGTAGCTTATCGTATACTGACTTTGCATATTTACACAAAATATAATTAAATTCCGTTCGAATGTGCGAACGCGAAAATTTAACAATACACTGCAATGAATTTAATTAGATTTCACTTGAAAGAATGCCGCCCAGACCAAAAGTTCCCGTTGAGAAAATCCGAAATGTTCTATAGTTTAAGGTATTGGGGTATAACGGGCATGGTGGGAGGGGGGTTGGGGTTTTGGTGGGATTGGAAAATCCCTTACCGAATCGAAATCAACTACCTGTAAGTGCCTAACGGCTAATTTGCTTTAATGATGAGAAACCGCTTAAGTAAACAAACAACCAAACAGCCAACAACAATAGAGGCTGTCAGTTGTCCCCATGCGGGTTTCCAAAAGGGGGCGGTAAAGTGGGCATGGGCATGGTGGTGATGGGAAAGGGGAAGGGCAGGGGCTAGAAGCTTTGGCCAGCGGACGATTCCCCAAGCATTGTGAATGATAAAACCTGCGAGTGTATGTGAGTGTACTTCATGCTTGATTGCAAATTCAATTAAAGTTTGCGCAGTTCTCGAAGCTAGAGAATCGGAGAATCGAGAGAGAAACTGGAGAGAGGGGGAGGGGCATTAACTGACAACGGGAAATCGCTTAGCAGAGCAAAAAAAAACGATTTATGAACTTACGAAATTTCACAAATTATAGAACCAAGGTTTTCAATTATAAAGGGGAAACACAAACATCTCTAGACTTAAAGTCACTTTAACAAAGTTACAGAGAAATTACTTAAATAATTTTTCAAAATTTGTTTTTCACCTTTATGAATAAATAAATTTGAAATACATTTTCTTAGACAGGTTTTAGCAGAGTCCGCTCATTTTTTTAATTACAGAGAAATTACTTGCCCGGTTGTCCAAAAATGAGTTTATAATTAGTACAAAAAGAACCCACTGATTAGTTTTCATTATTTTATAGCACCATCTTCAATTACACTTAATTGCATTTTTAATAATAATTGTGTACCTTATTAACCACAAACACAACATTATATGTTTCGTTTAATTTCCGTCTATCACTTTAACGATTTCTTTGTTTGTTGCCTATGATGTTTTGTGACGTTTTTTTAACTGTCAGTTCCGCTTCCTAATAGAAATATAAATCGACTGGTTGTGAGTGCCATAAACCTACATACATGCGAGAGTATAGACAATTATTATTACTTTTATTATTATTTCGATCCCATCCCATGCAACCAAATCCCCCTTCTCTCCCCTTCCCTTATATTGTTGGTTCTGAATTGAATTTTTTTGCGCCTCATTGTTTACCTTTGTATTGAATTAAAAATCGCTTACAATGGGAAGCTGGCAACAACAGCGATTGGCGGTGGGAAAGTCAAGGTCATACCCCTTCCCGCCCACTGCCCAAAAACACGAGCTCATCTTGTTTCAATAAATTAGGCATCAAAAGGGGTGAAGTGGGTGGGAGGGGGGTTTGATCGTCCGGAGCTAATACCAACACTCATAAATCTTACAGCCAACGGATGATTCAACTTTCGACCAACAAAAAAAAATGTCCAAAACAAACCGTAAAATAACAATAACATAAATAAGTACATACAATAAAAGGCAAGCGAAATTCAAGCTGAGGCGGAACACAATTGCCTTTGTAATTTGCAATGCCTGAGACGGTTTTTTATTTAATTATTCAAAGTTCAGGGCTTTGAAGTGGACTGTTGCATTTATTGCCTGAAATTACGGCCAATTAATACTGATAACGAACAAACGATGTGTGTCCCATCACAAATTAGCATGTTAGCAAATCGAGTGCAACGCTGCCAAAAATTAAGTTCAAGTCCTCAAGGTAGTCGGGAATTTCTCAAACCGTTTTTAACATCAAAAACGTGATGGATCATTAATTAGATATGTCTACTCTGTCACATCAACAAGGCTTCAAAACCTTAGTTTTACAAAGTTATTTGATAAAAACAGTTTTAATATCTTTAAGTGAAATGAATTTGTGATATTCAAATAATATTTATTTCATTTATTTTTCTTCTCAATATTTTCCTTTCGCATTTACGAACTACTGTTATTTACGTTTTTTGTTAACATTTCAGGGAGTGTAGTTAATAAATTATTTTAGCTAATAACCCATTGCCAAGTCTTAAGGAAAATCACGTCCTATTTGTTTTAGTGTGTGGAGTATGGGAAAAACTCATTTCAATATACCTTTTATAATTTGAACTACATTAATATAATATTATTTTAAAAAGAGTATTTGATCAATAATTCAACGGATTTATGAACTACAGTTATTTACGATTATTGTTAACATGATAAGGGCTATATATTAAAAAAAATTTTCTTACTAATACCCTATTGTCAAGTTTTCTGGAAAATCACGTTCCTTTCATGGTCGTGTGTGGGTGGGGTGCGATAAGCGGGGCGTACTAAGCCAATTTTGACCCATGAGCACATGCATGTGGAATTCCTATTTGCCCGTTTTGGCAGTTTCGAAAGGCCGAAAGTGGAACAGCGACGAAAACAAAACCCAAACTTAAGCACGGGCCATAAAGGCTATTTGGTGAGCAATTACACTTATGGCAAGTACTTGCCAGATATGCCCATCGAAACTATCGCCAATCGGCAAATTGGCCAGAAAAAAGAGCCCAAGAAACACGTCTGGAGCGGACCTCTTGACCAGGGTCGAAATTTTGGGGTCAGGTAATGTGGGTCAGCATATTGTCAACGCCGGTCATAAAGGGAGTACGCGATAAGGTGGCCAAAAAGCTGAATGAACGAGAAGTTTCCTTATCATTCGGCAGTCGTTGTTTGCTATAAAAAAATATATATTATATATATGTATGTTTATCTATCTGGACTTTGTTGATTGCCCACCCCTAAATATACAAAAACACTACTTAATGACGAACTAAACACGATATTGCGACATTTCCATTCCAGACTCATGTCTCGTTTTCCGAAGAACAAAAGCTCATTATGAAATCTTGAATTTTATCAGCAAATATTTCTGGGGTAAATGAGTTTTTTACAAGCACCAAACACTATGGATTGTTACCCTGCAAAAAAATAACATTTATAGATTTTTTTCACCCTGAATAATATTCTGTCGTTAGTTATTAATTATTTTATATGTATTTTTCTTGTTAAATAAATGTTTTCGAATTGTTTTTTTAGTTAATAATGTTCTAATAAACTATCATTCAATTTTATCATATGCTAAGATACAGCATCCTAAGAAGATAAATATAAATATTATTATTTAGCAAACAGTTTTATACCTTATGCAGCGACGAATATGACCTTTTGAGGGTATCAGCAAACATGTCGAAAGAAATACAACGCTTAGAAAAAATTCATTTAGCTATCGCCTATACAGTGAGGCAAGTCAGTACGTTGCCCAGTTCTCAAATAATAAATTTCTTTAAACTAAAATTGTGATTATTCAATAACTTATTATTTAAATCAAAATTGATTTCCAATTGCCAGTTATTAAAAACAACATTCCTAAGGCAATAATAAAAACGTTTTATACCTATTTATTAACTAATTGTCCGTTGTATTTTTAACAAAATGTATTTCCAGAAGCCAATATGTCCACGCCCACTTCTCCAAAAACGCCCACCCCGCCCACTTTGCCGCCGGGCGTGACCAAAACCTGTCATATAGTTAAACGCCCTGATTTCGATGGGTACGGCTTCAATCTTCACTCGGAGAAGGTGAAGCCGGGTCAGTTTATTGGCAAGGTGGATGCCGATTCACCGGCAGAGGCGGCTGGCTTGAAGGAGGGCGATCGCATCCTGGAGGTCAACGGGGTGTCCATCGGCAGTGAGACCCACAAGCAGGTGGTGGCCAGGATTAAGGCCATTGCCAACGAGGTACGCCTGCTTCTCATCGATGTGGATGGCAAGGCCATAGAGGTGAAGACCCCGACATCTCCTTCAGCTGCAGCTGCCTGCAATGGAAATGGAAGTGCTGCAACCCAAAATGGCTATGAGGGCACCAAACAGGAGATGCCCGGCGCCAGTGCCAATATCAGTAGCATCAGTATGGTCAGCACCAAGCGATCCTCAAATGCCAGCAGCATTCAGAGTGGCAGCACCATGAATGCCTCCGATTTGGATGTGGTGGACAGGGGAATCCCGGCGCCAGCACCTGTGGTAGCCACGCCTCCTCCGCCCGTACAAAATGGAAGTAAACCCTCGTCGCCCATCAATAATAACACCATGATGAGCACACCCCCACCGCCGTCGGCCACCAAAGCCGGAATCAACAACAATGGCAGTGTCTATAACACCAATGGAAATGGAAATGGGAATAGCAACACAAATGGCATGACCACGCCCATTACGCCGCCCCCTGCCATGGGCGGTAATCGAGCGGGCAGTTTGAACCTGCCCCTGACAGTGGCCGAAATGAGGGCCAAATTGGCCTCTAAGAAGAAGTATGACCCGAAGAACGAAAGCGTGGACCTCAAGAAGAAGTTCGACATCATCCAGAAGCTCTGAGATGAATTGGATGGAATCAATCCCCCACCCAATCACCCAATACTTGTTATAATGTCAGCATGAGGAGCTAGAGGAGCTAGAGGAGCTGGTTTCGTCAGGCATACACCACACACACAATAATATACAATATGTTTAGCAATTAGTACGCAGAGTCACTTATTAACTAAGCAAGTTTTTAATTATTACCCCCTAAGAGCGAAAGAATATCCATACATACGACATACATGTATTCTTCAAAATTCAAATATGGCAAAAACTCCGATGGGCAATGTTTTGCCCTCGGTTCATTGAACAACTTTCGTTGAATATGTACTTAGTTTTGCTTGTATTTTTGTACAATAAATAAAGCAAAATGAAACAAGAAATACGGAGTGCAAGTGTTTTTCAATGGGGCAGCTGATCAAACAAAAAGGAAATAAGAGTTTGCTAATCGCGAAACTAGTGAGGCTGTGAAAATAAAATGATTCTCTTTAGATGATTAAAAAAAGTATATATACATGTTTTAGAATATTTTTACATAATTTTGTTAAAATTTTTTAAGAAAAATTGGTTTTTAGCAATCCAAGAAAAAAGACAAAATTCATGAAAATTTAACAAGCACTGTATCAAAATTCTTTGTTTTATAATTAAACGCTTTATTTTATTCCTCTATACTTTTATATATGTTATACTTTTTTTTGTTTACACTATCCAAATTCTTGGCTTTATTACACTAAATTACAATTAAACACCTAAGTGTGACCCTAAAACGGGCCTTTCCTTGACTCAGACATTGTTAGTTGTTAATGGATTAGGAGTGCAACTCCTGTCGTTTAAGATTACAAAGAGCTGCTGCCACAACGATCGTTTCATCGAGATATCCCAGCAACGATTTTTGCTGTATGGCGGAATGACCGAGCATCCGGAATTCCCTGAGGACATCGATCATATCCCGCATCTGGGCTCTGCACGCGGGTTCTTGGGCCTTGAACGTGGGCAGTTGGACGGATGGAGCTCGCTTTGAGGTCAGAGCTCCATCCACAACGGTCAGGGATTGCTGATTAGCCAGCTGTCCGCCCAAACGCTGCGCCTCGAATTTGCTTAGGGATCGCTTTGGTTCCTCCGTCGCAGCCGCCTGGTAATCATCCTCATCCGTCGAGTCCTGGGGATCTTCCAAGCCCGGTCTGCGGGCATGAGGCACTGCTTTGCCAGGTTCCGCGCACAGTGTTAGGTACTTGGGTATGACATCTCGAAATCTGCTGGCCTCGAACAACTGAAGATCATCACAATTACCGGGAAAGGCGCTCGATACATAGCTGATAATGCCTGGGAAAGAAGCCAGAACCAATCAATAAAAGTTCGCTGTCGAAGCCAAAACCTTACCATTCGTATTGATGCACAGTATGAACTTGTAGCTGTCGCTGCCCAATCCCAGATCCTCGGACACATCCGTCTCGACACACTCGATCAGTGAGCGGACATGCAGCAGATTGGCCCGGTAGTCCAGTGGCGTGTGCTTGAGTCGCTCGCTGTGATGCCGGGCATCTGGCCACCGGATCAGCGGTCGCAGGTAGCGGGCCAACTTGATGAGCGTGCGCTTAAACGAGTCCTCGGCATCCGATTCGCTTAGCTCAAAATGCTCTGCCAGCAGTGCAAAAGGTTCGTTCTGACGGAGTTTCCTCAAGGTAATACAGCAGTCCAAATGCGTGACATTGGCACTGCGGCAGATATGTCGTTTTAGAAGCGTCAAATGCTCAGGGGCCACACCCAGGTGAAGGAGTGGCGCTTGCTCCACCAAACCCAAAGTAAGACTCCTAGTGCTTTTCTGCGGCTGGGGCAGCTCCCTCTTGATAAACACAGCCTGACGCACGGCGGAGGAAACTCTGGAATCAGCTGCCACAGTTGGAGTCGAGTTGGAGTGAGCGGTATTTCGGCTACTAGTCGGTGTCGCTGGTGACGAAGTGACCAAAGCTGAGACCGGCGTCAAAGGAGCAGCCTGTGCTGGCCTTGTGGTCGCCTTGATGATTGTGTTGGGTGGCAGCGAACTAATGGCCACCCCCAGACCATGCGAGTCCTTCCTGGCTTGCAACTGCAGTTGGTTGCCGGATGATCCACTTGGCATGGCCTGGATCACATACCTGGGCGTCTTAGATGGGGTATCTAAAATAATGAAGAAATATTAATAAATACATTTTAAAATAAATGTATAATCAGAAATACTTTTAATACGTAGGCTTTATATATCTTACCACCCGCAATCTTACAGATTATAATATGTTTATCAAGACTTTTAGTTATGCGTAATATCCATCTTATAAAAACAAATTTAGTGAATGTAATATTAATGACAATAATAGCATTAAACTTTTAATTTGGTATAGCCTAAACTGAAGCGTTAAGAAATTTATGACTGTGCTTTTAACGAAAAAAAATTGTAAGCTATTTTATTGATGCTTTAATTAGTTAACTAGATATGCCTCTAGATCTGATTAAATATTTCAAGTATATCTTTTATTCGCTTCTTGTTACTCACATCCCACTGTACCAGCTGGTGCTGTTGTTGTTGCTCCCGCGGTGCTGACTCCCAATGACGTTGATGGTGCTGCTCTTTTCATACTGGGCCTTATAATAGCTGGTATTTTGTTGAGAACTATTCCACCCGAAGTTATCCTCACTGTGGCACTACCCGGTTCAAATTTCGCGAATGATTTCTGCGTAAATAAATTAAATTACTTTATCAATTGCGATTTACATTTCTCTGTTGTGCTCTGCACATGTTATTTAACAGCTGTTTGTGCAACGCCTCTTGCCCATCTGGCAACGCCGGATGACAACAAAAAATGGGAGTTCGTATTTTTTGCATACATTTTATTTACCTTTGTTATCTGCGGGGGATCCGATGTTTTCGAGCGGAAAATCACGGTGGGCGGTGCGGACACCACTTGACCGCTCGAATTTCGAAATTTCGTAATTGTCAGCGCCATTCCAGCTGCCTTAAATTAGATTTTTTCACCGAATGCAACAGCGGCCACTTTAGCGTTACCAAAAACAATTCTGAGAATTGGTTGCCAGATCGTTGGCAGAGATAATAGTGCTGGCTAACAGTAACGGTTATGGTGCGCGCCAAATTTCAAAATGTCGAGAGCGCCAAAGCTTACACCATCAAACTGCAATTAGTGGATACTTTGATGAGTAATTTAGCGGTGACTGATATTTCGAAATGCCGAGCAATTTGGCTATGCGCTACGTTTACTGCCCCCGAAAATGAGGGCATTGCGCACTTGAAGTGCCGTGTTTTTATGTTTTCAACTGTCTTTCGTGGCTATTACAATCACGAATCAATTGCAAATAGAGCTGATAAATGTACACGTACAAAAATTTGCGCATAAACTAGAGATGAATGAGAAATATTTCTGAAATATATAACTTTCAAAACTATTGCAAACAAAATCTATAAAAAGTCTATATCTAGGTAAATAAAAAAGTGGTAAATAAGATATTTTCAAATTAAATCTGATAGAAACACTAAAGCAAAATCATTCTGAGCATAAATTAAGAAGAAATTATTATGTTCTGTATACAACCAAGACAAGATTGGAAAATTTTAATTAAGGTTGATTGCACAGACATGAAATTATTATATCGAATTTTTGTTCTTACTGTGTAGTGTAAATTTTTTTTAAACAAATGCGAAATCTACTGTAAATCTATATAAATGTATACAAATGTATACAAATAATTACCAAAAAGTGTTAGTCAAGATACTTTAGAACAAAATGTTATACAAGTAACAATGGTAACATCAGGATATAAACAAGATGTTCATCATATTTATATCACGTCAATAAAACATGAAATGTATGTATTGAATACCTTTTTCTCCCCGTGTATAGCCATCAATTTGTTGGCAATCATGCATTTGTTTTCCCCTCTCTTAATCTTTTTGCCATTATGACAGCCCGCCATAATTGCGAAAATGTTGCCAAGTTTCAACGAGTGTTGGCTAGTGCTTCCTGCAATTAATTTGGCAGTCCGATGACGCAACGGATCGCTCCTTGCATAATGAACTGGCCGCCAGAATACACACACTTCGCATTGGACAGAGATAGAGTGAGCAAGTGGTAACTGGTTTTCTTTCATTTTCATTTTCCGCCGCCAGCTAGTTACGTGTTACGCTTTTCAGGGGGGTTTTTGGCCATGGCTCGCTGGTCAATTTTCACTTTCACTTCCCCCTCCCGATAATACCAATTAATTTGCACCTGGTTGTGTTCAGTGTTTCTTTAGCTTATAATTTAAATAGAAATCGTAGGGTCTAACACAATGATAAAAGTACTAACACATTTGGCTTAAAACTGATGCGGAAACCGTTTTTTCGTTGGTCTCCGCCAGATTTCAGATCTCAATTGGGAGTAGCTAGTTAGTTTGTCCTCTGACTGCTACTCCCCGCTGGCTCTCCCTCTTCTGCTCTGGCTCCTCTTTATCTTCATCTTCTCCTCCTTCTGCTGACTGAAGAATTACGCGAATTCTTCAGCATTAGAATTTACTACTCCATTTCCTCCCGCTCGTGTCACCCGTTCAACGTCCAGCTCAACGTTGCTGCGTGATAGATGCATCTGAGAGATACAGATACAGACTCGCTGACAGTGTCTAGCCTGCTGCTCCTCGTATTCCTCCCTGTTCGTCCTTCGTCAACTTCCTTCTTCTTCTTGTGCTCGCTTTCTGTGCGACTGGCTTTGGGAATCTGCAAATCTGGAATCCCTTAATAGTGCCCATGGTGGCTGTGGCTATGGTAGTCATGGTGCTCCTCCTGATGGTGCTCGTGATGCTTGAAGATCGGCACCTCCACATGATACTTCTCCGGTACGGGAATTTCCTTGTGGATGGGCACCTTCACCTCCGAGTAGACGGGAATGGGCTTCTCGATGGGCACCTTCACCTCATACGGCACTGGCTTCTCGACGGTGTAGGGAACCTTCTTCTCCACGGTGTAAGGCTGAGGCACAGGAATCTTAACATGGACTGGGTAGGGTTTCTCCACCTGAGAAAGAAATGGTGAGACAATATTGGGTTAGTACTTTAAAAAGGAAATGTAGTGTAAGACAAAAGACAAGTCAATACTATATCTTAGAGGGCAATGGCATTAGGCCCGCAGCCATTCTCTTGTACTTTTACTATAGGAAATAGATCCAAAAGGTTGGAACTCAAAGCTTTGGAACTTGTTTAAATTATGTTTAGAAAATAAAAATCTTGAATGGATATAACTTGTCTTTTCCAGAGTTATAATTCTGTAAACTCCTTTTTACTCCCTGTTTTGTTGTAATTTCAATATGATCTCCACTCACCTCAACCTTGTAGGGCTTGTCGACGGGAACCTTAACTTCATAGGGCACCTTCTTCTCCACGACCACGGTGTAGGGCTTCTCGACCTCGACATCGTAGGGTTTGGGCACCTCCACGTCGTATGGCTTCTCCACCTCGTACTTGACCTCGTAGGGAACCTTCTTGATCACCTCGTAGGGCTTGGGCACTGGGACCTCAACCTTGACCTCGTGGGGAACCTTCTTGATCACTTCGTAGGGCTGAGGCACTGGCACCTTGACCTCATAGGGGATCTTCTTGATCACCTCGTAGGGCTGGGGCACATGGACCTTAACCTCGTAGGGCTTGTCAACCGGGATCTTAACCTCATAGGGGATCTTCTTGATCACCTCATAGGGTTTGGGCACATGGACGGGCACTTTCACGTACTCCTTCACATGGACAGGCACCTTCTTCTCCACAATGTAAGGCTGAGGCACATCCACTTTCACCTCGTAGGGAATCTGTTTTAGAATATTATTTTTGGTGGCTTATTAGTTGTGTGTCCAGCGGAAAAAAGCTATTTGGTTAGTACAATGTTGTTCAAGGATGATTAATTTCTTGGTTGAATACAATTAAATTTTATGTGCTCCAATATTCAAGATCCCTTTTTTTTTGGGAATACTACTTTTCTTATTTTGGTATCTTTAACGATTTTCTGTTTAAAATTATGTTTTATCCTGTAAGATCCTAAAAAAGATTTTAAAGGTTCGAATCGATTGTAAAAATCGGTTGATGATTCATTAAAAGCTCATTGACTGATTTTAAAGACCTGATTTAATCGTTTTGCATCCTTTTTTGGCTAAGTGGGTCTGTTTATTTCATTTTTCGAATCATCAGGAGATTTAATATTTATTTTGAGCCTGAACCATTTCTTGTTTGGTATACAAATTATTTAGCCTGGAAGTTTCTGAACTCTACGTGAATTTAAAATATATGAGTTTAGAAAATAAAAAAGAACTGTGTTTCTTTTTAAATCCTTTTCAGTTCAGTGGGTCGCCTTGTTCCATTTACCGATTAGAAATACTAACCATTAGGTGTCAGATTTTTACAGTTAAGGACTCACCTTCTTTTCGACGGTGTAGGGCACGTGCTTGGTGACAGTGTAGTGCACTGGGACCTTCTTCTCGATGGTCACCGTCTTGATGTGCTCGTGGTGGTGGTGCTCGTGGTGCGGCTGGTAGTGGTGGTAGTCGCCCAGATGGAGGCCCCTCTTCTCCACGGTCTTGCCATCATCGCCATCGGCCTTCTTCTCCTCAACTGGCACAGTGCCACAATGGGCCAATGCCACGCACACGGCGAGACAAGGAAGTACGAACTGCAATGGATGGATGGATTCACACTCTAATCACTCTGAACATGAACACTTCTTCGGCTAAATCCTTGCTGGATCGACTGGATCGAGTGGATCGAGTGAATCGATGGCTTTACCATTCGCATTGTTGAGCTGCTGGATTCGACGTCTCACGGGGGAACAATTACTCCACAATTCGCTGTGCTGCACGGGTAACGAGATCCAAACTGGGACTGAATCGCTGAGCCACTGCACTCAGCTTATATACACCGAAAAATTGGACTGCCTTGTCTTGGATTGTCTTTCTATATCTCGCAACTCGCGGCGGCGCATTCGCAACTCTTTTGCTGCTGTTGTTTTTGTTGTGGATTTTGGCTTAGTAATGAAAAGTCAGTCGGGGGAACGGTGTTATATGAAAACTTGTTTCGGTTTTCGGTTTCCATGAGAGGGAGGGGGGGGATCAATGGATGGCACGACTCCTGCACTCGAGATATTACTATACAACAAAGTAACCGGGTCGTTATCCTACAGACAATAGCTAGGAAGTGGAAATCTGTGTGATACACAGACCCACATACAACTCGGCGGTGGCTTTGATTTGTGGCTCCTCACATTGTTAGGTATATTGGCCAAAAAATATAACGAGGCTTCCGTTTTTGTTGGACCCCCACAACTGGACATATGATATATAGTATTTACAAGATTCGAGAGGCTGGGATTATGCAAATCCACCCGGCTATTGACTTCGGCTCGTTGCAAACTAAACGAGCCGAAACCCAAAACCCAAAGCCCAAAACCCAATAGCCAAAACAGAAAACCCAGTGCGGTGGTGAGTGGCTGAGACAATAAGAAGGTTAAACCCAGCACAATGCGTTTGGATATTCGATATGTCTTGCAATGTGTATTTCATATCGGCTTATAGTGTTTTATGGAGTCATCCACAGTATCTTGGCTTGGCGAGTGGGACCACAAAAGATCTAACACCGAAAAAAATAGTTATTTTAACTCCATTAGTTTACTTCGGATAAAAATATATAAATTTAATAGGTCTAATTTTTAGAATTTATTGTGAGTCTTAGCACTTAAAGTTAACTTAAAAAATTTGGCTTAAAACCGATCTATAAGCGAAGCATTCACCAGTCTACCAAAATGGGAGAGCGGATTATGGACTTAAGCTAACCAAAATTTCACGAAATTACTTTTACTATATATATGTATACATAAGATAAAATAAATGATTAAGATCCATACATTGATATATTAGTCGAAAATCGATATGCATCTGTCCTAAATTTATATAAAAATTTGTATGTGTGTTGGTATTTTAAGAATCAGTAATTGATCTATTTTTTTTACATTTCTTTTCTTTCAGTTCTGAGTATGGTTCACTTTTTTTTGGCATCATTATAGCTGCATTTTGTCAATATGCTCTTATTTTTGATGAGCAAAGGGAACAGAAACATAGTTACACATATCTTGGTTGAATATAGCATAAATAATTTGTTTAAAGATCCATAGGATTAGCTGCCAAATTTAAATTTAAGAAAAGAAAAGTATTATTCTAGAATCCTTCTTAGGATTTCAACTATTGAACACGTTTTGTATACTAATTTTGTAATTAATTTATATTTTTCTTTTGTTTTTTCCCTGTGCAGAGTGGTTATCATTGGAGTCGCATTGGGTCAATCTGTTTTTAATTTTTTATTGGTAAGGGGACCTCATACGTAGATAGGTAGTCCGAAACCCCTGACAACTAACAATTTGGTGGCTCTGGCTCCCTGGCACCGATCGTGATTGCTACCCTGTGGGAGCCTACGGCGTGACTGGAGATATATACATTTATATATAATCCTATATCTACCATCATGTCTCGTATTTCATGGATCCATGTGAGCCATACTCGCGAGTGCGCATTATGTGATGTATTACTGACTGACTGACTGGCTGCCTGGTTGCCTGGAATTTTGTGCAATCACTCGTAGTCATTAAATTGAAAACATACTTAGCTCCGAGAGTTGGCTATTTTAAAATCCATCGTGTGGCAATAGCAATAGCAACAATTCGCCTAAACACATCGGCTAAAAAACAAAAGCCAGGTACCCATTTTCTTTTATTTTTGTTCGCAAATCCAGCATAGAGAAAACAAAAAGAAAAAACGGCTTAAGCCCAAATATGAAAAAAGCGATAGACGCGGAAGACAGGCCAATAGCATTTACATGCCCATTCTATTTCATAATCAAATTTAGGCTACGATTTTTTGCTTGCTAATTGCTCATTGTCCAGTTTTCCCACTTTTTGCACCACCTTATGGCTACTGCATTTTTTTTTTTTTTTAGTTATTAACGGCTCTTTCTGCCCGATTAACGGGTTTACTACGGCTACCTCTCTTTTTCCCGCGCACTGCATTTGGTCAACGACCTTCACTTGACGTTTTTGAGTTGTCTTACAACTCCAAAATCTTTAGAGTTTGTATTTATCTTTGAAAGAAGGGTAAAATATAATGGCAACCTTGACCCAATCATTATTCCATTTCCATTCAATCATTGTTTCTCTTGTTATCTGGCTTGTAACACCGGGGATTTACTGAACTGGCCGTTGAAAACTGTGCCCCGCACGCACGTGTGATTAGATTTTAAATGGCCATAATTGGACAGTCTCGCAAGTGGCCAACGTGAAAGTGAATATCTCAATCCGATTGTTATGCAACTGCTTCCTTTAACCCATTTTACACTGGTGCTTAAGGAAAGAGTTTTGCGAAGCCTAATATCCTCATAATTAAACTTTGTAACAAATCTTAAATGTCTCATAAAAAACACCTGAAAACAATCTTCTAAAAAAAGATAAAATATAAAACTGTAAACTATAATTAACATTAAGATAAAGCCTATATTAAGGTGTAAAACAAGTCATAAAAGTTGGTCGCCAATAGCTTGAAAATCGGTTAATAAACCGGGTCCTTGAAGTGAGTGACTATTTAACTGGTTGCTTGACTTATATAACCATTTAGAGACTAAGTGGCATATATGTCATTTGGACTTTAAAGCGGGAAATGCAAGAAACCTGATTTGCCCGCAAAGCTAAATCCCTGAAAATATATTTGAAGCCTTGATTTTTTATTAAAAAAAGTTTATTAATTTATTAACAATTATTTAACTTGTCTTGCTGAGAAAAGGCAAAAGGTAACTATTATTCTTGTTGTATTCACAGCATGGGCAACTTAAAACGTTATCTTTTTTAAATTTAAATATTTTAAAAATACATTTATAACCGTAATTTAAATAGCTTTTCACTGAACATAAGTTAAAAGTTTATTTCAAATTTAATTGTACCTCCTCTTTCAATTTCATGAATTTAACTAACACCTAAAAACATTATTATTTTATTTTAAATATTTTTAAAGTTTAAGAGTCAGGCTTGCCAGACCATCTGATTCGGAATTCAAATAGGATGCCCTGCCAACTTGAGTTTATAAAATTAAAGGTCTTTCTTAGTAGCTTCTGGTTTTATCTGGATGGCAACGCTGTCTATCGATATACCTAGAGATGGCACTTTATCCGCAAGTCATTTCAGCGTCAAGTCATCCGGCATTTGTTTGCGATTTAAAAAAGGAAATTTAAGAAAAGTAAGCGCCGCCCTGAATGTTATTTGTGTAAAATAGTATATAAAACTAACCGAAATTCCAGACCACCATGTTTCTGACCCGCTCCGAATACGACAGAGGCGTGAACACCTTCTCGCCGGAGGGCCGCCTCTTCCAGGTGGAATATGCCATTGAGGCCATCAAACTGGGCTCCACAGCGATTGGAATTTGCACGCCAGAGGGTAAATAATCTGCCAGAAAGGAAGCGTTCTTCGGCAAGCCGAAGTTTATATACCCTTGCAGCTAAGTATATTTAGAGTTGTATGCTGCTCTGTTTTCGATCGTTCCTATGGCAGCTATATAATATCGTCGTCCGACATTAATAATATTAAAGCCATAATTTCAAATTAGTGTACACCTTTACTATAACTTAAAGTATATTCGCATAAATAGAATGACACTGAGAGACTAGTTTATGCAAAAAGCGGACAAACAGTCATTACTAGATCGACTCTCGTAAAAATGCTGATCACGAATATATATAGTTTATAGGGTCGAAATTGTCTCCTCTGCAGGGGTATTGCAAATATACTAAACTTAATAAGGCGGATATGTCATGGAGTAATCCCTTCCAGGTGTTGTACTGGCCGTGGAGAAGCGCATCACATCCCCGCTGATGGTTTCGAGTACGGTGGAGAAGATCGTGGAGGTGGACAAGCACATAGGATGCGCCACCTCCGGACTGATGGCCGATGCCAGGACATTGATTGAGAGGGCCCGCGTGGAGTGCCAGAACCATTGGTTCGTCTATAATGAGCGCATGTCCATCGAATCCTGCGCCCAGGCGGTGTCCACCTTGGCCATCCAGTTTGGAGATAGTGGCGACAGTGACGGAGCCGCCGCCATGAGTCGTCCCTTCGGCGTGGCCATCCTCTTTGCGGGCATCGAAGCTGGACAACCGCAACTGTGGCACATGGATCCCTCCGGCACTTTTGTGCGGCACGGGGCCAAAGCCATTGGATCGGGAAGCGAAGGGGCACAGCAAAACCTCCAGGACAACTTCACCACCCAGATGACGCTCAACGAAGCCATCGACCTCTCGCTAAACACCCTCAAGCAGGTCATGGAGGAGAAGCTTAACTCCACCAACGTGGAGGTCATGACCATGACCAAGGACAAGGAGTTCTACATGTTCACCAAGCAGGAGGTGGAGCAGCACATCGCCAACATTGTGTAAGCTTTTTTAATTGGTTTAACTTGAAATGTAATGTGAATAAAAGGATTCTAAATCGATCTGATAGAGGGTACAACACCTTTTTAAATGGGAGTGTGGTTTTAAATCTTTTTTTCAACAAATTTAGTACTTCCGTTTTTCATGTTTCAAATGAAAATGGACGACATTGTGATATTTAAATAGCTTAAAAAAATTAAATTTTGAAAAGAAATATTCTTAAGTTTGGAAACGGGTTACAAGATTAAAAAGTCAAGAAAAGGTACCCAAAGTACAAACAAAGAAATTTCTTTATAGATATTATTTTTTTATGTAAGAGAAGTTTGGAGCCTTTAAAATTAAAAATGAAGTATAAAATACACACAAATTTTGTTGGTTAAAATATACCTCAAAATTAAAAAAGGATTTCAGGTGCTTTTGACTTTGTTTATTTTCGTATTTGTTAGTTTTAAAATGAAAACCTTCCAATTAAAACAGCTCCTTTTCATTATATACAGTTGACTTTATTCGTATGCATGTATATTTCGTGTAAGTGTGTATATTTATATTGTTTATTCGCTACAACATTTGTGGCTCCATTGGCGTCGCTGGAAACCGCGCTACAATAATATCTCGTTTCGCATAATAATATATATATAGTACATGCAATCTAGACACAAACTGTTGAGCAAGCCAAACAGCTCGGATTAACTTGGTTAATCGCGTACAAAGGCAAATCATAAAGAACTACTCCTCTCTTCGTTCGATGCGCAGACTTCTAAAGTTATCTTCCAATTTCTTTTTTTTTTTGTTTTTTTTTTTCGCTATAAATAATTTGCGTGAGTACCATATACATCTGTGTGTGTGTGTAAACAATTTTGCCTAGAACCGAAATACAATGCAAATAAGGCAGATTAAACATTTACAATCTAAGTGGGGGCTCTCGACTCGAAGGGATTGGATTGCAGGTATGCGTGGTGTTGTTTGTTTGTTTGTTTGTTGCTGGTGGACAGACAAGGGAAGACGATTAAAAATGAACAAGTTTGTATACCTATATCGTACGAGAATATCGCTATATATAACATATATATACTATAAATATATATGCTTGTGTATAAATTACATAAGTAAAGCGGGTTCTAATCCCCGCGAGCATTCACAATAGTTTTCATCACTCATCTTTTAGTTCGGATGGTGTTCGCTGCCACTGGGACTGCTGTTGGTGTTGTTGGTATTGTTGGTGTTGTTATTGGTGTTGCTGTTGTTATTGTTGTTGTTGCTGGTGGAAGCGTTGGTGCTGCTGGTTCCTGCACTGCTACTGGGCGTCCGCATCATTAGGCGGGACAAGCTGGTATCGCTGAGCGAGTAAATCTCCGGTTCGAAAACCGGTGGACACTCCATGTTGGGATAATCCGGCGTGGCCGCTTTCGAGTCCACAGATCCCGAACTGGACATCTTGGGGGTGGCTGCACTCTCCGATATCGCTGCCCCTGCCGCCTCCAATGGTTCCTCCTCCCTGTCTTTTCGGCTAGCCAGGATTGGAGGCGGCGGAGCTGGTGGGAGAGGCGGCTGCAAGCCCTCGGAGGAGCACAGATTAGTGGTAGAGGTGGTCATGATGCCAGGTCCCCTGTAGCTTCTATACCCCGCCTGATTGTGCGTGGGCAGGGTGATCTGGGTGAAGATCTCCTGATCGCAATCCGGATCCGCACTGCTCGGTGGGGTCACCATTGCCGCCTGCTGCTGCTGCTGCTGATGATGGTGGTGTCCAAAGAGCGTGCGATGCAGGAGCGGCGAGCCCAGGAAACGATTCTCCTTCGAAGGCTTCACCGGCGTACCGCCCGAAATAGAGAGCTTCGAGAAGATGGGAACGGGAGCCGAGTTCTTGCGATGCGCATCATACTTGGTGCCCACAATCTTGTCGCGCAAATCCTGATTGTAAGTCTGGCTCTTCTTAATGCTGCTGCCAGTGCCCATAATGGCCATGCCATTGCCACCGGCTCCTCCATCCAAAGCGTGATTCGATTTGGACTTCTTGTTCAGCGGCAAAGTCATGGTCATTGCATGGCCCGGATTGCAGCCACTTCCGGAGGATCCGCTGGAGTGCTTGGAGAAGGGAAAGCGCCGATCGCTGCTCCACTTGCCCTTGGCTTTCTTCTGATCTGCGCTGGAACTGCTGGAGCTCTTGTGCAGAAAACTGGAGAACTGCAGCTGCTGGGAGCGTAGAAAGTGCTTGGTTTTGCTGCTGGACTGCGTTTGCTGATTGTGCTGCTGCTGCTGATGGATCTGCTGCTGCTGATGAAGATGCTGCTGGTGATGGTGATGATGATGTTGCTCCTGCCTGCTGCTAGAGCTAGTGCTCGGCTCATCCCCGCATATCAGCTCGTAGCCAAAGTCGCGCAGCTTCTGACCCTCCTTGGTCCTGGTCCTCTTGATACTCTCGTCATCCGGCTTGAAGCTAATCTCGTAGTCGGGCGTCTTGGGCAGACTCACGCTCTGAATCTTAGGCAGCTTCTCCAGCGGTTTGGCCACTTGGCTGGCACTGCTCATGGCACTTTGCTGACTGGCCGTTGATTCTGTGCGCGCATGCTTGTGCTTCTCCACGCCCAAATGCACCCGATTGTTGTACATCTCCTGAGCCTCCTCCTCCTGTTTGCGCAGCATCAGATCCTTCAGCGTCACAAAGCCCTGGATGTTGTGGCCATGATCCAATGTGGTGCCCCCACTCATTTTGGGCAGCAGCGCCTTTGACGTGTGGAAATCGAATTCCACCAAATTCGGATTCGAGGCATGCAGAAAGTTGAACGTCGCCTTCTTTAAACTCGATTTGCTGCTGGGACTTTGACTCTGGCTCTGGCTGGGACTCTCATCCGAGCTCTGGGGTTGCAGCGAAGTTGGTGTGGCCGTGGGAGTGGGCGTGGGCGTGGCCGTGGGCGTTGGTGCCGGTGAAGAGGGCGGACCCAAAATCGAGGCGGAAAAGGAGACGGCTGACTCAGTACCACTTACCACTGAACTTCTGCTCGAACTGCGCGATAATTTGGGCCCAACCAAAGGAGGAATCTGTGTGGGCGGCATGGCCGGATCATGGTAGCCCGGTGTATTGGCCCCAATCTGGAGGCCATGATATCCGCCAGGCACCTTCGTGTAGCTCCGATAATTCTCAGTGGGCACGGGTATATCGCTCGACGGTTTCGCCGCACTGTTCTTGAAAGGCCCCATTGTGAATTTGCGCAAAGAGTTGAGGTAACCACGCTCTGGTTTGATCACGGCCGAGGAGGAGGAGGCGGAGGAGGGTGGAGTTCCACCAAGTAGCATCGTAGACATCCCCTCCTTGTTGCCCTGGGGCGAAGGCGTGCTCAGGTTCTTGGCCACCAGGGCATCGCACTCCTCTCCCGAGCTCTCGTTCTCCGAATACAGATCCTTGGCATTCTGACTGCCGCTCGATCCGGTGTTTGGCGGAATCTTAAGCGAGGCCTGGCGCAAAAAGTTCACCCACTGGTTTAGAGCATCCAGGGACTCAGCCGCAAAGTAAAAACTCTTGGCCGTGTGGTAAACCTTGAAGGCATGCGGCTTGGAGTGCACTTCCTTGGCCAAAGAGACCGTGAATCCGGGCAGAAAGATGACCAGACTGGCACTGGTGCTCTGCTTGCTGCTGAATCCATACAGAATCGTGTCTAGCATTACGAAATAGATTCTGGCCCAGTAGGTCACGCCATGGTGATTCTTCTTGCGCCTGTACAGATGACCCTGGATGTCGCCCGTGCTTAGCAGCTTGAGGTTTGTGTTCCTCCGCTTGGCCATCAGGCTGTGCTTCTTGCGTAGGGTCAAGGTGCGTGATTTGCTGGGCGTGTGCAGCTCACTGATCTCCGTGGGATCGATGGGCGTTGTGGGAATGGGTATGGGTATGGGAATGCTGGCCACACTACTGGCTGCCTGCATGCTGGCAGGTTTTGGAGGTGGCGGAGGCACCACTGGCGTCTGTTTTCGGGGTCGCGGCGGAGGCGCCGGTGGCGTGACCAACAGGAACTCCTTCCTGGGTTCAATCGCCGGCGGCGTGTCCGATTCCTCGCCAGAATTGTCATACGCTGGCGTACTGTGACTCTTGTCCAAGCGACCACGACGACCAGCCTGCTGCAGCAGTGCCATATTTTTGGCCTCGGCCAGGGGCAAGTCCTGGCCACGACTGGCCTGATTTATGGCCTCCAGCAGCTCCTCGGCATTCTCCGTCGTGCAGTTGCGCAGCGTTTCCAGGGCATCCTCGTCGCCCTCGTCAGCAAAGGGAATCGGCTCGAAGGTCTCCAGTATGGTGTTCTCCACATTGCACGTGAACTTCTCGTTCTTCACCACATAGTCCTCTTTGGAGTCGAAGCGCACCACCTTGCTCACGCCCGGCTTGTAGCGATCCGCGAGGAATTCGCGCTGCGAACCCTCCGTCAGCTGCTTCAGCTTCCTCACCTCGTGGAACATCCGCTTGGTGTTGTCAATGGAGCTGTCCCCTGCCGCAAGGCCAATGCAAGTGGTGGGCCTAGGCGCAATCTCCAGGCCATAGCCAAAGGATTTCGACTTGTCGCGGATGCTGGGCGACCCAGAATCAGAGATGACCGAGGAGCCGACGCCAGGCTTTCTTTCGTGCCAAGAGGGCACCACCAGATCCGAGTGTTTCAGGCTCAAGAACTCCTCACCGCAGATCGTATTCCTGCGCTGGAGCAGGGCCCTCGGTTTGGGGTAATACAATCGAATCTCACGGGCCGCCGACTTGGGATCCGTGGGCGTGGGTATATCACTGCAGCTAGAGTCGGAATCGGAAGCCGATGACACTGGATGGACAGTAGACTTGATGCTCATCGCCTCTCCTCGCTTCTCGCTGCTTAGGGATTTAGTTGGATCTGACACAGTGCTTCCTATTCCGATTCCCATTCCCATTCCTCCCGTTGCCATTGGCTCTGTGTCCAGAGTTAAGAAAGCTGTCCTGGGACTCGGCATCTGCTCCGCCCAGCGAGCGGCCATGTTCCTCTTCTTGCTGGGCAATCGGTAAGGCTGCATGTAGATCTGGCCAAACATCTTGGTGTGCTTGGGCCGCTTCTTCACCGTGAGCACCACGTCGGGCAGGGCCTCCCTTAAATGCTCCAGCACAGTGCGATGTTGCCAACCGACCACAGTTTGATAGTTGATCTGCACAATCTCGTCGCCATCCTCAATCTTTCCGGAATTATGAGCCGGCGAGTTGTACTTGATGTCCGTGACGCGGTGTATGCCATTGTAGCTGGACTCTATGTTAAAACCCAGTTCGGATTCGCGTTTCTTGAGCGTAACCAAGTTCAGGGAGGCGGGCTGCAGCACCATGGGATCGGAAATGTCCTGGATCACGAAATTGGCCAGATTCTCCAGTCGCTCTGCCGTCTGGCGAATCGCCGGCACAGGCTGGAGGGCAAAGCGATCCCTGTGAGCAATGGTGGCCAGTTCCAGGCCGCATTTGAGCACATTGCCGCAGTACTCGCGGTACATCTCCTGCTTCCTAAACGGCGTTCGCTCCAGACTGCCCACCAGCGGTTTAAGGGTGGCTATTGTCCTGGTTATGTCGTGCAGTATCCGTGTATCGATCTTGGTGCTCTCCGCATGATTCCTCGCCAGCTCGCGATGCAGATTCCCCGCGGCAGTGGCCACATGCAGAGCCATAAACTGCAGATTGTCGTTTTTCAGATGATAGTGCTGAAGTTTTAAAGGTTATCAAAGGGGGTTATCATGAAATATTAGCAAATCAGGGGGCACTCACAAAGTTCCTCAGGTTCTCCACTGCCTCTAGGACGATCTCCTGGTGGCCAATGCGCAGCATGCCCAGATTCTCCAACTCATATGGCCGTATGTTGAGCAGGGCCCTGCCGCCGATCTCCTGCTTGGAGAACTCGTACAAATATCCCTTCATGGACTCATCCAGACCTGGATTAAAAAACGGGAAAACCATAAATTACACATGCTTGGTGAAACCAAAAACCTTGAACAAAGTGGAAATTCTAGTTGTTATACCCTTGCCAGATGGTACTATAATTTCGGTGAGAAGTTTGTAATGAAGTTTAGGAGACATTTCTGACCCTATTAAGTATATATATTCTTGATCAGCAACACTAGAAGAGTCGATATATCTTTGCTTCAAAAAGTTATCTCTCTTCTTTCTACTGCAGGTGGTATATAAGTCGGATCGGAAGACAGTATCATAGAGCTCGCAAAGGAACAATCGTACAAAAAAAATTATAAATTTAATGTTTTGCAATTCATACTAAAACACTCAAAAATATGTTGATGGTTTACTATTTCAATATGATTATTTTATATCATATAGCTGCCATAGGAACGGTCGAAAAATTCAGCCGAAAGTCTCCATGGCATAATTGTTTTCATAAATACATATGTAGTCGCTTTATGGAATATTTAATATTTGCAACAGCTGCAAGGGTATCTAAACTTCGGCTGGCCGAAGGTTGCTTCTTTTCTGGTTGTGTTTGTTGTTGCTTTTTGGGGCAGTGGCTGCGAGATGCACTTTTTTCTCAGCTGCGTTTTCCTTTTGACCTCGAAATGGGTTACCTTTGATCCAGTCGGTGACCTGGTCGGGCGTCCATTCGGCGATGTTGATGTAGGCCATCGCTCTGCGCTGCTGATGATCTGATGATCCTCGCTGGCCGCACCTACGGCATAATTATTGAATCTGTGCTGTGCTGAAAAACACGAACAACGAAGTTTTTATCGGATATTGTTGCGTCTTCTGGTGTGACCGAACTAAGTGTTTAGCTAAATCTCAAATAATGGCAGACCAGCTGGTTGGGCACCTTGCTTATTTATTTAGTGGAGACTGGACCCGAACGGGGACCATCTGTTGATTTAACCGGTTTGACCGGTTCTTTGCCCTAAATAAATTTGGAAATTTTAGTTAATTTATTATCTTAATAGATTAGACTTCTTTAAAATATATGTAAGATTTATCTAACTCACAAGTTTTGAAACCAACTGTTTCATAAGTTTAAGTGTATAGAAAATTCCTAGAAATGTGAAGTCGGCAAATGAAGTACCTAAAGAATTATAACAATTAAAATTGTAAATTGCTAAAAATGGCATGGCAACAATCTTTACCAGCAAAATTAAATCTTTTTAAATGATTTATTCAAAAATCTAAAATTATTCCCTAAAAATCTTTAAAACTTAAGGCATATAATATATTTATTATAGCCTACAAAGTAATTAAAACAGAATTCAAAAGATTTGTTTCAAAATTTTGTTAATGGCCTATGTACTGTTACTCAAAACAGCCGCACAGCTTTTTGCCATTCACACTTTGGAATTCTAAGCCATTCACCTCGCTATCCATAAGTCACAGCAAACAGTGCTTTGCAACACTAAAACAGCTCAAACAGCTGAGCGCATTGAAAAATCGAATTGATTTGCACAAAAACATTCGAATAAATGCCTCAATGACAGCATCAAATGGAGAAAAATAAGCCAATTTACGATCCGCAGCTTCAATGCCTTTCCCATTCAGTAATTGCCCTGTGTCAGCTGGCTGTTTACACTCGAGGAATTCTATATGTATACTACGCGCACACGTTTTTTCAACGCAACGCTTTTAGAATCGAATCAGTCACTTGCTGGGAGAGGGAGAGGCACGACGAAATAATCACCGCGTGTTATTTTCTAATCGCTGCAATTGTTGGCCAACTGCAATCAAAATCGAAATTTCCTGACCGAAATGTCCCAGACGAAACAAATCAAGTTCTACAACCCATCGAGTTCTGCTAGCTCCGACAGGTAACGAACGACTTTTTAATGCCATTAAAAGGCATTAATTCACGCACGGCGAAAAGTAAAGTGTGAAAATCCAACAAAAGTCATTAGAATGTGATACACACACACACAGCGGCATGTGCTCCAATAGTCAGCCATTCATCATCCATCGTGGGGCCTCTAAAACTAAACACGCAATATAAATAAATGCTAGAAAAATGGCATAGGGTCTGCGTTCGCTAACACCACCGTATATAACATGTGATAAACTCAATTTCGATATAGTCGCCGGTTGCATCGGATCGGGAGAGAGAGCGAGACAGAGAGAGTGAGAAAGTTGGCGGGCGAAAGAGCGGGACAGCGTAGCGAACCCCCTGCGAGAACAGTTACAAGCTAGAGATGTACGCGTGAGCAAGTCTTCTTCAATCCAATTCGTCACAAAGCGAAATTTTTACTCACGGACTCGGGAAGTTTCTGTTAAATCGTTGGGAATAGTGGGGTGAATTAAGAGTTAACAATTTTATACTATAAACAGATGATGCCATATAAATTATAGAGTTTTCATAAAACTGTATGTAGTTCAATTATCCAAAACTTTTACTTTCCAATATACATTTTTCAAAGCTCAAAAAATTATAAATACAGTTGTTCTAAAATAGAAAACATTAATTTATTTTCATTGTTTTATCTAAAACTCACGACACGCGCCCATCTCTGAGTGAAGGCAGGCGACAACAACAACAACCGTGCTGTGACGACGCCGGCAGAGGCGAAAGCAGCGCAGCTTTTTAACCTTAGCGCTGCCTTAACACTTTTTATTTTCATTCAATCCCCAAACGCCGCTCACCTCACACCGACACTGAATTACTTTGTTTTATTAGTTATCGAGTAAAGATAGGCCGCAACGCAAAAGGCGGACCATCCTCGCAGTGAAGGAAATAAAAGCTTTGAATCACATGCGAATCCGCGCCGCCGACGATTCGCGTGAGCGTATTTTTGTGAAGTGAGTGACCCATTTTGCGGATTAGCCTCGCCGGCTGAGGTTCTCAGTTCTCACGCCCACAGAAGCGGGCTAAAATGAGCAGCATCACGTTTTTGTGCAGCAAGTCGGCCCACAACAGCAACAATAATAATAACAGCATCAAGAGCAGTAGTGATGTGCCAAAATCAGCATTTGCAGCCGCATCCGCCGGTTTACTAACCATCGCTAGCCACCAGCAACAACAACAGCAGCAGCAACATCTACAACAACAACAGCATCTCCAGCAGTCAAAGGTTAAGGCTACAGCAGCCAAAACCAATGGTCACATGTAATTCATTGCATTTTTCTCATATTTAACGTAACAAATAACCAAAGCAATCGAAATCGAAATCCCATTTAAAAACATATACATTTGTGCATGAGTATCTGTGTGTGAGTGCGTTGTTTTTGTTGTGTCATTTACCGCCATTCTAATTGTTTTGGTGTTGTTTGTCCAGTACACTCTCTCCCTCTCTTTTTTTTGCCTCGTCTCTGTTGTCAGTGTTTAATTAACGTTCGCGTTTTGTGTGTTAACATTGTTTATCGAGTCTGCGGTGCGGCAAATAACAACAAATAATAAAGAAAAGACGATAGCGTCAGCAAGTGCGCTCTCAAAATGTCCAACATGGCTGCGATCACAGAAGCCACGTCTATCGGTTTGTTTGCCAAATCCAGTTCTTCTCCATTCCTTTTAATCCTTCATCCATTCATCTCCCCCTGGAATGCCTGCTGTCCTTGTCCTACCTGGATGGCCATAACCTGTTGTTCCTTTTCGGCCAGAGCGCAGCACACGTGGCAAACGCGGCGCTCTCTTCCTTTCCTCTCTCTCTTCTTGGTGTGCAAAAACTACAAAAAACTATAAATATGTTGAGGAATCTCTGACTCTGGCGTCACTAGATTATTGGCCCTGCACTGAGAAAAAAACTTGTATATTATATTTTCAAGCCTGTTAAGGTATTACTTCTAGTTAATTAAAAAAAAAATAGTTCAGTTAATATTCTCCAACACATTACTCTTAAAAATCATTATATTGTATATTCGTTTCTGAAATATAAAAACATTTTTCCGAACCGTTTTGTACAAATTCAAATCGGTCTTTAAACAAATTTTTTAATTTTGATATGTGAATATTATTAAATAGATATGAGTTTAATATTTGTTTTAATAAGACAGCATATTAGACTAAAACATTGAGTAAATTCCTTTGTAAACAAAAACCATTGGCTTAAAAAACTAATTATTCACTTTGAATGTTGATATTTTAAAAGTTATAAATACTGGATTCAAATTAATCAACATACCACATCCATTTTTTCTTCCCGTGTGCTCTGTATTTCTTTTTGGCACAGTAACCAGGGAATACAGAGAAAGGCGGAGAGAGAGTGCAACGAACGGGCCTACGCATCCAAAAGATGGACCGTCTGGCAATGCTTTGTATGCCTGCTCCTGGGTACCTCCCAGAAATATATATAACTTGTTTTTGTATTTGGCACAATGTAGTGGTATTATTTTAATGGCTTAATATGGCCGGAAAAACTTTTCGGTTACTCACGAATCGTGAGGGTCACGTCAGCATTCTGCAGCGCACATGGCGGAAATATCCAAACGTAACACTTCCATATGCATATGCAAATATTAATGATATGGCACATTATTGAAACTAGGGTGTGT
This sequence comes from Drosophila gunungcola, assembly GCF_025200985.1. Taxonomy (NCBI): domain Eukaryota; kingdom Metazoa; phylum Arthropoda; class Insecta; order Diptera; family Drosophilidae; genus Drosophila; species Drosophila gunungcola. Next base: position 1,006,429 of record NW_026453167.1, on the reverse strand, counting down.
CACGTTTCTAATTTTACAACTGAAAATTATAATATTTTCCATAACTTTTATGAACTGATCTTGTATATCATCAATATTTTCCAAATTTATTTATTTTTCACTAATTGGTATAGAGATACCTAAAATGTGCCACCCTGATACTCATTTCGTGTTTCACAAAAAAAGGCGAAACTGCTATATCAAATTACTGCATTTTCATGCAATATTTTCTCCAGACCCACATTTCTGATTATCTGTTATCATTCGTTCATACAACAATTAAACTTATAATTTTATCTATGTTATTTTCTATTACACTCAATAAAAGCCTTAAGTAACTAGGTATATTTATAGAACTTATTGAACAGTTGATTAATTTCTGCGTAGGCGATATCTCTGGTATCATGCGCTTGTGTGGGTTAAGAAAATAGTGGAGCGGGGGAGGGGTTCCTAAAAGTAGAGTAGGTCAGTGAGTATACTGCATCCTTGAACTCACAACTTTAAGCTTGCGTTGCAATACACCTGCCCTGAAGAAATTTCACTAACAAAATCAGTACTCTGTATTTCAGTACCGTCCAAAATATTTGAAATTATTGTGAAGTTAATCAGTGGCCGGTGATAAAAGCGTTATCGTGGCTTGGCTAATCACAGAATTCCATTTATTTTAGTTGAACTCAACGTCATTGTTTGGTGGGAGATTAAAATTCGGTAATTGCCAACTAATCTAGGTACATACACTCATTGCAGCGATGACCGTTCTGATGTCACTGAGCCACTCTATGTGGATCCATATGCCGAGCTGGGTAATGGCCTTCCCGGAGATCTTAACTGTTGCCCGGCCTCGCCCACCACAGTACCTGCGAAACCCTCGCTAGAGTCGCCTCTGAAACGCTCCGGCAGGAGGCAACGCACCACATCTATTGGCAATCAGACCACCACCGCGAATCCGTCCGAATGCATCATACGCGCAAACAATCGCACGATCTACACGGCCGGACGTCCGCCGTGGTACAATTGTGCTGGACAGCAGGTAGAGCCCTTTGTCATAGGTGAGATTATAATGTAATTAAACCTATTACTGTAGCTTCTAATATCTTGCATCTTCTTCAGGAATCTGCGGAGGAAGTGCTTCTGGCAAGACCACCGTTGCCGAGAAAATCATCGAGAGCCTGGATGTTCCCTGGGTGACTCTATTATCCATGGACTGTTTCTACAAGGTAGAACAACATTGAGTTTAAAGGCATACCGAAACCCATTAAAGTATTTACTCTATAGATCTTAAATGAGAAACAGCATGAGCAGGCACTGATCAACGAATACAACTTTGATCACCCTGATGCCTTTGACATCGAACTGCTGCTAGATGTGCTGACCAAACTGAAGGAGGGCCGCAAGGTTGAGGTTCCTGTCTACAATTTTGTGACACATGGCCGTGAGAGCCAAACGAAGACCATGTATGGGGCCAACGTGATCATCTTCGAGGGCATTCTCACTTTCCACAGCCCAGAGGTGCTTAAACTGTTGGATATGAAGATCTTTGTGGACACAGATCCTGATATTCGCTTGGCCAGGAGGTTAAAAAGGTTACTGGATGGATCTACCTATGCCTTACTTGATTTTAACAGGAAATGACAATTGCAGGGACATCTCACAGCGCGGACGCGACCTTAGGGGCGTACTTAAGCAATACCTGAATATGGTGAAGCCCTCATATTGCAATTATATAGCTCCAACCATGGCCCATGCGGACATTATTGTGCCTCGTGGAGGCGAAAACAAGGTTGCCATCCATCTCATCGTGCAGCACGTGCACACACAACTTCAGCTGGTAAGGTTTACGGAAAGATACTTATAAACTAATCTAAATATTCGTTCAATCTTCTATCAGCGCGGATTTAAACTTCGCGAAACTCTAGCCAACTCCTACAAGGACCAGCCCATGCCACATTCTCTGCACCTGCTGCATCCCACCCCACAGATTAAGGGCCTGCACACATTTATCCGCTGCCGGAATACATCCCGCGATGAGTTCATCTTCTACTCAAAGCGCCTCATCCGGCTGGTCATCGAGTTTGCACTGAGCCTGTTTCCCTTCAAGACAACCACCGTGGAAACGCCTCAGGGTGTTCTTTATGAGGGCAAGCGCATGGAGTCGCGGAAAATCTGTGGTGTTTCCATTCTCCGAGCTGGCGAAACCATGGAGCAGGCGGTGTGCGATGTGTGCAAGGACATTCGCATCGGGAAGATCCTCATCCAGACAAATCTTAAGACCGGCGAGCCGGAGCTTTACTACCTGAGGCTGCCCAAAGACATAAAAGACTACAAGGTGATACTAATGGACGCCACCGTGGCCACCGGAGCGGCGGCCATGATGGCCATTCGGGTGCTGCTGGATCACGACGTGCCCGAGGACAACATTATCCTGGCCTCGCTGCTGATGGCCGAGATCGGTGTACACTCCATTGCCTATGCCTTCCCAAAGGTGAGAAAAGCATTGGTGTCTTAAAAATATGTTCTTTGACCTTCGTTTTATGCAGGTGAAAATTGTTACTTCCGCTCTGGATCCGGAGATTAATAGTAAGTTTTATGTTATACCCGGCATTGGTAACTTTGGCGATCGCTACTTTGGCACGGAACCCTCTGATGAATACTGAGGAGATCCGGGCCAACCCACATCCACACTACACACTATTGGAACCATCATGTTTCTAATGTATCCTAGGTTAAGTCCAAAAGCGTTACTTAAATTATGAATTCGGAACGAGATGCTGTTTTATTGGAGTAGAAACCGCACAAGCAGCTGTGTGAGAAAGGCTAGACTTCCCACCACCAGGGCAATGCCCACATAGCGTTGGATCAGTTTTTCCCGACTTCTGGTTAGGATCTGCACCTCCTCCGTTCCCTCCAGCTTATTTGCACATCTAGTCCAGTCCCGTTCGTCGTCCAAAATCTCGCCCACCATGCTGAACTTGCTGGCGCTGGTGATTCGCACATGGACACGAGTGCCCAGGAGATTTTCCCGCATGGGCAGCAACACCTGCTCGTAGCTCTTGTTGTGGCCCACATAATGAAGCTTGTCGTGGGAAACTTCCGTGACCAGAACGGTGTATATTTCACCCGTCCTATTTGCATAAGGTTCATAGCTGTAGAAGAGATCCGTGAGCCGTTTAGTTCGCTTCTTCACCAGATTCGCCGGTATGCGCTCCATTTTGGCAGCAGGTGTGCCTGGACGAGGGAAGAACTGATTGATGAACAGGCTGGGGAACTGGTACTTGGCGCACAGGGTCATTGTCTCCTCGAAATCAGCTTCGGTCTCTGTGGGAAATCCGCAAATAATGTCTGTGGCGATGGTGACGCCAGGAACTCGTTTCCTAAGGAAGTCAACCACGTGCTCGAAGTCCTGGCGGCAGTACTCCCGCTTCATCTCGCCTAGGACAGAGTCGCTTCCACTCTGTAAACAGATGCAAGAAGTGGTTAGACTTAGAGGTACACAGAAATCTATAATTAAATCCTGACCTGCACGGGAACATGCAAAAAAGAATAGACCCTTGGGTGTTGCAGCACTTTGGCCACTTCTTCCAGGTGCTCCAGGATGTAGGGGGGATTGGTCATGCCCACGCGCAGCATGCAGTGCTCGGGTATCACTTCCACCAGCTGCCAGAGCAGTTCCGGCAGCGAGTTGCCTATATCGCGACCATAAGCTCCAGTATCCTCGGACGTAAGCCAGATCTCGCAGCAGCCTTCGGCAAAGGATTGGCGGGCGCGCTCCACCACCTCCTCGGGTGGATAGCTGGCCAGATCGCCGCGGGCGTGCTTGGTCTTGCAATAGGTGCACTGATTCAAGCAGCCTGAGTTGATGGATATGATCTCGATCAGCGGATTCTTGCGGACCTTGGGCAGCGAGAGTGAAGCTCCGGCCAGACGACGGCCATGCACCTTCTTCTTGTTTTGCAACAGCTGCACACTGTGTCCTTTTAGGGTTTCCTCCACGACCTCAACCACGCGATCAATCTGCTGGACACCAATTACGGAAAGGCCGCTCAGGTAGTCGGATTTGGGAGCTCCCTGGGGCACGCAGCCGGCAACCACAACATGCTTGCCATTTCGCATGCCCGACTCGATCTCGTTGCGAAACGTGTCTTCCGAGGGATTCTTCACCGTGCAGCTGTTGAGCAGCCACAGATCCGCCTCCTCCTTGCCGCTTAATCTGTAGCCATAGGCGGCCAGTTGCCCGGCCATGTACTCCGAGTCCGAGTTGTTGTGGGCACAGCCCCATGTTTTGACGAACACCTTTTGGGTGCCGGGAATGACACTCTCGTGAATTGTGGGCTTTGGTCTCTCCACCTCCTCATCAGTTTCTAGCCGGATTGGCGTGCGTTTCTTGGCGCGCACAGTCACGTTTTTCTTGTTTTCATAACGCTCCCGCGGCTTCACATCGTCGGCGGATATCAGGTCCTCAATGTCATCCACGTCGTTGCCCGGCAGATCCTGTCCAAGGTGGTACATCTTTGGTTTTGAAGGCGATTCCCAAATCCAAGACACATGTGCAACACGTTCAGCTGTTTACATTTGTGCTGCTTCTTCATAAGTTCGGCAGTGTTGGAAAATGCGAGCAGGGTACTCATAGGTGGAATCGATAACAGGCTCGGCTATAACGACAAAAATACCCTGGTCACTAAATTTATTAAATAAGTTCAATAAGTAACATTTTTTAAATACTTGTTTTCGGTTTTTATCACCCCTTTGAATTGCACTACCTATAATTTTAATAACATTTGTTTCAAAATTTATAAATAAATACGTATTTTGCTACATAAGTATTATTTATACTTCGCATCCTTTACCTACAAAATTTAACAAGTTGTTTGAGTTTTATAGTATACATTAAAAAAAAACACTAGAAAAAATAGAGTCATAGTCCTACCTTCATTAATAGAGATTTTTAACATGTAAAGGAAATATGGCTCCAAAACTAGTTAAATTAATTTTCAATTTCTGTTTCTGTTGTCTCATTCTACCAAAGTTAAAATAAAATAGTTTAAAATGTTAAACGTTTCCATTTAAGGTTGACAGAGTAATTTTTATAGAAAAGAAGTCTACAATCTGCTTTACATACATATAGGTAAATGTCATGTAACAGATTTTAAAATCGAGTAAATTCTTCGCCTAACTTTTTAATGAAGTTCATGAACTTATTTACTTTTATTTCTTTTTATATATTTAATCAAAGTCAGAGACCGCCAAAAATTATTGTTCGCGTTTTTTTAATCAAAAACTTAATCACTTAAAGTCGACAAACAAAAAAATGAGAAACGCCATAATGAGCTGCTTCGGTTTTTCTATTCATTTAGAAGATTTTTATTTTTTTTTAATATACTTATTGATAATGATTTTTATTTTTAAGCAACAGCGAGCGGTGTGCCATTTCGAATATGCCCGAGCTTTTGCGGCCCGTGCACCCTACTGTGTAGACACACAGTTATCAGTGCGCTATCAGCGGGAACGTTTTCAGTTTCAATCTGCTCCAGACCGCCGCCAAAGCAGCTTGTAAAAGCACAATCCCTCGCTAGCCATGATTACGATTAAATGTAAAGACACGGATCTGGATCCGCTACCGATCAAGGTTAGACCATGACCCCTTCAAAATTAAGATTAATATTTTGAATGACAAACTAAAAATAACCCCAAATAGATTGGGATTATTGGCGGTTCGGGACTAGACGATCCGGACATCTTGGAACAGCGCCAGGAGCGAGTGGTGGAGACACCATACGGCGAACCCTCTGATGCACTGATCGAGGGCGAGATCAATGGCGTGCAGTGTGTGCTCCTGGCGCGACATGGGCGCAAGCACGACATCATGCCCTCCAATGTCAACTACCGGGCCAACATTTGGGCTCTGCGCGACGTGGGCTGCACCCACTTGATTGTGTCCACCGCCTGCGGCTCCCTGCGTGAGGACATCAAGCCGGGAAATTTGGTGGTGCCGCACGACTTCATCGACAGGACCACCAAACGGCTGCAGACCTTCTACGACGGCAAGGCCCAGAGTCCACGTGGTGTTTGCCACCTGCCCATGTTTCCGGCCTTCAGCGAACGCACCCGCAACATTCTGCTCGAGGCGGCCAAGGAGCTGGATATTCCCACTCACCAGAAGGCCACTATTGTCACGATTGAGGGGCCGCGGTTCTCCTCGCGTTCCGAGAGCCAAATGTTCCGCCAGTGGGGCGGTGACCTCATAAACATGACCACGTGCCCAGAGGTGGTGCTGGCCAAGGAGGCGGGTCTGCTCTACGGATCAGTGGCCATTGCCACCGACTACGACTGCTGGCGCATGGGATGTGAGGGTGTCAATGTGCAGGATGTCCTGCGAACCTTTGCCGAGAACGTGATTAAGGTGAAGAAGATCCTGGTCAATGCAGTGGGTCGAATTGCCAAGGAGGACTGGTCCGAGGACATACTTAATGCCAAGGTGGGCGGTTGTATAAATACACACACATTCAGATACATCATTTATATTCCCTTACAGCAATGCGTTTGCAACAACACCATGTCGGGAGCCATGTGACGTTTTATAAAACTATGCCATGAAATAACCGAAGAAACGCTGATTCGCCGCAAGTTGTATGTACCACCGTTCTACCAACAGTTTCACAGAAAGCGTGGACCCAAAGTTCACTCCATATCCATTAAATACGAGCTCGATCCCGAGGACAAGAGGCACCCGGTTAAAATTCCATTCAAATGTGAGACTGTAACGTCAGCCACAGCGTCGCAGTAAAAAAAAAATATACATATGTAACTAACAAACATTTCCTTAACCAAATGCAAACTATTTCTAAACAACTGTGTGAAAATTGGGACATTTAAAAGTTCACATTTATATTAATTACATAGAGTTGCGTCTTTAAAATTAAAATTGGAATTCGATGGCGCGCACTGCCTTTACGGACACTTGCGCTCCACTTGGCTTTTGCCGGCCTCCTCGTACTCCTGCGACGATATCCACATCTGTTGGAAGGTGCCTATGCTGGCCAGAATGGAGCCGCCGATCCAGGCTCCGAATCTTCGCTCCACGCTGCCGTTAGCGGAAATCATTTTCAGGCGCGTGTTAGAGGGAGCACGCAGCTGCAGATCGCGATTCAGTCGCTCAGGGAAACCTTGGAGTAGAGTATTGCCACCTGAGAAGACAATTTGTATGTTTAGCTGTGAGAAAAACTACTTAGGATGAATGTATAAACCTACCAGTAACTACCACCGACCCAAACAGCGAAAGTCGTACATCCGCATCGCACATGCCCACGCTGGTGGACGCCAGTTGGCCAGCACCCAGCATGGCATTGTCGAATAGACTCTCGGCTATTTTGAAGCGCTCTGAGCCAAAGTCCTGGTGATAGCCATTGGGGAACTCATAGTGCACCGTTGGTATCTGGGCAGCCACTCGTTCGTCGAAGGGATTTTCGAGGACCTGCAGCACGTTCATTTGGAAGTCCTGCATCATCAGCTGTTGCATGTAGTTCTGCCACGACTGCGTGAGGTTCTCAGGCAGCTTGCGAAGCGTAAAGCGTCCGTTGTCGCGCTCCTTTACCACATCCTTTGAGGCGATCTTGTACACCGGCGACAAATCGATGCCGTGCTTCTCCAGATGTTGGCGGCATTGCCGAGAGAGGAAGTCGCCACCTAACGGTGACTTGACCACCGCCTGCGACAGGACATAGCCCTCGTGGACGGGCACGGCCGAGGTATGGGTGGCTCCGCTGTCCACAACCAATGCTGTGGCCCTCCCACTGGAAAAGGCGGCCAGGACAGCGTTTTTCACCAGAAAGAAGGCCGGAACGTTGTACTTCTCGAACATCAACTCGGTCAGCTTCTCTCGGTTGTTGCGCACATTCCATGAGGCCTCGGAAAAAAGCACCGGGTGGTATTCCGGCTCCGACTGGATAACATTGGCGTAGGCGTAATCGATCACCTTCTCAAACAAGTCCCAGTTGTCAATCATGCCGTCCTTCATGTAGGTCTGCACTTCCATCTGGGATCGTGGCACATTCACGTAATTGGTGTCCACATAGAACTTGCGCTGGTCAGCATCTGGAGGGGATTACTTTTTGGTTAAGGGGTTATCCATAAAGATTTAAACGGATGATCTTACTATTTGGCGTGGCATTGTTGTCCGTCTTGGTCTCTGGATCGAGATTGGTCTCCGGAGCTGCTCCAATCCCCACAACCGAGGGAATCTCCGCCTTGGGCGAATCCTCCTGCGCGTAGCCCACTCGCAGGGAGTGGTGACCGGGATCAAAGACCAGGGCGCCGATCTCATCGCCGCCATATAACATGGTGCCGCCACTCATTTTGGCGCCTTGAAAATGCTTTTCCTTGCTATTTGTTCAAGATATTCGCCAAAATCTTTCAGTCTGTGTATATTTTGCGGCTTTTTTCACGACGCTTGTTCCTTGCTGGTGATGGCCCAATAAGCTATCGATTGTTCTTATCGATGTTTCTGTGACTCAGTGCTGCCAGTCTATCCAATTTCAAGCTAGATCTGGCTATATATCTCATCAGGTTTATAAAATAACTCCACAATTCTAGCATAATTTTTAGACAAGCACATTTACTAGATTTTATAGATTTAGTGCTCAATTTAATTGGTTAAAAGCCAGCAATTAAATATGTATTGAATAAATACAAATTTAGACAAATTTAGTTTAACCTTAAAATGTTTATAGTTTTAAAATCTTTTAATTCATTAAAAAATCTTTGGATTCTTCTGTTTTTCCCCATTTCGATATAAGCCCATCTTATATAGAATGTAGCTATGGAAAGGCTTAACTATTGGCAACACTGCTCCAAGTCGCCTCTGACTGTTATCGATAGTTGTTGTTTAAGATAGCGCCATATCTGCTAGTTTGGCTTGAAATTGTAAATAAAGCATTATTAAATGTAATTCCTTTTTTAATAATTAATTAACGTAAAATAGAGGTTAAAGGCAAACCATTGTTTTGAAAAAAAGTATGTACCTAAGAGCAGCCAACAGCGACCTGCAAGAACCCCTTTTATTGATTTGTATCCTTTTTACAGTGTCTAAAATGAGCACCGACAGCGCCGAGGAAACGTTGACCCATGCCAACATCCCTCAAATGGAGATTAACATATCCAACACGAACTCTTCCGCCCAGATAGTATTGAACGACCTGCTGCTCATGGATCTGCTCTGCAGATATCCTTTCCTGCTGCGCCAGCAGGAGGATGCCCAAAAGGACGAGGATTATGACTCCTGGGGCTGGGATCAGTTGGCCACCGCCTTCAACGAAAGCTACGAGGGCGTTCAGCTTAGTGCTCCGTTTTCCGTGAGCGAGCTGCAGTGGCGGTGGAACAAACTGTGTCCAGTTGTGGGAGCACTGGCCAGGGCCAAAGGTCAGATACCGGATCCCCTGTGGCGGGCGGTGGGCGACGTGCACAAGTGTATGCAGGCGACGAAGCAGCCGGACGTGCCCAAGACCAAGTGCCAGGACTTGCTGCTCAGCCAGTCTCAATTTCTGAAATCTCTCACGCACTTGGAACGCCGTCGGTTGGAGGTGGAAGTACTGGATCTCATCCTGGGGCAGGAGCGTCTGGAAAAGGCCACCCACAAGCTGGGCCCCAAGGAGCAGGAGGCAGCGCAGAGCGAATACGATGAGTTCCTCAGTGCAATAAGGGTCAAGGAACTACCGGCCGACACTTTACTCCGCCTGGCAATGGACGGGTTTTATATTTCCCGTCTGCCACCAACCAAGATCCTAAATGGCAATCAATCGGATTTGGTCATCAGCAACGTGTTTAGTGCCCAGGATAAAAACAAAAGAGAAAAAGGTGAAACTGCGAAAACACCTGAAAAACCCTGCTACGTGCCCTTGAAAAGTGCCAAGTACTATATTAAAAAATTACGCGTCCGGGTGAAGCGAATGGATTTGGATGACCACCTGCCACTGGCCAACATGCGGCGGTCCAGCCGTTCTGCGCTTAACTGATTTAACTGACTTTGATTCGTATCAAATGCACATAAGTTTATTAAAAAATACATTACTATAAATTACAACTTAAGGCTATTGTATAATCCGAATCGCATATTATAATTCGCGCTTGCTTTGCATTCTCGAAAAAGGACTAACAACTGAAAAAGTAAGGAGAGGGGAGCGGGAGTATAGAGAATCTAAGGAGCGGGTTAACCAGGACTGGAGTTGTACTATACGCATTGTCTAGGAGCCGCCGGGTTCGTTCGTTCGTTAGTTGCTTATCAGTAACCAGTTATTATTTATCCCTTACATTACACAATCGTCAACAGTCACAAAAGAACGCAATTCAACAGGACTATACGAAATACAGTCATTGGTGGAAAGCGCAGCACTTAACAACAAACAAACAATGTGGGTGAAAAACTAACAATCGAGTATAGCTGCTGCTGCTTCCGCTTCCTCAAAACAATTGGTCCGCCAGGTTGCCAATAAACGTGGCCAGGTTCATTGAAGATCCCTCCTTGAATTTCAGTCCAATCGTCTTTCCGTAGGCTTGTATGAAGATGGCGCGCACTGCATTCAGGCGTTGCTTTCGTCTGCAATGGATAAATGAAATTGTATATTGGATAATTGATAATTAGTACAAACATTCTCTGCAGAGATTAGTTAAAAAATTCCTTGGCATTATGCAAAATATTCTAGACTGCAATGCTATCTAAAATCTCTGCAGAAATTAATGAAAATATATCTTATTTTTGACTGCAATACTATTTACATTCTGCGCAGGAATGGAAATTATTTCTTAGTTTTCGGCAAAACATTATTGACTGAAAATAATTGACATTCTCCACACGGATCAATTTAAATATTTCTCAGTTTACAACTATTTAAATTCTTATCAGGAATTAATATAAATTCATGTAGTTGTTGTCCCGGAACTTTTTGAAGAACTCACAGCCCGGGTACGGCAGGGATAGAAGATTAAAGCTCTTGTAGTGCTTGTTTGGATCCGCTTTCTTAAAATCAAAAAATATTCTTGACTCAAGATGGGTTCTCGACTCACAAGTTGATGCATTGCTTGCTGGCCATAGTGCTGCCGCCCACGTCTTTGGAGGAACCGTTTACGAAACCGTGCGTCGAGCTGCCGTTGCTGATGCTGCTCCCACTTCCGCTTCCACTGCCGCTCGACGCTGCGTTGGTGCTGCAGTGGTAGCCATTACCACCATTATACAGAGGAATGTTCGAGGAACCGCCACCTCCGTCCGCCGCCTGTTGGGCCACAAACCGCATCATGTAGCTGCCATTCATCATTGAGTCAATGGAGCCCGTATCCGTGACCACCTGCCAGCTACCGTTCGAGGACGTGGACTCCTGTCTTTGCCGCGCATTCGAGCCGGGCACTGAAATGGGGCTGGTTCTGGATCTAAAAAAGATAAAATTAAAGTCAGTAAGGTCTTCATTGATTCTTAAGGAACTCTTACCTCTTCGGATTGGGTGACCTGCTGGTCAGCGGATTGACTTGCGCTGGTGTGGTGGCATAGAAGTTATCTGTTATGGACATATCACAGTTGGAACAGTTTGAGTAGCTGTCGTTGCTATCTTGATCGAAGGCCAGAATGTAGTCTCTGCAGGGCAAAATCGTTCATTAGATTTTAAAAATCTAATACAATTTCTAGATATATACTTACTCCTTGAGCGGTTCATCATCGCAGCAGTCGGATTTGATCACTATAACACTACTGCCGCTGCTGCTGGATGTCTTCGTGCGTTTCCGATGCTCCACAATGCTGTACTCCTCGTCCGTGATGAACTTGAGCACATGAAAGCAGAAGAACATGATGTCCTCGCCGCGTTTCAGGCGATCGGGCAGTTGGTGGCCAAACAGGTACCAGTCGTAGGCCAGTGTAAAGTACGCCATCTGCATGGCATTCAGCGACTGGTGGATGAGTCCATCTGCCCACAGGGACAGCCTGACCAGGGAGACAAACAGCGGAGTGCGATCCCAGCCGCTGATGCAGTGAATCAACAGGCCGGAGCTCTCCTCCTGCACATATTTCAGTATGGCTCGCAAGTAATTCTGGGTGATGGCCACCAAATCCCAATCCCGGTACTCCGGCCACACCACATCGATATCCGCAGCGGGTCCCAGATTGGGTATATTAATATTCGCATCGTTGAAAGACTGCTTCCAGTTGTAGTGCAGGTTGCGCGCCATGTAGTTGTTGTCCCGGAACTTTTTGAAGAACTCACAGCCCGGGTACGGCAGGGATAGAAGATTAAAGCTCTTGTAGTGCTTGTTTGGATCCGCTTTCTCCGATGAAGAAACGCTAAAAGCAGGAAATATGGTCAGTAAGGATTTGCAAAGCAGTTTCTTAAGGGGTTATTACCCTAGTTGCAGAACACAAAATAGGGAGTTTTTTTACCAAAACTAATTAACTATTATTTTATATTATCTCAAAGTACATATATATTTAATAATTTTTTTTATTTTCAAATATTTGAAAATTATGTGTAAAAGATATAAGTAAATTTCCTTTTTACTTTTCTAAATAAGTGTTTTCCATAAAAAAAAAACTTTTTATTAAAAAATTAAGTAGTAACAATACTTCGAACAAATATAAAAAATATATTTTTTTAACTTGCAATTGCGGATTGCCTTTTAAAATATACAGTTACTTACGCCATGAAGTATTTGATCTTGCGGTTCTCCACCATGAGGTCCACAATGGTGGAGACGTTGAGCGTGTGCAGCAGCTGGATGTCACTCTTGATGACCTCGTCGTAGCTGAACTGCGACTGAGCCTGGTCGTGCATGTGGGTGATCAGCGACTCGTCCGTGGAGTCCGCATCGTTCTCGTCCCCGTTTGGCGTCGTATAGTTGCCGCCACTGAGGCAGTCGTAGGCGTAGTCCACCACCTTCCGGCCGTAGGTTTCCGGCATTACGGACAGAGTGGCCGAACGGCAGATGTACTTTCCGCGGTACATAATTACGGGCACGGCAAATCTTTGACGGCATCTCGCGTACTTGGCCATCGTAACCAATTCCCGCATCCGCTGTATATCGTACTGGTCCTCATAGATGGTATTTTGCGGTTGCTGCTGTGAATTCTGCTGCTGTTGCTGCTGCTGCAGCGGATGTGGCTGCTGGGAAAGATATTGCTGATGCAGTGGATGATGTGGCTGCTGCGTGGGAAATTGCTGCTGGAGGGGATGTGGCTGCTGTTGCGTCTGCACGGGATTGGCAAAGGTCACGAAGGCCTGGATGCCAGCACCCTCGCTTCCGGTGCTCCCTGCACTGCTGTTTAGAGGCGTGGCCGTAGCCGTGGTTCCGGAGGAGCCTCCTCCTCCTCCACCCAATCCGCCGCCAACTGGCCCGAACAGGCCATTTCCCGGCACCAGCGTCTTGGCCATGTGTCCATGCTCGCACTCCGGGATGAGTATTCGGCCAGGATACCGCGGACTGAGCAGTCCATTTGTGTTGTCCAGCTCGATGAGGCTGTAGTCGAGTTTGAACAGGTATTCGCATTTCTTGGAGATATCATACTCCTGAAAGAAGATAAACGTGGTGGATATCCATTGACATAAGGCTAAATAAATAAGAGAAGGTTCTGAGAGAACATATTTGCAAAACAGATCCATTAAGAGCTGGGAGAGTATCACAAGTTTATTTGGTATTTAAACAAAAACATTTTTTTAAACATTCTCTCTAAATACTGTGTTTGATGATATTTTTATAATTATTTAAGGCTGACTCAATATAAATATATGACTTAGTGCAACTTTTCAAAACTTCACACTTTGTCTTAGTCTTAATTTACATTTTAATCATTGTTATGGAAATCGAAAGATAAATAAGCCTTGAATTCCTCAAACGCTATATAGTCTGATCACTCTCCGAATAATTTTATAACATAGATTATAATATTACGTATACGTACTAGATAACCGGGTTTTTATCTCTCACTCTAAGCTGGGTTTGTCCGATCTAAGATCTGATCCCCTTAACAATGACCTCAGACTGGCGATACCCATTGACTTTGGGTTTGGTTATCCATCATAAAGTATTTGACGGGGCGGTGTGTAAACTCAATTGCTTGAATAAATCAGCGATGCTGGCATCGAGTCTTAATGGCCAGCGAGATTAGAACGCGGAGTGCAACTGGTTTTCATGCGTTCACGATGTGTGAATATATATATGTACATATACTATATATACATTCCTAACCCGAGTTCAATGGAACTTGCACGCTCCCGGGAAGGAGAACTGGAATCTGGAATCGGTCGACTTTGGCTGGCTATCTGTATTTGCCACACTGAAGGGTTGAATGCGATAAGCGATGGGGAATGTTGTCAAGTTACAGCAGCAATTAGCCACCGAGACAATTGTATAATACACCCTATTGGTGGCTGATGCACAAAAAACAAAAAATTATGGACAAAGTTCTATTTGAATGAATAAATATAATTTGATGTTATAATGTTTTTAAATTATTACAAAGTAATAAAGCAACAAGTTATACAGCAACTCGAGTTTTATATTTTTATTTTAAAAAATAATCAGTGTTTTAGTATCAAAATATATTGATAAATGTAAACCTTATTTATTTTCTGTGGGACAATCGGGAAAAAATTCTAAAGGTTGTACAGGCGACTGGCTAAAAATAGAAAAAATGGCTAGCAAAGGGGCGGTGGCGGCGGTGGGCATGGCCACCAGCCAGCTGTCCCAGACAAACAACTACTAGTAGGTAAAAGCATAATAATAATAACAACCACTCGTACACAAGCACAAACACCTTGAGGAAACAGGTTTTTAGCTCACAAAGAGAAATGGGCAAATAACAAAACTAACTATAAAGCAAAAAGAAAAAAAAAAGACAAAGACAAAAGCCCTGCAAAAATTTGCAACAACAAAAACGAAGCAACGAGCAAAACAAACCCGATGAAAACTAAGTAGAGCGTACACATGTGTGTGCGTGTGTTTGTGTATGAGAGAAAACTACTACGTAGGCAGAGTGCGAAGCAAACGAGCAAAACAACTAAAACGCAATTACAATTACTAACGAAAAGCCGACCGGGGAGCACGCAAAAACAAATGACTGTTTATGGCTTTTTGTTGTGTACTTTTTAACCACTTGAAATTGCATAAGCAAACCAGCCAAAATTATATAAAATGTTAAGTTTAGACTCAAAGTGCTGCTCTCGCTGCCTTTTATTTACTGAATATTTGCTTAGCTTTTCGCAGTTTGTTCAAGTGTTTGGTTAGCAGTGTTGCGCACCTGACCATTTCCTATAATACAACTTGACTTATTACAATAATTTTATAAAAACGTACAGGTTTTGTACCAACAAAAATTTTTATTTTTAACCCTTTGTTTTATAAAAGGCAACAGTACGTATGAGTGACAAACTTTGAAGACAAAGCCTTTTTTCCTAATTCGCCTTTAATCGCCTTTAATTTACAGTTATACAGTTTATACAGTAAATTTTTGAGGATTAACGCAAGTTTTTCAAAATCGCATATTTTTCAAATTAATTTCGTTCATCTGCACAATAAACTAATATATTAAGTAAATCAATTTAATTTTTTTTAAATATCACTGAGTCTAGGCTTTACGCTTTTTTAGCTATTTTAATTTTTACTTCTGGCAGCACTGAGACGGGAGTGGGACCGTGAGTAAAAGATGGGGATGCCGAAAAAAAAATAATTTATCGATGGCGGGAGTGTGTGTGTTTGTGTTAGCTCCAAGTTGGAGAGGCTGCCGTTACAAAGCAATCACACAGGCACACAGAGCACAACAAAGCGGTTACTGTTTTTGTTGTGTGTACTGAACTGCTTGCTCACTGCTTCTGTTGCCGTTGTTTCGTTGTTGCTGTCGTCGTTTTTGTTGTTTTCTTTGTAAGCGAGTAAATGCAATTGTAACTGCAGCCGCTTTGCTTGAAAAACTGAGCGCCTGTTCCAAAGGCGCTGTAAAACTAAAAACAACAAACAGACGCGCGCTCAAATAGTTACAGCGTGAAAAATAGTTGGCGAGCGTTGTCGCTGTGATCATTAAGCGTCATCATCATTATTGTTTTCATCATCAGTTGACCCAAATAATGAAATCCGAACCGAAGGCTGGCTTTCGAGCCAAGCTCGCCTCAGAAACCCGGATTTTAAAGACTCTGCCGATGCTGGGCCACCAGAAAAATCCAGCAGATGCTGCGACTACGACAAACTTTTCTTCTCTCACAAAAAAAGAAATAAGAAACAACAAGCGGAAAATAAAGCAGAAAAGCTGAACCATAACACACAACACTACGTTAAAAAACCGCACAGCTGAAAATAATCGTACTCGTATACTCGTGCAATCGAACCGAGAAAACCACCAACCGAACCAAACCAATTCGACCGAGCACAGGGAAACAGCAAAAGAAAAGCGCGGAGAGGTCGGCGATTCAATACAGTGCCACTTCTTTAGCACCGACTTCCTACAGTCCAAGTTTTCTTTACAAAATATAAGTTGGTAGTCGACAACTTCAAAACTTAAACCACCTTTCAGTTATTCAGAACTGTATAACATATAATTTTCAACAAAAATATACCTTGAGAAAAAGAAAAATTTTATTTTCTTATAAAATTTAAATATCTCCTTCAACACGTATAATGTTTTATTAATCTATGTAAACCAACGAATTTTGGTTTAGACTCGAAATTACCAACAATATGATAACTTGATTAGTATGTACTTTACTTTTCCAAAACTTAAAAAAAAAGTTCAACCTATTTTTTGGGATTTCCAATTTTTTTTTTTCTTAAAGACACGTCTTAATTTATGATAACATATATAAATTGGTGTCTTGAAAAATACCTAAAATTTAGTAACGATTTTTCGTTTTAAACAAGCTGCACTGTACAACCAACTCCTTTCCTTGACTCCAGGCTCAATTCGGCAAATGGGCAACCTGAAAAGTTGAAAGAAGGCCTATGTGAAAACAACACGTTGCATATTCATCAAACCTGAAGCGAGTGGGATATGGCTTTTCTTGAATGAATTATTCAGTGCTCGAACTAAGGCTTAAACCTGAGGCCACTGACCACACCCAATTGACTGAGTGTGTTCCGCGTTTTATTCTCGTTGTTCTTGTTTACATGATTTATGCTTGCGCTTTAAAATGTGCAGCGTGTTGTTCCAGCGCCGCTTTGTTGTTGTTTTTATAGTCGGCGTTCAAAGACCCCCAGATATAAAAACAAGTTGCGCCCACTTTTCAAGCTCTGAGTCAGGAATGGGATCAGGTTCCAAATCAAGGTACTGGATATAAAGGCAGTACAGTTCTGCAGAGTAAAGTTTTTTTGATATTCGACGGAGTTCCATTTCTTGTTTACCGATAAGACGTATTTATACTTCCATTCACATTACTAAAATAAGCTTTGTTTTTCATCACAAAGAAAACAAAAACAAGGCGCAGTGTGCAATGATTCTCAGTTTTTTAACATAGAGTTAAGTATTTTTGCAATGCAAAATAGAGTGTCATTTTAATGTCCTTAAAAACGGTGTCGCAAACATAAATCAAAATACATTAATAGTTTTTATGGTCTTTTTGTATATTTTTCTTTTTTTTCTTTATCCTCCACTACTTCAGGTAATCTTTGCGTTACCCACCAGCATTTCTCTTAATTTATGCATTATCATACACATCAATAGGAGATATTAATGATCCTTTAATATGCAAATTGCCGGTGCAGTTGATTTGCATTTATTTCTTTAGACTGCATCACATGGGTGAAAAACACTCGACAGTGTGGGACAACTTTCGAAAGACATTGAAACCGCTTTGTGGGTGAGATGCCATGGTGATGAAGTCGAGAGCTCTGAAACACGTTCGAGGCGGAAGTTTTTTGGCCGCGTTGAAGAGCCAAACGATTTTTGTTTACTGCCCTCACATTAAAAAATACATCAAACAATTCGCAATAGCAATAATTGAGCGCAATAAATGACATCCATGCCAAGTGGGCGTTACGGGCAATGAACATTATTGGAATGAAGGGGGCATATTTCAGAAATCTATTTATCATTTGCTTAATTTATTCGCCAGCCAGTCAGGAAGAGATTTTTCGCCGCCCACACACGCATACTCGTGTTCCCACAACCAGAATTGGATTTCCTCGAGGCGCCGATCGCTTTCCTCGCTTTCTGATTTCCCATCACACAGTTCAGTGTAATGTGAAAAAAAGGTCATCTCATTGAATTGATTATCAATTTGATTTAAATTTGCATGGGCATAAAAAGTAAATGAGCTATTGGCATAGAAAGTTCTACTATAGATTTTAAAATTTAGATTTATTTTATAGTAAGGTTTCCTGGTTAAACAGGAAAAGCATATAAACAATCATTTTAATCTTCTATTGAAGGTTAAGTTTATATACTATTGCTATTAAATTGTTCGGTTTCTGAGAGACAAACGTAAAGTTTTGAGATATATATTTTTTGAGATTATATTGTTTTTCAACTGAATATAAAATGATATAAATAAAACTTACCCTCAGTTAAGTAATAATGTGGTAAAATAATTATATTTATATTTTATGTTTGTAGTTTTCAAATTATTGAACTTTTTAACAAAGTCATGGACAATTTTTCTCCAAGTGATTATAATACAAAACAATTCAACCAATTAAAATCAATAAATACCCAAAAAGAGTATATTTGTATGGTATTTTTGAGCAGAACAAAACTTCTGCGCTCCTAATAACTCTACATTCAAACACACAACTTAATATTTCCCTCGCTTTCAGCAACTCAACAACATCCCCTGTTTTTCTGCGATGGGCTACAGCACAATCCAGCAAATGCCGATCCCCATCCCAGAAACCGAACCCGAACTCCCTGCAAATAGTTGACTAAAGCGGCATTGCCATTTCGCACATTATCGATTTTATCTGTCAGCGAGCAGGAGCCCATGAATCCCAAGTTGGTGCCTCGAAATCCGCACCATCCGAGCTTCGGAAACCACACATTGGTGGAAAATCGGAGGAGTATAGCGTAACGTAGTAGAAAATAGCGAATTGCGCCCTTCTTCTAATCATGCTTCCATGGTGGACCCGGATGCTGGGCAGTTAGTCCGGAATGCGCAAGAAGTTCCGCAGCAGGGTGTCTCACATTGCTGCACTTCGAATGTTGCAATAGCTATATATGTTTGTACATATATTGCTGGAAGCATTGGAACCCCTTTATCGCAGTGGCCCTTAATCAAATCGAACTCGCTGGCTCTCTCTTTTCCGGACATGCGCCCGGAAAGCTGCTGCATCCCCGATAAGTGCTGGAAGCACAGCTGCTCTTATTACTACGGCCCCAGATGCACTTCCCCTGCAAACTTCGAACTCTCCTTCCTCTTAGTGACGCCCCATTATTCGGTTTTTGCATAGCAAAACCTTTATTTTCACTCCTGCGTTCCTGGCACAAGTGTCTGTGGTGCGACCCACGCACCTTGCAGCAACAGCTGGTCCTTAGATACACTCACTCACACATTAACAAGGAAAAGGGGGCGGCGCGGGGTGGCACAGACAAACGCGTGGGCGCAAAGTTCAATGTGCAACAGGCCATCATAAAAGGGTGCAGCGTCCCCAAATAGCCAGCACAGTGGAAAGAAATAAAATGTATTTTAATTCATTAAGACAAGATAAACATACAGTCTCATACAGTCTACAGTCTCAATTCATTTTTAAAAGCTTTCTATGTTTGGCCAGTAATAATCTAATTCATAAGTCATTTAGGTAATTTACAAACCTAAGTAATTAAATAGTGGAAAATAAGTGTGAATTTCCTAGCAACTTTTTAAATCTGTTTGATTTTTTAAAGTTTTGTATACGTTCAGTTTCAGCTAGTTTTAATAATCTACAAATGTAACTTTGTTTTATAAAATTGTGTTACTATGATTAAATGAATAAGTAAAATAGTAGTTTTTAAATGTAATGGTAATTCTCACAATCTTAAATCTTGCATTTGGATGCAGGAGTATTTCCAATAATTAACATTAATAAATACAATAAGCATTGACCCGCAATTCATGGCAATTCTATGTTCACTGCTTTCCACACTGAGGTCATCATGTAATTGTTTTTGGCATGCTTGACATGCTACCATAACACATTATAAATCAATCACAGCAAACTCATCAACCTTGTCCATTTGAATGTTGTCATTATATAAATTTAAGCCTTTAGAATTATAAATATTCGACTATATAATGTAGTTATTAAGTTTTTTTTTACTGAAAATGGTTTAGGTACCTGTTATGGAACATAGCACAAACATTAAACATAACACAAACATAGATCTCGACATTCTTTAAAAATTGATACGCTTATTAAAAATTGTAAAAAAAAAACTTAGAAAAAATTACATTTTCTATTAGACTTTTGGAAATTTAATCGAAAAGTCAAGGTAGTTTTAAAAATCTTTTTTATACGACCTTTTTAAATGAATTGGTTCCACTGTGCCGCAGTTTGGTTGCAATTGTTGCGCTGGAAGGCGTCGCACTTCCGCTCTTCCGGGCATTCCTGCGCGCCTGTGCCGCGTTTTCCAAAGCGCCCACACAAATGACGCCGCACGGCTTGCAGCACAGCTGCATCCGTTTCCGGGGGCGGCGGTGGAAAGTAGTTGTCGGCGGGGGCGTGGCCACGGCACAGACTGCTGCCAGCGAAAACAGGAGACCAGGAGAGTTGACAACGTCATCAAAAATATCCCAGTACGTTGGGTATCCCGTAGCGGGGTTCCACCGTTCCTGGAACTCGTTGCAACCCCCAAAAACGAGTGCAATCTCTGGACTGGAAGGACTTAGATGCAGACTGGAAGGGGCCAGGCGGGATACACATCGAATGCGGAGGAATAGCTGGCCGTCCGGGTCCTGCAGGTCCTGGGCCCTGAATAGTGTTCCAGCAGGCGCCAAAGGCAGCGCTTGCTTCGCGGCTGTTTTTGGTTCGATTGGTTGGGTTTTAACCATTCACCAAAAGCACCAGAAATCAGTCAGTAACAACCATTTTAAACCGACTTCATACAAACAATAGTAGGTTTCCTGCAGGCCTACAGAATGTGCAACATTTTTTCACCACCATACCCTTTCAGCAGGTGAAATTTTTTTGCAAATATCTTCAATTGACAACGACAACAGCAACAAAAACAACAACAGGTGGGTTTTCACACAGTGGAGATAAAAAATAAAACAATATAAAAACGAAAGCGGCAAACAACACACAATGTTGATCAGCGAAAATATTAACGAAAGTGAGAGATATATTTATAAGAAAAAAGAAAAAGCCTTCCTTCTATTTTTGGCATTTTCGCTTGGCTGAGATTCACTTTTTGGCGCCCACACGAGCAGACAGATGGCCGACCCACCCACACGGATACTAAATACAAATGAAAACACCAATACACACTTGCATTTGCATCTGCAACAGTTTTCAATGCCGTTTCGGCCAAGTCATGAAAATAAATCAGTCCGTGCCAAATACAACAAATGCGCAAAAATAATATGTATCGTGCTGAAAACAAAAGTGATATAATGATCAGCACATTGTTTACACAGACGAACGTCACATCCAAATGCGGAGAGAAGAGCATATGTATATGGCAAACAAGCGAGGGCATCAACAAAAATTACATGATTAAAACTATTATCAAATACATTATAAATTTGTCACCTTAAAAGCGAGGGGAAACGAAAGCTAACTGTGAGACATTAAAAATAACAATTTGAATCTTAATATTAAATATTTTACAATAATAGAGGAAATAGTTATATTGCTATATTAGCAACGGAAATATTAACAAGATCTATAATATTTGGAAAATAATTTTTTTTAAGGCTTTTAATAAAAACTAAAAAAAAACTGAAAAAATATGACTTTTTTATATTCAATTATAAAAAAATGTTTTGGTTCTATATATTTTAGGCATCTCAAATTATATTATTTGTTTAGGCCTATACTACTCATACATTTTAAAATAAATTTTTAAAGAATTCTTTGGCATGCCGGAATATCTGCAGTCTGTTTTTTCGAAAATATAAATTTTCATAGTTTCCTAATGAAGCTTTTAGTTTTTTGAATTTCAGTACCTAAATCCAACTAGATATATTAAGAATGGCTGAGTTTAAGCCATCAAATTTGTGGCCCCACCGAATGACGAGCTTCCAGTGCCGACAGGCGGATCTTAACCGCCTGGTGATGGACTATCTGGTGACAGGTGGGTTATTCTTAATAGATCTAGTTTCTTTTACATTTTCTTTCCTTTTAGAGGGTTATCAAGAGGCCGCCAAGCGTTTCATGACGGAGGCGTCAGTGAAGCCGGGTCCCCACATGGACACCATCGGGGATCGATTGAGGATACAGGATGCCGTGAGAGTTGGCCAGGTCAAATACGCCATGGATCTGGCCACCCGGATATCCGCGCCTCTTCGAAACAGACAACTATGTGTTTTTCCACATGCAACAGTTGCGTCTGATCGAGATGATCCGGGATCAAAAGATGGAAAAGGCTTTGAAGTTCGCCCAGAGCAAGGCTGCGGGCTTCGTCAATGTCGATCCGAGGCATTTCCACGAAGTGGAGCGGACCATGGGACTCCTGGCCTTCGACCGCCCGGAATACAGTCCGTACGGCGAGTTGATGTACTACTCTTATCGTCAAAAGGTGGCCAACGAAGTAAATGCAGCCATGTTGCGCTGCGAGGATGCGAATAATAAGGTCAAAGAGGCGCCCATGGAGCCACGGATGATGTTCCTCATCAAGCTGATCCTTTGGGCCCAGGCCAAGTTGGAGCTTGAGGGATGCGACTTTCACAAGGTCGATCTTGGCCATGGGGACTTTGAAGAAGAGTTCCGCCGAAGCTTCCAGGGTTTCTAAGGCAGCTAAAACACAATAATAGTCCATCGATCGGCGTCTACTGCGACACTATATATAACTGTATTTTTTTTTTTAGCAAATCTACACATATGAATGTATTTTTTTGGCCAACCTACAAATATGAATGTCATTTTTTGAATGGATGTTAAATATTAAATATTTCCATATCTTGATGTAAGTTTAAGCAAACTTGCTGTTGGGTTTATTTTTTTTGGGTGGTGGTTTAAACGGTTTTAAATGTTCGTTGATAAGACGCATTCCCTTTGGTAATCTAAAAACGCAAATTATTTTGTGTCACGTGCCAGCCGTGAGTTTTTCATATTGTTTTTTTTTTTGTTCCCCGATAAGAGAATGAGCACAACAAAAATAAAGGGCTTTGGATTGGAAGTCCCTACCAAAACATTAAAAGTTTTGAATATTGGAAAGAAATAGTTGTATGTACAATTTTTATATGGGGACTTAAATTGTCAATTAAATGAGAGGTTCCGTCATAAAATCTCATTCAAAACATATAACTTATACATATAATTTAAAGCTAAGATTGTACCGTTAAATGTTCAGGAAATATAAAGTTCTTATTGTTTTTTTTTAACACATCGCTCAGTCGATTTTTCTAACATTTTAGGAACTTTTAAACAATATCGCCGGTATATGTACGTCATTGGCTTAAACATTGTTCCATTGGTTGGGCAACTAATCTAATCGCTGTGGCTAAACTTAACCTTGAACCCTAGGGAGACGGAAAAATATAAATACAGAGAGAGAGAGAGAGAGAGAGAGAGACAGAATCGCACACATAATTCACCCTTTGCACCCCATCAAAAATGCAATGTTTTGTATCAAGGGGCAGTAGCTTTTGGTTTGTGACTTCAACACGCTGGTAGATAAGGAAAATACTTGGGGAAAATCAAATCGAACTGAGCGATAAGGCTATGCATTGTTTGATAAAAATGTGTGTTTTTTTGCAATCGTAACGTAGAACCACGAATGCAACAAAGTAGTATTCCTTGGCCAAGGCGGTTTATCAATTACATGTGCCGATTGCAGTTGAATAAAAAAATGTAAGATCGCCGCTAAAACGTGAGTTACGTGCCAAGTTTTCACCTGGCTTTCCTCGCTCTGTTTCCAGGTGCCCGTGCCTGGCTTTCGGCTCAAATGTATTCACCATCATCAGCGTAGTGGCATGCAAATGAGCAGCGGAACAAGCGATTCCGCTGTTGCCAAGTTGCCATCACAGTCGTTATTCTGTGTTATTGCTGGTTAAGCGGGCGATAACACGGAATTACATACTCGACTATTAAAAGGCGTGCGTGACATTCAAGGGGTTCAAAGAGGTGTAAATAGGGGGTGTACTTAAGCCTAAAGACAAAAGCCGAGTATGAGAGCGTGCCAAGGAAATAATGCACAATAATGCGTGAATCGGGAGCAGGCCTTAAAAGGCCATTAGGCTTTTAATTACCGCTTAGCTAAGCAAAGTGGGATATTGAATTTCAGTAACAATTTGAGACAAAAAGCAACAAAGAAAGTTTTCCGATTTTGTTTGTTATTTCTTAATTCAATTAAGGAATGAGATTATAACCAGTATTTATGCGACTTATAATTCAATGTGGAATATTCAATTTTGAATTGATAAAGGTGATAAAGAGAGGGAGAACTTTGTTCAAAATTTTGTTATTAGACATTTATAAAAATATTTCATTTAAATCTGTTAAGGCTGTTTTGTCAAAAATTTAAAAAAGATTGTAAATGAATTCCTTTAATCAGGATTATTTATCCAAACTATGTCACAAACACAAATTACTTTTATTTAGCTTAATTTTAATGAATTACAAATAGGTATACAAAAAAAAAAAAACTAACCAAACAAAAATTTTTAAATAGAACTACTGGCTTAGACCCTGCAGTTGATTAAGTGAACAGAAACAGGAACGAAAAAGTCCTGATTAAATACCCCGGATGCAACTAAGATATTTAACGGGTACTGATCATTTTTAGGTTAATGACTAGCAACAAACGAAAAAGCTATGTACATACATATCTCCAGAGTAACCCAGCTCTTGAACGAATTCAATCCATTAGGCTAGCAAATGACATGTTGTTACCGCCTATTGATTTCCATGAAAATGCGATTTTCCTTGTAGGAAGCTTAATGGCGGCCATTTTGAGTGGCTGAGGATTTTCGGGGCGCGGCAAATGGAAGAGGACAAGGAGAAGAGAAGGAGGAGGACAGTATAAGCAGAGAGGGAGAAGAGAATAAGAGCAAGACGAGGAAAGGATAAATGACGTGTCCTCGACGTAGGCGCCACGCACACTAGCACCGCAAGCTTTTTCCCACTGTGTGTGGGTGTGTTTTTGCGGCGACAAGCACGTGCACGTGCGCCTAAATGTATGTCAAACCCACACATACACACATACGGGCACTATCAATCTTACCGCCGTTCCTTCCTCAAAGGCCGCCGCCTCGAAGGACTTTTTTTCGAAAGTTTCCAATAGGTCGTGGAGGTCCTGCTGCGTTACGTTGACCATGTTGTTTAGCGTCAGGCTGCACATTTTTGAGGTGCTGCATTTACCGTTCTATTCCTTATTTTTTTCCCCACTTAACACACACACAAGCACACGACGAACACTCGCAAAAAGTTGCCGAATATTAATACGAAATCTCGTGATTTTTTCCTTTCTTTAGTATTTTATCTGCTGCGTATTTGAGTCGCTTTTATCTCTTCTACGCCGTTTACACGTTTCGCTTTTCGCGTTTGTTTGCTTTTACTTTGCTTTTAACGCCCTAAAAACAAGACAACGTCATCAAAAATCGCGGCCGCTAATTTAAAATGCGCTCACGGTTGTTGTCGTCGTTGCGCTCACGATTCCGTTTTTAATAATATGCGCAAAATAGTAATTATAATATGATAATATAATAAGACAGGAAAACGTCAAACAGCCGCGACCAAAAAAACAACATAGAGGTGGGAAAACAAGACAAAGTAGAGGTGGGCAAACTTCGATATCGATGTCATCGATGTCTATCAGTCTGTAATATCGATGTTTTGCAGTACATCATCAATGTTTTTTCAATCTAACGCTTATTCGAACATAAACAAATATGGACTTTAAGACTTTAAAGTGTGTTAGATTTATTGCTATGGGCCGTTAATAATTCCTTTACAAACAATTCCACTTTTAAATATTATGTTTCTTTTTAACATCAATGAAGTATTGATGTTTTCCCCCAATAAATCGATGTCCACAACATCGATGCTTTTCCACCTCTATAGAAGGCTTTTATTATCGACTTAATTCGAAAGGGCTGGAGTAAAGATTTGGTTCGGAGCTGGGATAAACTAGACTAATTCGGTTAACAACTTTTTAATCTTTGCAATGCTATTCCTAAGCAACAAACATATAACTAAGTTACATCGCATAGCTTGCAAACTTTAAATTTGAAGTAAGTCTAATATCCAAAAAAAAAAAAATAACAAAATAATAAGGCACAACTAACCAAAACGTTTTTAATATTTAATCAGAAAATAAAGGTAGTGACAAGCCCCAATGGCAATTGTTAGGCTATTGCGACGAGTTAAATGGCGGGGATTTTTTTGCTCTTTCGTGTTGTTCGCTTCTCAATGTGCTGTGCTTAAGAAATTCCCAGATTTCTCATTCTCACAATCTGAACCTGAAGATGACCCTGTCGATGATCGACCAAACAAACAGGCGATATCTCTTCCTGCTAAAGAGAGGAAGGCAATGATCGACAAGAAGCGATTAATATCAGTAGACTGAAGAAGTTACACAAAACAAAAGCCAGCACAACAAGCTTGGTTAATAAAAATATTAAATAATTAAATTAGCCACTAAATCAACAAGAAAAATTGAGACTTAAATAAAAAAAAAACCAATAATATAAGCCAATTTTATTTATTTAAGTTAATAGTTCTTCCCAAACAGTCGAACAATTTTTTGAATAAGTGTCAATTATTTAATTTGTGGTTTGTTTTTTGTTTTTTAAACTAAAAAAAAAAAAAACAAAGCAAGGACCAATTTTTTTGTCTTATTGAATATATTTGCCTCCTGTGCTTATTATCAAAACAAACATGTATACATAAACAATAATATATAGTCGTTTGATAGAATATTATAATTTGCTGATTGCTGCAAGGGTATAAAAATATTCGCTTCTACTTTTGTTTTTGTTTACAATTTTTGGATAAAATAGAGTAAAACATAATTTGATACCTATTAATAAATTCAAGAACACTCATTTTGGCGTTTCCCAACCATTTAACATAAATCTCTTGAACACTGATAAGAGCAGCTGAGCTCAGAGAATGTACGATTTGATTTTAGTTGATGGGTGCTTCGAGTGCAATGCGGTCACATTTTGCATTGATTCCTTTGTTCGCTTTGTTTCTTGGCCACCAAGGTGCTTCCCAGTTCCTGGAGTATCCCTGTGGATCTCCGATTGGGAGCAGGATTAGCGGTGGCTCCAACGCAAACTTTGAAAATTCTATTTATATGGCAGCCATTTTTAATCAAAGCAATCATTTTCAATGCGGTGGCACAGTGATAAATAAACGTTCGTAT
Organism: Drosophila gunungcola; assembly: GCF_025200985.1. Taxonomy (NCBI): domain Eukaryota; kingdom Metazoa; phylum Arthropoda; class Insecta; order Diptera; family Drosophilidae; genus Drosophila; species Drosophila gunungcola. The sequence continues at coordinate 979,002 of NW_026453167.1, read as the reverse complement.
TTGAATGACACAAACGTAAACTTGATAACATAAATAGCTTTTGACATTTTAGTCTTTATTTTGACTGCTGCTCATTGCTTGGATACCAAACAAAGGCTGTAAGTATATTATTATATTATTATTTATTTTTATTTTCAGCTTTATTTAGCTTTATGCCGCTAAACTAAATTTTGTATTAGTTTGACATTTTTGCTAATAAAAATAAGCAGAATTTGACTTCAACTTGAAGATAAGAGAATTCCACCGCATATACAAAATAAAATTATGTTTTTTTTACACGTTTCTTAAACCACACCTATCTATCAGAGCGTATACAAAATCTCATATTTCAACTGCACATTCGAGATGAACCTCTTGACCTCACAATGATTCATTTATACAACATTTTAATTAAAAGATTTTTTTACCTCGAACAAACTTTTACTTAACCTAGATCCATAAAATTAGTATAATATATGTTTATTATTTTAAGATACGTGAATTTGGGAGCGTACTACAAATACACCCCAAAGCGTCAGTACGATGTCAGTTACGGCTTACAGCACCGTGACTACAATAAATTCAGTGGCCAGAACGATATAGGCCTGCTTAAACTGGCAAATAGTGTCGATTACAATCGTAAGTGATCTATTCAACCCAAAGTTTATATTGTTGATGAACTTCTCCGCAGGTCAAATTCAACCAATGTGCATTTATTTGAATAAGGAGATTAAAAAGCAATTAGCGTCCGTGCAAACGTTTGAAGCCTTTGGTTGGGGCCGTAAACGCGACGGGCTGGAAAGCGATATTCTTCAAACTATCACTCTTAATCAACTAAATCAACAATATTGCAAATCTGAGTTGGGTGAAAGTCTTAATTCGACTCAGATCTGCGCTGGTGTCTCGAATGGAGACACCTGTGAAGGCGATTCTGGCGGTCCGTTGGCTCAAAAAGTCAAGTTAATTAATAACACGATACTTGTAGTTCAGTTCGGAATCATAAGCTATGGAAAAAAAACATGCGATTCGGTGGGGGTGTATACGGATGTGACCAGCTATGTAGATTGGATTCAGGAAACAATAAGCAAATATAAAGACATGCTCCCCGCCAAATCCACCCCAATCCCACCTGTTCCGCAAAATTATCAGCAGGTGAATCGGCCTGTGGCTCCGGAGGTGTGGATTAATAGTGTCTGCGGTGGGGATGGAAACTCGATGACATCGATCATACGCCCAACCATTTATGGACCTGATTTTAAGGCGCAGGGCGTGCTGATTGCAGACCGTAAGTATATAAAGGTGCGGTTAAAATTATAGTACTTTGTGAGCTTAAGAATATAGCAATCAAAAAATTGTTCGAAAGTAAATTTTGAAATGTTGTTTAAATGGGACCGATATAAAAATTCACATTTATCATAGGAGTAATATTTTAAAAAAAAATTGTTAAAAAAAATCGATAAAGTGCAGATGAACAAGGATTTATAGTTATTTTCTTAAATTGTTATAACATTATTATAGTACAGTATATAAAAAAGAGAATTTTAAGGAATTAAGGAATTACTTTTTACAATTTTTCGAAAAATTAGAAAATTCAATTTTTAACCTAGTTCTGTTTATTGGTAATAGGCATTATAATAAATTAAACGAAAAGTTGTCCCGTATCTTAAAGGTATGTTTTTGAGCACCATAAATTGTCCCACTACTATTATTTTGACCGCAGCTGTACTCTAAAATTATACCTTTTGCTTGTCAGGATTTGTCCTTACAGTTGCCGCAGACATGCCAGAAAATGCCGCCTCATTGTAAGTTGTATTAAAGTTTTAAAAAAAGAATGTTTCTAAAAACCTAGGGCATTGTTTTTTTAGAGAAGTGTCTGTGATGGGAACAACAAAGTATGCAGAGTACGGTGTTTCCTCCGTCTTCAAGAACAAAGAGTATTCCGATGAAATATTTTTGCTTGAACTGATGCAACCGGTGATTTCCAATGGTAGTTATTTTTTTTATCCTGTCGCCATGACACCTGATCTATTTTTTTTTCCAGGCCAAAATAAATCAATCTGTATCGTGAGCGAAACCTACCAGAAGGATGTTGAAAATAATAAAGCATGGGCTATATTTGACAATGTGAATTTAAAAGAGTTTAGGGTTGATCCTTTCAGTCCCCAATTATGCTCGTATTATATAGGATCTGTACTTGAACCAAATCAACTTTGTGTTGAAAATCCCTCTGGAATAAGTCACATTCCCGAGAATTCTGGCAACGTATTGGTAAACAAGATAACGGTTAATAAAAAACCATTCCTTGTTTTAATAGGTATTGTCAGCTATTCATCTGATGGAATGCAGGTTATCACAAATGTTATGAGATATACTAGGTGGATCGCAGGCATCATAAATCAATTTAATTAAAATAATCAACGATTCCGAACAATAAAAATATAAAAACACTAAATTTAGTTATTGTAACAACATTATCAAAGTAAGCTTGGCCAAAATATTAATATGTATGTTGCATTTTTAGTTGAAGCCGTCGGGAAAATACCAAAACAACCGATACGTCAGCAGGTCCCGCTATCGATAAGATTCGGTGGTGACACCGACTGTTGATAGCGGGAGAGGAAATAGCTATTTAAATTTAGCCCGGTTCGCTCGTTAACTGGGTTAAATAACCTTGAATAGGTCAGGGTTTTGCTTTAGTTTTCTGCAAGAAGTCGTAGGAGAACGGTCGGGAAAAAAATTAAGACAAAAATTCGTAATTAGTTTTTAGATAACTCAAAGTGAGTAGTTAATTATTAGTCCTGAACTTGTAAATGACAGTGTTTTTTTTTTAAATATTGAAGCCGCCGGGGACCCTATCTAAAGGGCCCCGGAAATTTAGAGGATTTGGGAAGGTGAACACTTACCAGGCGGACCTAACCTGGTCGTAAAGACCACGTCGACCACCCGCAGCGGCATCAGCAGCAGTGATCCGCGGCAGCAGCACCAGCCGCAGCAGCATCAGCGATCAGCAGCAGCAACAGCCCTCCGCGTCAGCCACATACGGAGATTCCATCGGTGAGTCCGTTCCGGGAACGAATACCCGCGCTGACCACCTGGTCATCTCTGGGACCACCGACGCACTGCCTCCGGGCCCTCTGGCGCAGACGCTGCGTGAATCCTCCGAACCATTTGGATCCGTGCAGACTCGGGCTTCGCCGCTAGCGGTCTCTTCTTCTGGTCGCAGCTTGGACAATGACCATCGTTGAACTCTGAAATAAATTAGTTTTAGTTATTAATTTGTGAAATCAGGCAGTCAAAGAATTGTTTGAAAGCACTCACTGTGAAATCTAATCTGGAATTAGAGGCATTAATTCCGCTCCCCAGCCGCGCGTCCAACTACGTTTAAATTGGGTAGCGAAACTTAATGAATTAAGGGATTTATTTAGCGTACTTACCCTTTTAGCACGTCCTTTCTTTTCCCTTGGAGCTCCTCAGGATTAGGTGACCCGGTTGGCAAACGCCTCCAATTTGGTGCCGTGTAATTCACATCCGTGGCGTTTTTGCCCAAACACTTGTAATTTTAAGCGTCCAAAAATTGCACTTCCATTATAGCTTTAACCACTTCTCATCTAGGCGACGGTCTGAGTTCGGCCTTAAGTATTGCTAATGAAAAGAGTAGATTATGAGTAGGAATTAAATTTGAATGTATTCTATAATTAATCTTGCCCAAAATTAAATGTAAACAAGCTACCGAGATGGTTGTGTGAGTTACCTTGGGCGGGGAGATGAGCCGATCCTAATCCACCAGGAATAGACTCCGGTCTGCCGGAGATGGGGCACCCAAGGAAGGGAGGGTGCGTCGTGGCGAGGACACCGAAGCCACCAATTTCGTCCAATTGCCTTAGTTTTTGATGTAAAAAAAATACCTTGTTTGTTTTGATTTGTGTTAGTGATGGTAATCGTCAAGTCAGTGACGTGAGACGTCCGATGAGTCGGTATCGATTGTTTGGACTGCAGGGCATAGGGGGTACTCCGCCCTGGGTCTCCGTTGCTAGCCGGCGCTGCCCTCCGGGAAAAATGCAGTTCCATAACAAATAGCTGACACCATCGATCGTTTTGACTTTCGGTAGAGGAAACAATCGATAGTATTGATATAATTTAAATGTTTAATATCAGAAAAATAAATTGAAAGCTACCAAAAAAAAAATGTACATACATATAAAATAAAGTGTCAAGGTTTTTAAATCTTGCTTTAATGGGGTTAAGAACGTATTATGAATTATTTATAATTTTTCTGTCATTACGAAGTAACCAATGGGTAAAATGACAATTTTAACAAAAGATTTTCCCTTGTATTTCTGGGATCAATAAATTGACGAAAATCACCTGCAATAGTAAAATGTATACGACTAAATGTTCCTTATCCATTTTTATACCACTTTCGTTAAAAGAGCCTAGGTTATGACTTCAAACTTATGACTTTACTAATATTTTAATTCATAGCTTTACATTATTTTAAAATTCGTATACATATACAATATTAACAATGTTTATATAAATGTTTCCAAGTTGTCTGTTTGTCAAGAGGCCCAGCTGATTTATAGTAAGACCAATTAACACCGCATCCGGTTAACTCTAAAAACTTCGGTCACATTAGAAATAACAAAGTTTTTCCGCGAGCGAAATTGTTCGTCGATCTGAGTACTAGGCTTAAGACGAGCTATTGGGAATTTCCGAGAAAGTCAATTTGACAACTGATAAGAAATTGATCTCTCCAATTTTGTGTCAGTTGATTCGTGCCCCAGTGAAATGCAGTCATATTTCGCGTGGATTCCTTTCTTCACCTTGTTCCTGGTCCACCAGGGTTTTTCTAGGTTGCTGGAGAACAATTGCGGATCTGCAGTTGGAGTCAGAATTGTCGGTGGCATCGATGCATCAGAAGCAGCTGCTGTCCATATGGCAGCCATATATAATAAGACACAATTTCTTTGTGGTGGCACACTGATTCATAGGCGTTCGTGGTTTTATAGATTATGAACACTTTCGCTTGGTAATATACATACATATTTCATTTCTTTCAGACTATGTTTTGACTGCGGCTCATTGCTTGGATTATAAAGGCGAGCTGTAAGTATAATCATCTATATTTATACCCTTGCTGAGTGTATTATAATTTCAGTCAGAAGTTTGCAACGCAGTGAAAGAGACATTTCTGACCCTACAACGCATATATTATATATTATATATATTCTTGGTCACCATCACTAGAAGAGTCGATCTAGCCATGTCAGTCTGTCCGTCCGTCCCCCCGTTTCTACGCTAGTATCTCAGTTTTAAAGCTAACTGCTTCAAACTTCCCAAAAGATATAATTTGGCAGGTAGTATATAACTCGGAACGAGCGGGATATTATATAGCTCCCATAGGAACAATCAAATCCATCCATAAACTTCGGCTTGCCAAAGTTTGGTTTTTTTTTTTTTAATTAAATAATAATTTTAAATAATGTAAAATCATCTAAAATCTGAAAATAAATAATTTGTCTTTTATCACAGAGTGGTGAAGTTGGGAGCACTCAAAAAAAGTGAACCTCTGGTCGAGTACGCTGTTAGTGATCTCATAAAGCACCCAAATTTCGACAGATGGAGTTACCTGAATGATATAGGCCTGCTTAAACTTTCAGCCAGTGTCAACTACAATCGTATGTTTACTACTGGACATCTCGACAAACTCTTTTAATGAATTTCTCCGCAGCCAGAATTCAACCAATCTGCATTTATCTAAATAAGCTTTTTAAGAGCCAAGTCGACGTCATCCCAAAGTTTCAAGCCTTTGGCTGGGGTGTAACACGAAACAGAACTGAAAGCGATATTCTTCAAACTATCACTCTTAACCGAGTTGATCCGAACCAGTGCAGAAATCAATTGCATGAAACTCTGAGACCAACTCAGATCTGCGCTGGTGTCCCAAATGGAGACACCTGTCGTGGCGATTCTGGCGGTCCAATAACCCAAAAAGATAAAAACAATATAACATATCAGTTCGGGATCGTAAGCTACGGAAAGGAAGATTGCGATTCATTAGGAGTGTATACCGATGTGACTAGCTATGTGGATTGGATTGAGCAAACAATTAATAACTCTACTGCTGAACCCCAAAACCCCTCCACAAAAGTTCGCCCAGAGCAGCCTCGGAATTTTAATTCTCTTGTTACTTCGAATTTTCCCGAATTGATGAACGACTACTGCGCTCAAGACTCAATGAAATCGATCATACGGCCAACCATTTATGGACCAGATTTTAAGGCGCTTGGCGTGTTGATTCATGACCGTGAGTATATACCCGTACCCCCTATACCACTACCTTACAAAATATTATCGCCTAATTCCTTCAAGGCTGAGCGTTTGGTTTTTCAGTTCAGTTGAACGCCTCCATGACACAGAAACAATTTTTTTTGGTCGTACCATTTTTCATTTTAAAGTTTCATATATTTTTTTTAACTTTAATAGCTTTTTTATTTTTAGTTCACCTTTAAGATGGAACATTTACGAAGCCGTCAAGCTAGTATTTTAACAATCCGCCTTAAATCTATATTATAAAAATTTGGGAAAGCTTGGGAAAACGGTTCATTTTAGGCTGTTATAATATGCTGGCAAAGATGGTTTCATAACAAAATTGTAAGTATAATTGTCATGGAGTAAGACTTTCATCTTTGGGGAATTTTTGTCGATTTATTTTTTAAACCAGTGTAATTTGTAAAGCAATAGCATAAAAGCCTTCAGAATCCTTTGATGCAAATATGTATATGTAATATTCTTTACTTTTAGAATTTGTCATCACAGTTGCCACAGACATGCCGGAAAACGAAGATTCTTTGTAAGCTATTCTAATAGTCCCATTCCACAGAGATCCGTCCATCTTCCACCATCCGTTGAACGGAAGGTCCATTAGGTTTAGCCGTTCCAAAATTTTCCGTTTGTCCGCTGTTAAAATTTGACGGACTTTGACGTACTAATTTATGCGATATGCGATTTTGACCTGTTGACTTTGTTGGTGTTTTGACGAGCCACAGCTGTTCAGATCATCTGTTATCGGAAGGTGGAATTCAACATCCGTTTTCAACGGATGGGCTGTGTGGAAAGAGAGTATTAAGTGTTTATTATCAATATTTTAAAAATATTTTAAAATTATTTTTTGCAGAGAAGTGTCAGTCTTGGGAGCAACGAACTATGAGGAATATAAAGTTTCATCGGTGTTTAAGCACCCACAGTATGATTTAGCCCTGCTTAAGCTGATGCAATCAGTGGCCAGACATGGTAAATATTTAATATATTACTCCGTCGCCTCGACCACTAAAAATTTGTTTTTCAGAACGGCTGAAACCCATCTGTATGCTTGCGAAAGATGAATACCAAAGAATGGCCCAAAGAACTCCTCCTTTTGCCATATTTGACAACGAGCAAAGTAAAGAGTTTGTCGTTTATCCCTCCAATCCCAAACTATGCAAGCACTTTACCGGACTTGAGCTCAATGCATATCAGATTTGTGTGAACACCCCCATCGAATTGAATCCGAACCAGGAAAAAATTGGAGACATACTGGTAACGCACATGAATTTTTATGGTAGAAAATGGATTGTTTTGCTAGGTATTGTCAGTTATTCATCAGATGGCGCGTACGTTTTCACAAACGTAATAGGACACACAAAGTGGATCTGGGATAAAATTAACAATAATCAAAACTAATGATCGACTTTTAAAAATTTTTATCGAAAAAATAGTTATTTCATCAGTTTAATTATATAATAATAAAAGACATTTCAGTCGAATGCAATGTGTATGTATTATGAAAAAAAATAAAATTATATTTTGATCAGCAAATTTTATATTAATATATTATGGTCTACATTGTTTTTTTACTAAGTAAGTACTAAGTACTGTTATTTTGCAGTATCGAACTATTTAAGAGTCGGTACACTCGGGCTAAGCGTTTTTTATTGTTTTAAAATTAGTATAATCTAAGAGAAGGAGGAATACCCAGACATTCCAATTGACAACTGATAAGACCTTGATCTCTCCAATTTTGTGTCAGTTGATTCGTGCCCCAGTGAAATGCAGTCATATTTGGCGTGGATTCCTTTCTTCACCTTGTTCCTGGTCCACCAGGGTTTTTCCACGTTGCTGGAGAGCAACTGCGGATCTCCAGTAGGAGTCGCTGGCATCGATGCATCAGAAGCAGCTGCTGTCCATATGGCAGCCATTTATAATAAGACACAATTTATTTGTGGTGGCACACTGATTCATAGACGTTCGTGGCTTTAAAGATTATGTACACGTCGGCGTGATAACAAAATTAGTTTTTTTCAGGCTATGTTTTGACTGCGGCTCATTGCTTGGGTCATGAAGGCGAGCTGTAAGTATTATTTTATATATTTGTAATACATTTTACAAGTCGACAAACTTTAATTTTATTTTAAATAATATAAAATCACGTAGAATCTAAGTATAAATAATGTTTCTAATATTACAGTGTGGTTAAGTTGGGAGCACACAAAAAAAGTGAACATTCGGCCGAGTACGCTGTTAGTGATCTCATAAAGCACCCAGGTTTTAACAAATGGAGTTACCTGAATGATATAGGCCTGCTTAAACTTTCAGCCACTGTCATCTACAAACGTATGTTAATTATTGGACATCTCGGCCAACTCTTTTAATGCGTTTCTCCGCAGCCAGAATTCAACCAATCTGCATTCATTTGAGTAAGGTTGTTAAGGTTCTAGTAGATAAAATCCCGAAGTTTCAAGCCTTTGGCTGGGGTGTAACACGAAACAGAACTGAAAGCGATATTCTTCAAACTATCACTCTTAACCGACTTGATCCGGACCAGTGCATCAATCAATTTCACGAAATTCCGATAAAAACTCAGATCTACGCTAGTGTCCCAAAAGGAGACACCTATCTTGGCTATTCTGGCGGTCCATTAACCCAAAAACATATTACAAATAGCAAAACATATCAGTTCGGGATCGCAAGCTATGAAAGAGGAGATTGCGGTTCATTGGGAGTGTATACCGATGTGACTAGCTATGTGGATTGGATTAACCAAACAATAAATAACTCTTCTGCTGAACACCAAAACCCCTCCACAAAAGTTCGCCCAGAGCAGCCTGGAAATTTTAATACTCATGTTCCTTCGGATTTTCCCGAATTGATGAACGACTACTGCGCTCAAGACACAATGCAATGGATCATACGGCCAACCATTTACGGACCAGATTTTAAGGCGCTTGGCGTGATGATCCATGACCGTGAGTATATACCCTACCCCTTATAGCATAGGTTTACAAAATTAAATCGGCTTAATCCTCCAGGAATTAGAATTTTTTTGTTTTAGTTCAGTTGAACTTCACCATGACTCAGAAACCACTGTTGTTGTACCTGCATGTTAAAACAAATTAATTCTTCAAATTGGATAGCATCTTTGTAATTTAAAAGAATTAGCTAAAAAATAGAAGGTGTGTACCTTAAAAAATTCACGCCGAAAACTGAATTTCATCTTTAAACTGAAACATTTACGAAGCCATTAAGCTAGTTACTTAACAATTTAAATCAATTTTATACGAATTTGGGAAAGCTTGATATAACAGTGAATTTTAGTTATTGAAATGTGCTGGCAAAGATGGTTTCATAAAAAAATTGTAAGTGTAATTTTTCTGAATCATGGAGTCCGACTGCACTGAAAAACCAAACTTTCATCTCTGGAGAATTTTGTCGATTTTAGTTGTAAGCCAGTGTAATTTGTAAAGTGGTAAGTTAATAGCTTCAGAGTCTTTACTTTTAGGATTTGTCATCACAGTTGCCACAGACTTGCCGGAAAATGCCAATTCTTTGTAAGCTATTCTTAAGTATTTATTAGGAATATTTTAAAAATATTTTTGAATTATTTTTTGCAGAGAAGTGTCAGTCTTGGGAGCAACGAACTATGAGGAATATAAAGTTTCATCGGTGTTTAAGCACCCACAGTATGATTTAGCCCTGCTTAAGCTGATGCAATCAGTGGCCAGACATGGTAAAATATTTATTATATTACTCCGTCGCCTCGACCACTAAAAATTTGTTTTTCAGAACGGCTGAAACCCATCTGTATGCTTGCGAAAGATAATACCAAAGAATGGCCCAAAGAACTCCTCCTTTTGCCATATTTGACAACGAGCAAAGTAAAGAGTTTGTCGTTTATCCCTCCAATCCCAAACTGTGCAAGCACTTTACCGGACTTGAGCTCAATGCATATCAGATTTGTGTGAACACCCCCATCGAATTGAATCCGAACCAGGAAAAAATTGGAGACATACTGGTAACGCACATGAATTTTTATGGTAGAAAATGGATTGTTCTGTTAGGTATTGTCAGTTATTCATCTGATGGCGCGTACGTTTTCACAAATGTAATGGGACATACAAAGTGGATCTGGGATAACGTGTACAAAAATCAAAACTAATGACCAACTTGTAAAAGTTTATATTAATTAGTTTAATTAGTTAGGCATTTCCTTAGTTAAAATTCAGTCAGTACAATGAGTATGAAAATAATAAAATTATACTTTGATCAGTCTACTTTATTTTTCAAAGTTATCATGAGCATTCTGTACAACAAGTATTGTTATTTTGGAGTCGGGAACCAAAAGAACTTCATTCGTTTTTGTGCGGACTCTCAGCATTAATAATTCATCTGTGGGATCTATTTTACTCATTCCACGCTCCAGTCGTCCTCGAATGGCCTGGAAAAGTCCTGCGAATTGCACGGCCTCGTCTTGATCCATTGTACTTTTAACTGGATGCCCCGTGTCGTTAAGAATCACTACATCTCGAACATTTTTCCTTAATTTAACCTCTTCGAAGGCTTTTTCCACATAGCGCAGGGTTCGAATGGGCTATTTAACGAAATTATAATGAATTAATAATACAAGTTGAGATATACCCGGTTTTACCTTTTTTGGAGTGTCCAAAAACATTGTTTATTGTAAAGATAATTTGGCCTTTGGTCAGGTTCTGTTTTGATTCCGTTGAAAAAAAATCATAGATAACTACTGTTTTCTACTTTGTTGACCTAATTCTAATGTTTTATTGGTTGCCAAGGTGAATTTGTACAAAAGGTGTTGCTATATGGGTCAATACGTCAACTATGATTTTCTAATACAAAAATTATTTTCTTTAAACTTGTATTTTTTTAAAGCTAAGTTTTGAACGTTAGTTAAATAACGCTCGATAAATATTTTTTTAAATGGTTAATAGCCCTATCGATAGCTGTTGTTTAGCTTTCATCGAAAAAAGAGCCACCACTAGCAGTCCATCTCTAATATTGAACAAACAAAGTTTTTTAGTTTTTCATTAAACCGTGTTTTTTCCCAAATTTTAACTCAATTTCTTAGAAAAAATGGTAAGTATACATGGTTATTAAACAAAGAGTTAATAAAGAAACGCTTAATTTACTGGTTGCAGTCGCAAGAGGTTGAGGAAACACTCAAGAGAATCCAGAGCCACAAAGGTGTTGTGGGTACAATTGTGGTCAACAATGAAGGTGGGTGGTTTTCACTTTATTTTTTTTGCTGATACCCGACTAAATGACTATTTAAACTGGTCCCTTCCAATTAGGTATTCCGGTCAAATCCACGCTGGACAATACGACGACCGTTCAGTATGCTGGCCTAATGAGTCAGCTGGCGGACAAGGCCAGAAGTGTAGTCCGGGACTTGGATCCTTCGAACGACATGACATTCCTGCGGGTGCGATCCAAAAAGCACGAGATCATGGTGGCTCCCGACAAGGACTTTATCCTGATCGTCATCCAGAACCCTACCGACTAAAGGCCTGGCGCTTTGGGATTATAAAACTGAAACTATCTACTGCACATTTTTACATATATATTGAAATTGCGAGCGAAAGAGAGTTAAATAATAATATAAAGAAAGTTCACTTGATTAAAGTAAAATTATTTATGCCTAAAATAACATGACATCATATAAACATATTAGGGGCGCTGTTAACCATCGATAACTTATGACATGGATTTTAGTTGTTAAATCAAAACTGACAATTTAATCACATACAATCATGTTTAACTAAGTTGATTAAATATAATATAAAGTAATATAATAAAATTAACGTTATATATATTTACAAAAACTATCGATATAACTGCTTGGTGTTAAGTTGGTTCGTGGCCAGACTAAATGGTTTGTGTACGAGGTCAAGTCGCCCCTTCCTGGTGGTATTTCGGCAGCTCCTTACGATGGTCACACTGACACGCCCGGCTACAGACATCGATATTTTAAATAAAATATTCAATGACGGATTCACTTAAAGCTAAGAGACAGAGACAAAAATGGATACTGCTTTATATATTTTTGCCAAAAAGTTCACGATTACACTGGGTTAAAAATGTTAAATTCAAACTTTATTGTTAAGTGTTTTTCCGCTTTTTTACGCAAAATAGGTTGGATATTCAAAAGAAATCAAAAATTGAGCCATCCTTGCATATAAATAGTTGTTGTAGAGGTGGCACTAACGAAACATTGTTAAAAACAGTATTTCCGGTATTTTTTCAAAAATTTTTTTGAGCGAATGCTTTTTAATCTCATTTATTTACCGCATTTATTTTAAATGGGATTCCCTATGTAAATATGTATTAGGCTTAATGCGTTTTAATGTTCCAATGGAATCCGGCTATTAAATGAGGCATTTAGCTTTATGAGAAGCCCCGTGTAAACAAATGCGCATTAGGCTAAATGCTTTTTAATACGGCTATTACATGTCTTTCTTGCCCGCAGTTGGAGATTGAAAAGCATTCGATGTTGCCCCCAAACGGAGAGCAGGCAAAAAGAGCTACCCGGAATCCATTTTCCTGATCAGTTTTGTTCAAAGTTCGAATTTCAAAATCGTCGATTTTGCAACGGCAAACGGAAGAAAACAGAGTAGAGATGGGAGAACATAGATGTTGCCCCGCCTAACATCGATGAAACCGATGATTTGAAAACATCGATCACATCGAGGTTGGCAATGATGTTGACATCGATTTTGGCATCGATGCTTATCGGTGAATTTACGTGCTTGTGGTGGGTTTGTGTTTTGCAGTGAAATGTTAGCCAAACGTTGAACTAACAGAAAAATGTTAAACAAACGTCAAAATAACAGAAAGAGAGGGAGATGGATGGACAAACATCGATAATCCCTGCCAAACATCGATAGGACAGATATTTCGAAAAAATCGATGACATCGGCGCTGACATCGATGTTTGTCCACCCTTAGAGCAAGGCGAATCGTGTTGGTTGGTGAAACCCCGTGAATTTTGCGTACTTGCATTTAAAGAAAATCCCCAGCGCCCGTGAAATAGTCAATAAATTGATTGGGCCATCCCAATCAACAGTCGTTTAGACCCAGTGTTCGCGTGTGCAGAGCCAAGCGATCAAATCAATCGATCGAATCGGAAAAAAAAGGTAATTCGAAAGATGGGCGTGCAGCGAAAAGCAGCGAACGAGCAAAGAAAATGGCGTAATCACGCACTCCGAAACGAAACCCAAAAGCAGGCCGAAAGGCAGCCAACAAACGCAACGCAAACGGAATCTAAATCCACGAAACCCCAATCGGCCAGTCAGCAATACTTTTAAGCGAAAAAACAAGCCACAAAAACGTGAAAAAAGTGAAAAAAAATAATAAAAAAAAACTGTGTGCTGCAGCCATATTTGTTCCGTGAAAATGAAAACGATACACATATACACATGCATGGGTATATATATATCTATACAAATGTGCTAAGAATTAACTGAATAAAAAGAAGCACTTCGTATCGGATCGTCATCGCACCGTTCCGTTGTTCGCAATTTCATTTCATTTCCAACGCGATTCGATTCTCGTTCAACGTACGTTGTACATAGCCAGTACATACACGTACATACGTATTTATGTATGTACACATGTACTTTCAATATCGACGATGGCATCACAAAAACACGACGCGCACACAGACACGCACGCACGTACCGTACATACGTTCAAACATACAAACATGCGGACACAGAGACGGGGTCTGTTTGTATGTATGTATGCGGGACTGGTTGTTGTTGTACATAACGGAGAGTTGAATATGTACATAAGGGCTGGCTGGCTCAATATAGAAGCATGTGGCAGCGCTGCCTGCAGCGCTTAAGGGATTTTATTACGTCGGACGTTTTGGTCGTCGGTCGTCGCTGGGTTCGTTTTATATTTTTGGATATTTTACACATGTCCATATGGCCCCCGCTCCCGCAATGTTTCCCTGCATCTCTCTCCCGCATGCATCTCTCTTTCGCTTGCTCGCTCTCTTTTCGCGTGCGTGTTGCTCCTTGAAATGCAACGTAACGGGAATCTGGCGACTGCAACGTTATCGGGTGGGAGGGGCATGGCAATAGCCCCCCGCAACGTAGGGCTCCACACTCGCGGCCATAAAATCAGTAATTACCCTCGCCAAACAGGACTTAAAATGTGTCAATGAAAACAAGTGAAAATCGTTTAAAAATCATTTAAGATCTTGGAAAATAACCTGAGTGAATCACATGAACACTTTGTTGTTCAACGCTACAAACGTAAAACAGTGCACAGAAAAAAGTTTAACACGATTTTTTTAGCCTTTCAATTTTGAGATGCCAGAAAAGGTCGATTTCGAAAATAGGCCACCATTGATTCAAATTAAAAAAAAAAGATAATTTTGTTTTTAAACATTTTAAACTAATGCTATACAAAAATGGACATATCGATTTGTATTTTTCCTGTGTATATAAACAGTTCCCTGAACATGACTCAATTGCTTAAAATTTGATTAGTCAGCAGACTTAAAAGATCCCAGACCGAGTTCAGAGGCATATCAAGGGCATTTGATTAGATTGTAGGAAAAAAAGCAGAAACTTTTAGGCCTGCCAACATTCCAAGGGCTTTGAAACGTTGGCAACCAGCATCGTTGTTTTAAGCTTGTATCTGTAGTTTCCCCTCCAAGTACAACCAGTTTTTTTTGTTTGTTTGTTGTTTTGTTTTGTATTTTTTGGCCGAACGCAAGGCCAAAGTTCACACAAAACTAAACAAAGGTTCTGTCTTTCCATTCGACGGTGTGTGAGTGCCATATCTTATCACGTGAATGGGGAATTTGCAGAGCAGCAAGCTCAGAACTATCAATCAGTGCCCGACGCTTATTATATCTCCCATTTTTAAACTCACAACTTCCCTCTAATTGCGCAGAAAAATGTCGGAGAGTGCGCAATCCAGCTCGGAAAATGAGTGGAAAATACTTGTGCCATTAAATTAAAGACAGCCGCTGTTCTAGGCAAATCGTAGAAAGCCCCTGTCGCCACAATTGATAATAAGAAAACTTGGCAAAACAGTTGACCAAACAATCGGATTAAGTTGGTCTCCAGTTTCAATTAACAACTTTGTTTAGTGCAAACAAGTTTTATTTACCCTTAAAATTCTTATTAATAATATGTCTTAGAGCTTGTAAGTTTTTAAACCATGTTCCTTAATAAAATCGTGGTTTAATTCCATTATCGATAATGAGTGATGATTGTAATTTCTGTGAAGTATTTAAGCATGTACATTTAAAATATTAAAATATTTAAAAATATTCATATATCAATTAATTATTGGTTTTTACTTATACTCAATTTATGTTAACAACTGCAAGTTATATTGATGTCTTATTCTTGATTCTTAGATTAAGATGATATTTTTGTTTAGATAGGGGTTGGAATTGCGTATATATTGTTCTGCCTTCTTTGAAATATTGAGTAAACAAAGGATCGCCACTCCCAGATGAGTTTCCCAACATTTCCTTGGCTGATTCATGCCATATTGGCTTCTTATTGGTCCTCAATCCCAAACGCTCTCATCTTGGCAAAAGTTGTTCGTTCGGCCTGCCTGCAGCGCGTCGAAGGTCTTTCCCCGTTGAACTTTCGACCCGTTGACCAGGCCCCGGAGAAACTTTTGCCCCAGCTTCTTGTGTCGGCAGTCAGCAGTTTCCAGGCACACATCCACATCATCCACACAGCTGCAGCAATAGCAATTTCGATCGGAAAGCGACCGAGTTTGCTGCAGTAGCAGCAGCCACACAAAAATACTCACAGTAGTCCTTCGGTTGACACAACCACATTCATATCTACATCCTCATCCGCAGCCACCCCGCACACACAGATACACACATACATACACTATGATTTCTTCCCTCAGACGAATCGAAAACTCGATTTTCATCCCCGTGGTGAACAGAATTTAGTTTTAATTTCATTACTGGCGAAGGGAAAACAGTGGGAAACATGCGTATTAAAGTCGCAGTTTGTTCGGAGTAGTAGGGGAAAGCTATTCCATGGAATAGGAATGAAATTTATATGCGCGATTAGATATAGGTGTATTACATGGTGGGATTTCGGTTTTCTGGACACCATCGGGCGTGCGGGGATTATGAATGGGGCATGTGCTGCGTGCGCGTGTCGCCATCGGAATCGTCATAGCCAGAGTCAGATGATAACACGGCAAATACATACACGTACCATATAGCTAATAATATAATATGGGGCCGCCGCCTTATCGCCTCGCCTCGGCTAGAAAAAAATCAAAAATAAAAACAAAACATTCCAAAACGAAGTTTTACTGCCCTTCCAGTAACTTAGTTTGGTCAGTTCCGTAAAGGGTATATTTATTTAATGGAAATCTATTAAAAAAAAAAAAACAAAATGCATTGCAAAACACTACAATAATAAAATGTAAATATCAATAATGAAAGCAAAATGATAGTACTCTCTGCAAGGGTATATAAAAAACAAACGTAAATAAGGGGTAATCTATTTTTGGCTTGCCAATCGCAAAACATTTCTCTGCAGGATTTGCAACACCTGCCCTCTATTTCTGGCATCTTTATCTCGCTTTCTGCATTCTCCTTTTCTGTAGCTGCACTTTTGACCCTCCAACCACTTGTTTCGTTTCGTTTCGTGTGTGTATGTTTTCCTCCGAAAAGGAACACACAAAAACCGAAAAATAACCTGCTGGCAAAAACCGAAAATTGCAAATGCTGAAGATTTCCAAAATGCCAAAAACTGCACATGTGTGCCTGCGTGTGTGCTCCCATTTCAGTTTTCTGCTTTTTGTTTTTTGTTTGTAAGAGAATACTTGAAAGGCAGACCAGGGCAGAAGTAAAAAGGGACCTGAAATCCGAGCTCAACGAACATCTGTTCCGAAATGTTGTGTGTGTTGTGTGTTGATTTCACCAGCCGAAAAATTATTGAATACATGGGCTGCATTGTACATATCGCTTAAAAAGTATATACAAGAACAACAACAACAGACAGCAGCGACACATACACAAGGCAAAGTGTGAAACAAGACTCTTTTTCACATACCTGCTTTTTATTTTATTCCAGGTAAATCGACGTCGACGACAGCGGAATACCTAAGAGCCAAGGCAGAATAAAGAAACAAGGAAACATTTGCACGCCAGCGGAGCAACTGCAGCACAGCACCACCAGCGACAAGAAAAACCACTTCAACAAAAGAGGATAACATACTGGAAGTGCTCCACTCGCACATACACCACACCACACCACACCACACCACATACCATACTCAGCAACATATTCATATACACACAGTACGTGCCCGACGGTGGGAAAGTAAACCGACATCTTTTTACGACCAGCCGAGAGTTTTGCAATCAGAAGAAGTCGGAGAGCCGAGCCGAGTCGATCGGCTAGCCCTTTGATAAGCCAACGTTGGAGAGAAAAGGGAGTAGCGCAGCTCGGAGAAACGAAGAAATAAGAGAGGAACAGGTTGCCAGGTCGGACGCAACGCGCAACTAATTTGGAAATCGAGCCAACCAGCCCAGCCAGCCGAAAGTGCGTGAGCGTGATCGTTTGAACGTCGCCCAAAAAAAAAAGAAGTAGGAGCCGCACTTGCATTTAACCCAGCGCCAGCTTGAAGGGTTTAAAACCCAAGCCCATGAGTAGCTGAGCCCGGTGGCAGCAGCTAAAACGGAAACCAGACTTTAAGCCTAAACACCACCCGATCCAAGCCAGATCCAAATGAAAACGCTAGTGCTCAGCCAGGATGACCTGCAGAACTTCAACAAGTTCATCTATGACCCCAAGTCGGCTGCCCAGCTGGCAGCCAGTGCGGGAGCAATTGGAGCAGCGGCGGCGGCAGCAGCAGCGGTCCATGGTGGTCCGCCCGCTGGCAGCACAACAGTGCAGCTGCTTCAGAGCGGCGTTGGGGGAATGGTCAATCCCGGCGTAGTGCCCGTCTCCGTGCCTGTAGTACCCACCAGCACAGCCAGCAGTGCCAATAACTTGATGGCGCTGCACTATTACCTGAAGCATCCGGGTATCCAGCAGATGCCCATCCCACAGCAGCAGCAGCACCATCAGCAACAGCAGCAGCAGCAACAACAACAGCAGCAGCAGCAACACCATCAGCAACATCAGCAGCAACAGTTGCTGGCCCAGTCACAGACGCAGCTGAAACAGCTGCAGCTCAAGCAGCCGACGATCCACCAGCACCAGCAGCACATCAGCTACCACCACCACCATCCGTACTACCAGCAACAGCCGCAGCAGCAGCAGGTGCCGCCACCGCAGCCTCTGAAGAGTCAGCCACAGTCCCACCTGCCCGTGCACGCCCTCAATCAGAACTCCAACTTCTCGGCGGCCAGCTCCAGTACGGGCGGCACTGCCTCCAGCCATGCGCCCACCCAGCAATCGAACGGATCCAGCGTTTCACCCACCATTGTGTCCAGGGTGGCGGCCGTTGGTGGCGGAGGAGGAGCACCCAGTAGCAGTAATATTGCAGCTGCGGCAAATGCGCTCCTGCGGGCATCGGTCGCCTCCACAGCTCCGAGCTCCTCCGCCTCTTCATCCTCTTCTTCGTCCTCATCCGCGTCGTCGAGCTCCTCGTCCAGCAGCTCCTCCTCTAGCGCCAGCAGTTCGGCGAATTGCGCCAAGAAGCTGAAGACGGAGCCAGTGCTGTCGCAATATAATCAAACGGAGCGCCTCAATTTCGCCAACACGTACATAGTGTGGAGCGAGGAGCACTGGCGGCGGGTGGTGTTCCATGATGAGCGTAGGTTCAACCTGGATGGACCGGATGGCTTCTCGTACTATTTCCACGACTTGCGCAACTACGAACGCACGCTGTCGCAGCGACCGCGTGGCAACTCGGTGTACATATACCTGATGGTCTGCGTGGGCGGAGCCGTGCATCTGGAGGTGTCATCCGCCAAACAGCGACCGGAATCCTGCATCGAGGCCATCATGCGCGAGCGGCCGACTATTGTCACCAAGCTGGGTGGTAATTCGGATTTTGTGCTGCAGGATCACAACTGGATGTCGCATGCCCTGCCCACTGCCCAGGATTTGCTGAATTCGGAGGGTCTGAAGACGCAGAAGTGGCCCACCATTGCCCACGATCTGAACATCATGGAGAATGTGTGGGGCTGGCTCATCCGCGAGGTGTTCGACGGCGGGAGGAAGTTCTCTCGCAAGGACGACTTGATATTCCGCATCAAGGAGGCGTGGTCCCGCCTGCCGCTCGACCTCATCACCAACCTGTATAGCACGCTGCCTGAACGGATCACGGAGCTTTACTACACACAGGGCGTCTACACGAATTGTTGACAGCGGCGTACAGAGCAACCGGGATGTGGAAAGGACTCCGTGCAGGCGGACAATGATCCGAGGAGTGGGAACTCCTTTAAGTCTGCCTCTGCCAGAGAACGGAGGGCGAAGGAAGCAGCAAATCTTTATATACAATTTAACTTAACTTTTTGTGTATAGCTTTAAGATGTGTGCAACGGAGAGCGGACTGGAGACCGACGGACTGATAGCATGAAAGACAGACGAACGGACTGACCTAACGGACGGTCGGACGCACCGACTTGGGTAATAAGTTATAACGTTTTTTAGTTATTTAAAAAATTATCAAAAAACAGAAACAGCAGATTGTGGGCAGAACACACGTTAAGTGTTGCCGTATCTATCGCTTTGTAATTAGTGTTTTTATCCCGGCCCTAACAACTATTCTCTTAAAAACCAAACCTTTGGCCCTCCCCCCCCCCCCCCCCCAAAAAAAAAAAAAAAATCCCTCGTATTTTGTAAGCCTTAGTTTAAGTTGTCGTTTTCCTTTTTATCCGCCCCTGTACCCCACTCTATTAAGGTTATACAAAAATATATAAGTTACAAACAAGTTTTATTTGAACTTAACTCCCCTTTTGTTGATTGTTTTTAGTTGTGCCAGCAGAGTAGAAGAACAAAATTGAAATGCCAAGCGAGCAGAGAGGAAGCAAACAAAATAAATTGTAACTAAAGTATTATTTTAAGGCATAGTTTTTGTTGTAGCAAATTACGGAGAACTTACATACACACACACACACGCATGAACACACTCAGAAGAAGAATCCTATCATGTAAAATTGTTTACGAAAACAGAAATTATGATTAAACTAATTATCAATGTAATTAATACATATTAAAAACGAGATATAACTAACAAAACAAATTGAAGAGCAAAGGCAACTTAGTGTTAATGTAAGATCAAAACAACTAACCAGAGCATAGAGAACTATAGATCGATGAAATCATGCTGAAACTCAACACTCCTCCAGACCCGAACCCAAACCCGAAACCTCCCCCAATCCCCCATTAAGTCCTTCTCCTCAAAGAACTGGAGAAACTTTGACTACCGATGGCAGCCACCGGAGAGCTCCATTTGGGGATTACGACTCTGATGAACCAGACAAATTCTTAGTACGCCATATTATGGTTTATACGTACGCACCCAATACTTAGCAATACAATTGAACTGAACAAACTGCAAGTGCGAGCAACTAATCTGTAGAATACTTGAGCCACTATGAAAGTATCCTTGAAATAAAATTGCAACTTATATATACATTATATGCGAAACATAAACCCACTCTCATGTGTAATTTGGCAGTTATGTGAATGTGATTTTCCCCCCTTGTTTTCGCTTCTGCATTATATGGCTCCGACCACAGAAATCGGCACCTTTATACATGCATATACATATATAAAAGCAAGAACAAGAAAAATCAACAAAAATGGAATTATAATTAATTAATAAATCGAGAAATGCAATTACCAATAAAAACTACCAGCAGATACGTAAAAAATCGAAAACCAACTATAGTTTTATTCTGGTCTGGTCTGGTCAATCAAATAAATTTTTTAAATTTTTAATTTAGTTTCGAGTAAAATCTTTATTTAAAAATTGTGCGTTTCCTGTATACATAATACTATTTAATGTGTAAATATCTCTTTGTATATTATATATAAAATATTTATATATACTCTACATTGTCTATTGGCATCAATTCAAGTATTTAATTGGAATCGTAAATAGAACTTGTGATTTTAATAAAGTTCATTTTTATGGAATTGTAAATATTTCACCCCTATTTATGTGTAGAATGCCAATCAAAATCGCTGTCGGAACTAAAAAAATAATTCACTATTAAAATGTCGTGGTAAACACAATAATCACAATTCTAATTTGACTGAAATCGTAAATAGCAACGGTTTTTTTTTTAAATGCAAGTCTATTTCTAGGCACATTGTTTGGAATTTTAAATATTTTAGCCATTTATGATGCCAATCAAATGCTGTCGAAACTTAAATAGGTGCAAATCTTAATTTCTTTGAAGTTATACAATAAAAATGATGGGGTAAATTAATAAAATTAAAATCAAAGATAACATTTGATAGGAATCTTACAGATTGGGCTTTTTTTTAAATGCAAGTCTATTCTAGGCACTTTGAGTCTGTGGCATCTATTGATCACTAGTTGATTATATATTGGTAGTATCATCAAATACTTTGATCCTTTGTGCATACATATATGGGAATATTGGTGTATCATCAAATACCCGATGATTGAGTCTTTGATCTTTTGTGCATACATATATATGGAAAAACGAATACTGGCGTAGTTCCTTAGCTGCCTCAATTAATCACGCTGCGCACACAGGCGGGACTGCAAAAGGGCATGTTCTCCTTGACGCAAAAGCGTCCTCCTATCAGCGGCTTCGAGCACTGGGCTCCGGCGCAGACAAAGCAATTGGCATGCCAGTGGACATCGCCCCAGGCCACGCCCTGATCCGCCGGTCCAATGGCTATCTTGCAGCGTTGACAGCAAACGGCAAACAAGCGGTCATAGCAGAGCAGGCACAGCGGCATATTGGACTTCTCGTCCGCGATGTACTGCTGGCCGGCCAGCGGCTCATCGCACTGATAGCAACAGAAGTGCTTGATGTGGAAGGTGGCCTCCTCCGCAGCCGTGTACTCCTTGGTGAAGATCAGCTCATCGCAGGCGCGGCAACGCGGGATCTTCAGCTTGATGGCCAAGTCGCGACCGCAGAAGACCTGACCCTGGTGGAAGAAGTACACCAGATCGGCCAGCAGTTCCCGACATGTGATGCACTTGAAGCAGCCGGGATGCCAGGCGATCTCCTTTCCAGCACGATCCGCCTTGACGGCCACTTCGCCATGGGCAATGGGTTTCAAGCAGTCGGCGCACATGATGATTCGCTGGGAATCTGCAAGGATTAAAGGGATTTTAAATATTTTAAGCAATCGAAACAACAATCCCTATCTGCTCTGAGCAGAAGTGCAATTAATTCTTATCTCCTTAAGCGATTGTATATCAAACTTATTTTGAAATTATATTTTATCTGGTAAAATTAGCGTGTTGTAGTTCAAGCATGAAATAAATAAGTTATTGGTGCCAGAATCCATGAAGATGGTTATACGAATCTAAATAAATAAATAAGGGATCTTATGTTTATATATTTTAAGCGAATCAAAAATCACACTACCTATTAAACAATCACTACCGGCTTTTACCAGAAGTGCAATTTATTCTTATCTCCTTAAGCGATTGTTTATCCAAGTTATTTTGAAATAATATTTGTTCTGATAATATTATCGTGTTGCAATTCAAGCGTGAAAAAAATTAAATGTCGGTGCCAAAATCAACAAAAAGGAAGGAAAGTTAAATAATAATTGTGTTGATATTGGCTAGCAAAAAAACGTTCCCATATAAAAGAATTAAGATAACATATTGGCAAGTACACTTACCTTTGCCTGGAGTATTCTCTCCATGAAGTCGCAGCTGCTGAAACTGCTCTGGCATGCCGGCGCAACCGGGATACATGTTCATGTCCTCTATACCGGGAATGCTGGTGAATCTGCCCTGTCCTGCGGTTAGATCCTCGTTGCCATAGCCCGGAGTAGAGGGCTTCGAGTGGAAGCCAGAATCGCTACTCTGCGAAGTGGGCAGCTCGCCAAGACTGGGTTTCGGATACGAAATATCCTTCATACCATTAGCCATATCAGCGAAGACCTTGTCGATCTCTCCCAGCAACAGATCATCATCCAGCAGCCAGTCGTGCACTTGTTTAAGTGGCTGCAACAGTTGGCACTGGTCGTGCGGAATGCCCTTGTCTTGGAGCGAGCGGAATAGACGATCGTAGTAAGGTGCGTTGGACACGGCGGACTGCAGCATGTTCTTGTCCAGTCCCACGGATTGAAGCTGTGCCTTGGTGGCGGGAGTGAGGCCTTGGAGATCCGCGAGACTGGCCACAGGAGCTGGGATATTGGAAATAACGACCGAGGAGGGAGCACGTCCAGCACGCGCCTCCTGCAGCGCCTGTTTCAGTGGCTCCGCCTGGAGGATCTGGGCAAAGATCGGATCACGATCGTAGTCCGTGTTGGCGGGCAGTCCGCAATCGTAAACAATAGTGGAGACGCCGCCGAACTTAACCCGCCTCATGGGCGTATCCTGGCGCATTTGTGCTCCAAATCTGATCTGCACTGGGTTCTTTAGGGGCAACGGGGAGTTGAAGGGCGTGCTTGGAGAGGCCTTTATTGGCGTCATGGGCTGCTGCGGGCAAATGGTGTTGATCTCAGCCCTAAACTGCGGATTTTTCACGTACTCCTTGCGGAACTCAGCAATGGGACCTAGTTTGGGGTCCCTCGAGATGTTCAGCTTCTTTTCCTAGAATTAAAGAATATTTTATATTAGATTTAAGGTACATTTTCTGGACTCATTACTCACCTGTAATATTCCAAGCACTTTGTCGTAAATAACACCATGACTCACAAGGCTCTGCAAGGCTGGCTTGCTGATCCCCAGTAGCTTTTCCCGAGTCTGAGCCCGCAGAGCCCCATTTTCCTCGAAATGCACTGTGGAGTCGGTTAAGGGCTCTGAAAATGCCACGAGCAACTTGGGCTGGGCGCTGGCAGGACTGGCCAAAGCCTGCGCCACCTTGGGATTGGCCAGCAGCTCGTTGAGAGTGTCATCAGCCACCGGTGGGATACCCAAAAATTGCCAGGTTTTGGCTGCCTCCAACTGGGAGGCCATCGAAACGGGAGCCATGTGCTCCACTTGGGCATGATTGAGACGATCGCCCAGGCGCACCACCACGCCCTGACCAACGCACTGCTCGCGTAATTTTTGGACATACTGCTGCAGTTGCAGGGCCTCCGTTTCCGTCAATCCATCGCACAAGGTGGCATCCAGATCGTGCGGCGGCACCTGAAGCTCCAGCTGCAGCTTCCGCTTGAGGGCAGCATCACTTCCTGCCACGGGAATGCGGGCCGTGCCCAATTTCTCCATGTAATCCGTGACCACATCCGGAGCGGCATTTGGTGGCACCCACTCCAGTTGTACTGGCTGACTGGCCAGGGCCTTGATTTTAATGTCTGCCAATTTAAAATACTAATAGTCATGTTTTCTTATGGTATCAGAACTACTTACATGCTGGCTTGGCCCTGATCTGCCCCAGAATCTCGAACTGCGCCCAGCCTGTGGCGTCATCGTCGTCCGGACACACATGCTGATTCTTGGGGCACTTGCAGTTGCGGCACACCTTGCGCCAGAAGTGTAGATCCAGCCCGGGACACTTGTCCTTGCATTCGACACAAGGAGCACCAGCTCCGGCTTCATGTCCCAGTTTGGAGCGTTTCAGTTGCTCCCGACGGCTCTCCAGCTTCGACAGCCATTCCGGTGCCTTGGGCGTCTCCACGCAGGAGTTGGGACTCACGGCGGACATTTCGAAAGGATACTTCTCAGCTAGAACATCTAATAGATGTATTCAAATTATAGATCCTTTGTGTTCCGGCAGTTGGTTCTTCTAGGAGCGGGGAATATACTTTAAGTACCAAAAATATACCAAACGAATATCCTCTACGTTAATATATCGATATAACTTCCTATCGATAAGCGACCCTTTTTTAGTTTCTTTATTTTATAAAATTGGATAGATAGAATACATACAATTCGAAAAATACAAAATGAATTATTATATACATAAATTGTAAGTGTGAGTTGACTTACTTTTAGTTTATTTAACTTAGCTTTTTATTTATTTATAAAACTGAATTATAATTTGAACACATAAAACTTCGAAAATTAAAATAAATTATTAGGAAAATGAAATGTACCTGTGAGTGGACTTATACATTATTACATCATGGGTTAGTTTATTTTTTTAAACCAAAATAATGTATTTAGTCTATTTTACAAATCATATTCAAAAAGGTTTCCTAAAGTCATATTAGTATAGTTTTCTGAATGAGTTAATTAAATTGAATTCAGAAAATGTGTTGTTTTCATTATTTGTACATATGTTAATAAATGTTTTTTACAATAAAATATGAACTAATAAATTTCCAATCTGGAGGAGTTCCTTTTATACAGACCCAACTGTATTAACCGCCAAGCGGATTGGTATTTTTGCGCAATCAACTTTTCTGAGCTTTCGTCGCACGGTCACACTCGTAGTATTGTTTTTTTCGCCAATTCAATTGCATTTTTTCGCAACCTTTTAAATTAAAAGCAATAATCGAAAGGGCCAGTTAATAGTGGTAATTACGGGCTTTTAACTGCACACTTAGCTGGTGATTTGTAGGGTGATAAACCCGGGAAAAAACGAATTGCAACCAAGAAAGAGAAGCAACAGAAAACGCTCGATGCAATTTGCAAATACAGAAAAAAAAATAGGTGAAAAACTGCGTCCCACTGAAAAGTGAAAGTGCACCATGGAACGAGGGACGCGTGGGGGGCAACAGTTGGACAGTCCAAATTCACAGTGAAAAATGCCCCTGAAAACCGTTAATTTTAATATTCCAAAATCAGAATGGAAAACATCGTTTTTACCGGTTCTGTTTACCCTAAAGCTTTTGTGTGTGAGCTACGGCAACAATTTGATTTTCGCTCAATTTGCACGGTGGTTGTTTTTGCCCAACGACTGTATGTTTGTATGTGTGCGATGCGAAAGTGTGTTGGTGAAAGCGTTGCCCGCCGTCTAATTGATTATGATAAATAATTGCATTTAAATATTAAAATTTATGTCCTATAGCACATACTTGTATTGAAAATAGGGGGAATTTGAAGAGCCCAGAAAAAAATGGGTTGTAATACTACAAGCTATACTATATATAGAATCTATAGGGTATGCTAATGGAATGTAATTCCAATATGTACTAAACTGACTTTTAAACTGTTTATATGCCATCAAACAGGATTTCAAACCAAACCTCGTAACAAAAAACATTTTTTTTTTTTAAGTCCATAGATTCTTTTTAAATATAATAAATAATGGTCAGTAAATTTTGATCCATTTATTTGTTTGATAAAAAAGTTCGATTTCCAATGGTTCTTTTACAGATAAACAAAAAGTTTTCTGTAAATTTAATTTAATTTATTTCGTTGAAAAATTTATGAGTTCTTAATTTGCAAACCATTTTTAAAGTTAAAAAAGTTAAACTTTTACCAAAATTAGACACTTATGTTATTGGCCCAACTTATTTTCTCTAGAATTACTAGAAATATTTCGAGAATGCCATTTATCTGTTATTTTTTAGTTTTCAGACCGCAGCTCCGGGGACACGGGCAACAAAACCATGACCGAGAAGTACGACGGCAACGGTGAATTTTCCGCCTTTAACGACGATGAGGAGTTCGGCGGCAAGCCACGTAAGTCAGGTGGTTCTATCGGAGCACCCGGTGGCGCCCACAACGGTGACAGTTCTGCCCACGATCACGGTCACCATGGCGGAGATCCCGGCGGCAGTATCCAAATAAATGAGAAGGCCAATGAGTACATACGGGACTGTATGGTGGAGCGAAATCGCATGGACAGAAAGTTCCCCATTGCGGAGAAGCTGCTGGAGGGCGGTAAATTTTGACAAAAAAATTTCCACTGCTTCCTTCATTAAATTATGACTTATTATTTCAGAGATTGAAAAAGTCCAGACCACAGGAAGGATTCCATCGCGAGAGCAAAAATACGCGGATATATATAGAGAGAAGCCTCTACGCATCTCGCAGCGTGTTTTAGTTCCCATTAGAGAACATCCTAAGGTGAATTTACAGACAGATTTATTTATTTTAGTTATTATACCAATTTAAAATGCCTTGTTATTCTAGTTCAACTTCGTGGGCAAACTGCTGGGACCCAAGGGCAACTCACTTCGCCGGCTGCAGGAGGAGACGCTTTGCAAGATGACCGTCCTGGGACGCAACTCCATGCGCGATCGCGTCAAGGAGGAGGAGCTGCGCAGTTCCAAGGACCCTAAGTATGCTCACCTCAACAGCGACCTGCACGTGGAAATATCCACAATTGCGCCGCCCGCCGAAGCCTATGCCCGCATCGCCTACGCCATGGCCGAGCTGAGGAAGTATCTGATCCCGGACAGCAACGACATCATCCGGCAGGAGCAGCTACGCGAGTTGATGGACAGCACTAGCCTAAACGACAACGAGAATGCGAAGAGTAACTACAAGAAGACTTCTCACATGCAGGGAGGGAACAATGCCATGGGTGGCGGCTCTGTTAACACCATTGGAGGGGCCAAGAACGCACCGCATCATAGTTATAGGTGCGTAATTTTTTTTACCCCTGCAGTGGGAATTACAATTTCAGGCAAAAATTTTTAACGGAGTTATTTCTGACCCTATATATATCTATATTCATGATCAGCACACTAGAGCCGATCTAGCCAAGTCCGTCTATCTGTTCGTCTGTTTCTAAGCAATCTAGTCTTCTTAAAATTGGTACGAATACACTCCGAGATATGTTAAGCTGTTTGAGAACTAAGGATTTAATTTTACAAAAATCAAACCATGAAAAATGTATTTATTTTTGTTATTATCACACTATCCTCTCTGACTACTTTTTTTTAATATATTTTGTATTCCCATTTCAGGGGCTCACAGCAGTCTTCGTTCAGCAAAAATGTGCTTGCTCCCAAGCAGAAAGTGATGTCCATCTTGGAAAAAGCCCGGACTGCCATGGATGAAACGTACGGGTATGTTTTAAAAAGGAATGCAAGGACTTATCTGTTAATAATTAATGATGTTTTTTAGTCGCGGCTATGACGACGGCATTGGGTATGACCCGCACCAGTCATACGATAGCTACTCCTACAGCAGTCATGGCCATGGATCCCACGGACCGCCGGCTAACATTCTGGGCGGAGTGGGTGGCATAAGCGGTGGCGGTGGGCGTGGAGGACATTATGAGAGCTCGGACTATGAGCCGGATTATGGAAGACGAGAGTACTACCAGCATTCACCGGGATATTCAGGTGAGTTAAGGAAATATTTATAATTATATTTGTATTGTGTAATAATTATGTGTATTTCTGCAGCTGGTGGCGGTGGAGGAGGTCTGGGCACCGGCGGCGGTTCACAGTCGAATGCTATCGGTGGTTCCGGGCTTAGTTCGAATCACAATCGCAGCCATGTTAACAGGTGAAATTTGATGGATTCCAACAGTGCCAGCGGAGGTCGAGCCACCAATCCAGCGGCAGCCACCCTAAATCTGACCATGAAATCCCAACCCAATAGTAACAGCAACAACTTTTTGCCCAATCACGGAGCAAGTGAGTGCCACAATGGCAAGAACATAAATCCAAATCCCAACTACTACTATAATTCCAACGGCAGTTCCAAGGTGAGTGTAGGTGGCTGAGATAAACAGGCCGATCCATAAACATAATGTCTACTATCTGACTATCTATTCAGCTAAGTCAGCAACAACTACAGCAGTCGCAACCAAATCTCCCACCGCAGCTATCAGCCCATAACAGCAATAACAGCCGCAGCAACAATAACACCAGCAACAACAATAATTGCAATAGCAACTTTCACCAAATGGGTGACAAAAACTCTAACGACGTTTCATTTCTATCCTCCTATCGACCTAATCCAATGGATGGCCAAAAGAGTGCCAACAGCAACAACATCAACATCAACAATCACACACTAGGCAGTAAAAACCACAACAACAACAACAACACCACCACAACAACCGCTTCAGTGCCCAATATGCTATTAGTAAGGTATTGAATTGCGATATTAGTGAATGTGAAATGAGAACTCCTTCGTCCTTGCACACAACCCACACCTAATCGATGTCTCTTTGGTCAATGCAAATGAATACTTGGTCTTATTGTGATGCCGTTGCTTGCTTTTTAATCATTAGTATATACCTCTCCGCTTATCATCCAAAGCTTTTGTATTTATTTGCATTGATCTAGATAAACCCATAATAACACTGCAAACCAACGACAAGAACATCTCTCTCTAAATCCAAATTAACATTCTCTTACAGACCTGCTAATCCTTCGCTACATATTGGCACATTTCCGTTCTTGCCCGTGCAGTTTTTCTGAATCTAACAGATACAACAGCTACAACCAGAACAACCAAATCGAAAACAACATCAACATCTACATCATAGAAACTTTGTACACTAGAGTTCATAGGATTAGAGGAAGAAGGCGTAGGAGAAGTATTTACAAAATGGACAAATGAACTTTACGATATATACCACATACAAAAAAAACATATACATAACAGATATATTTATACATATATTTTTGCGTGCAAGGATTGACGTTTAATGAAGACACGAGGCTGGATCAACAAATCGAGTCCTTACTTTCACGTTGGCTATTAAACACACACACAAAACTGTGTCCGGTTTTTTATCTCTATTTACAAACCATCTTTAAGATATTCAAAGAGCCTGAACGATAAGTGGGAGCTGAAATCGGTCGAGAGGAATCGAAATCGGATTCGGATTCGGACTCCGAATCGGAATCAGTAGTTAAGCACATACGGCTCAGCTCAAAGTTGAGCTGGGATAGTCTGGCATATTGGTTACAGAGCGAATCCAACTGATACAGCAAGACAGCAGTCGGTCGAGACAAAATCTATGAGATTAATTAACTTAATAGAATATATAATAATTAATACAGAGGGCACATTTAAACTATAATTTTATTTATATATGCATATATTTAACAAAAACTAACGATACAGATAAAGAATATATATATATATACATATATATATATACACTTACAAATTCTAATATTTACATAATTAACAAAGATCAACTAACCGCATGTTGACACGATAAAGTAACAGATAAACTTTAAAATACCTTAATGAAAACTATCTAATACTCGAGCATTCAGAATAAAAATATATCGAATACTAAAGATCTACAAATAACTAAAAAAATACAAAAGTATATATACAAGATTATTGTGAAACAATGTCCGTAAATGGATAGTGCTGCAAATGATTACTTTATTAAAACACCAGATACGAAAACAATAACAGAGTAAAGAGAATACTAAAATGCGAACGTAAGAATAACACATACTCGATTTACTTATACACAAATACAAAACTAAAGCGACAACGTAACACAAACTAAATTTAATAATGTAATAACAATGTAATTCAATGTACTTAACCCATTTAACCCATGACGCCGGACAAAGCATTCAGCGCGGGATTCGTTTACCTTTCTCACTTTTTGGTTCCCCAATTGTTCAACAATGAGTCGGCTGCTTTGTCCAGCTGTCTGCATTAATCATATACTAAACTAACAAAAGTAACACTTAATATAATTTTAATCGACAGCTCAAGATTTTGTTTTCCGTTTAATTACCCTGAATTAGTTTCTAAATTAAAGAATTAAAAAATTCTGCGTAGAGCTTAAGTAGAACCAAGAAAGTGTGCCAAATGTTTGTAGGAAGGTGATCCCTTCCAAGGTCTGAAATTACCAATTGAAATGCCAATTTATAGATATTATCATTTTTTTATACGTATTCTTATTTGATATTCTAAGCGAATCAATTTGACTTTACTAACGCAATGAAAAAAAAAACACATCTACTCGTAAAAACGATATCTTGTCCAAAAACCTTAAGAAACATTTACTTACAACCATGTGAAACGTTAAATTGTTGAAAACAATTAAAATCTAGTTTTAAAGGAATATCAGTAAATACAGATAATACAAAGGAATTACAACCATTTATTACAAATAATTATTGTTGTTACAAATTATACAGATAACTAATATGAATTATAACAAATGCTACTTTAGGGCGGTTCCAAGCCCCAGATAATTTATGATAAAACAAGTTAATGAAATAACCGAACAACAAAAAAACCCCCCGCCCTAACAACAATAAGAATATATACACTTATATTATATATATCTACAAAAATGAATTAAAAGAAATAATATATTGCGATTGAGTTATTCTCATTAATTATTATATGTAAAATCAAATAACACAAGTAATTAATAAATGAATAAATAAATATATTTAAAATGTATCGAAAATCGAAAAGGGAAAGTGTTTTCATTGTTGGAAATTTTAAGAGGGTTCTAAAATTTAAAACTTCCAAAGAATAAATTTGTTTTGTTTTTATAATATTTTTAATTATTTATGTTTATTTAATTTGTATATTATTGTTTTTTATGATTTTTATATTTCTTCACAATAATTGTTGCTAGCTGGAAATGGGAATTTATAGATTAAGAGTTCTAAAATTTAAAATCCACAATAAATAAACATGCTTTGCCTTTTATTATATTTGTTTATTTGTTTTGTTTTTATTAATGGTTAAAATTTATTAAAAACCTAAAAATAAATGCTTGTTTTCATTGCTAGCTGGAAATAATATTAATTTGTTTATAGAGGGTGATTTAAAATTCAAGGCCCACAATAAATAAACACATTTGTTTTCATTTTAGTTCATTGTTGATTTATTTAATTTGTTGTTTCCCATGATTTTTATATTACTTCAGAATAATTGACAATATTAATTTTTTGCTAGATGGAAATTAAAATTTTAATAAATATTTTTAAAATTGAAATTATTATTGAGGGAAATTTTAAGTGGAAATTGTAAGCCCACAATAAATAAACACACATTTCTTTTTATTCTCTTTGTTAATTTATTTGTTTCGTTGTTCCTTATGATTTTTATATTGCTTCACAATAATTGACTAGAGTAAACCGCTTAGGATTACGCAGATTCCCGGATAGCACCATTTCCACCCCAAGCAAAAAGTGCCCAACCCTTGGATTCTCTCTTTCTCTCTCTCTCGCTCGTTTTACTTGCAATGAGATCGCAGCAAAGTGACTAGAATGCGGAGGAGCTCCTGCCCTCCAGTTCGGCGCTTAGGCGTGCAGCAGTCCATCGCTCTGGCCCACTAGTTTGCCGAGAAGGGTCTGGTAGAGTGGCGATTCCGTGGGTATTCCTTCGCTTTGGAGGAAGAGCAACGTTTCCCGGGCGCACATGGCGAAGCCCAGTGCCTCCGCCTGACTCCTTTGGGCTGGGGTGGGTGGTGCAAACTGGGCGGCCACCTCGGCATCCTCCTCTGCACTCTCTTCGGCATCCTCATCTTGCGCTCCAGCTGCTCCTCCAGCATATCCATCCCGTTCATCTAGATCCTGCTCAAAGGCATCTAATTCTGCCTGCAGCTCCATGATCTTTTGCAGGGCTTCTAAAAGGATTCGATTGGGGGATTCTGCTGGGGATGGATAATCCTGAGCTGGCTCTTCTTCGGCGGGTGGAGTTAGAGGACGATGGCGTTTCTCTGGAGCTGGTTCATCCGGTTGATGTTGCTGCTGCTCCGGGATATGTTGCTCCTGCGCCTGCTGCTGCTGATGTTGCTGCTGCTGCTCCTCCTGACTGGCTCGCTTGCGCTTCATGATCAGTTTGCCCGACATGGTTAGGTATAGTATATAATCCAATTGCAATCTTCTGGCTTTAAAAATCGAAAACTCTGCGCCACACAACCTTCGTTCACCTGGCGATCGCCACGACTGAGCTGCGAGCAACTGCACCCCGGCGACCAACTGGCAACTCCAACCCCAAAAGTGCGGCAGGAACCAGAGATAGTGGCATTGGCATTAGGGGATGTGCCGCGCCAAGGAAATTAAAAACAACAAAAAATTGTTGCAGCTGTTTGAGTTGCGGCAGCTGAAGCGGGAGGGCAACAGGATACAGGCTACAGGCTAAAAAGGCAGCAACAACAGCAGCAGGATATTGCAACCCTCAGCTGGCTTGCTCTCAGGCTGCAGCAGCCGCGCTCTGAATATCCTCCCTTCCTCTGTGCCGTATCCCGCACCCCGCACCCCTCGCCCCTTGGATCACCGATTGCGCCCCTGCTTTCTTCCTTTCCGCCCTTCTAGTTGTTTTTGTCCCGTGGCTGTTTCCACAAGGCGCTGCATATCCGATTGATAGGTGCCCTGCTCATGCCCTTTTTTCATTAACAATTCCTGAATTTTGAAAACAATTTTTTATAATTCAAAAATTTTTGAGCTTAATAATTTAGAAAAAGGTCATAAACATAAGAGTAGGATAATAATTGTTAAGGTGCCCTGTTTATGTCCTAGTTTTATAAATCAACAATTTTTGAATTAAAGAATTTAATAGAGTCATAAACTTAGGAGATAAGATTGATTATATATACTGTTTTCTTGAAACAATATAAGCCGAACTAACGATAGAGAGTTTGAAAAACATATTCTAAAATTAAGGTTCCTATTAATTCTTCTTTACTTTAATTTTATTGTTTGATAGCTATCACAACAAATACAACAATGCTACCAACTTTGGAACTAAATAAACATATTATGTTTTCAATGCACTCTAATTAAAAATTTTATAATCGATCTGGTTTCAGAGATCAATGACCGCTATAATTGCTTAAATTGCTTTTCTTGTTAAATTGGGTGCCAATGACACATTTAATAAGCAAGTGCCAGCGTTCGTATAGTAGTTTTTTATATTTCTATTTTATGACATGTATAAAAGTATTTTGTTTATTTTTTGAATCGTTCCTAGAACTTCCCCTAGTTGAGGTAATAAAAAAATGATTTCTCGAATAAATTTATAAATAAAGCGTGCAGGGCATTTGGCAGTCTTTTATGCCCATCCTGATAAACATTTGCAGCTGGCACGCTTCACATTCATCTCTTCGATCGGCGCTTCCCCGGCGAGTTAGTTTGACCTGCCCTTGCAATGATAAGTGCACACCTATACGCACTGAGAGAAAAATTGCACAATTTTCAATTCAAATTTGTTGTCATGGAAATTGGAATGGTTCTGAATGGTAACAGAAAAAGAAGGAAATCAAGTTTACTACTGTTGGCATGGAGAACTAAAAGCTTGTCGGCGTAATTATAGGTTGTAAACTGAGAAAACGTGAGTACAAGAAACGCCAATCGATAATATGAATTTTAGACCTGCTATATACTCTATTGAACCCGATTCATTTATTATAAAGCATGAAATCTAGAATGACGTAACAAATGGACAGTTCCTTGCCTCAACCGACAGACTTATTGATAACAATCAATTTTTATTTATGATCAAGGAAATTGGGCATTATTGGGTTGATTTGGGGCTCCGAAATTGACACTATCTTAGCGTATTGCTGTTAATGAATTTTGGAAGGCATTTAAATAATCACCCATCTGGTGCCTGTGAACTTTTGATATGGCTGATTGGATATTTGCATTGACAAATAGTGTGTGCCTTATTTACTTGATAACCAATGTAGGTAGGTAAAGGGCATATCATAATTGAATCATATATATTATTTTTATCTGGTTATTATCGCACACTTGACATTGTGTAATAATTCGTGTTGTTTTGTTTTGCCCCTCAGTTCAGCTCAACTTTACCGAGCATCCACTATTTATTTTCGTACCAACTCAATTGCTGTTGTATCTTGTGTCTTTGTGATATATTTAGGCGACAACACGAGCATGAAAGTTGTACCTTTCGTTTGAAGTATTTGCCCGACCACAGACAGTAAATAATCATCCGCAGTCGCAGCTGTTGTGTGTTTGTAAAAAGCCCATTTCATTATACT
Organism: Drosophila gunungcola; assembly: GCF_025200985.1. Lineage (NCBI taxonomy): Eukaryota > Metazoa > Arthropoda > Insecta > Diptera > Drosophilidae > Drosophila > Drosophila gunungcola. Next base: position 943,763 of record NW_026453167.1, on the reverse strand, counting down.
CGTATATGATTGAACAGTTTGAAAAGCACGCGACAAGTGGCAGCAGATAATTGGGGGTGTGTGGCGACTGTTTCAATTGTATTACAATTGTGATGTTTTCATTTGTCTAAAAATTCGCATACAACTGAATAAGTATTTACTCGAATCGGGTATCCATTCCATTCCTTATTTTTCGGCGGCCATAAAGCAAAAATCAGTGGAACAAGCAGGCCTCATTGTTATCAATGGATTTTGCCTCAAGTTCGCAGAAGACACTTGTTCGGAGTTCTCGAAAAAAGTAATAAAGTAACAAAGATCGGGTTACTCGACACAGGCAGCAACTGTAGCTGCGGCAATAAACTTGTACAGTGCACTCTCCAAGTAGTGAACATGATTTCGGAAAAGTGAACTATTTTAAAAGAGATTACAATCAAAGAACTAAAAAAAAGACTTATACAATTAAGGTCATTCATTCTAAAATCAAATTTACGTCATATTATGAATTCGAGTTCTTAATAAAATAATATACAATTATACACATAAAGAAAGGAGATGATTACAAACTTCATTCCAAAATAGTTATTTTTGAATTTTATTCATTCTATGGATTATATTAAAAACTTGTTGGCCACCAGAAAGTATGCTATTTTTTTCGTAAATTTTTTATACGGGGATTTTATGGTTCGGGCACCTATTTTAATATTTTACCAGGCATTTTTGTGTTTGCTTGAAAGAGTTCAACAAATTATAAAACTACTGACTCTTTTGAACAACTTAAATTCCTGAAATATTAATCATTAGTTTTAACTAAAAATATTTTAACCTTCGCTGCCTTTAAGAAACTTTTGATCACATTGAAGTCTCGTTGGTCGCCATAAAGTATGCATTTCTAAAGAACACTACACATTAAATCTTCCGAATCTTCTAAGTCTTCCTAAGTTAATCTTACCGAGTTTGCTCTTGTTTATATTGTTTAACCTTATTTTCCCTTTATTTATTAATTCATTGGTCGCTATAAAGCATGCAAATCTTATTGTATTCTGGTCATATTTTGGTTTTCTTAAGTTCATTTTACCGAGTGTGCTCTGTATCCGTATTATTTAAGTGCAATTCATTTTTTGGCGTGGGAATGTCGCGCTGTGTTTGGGCAACTGTTTTGCTAAGTACCTGCTCCTGTCTGGGTGACGATGAGTCAGGTAGATATGTGCCCAATTCAGCATTATCTGATCTATAACCGGCGATTATCGCGCGATAAGTCTGCCATTGATTGCTGCCAAAAAGGCAAATATATAGTATAATTGGGATTGCAAAAAGAGCATCACACCACAGTGACGTGCTCGGCAAAATTAACCCGCTCTGAGCCGCAAAATACGAGGCCTTATCGTAATCGTAATAGTAATCAGTCCGCTCCGCGAGTCAGTTAATTTCGGTTAACTGTGTTAGGTATTCGGAATTCGGTATTCCATTTGGGCTATAACGGTTCTCGGACTCTCAGCCAATTTCTCAATTTGGTGGGTCAGTTTCAGTTTCAGTTTGCCCGCAGACCGTGCGACGAGTGCATGTAAGTAGTGATCGATCGGTAATTCGTTGCTTGGGTTTGTATATTTTTAAATTCGACGTTTCCAAAGTAGAAGAGTTTTTTGTTTCGCGGTCGGCGCTTTTAAGACGAGAAAGCTTTCGGGCCAATGCCAAGTTAGCAACTCTAAGCTCGTTTCCGAGTTCAATTTTGGAAACCAGTTAACTGAGTGAAGTGAAGTGGTCTGCGATGCCAGAAGTCGGGGGAACAAATATTAGACTTGAGTTGAATGGGCTGTGGATTTGTGTGTTTTCGCACACGCAGAATGATAAGCGGCGATTAGATTTAAAGCACCCAATAAACTAGCAAATGACTGGAATTGCGATTTCTGCCAGCTCGTGATTGATAAATATGTGACTCTCGGTAGTGGATGATAAGGGTCAGAAAGGACCTTCAACAGCAAAAACTGAAAAACTGATTTATACCGTTTTTAACAACTTTTTATGAGCCTAAACACAAAAGATAATCTATCTTCAGTGTTTTTTTCACAATCAAAATAAGTTAAGTTCTTTGTGTGGAAAGTGTATAAGCAATGTAGCAATTAAAATAGAAGCTTACAGCTGATAAAATAATTTTAAGCCATGGTTAAAAACTATCAAAAATTAGAGGAACTTTATTTATTTGCTTTTACTTTTCAATAATTTCTAAGCTTGAAAAAAAAAGCAAACAATAAAACACAATTCCAATCCAACATTGCAATTTTTACCATATTTGTTAAAAATAAATATTTACTTTTCACTTTGAGTCATTAAAGTTATATAAAAAATGGATTTTAGTTTTGGTTTGCCTTTAATGAGCCACCCCAATCTTATCCCTTTGCCTGTGATAGCTTCTTAGTAATATTATTTATTTTTCCAGCCCCTAAATGATGTCTGCCAGGAGTCTCATTATCGGATCATGTTGCCTTTTGGTCCTATTGATCCCTTCAGTCCAGCCGAATCCTATTGTTCCTTTGGCGGACGTGGCCACGGAGTTCATAATCCTTCACAATAATGATATGCATGCCCGATTCGAGCAGACGAGTGTGACTAGTGGTACCTGCTCCAAGGAGGATGCCAATACAAATCAGTGCTACGGAGGATTCGCCAGGGTGGCCTTTGAGTTAGTTGGTTTTGTAAACTCAAAAAACTCTTAGTCTAAATGATCTCTTCGTTTAAATTAGAGTTCGCAAATACCGCAAGGAGGCACAGGAGGGTGGAACTCCAGTGTTTTACCTCAACGCAGGTGACACCTACACCGGAACAGCTTGGTTCGCCGTCTACAAGGACAAGATCGCCAGTGCTTTCCTTAACAAGCTATCCCCCGATGCGATTGTAAGGATCTTAATCTCCATAACTTTACCTTCTATTTATACATACTATGTATACCACATAAACTATACATACTATATATACCGCATGTACTATATATACTACATATACTACACCATTTATTTTAGTCTCTGGGCAACCACGAGTTCGATCAGAATGTCGAGGGCTTGGTGCCCTTCCTGAATGCCGTGCAATTCCCCGTTCTGGCCTGCAATCTGAACCTCACTGAGGTACCCGAAATGGCGGCTGCCAAACAGCTGGCCAACTCCACAATTCTGGAAACAAATGGAGTGAAGATTGGCGTAATCGGTTACCTCACGCCCGACACCAAGGTTCTAGCCTTCCGGAACAAAGTGGAATACGAGGAGGAGATTGTTTCCATCAAGTAAGTATATACTTGTTTTTCCTATGAACTCTGAATCCATTTTTTATATTATTCAGCGCGGAGGCTGAGAGACTCAAGGCTCAGGGTATCAATATCATCATCGCTCTGGGTCATTCTGGCTACCAAAAGGATCAGGAGATAGCAAAGAACTGTCCGGAGGTGGACATCGTCATTGGTGGCCACTCTCACACTTTCCTGGACGCCAGTCAACCGGTGGCCGACCCCACCGATTGGGATCCAGAGGCAGTCCGAGGTCCTTATCCCACCACAGTGGTGCAGGCCAGTGGCAAAAAGGTGCCAGTGGTGCAGGCATATGCCTACACAAAGTATCTGGGAAAAATCCATGTTCAGGTAACCACTATATAAAAACAAATGAATAACTACCCGAATTACAAGAACTATAGGGTTTACATATTTAAAGTCAGTAACAGTTAGTAGGAAGCTTGCTTAATCCTATATAGAGTTTGGTCACGCCCACTCTAACGTCCACAAATATCTATCGGTACATCAAACATTTTTCAAATCGTCTCAACATTTTAGATATAATTATTACGTTTTTGCATATTTCTGAAACGGAGTTTATATATGTGAAAGAGCAGAAGCTTAGAGTATTTTTTTGCTTAACAACATTTTGAGTACCATTATTTGATATACTTTTTAAGGGGTACTTAATTACCCAAGCAATATTAAAGGCATACAGTAAAGACCTCTCTAATCTTTGTAATTTATATATTCCCAGTTCGATGCCGCTGGCAATCTGATTGAGTTTGATGGAGCTCCCATCTTGCTGAATGCCTCGGTGGCGCAAGAGCAGGATCTCCTGGACCTGCTTGAAGAGTATCGCCCCAGACTGGAGGAGCTGGAGAACATGATCCTGGGCTACACCAAGGTGTTCCTCGAGGGCGGCAACATCTGCCGCATGAGGGAGTGCAACCTGGGAAACCTGGTGACCGACGCCATGGTCTATACCCGCGTGCTGGAGGACAAGGGTGGCGAGTTCTGGACGGATGCACCTATTGCCTTTATGCAGGGAGGAGGAATCCGAGCCTCTGTTGATAAAGAATCCGATGGAGCCATAAATGGAGCCACCCTCTTGGCCGTTCTGCCCTTCGAGAACAACCTCTACGTAACGAGGGTCACGGGAAAGACCCTTCTGGCTGCCCTGGAGCATTCGGCTGCAGTGCGGTTGCAGGACTCGAACGGTGGATTCCTTCAGATGTCCGGACTGCGTGTGGAGTACAACTACAATAATGAGCAAGGAAAACGGGTGGTTTCTGCCCAAGCCCTGTGTTCCAATTGCTCCGTTCCCACATACAAGGCCATCGATGAGGCGGCCCTTTACCAGGTGATCGTGACGCAGTTCATCCTAGAAGGTGGCGATGGATACGACCTGGTCGAGGACACGGATCCCTACAGTGAGAAATTGAGTCGGAACGACCTGAATGCCACCATGGAGTATCTGAAGCAGCGCCACTTTGTCTATCCGGAGATCGAGGAGCGGATTGTGATCCACGAGAAAACCGATAACGGATCGGCGTCCGGAATTGTGGCTTCCGTAACACTGCTGCTGCTCACTTCCCTGCTAACCAGATTCTTTTAGATTTGATGTCGAAAAGGGCAACCTTATTACATTTATATAAATATTTAGATTGCCTTATACTTCATCTATTTTTCGCCACCATGAATTCTGGTTGCTCTTCAGTTTTACACTTTTACACTATTAAATAGCAAATAAATGTTGTAAAGAGTGATTAATTTCAGTGTTTTTATTTATTAAAAAGAGAGACAAAATGGATTTCATATTTTGACGTCAATGTAGTGGTCATATTACTAATGTTTTATTGGTTCTCCAGAAATCAGTCTTAAAATTTAAGAATATTCTAAGAATTTTAGTCTGCAGTATATATAAATTATATTAGTTTCTGTTTTGAATCGTTTTTAACCATATTTTATGGTCATAAATGACAACAAAATGGAATAGGAAAAGCAAATGTCTGACTATTAATTCCAAAATTGCTAATTTGAACTAAGTTTAATATAATAATACATACATACAATGTAATCTAAAATGCATCATAAAATATTAAATATATTAATATTTTAAAAATATTTGATTTAATATGGGTGCTTTTTGTTTAAATTCAATTTTCAGATGTTAGAAACTATTCCCAAAATGGTCAAATCAAAATTTTTTTCAACTAAAAACTGTAATGGACAAAAACAGAAAATACTTGGATTTTCACATTATATATATTTTTTTTGTAATAATGTCAAGCTTGTGTTTATTGTTAATTGTGGGTAATTACATGTGAGATCCATTCCGTACGAGCCGTAATTTTTATAAGAACGTGCACGTTATACCTTGAATAACTGATAATACCTAACAAAACGATATGTTCCCTGCCCGAATAATTGATTTTTTTTACCAATATGTCGCCAGTTTTCCCGTAGCCGTTTGACCTTCCGCTGATATCCTGCACACAAAGTTGACTTGAATGAATTGTGTTCCAGACTTTGTTTGCACATGCTTGGGAATCAATTTTTTCAACATCGAAGCTATAATATCTTACGCCATTTTGAGTTAGCCTTTTGCCCAAAATAGTTAAAGGTGGACCAGGGTAGGCATTCTGCTCGATGTAGTTTTGCCCGAACATACAGTACGGTTTCGATCCAACTGCAGAAAAGGGGAATTCAGTTTTTGAAAGAAGAGATCTGTGCCAGAAATAACCTACCTGTCTGCACTACCGGTTGTTGCAGTTTTAGCAATACTATGTCATTACTGGGGGAGTTGGCATACATCGGGTGCTTGATAACCGAGTGAACTGTATACTCTCCCAAGGAACCCGAACCGCCGATCACATCCACACTTCTGGGAAAATTTATTAAGCTTAGAGTTTTTTTTTTGTGACTTTAACAGCGATTACTTACAATGAGGCTGCATTGTCTGACATGCCATGCGCATTTGCCAAAACAAACCCTGAAAATAGAAAAGAATTTTTCTTCAATTAAAAAAATCTGTTGTAATAGGCCTAGAAAAAAATGGTTAAAACATCCACTTTAATTTAATATTTTCATGCATTATTATTATATATAGCCAACGAAAAATTGTTCATATTTAAACTAGTTTTTTGTCATAAATATTAAACATTTTTTTCGTAGCATCTCGAAACAAAAAAAAAAGCATATAGATTCAATAACAAAATTTGAATAAAATTGTATATCAACTTCATACTCTTCACATAGGTTTTAGTTCTTAATATTAAATAAATATCTAATTGACCACCAACTTATATAAATATTTTTTATGTATGTCTATATAAACTTACGTTCTGTGATCAAGACGCCCTCGGTCCTGAAACGAAGTCCATAGATGGTGGCCCGTAAGTTTGATAGCACGGTGTTACCGCCGCAGTTTTCATGCAACCAAATCTGTGGCACTGCTAGTTTGCGGTTTTGAATTCCAAAATTGGACTGATCGGCGTCCACAGGATCCGCATTGCTTCTTATACTATCCACAATCCAGTCGATATAACTGGTTACATCGGTATATACTCCTAGACCATCGCATGCAATTCTGCCGTAGCTCACGATTCCGAGCTGAGTGTCGAGGCCGTTGTTTAGCCTTACGATGAGAGGCCCACCGGAATCGCCAACACAGGCATCTCCACCGTTTCCCTGAGCACAGATCTGATTCAAACTTTGAGACCCAGCCATCTTTTCGCACTCTGATCGACTTCTTCGTCTGAGTGTTAGGGATTTCAGTACTTCGCTATCCGTGCCAGACTCGGTTTTTCCCCATCCAAAAACTTCAAAATTCAGCACGTTCTCCACTTGCTGCTTAATGCTCTTGTCCTTCAAAATGCACACTGGTCGAATGTTAACTGCGGAGAAATGCATTAAAAAATGTTTTAAAGACTCCAAACTTTCCTCTTACATTGGTAGACGATTGTGGGCGACAGCTTTAGAAGTCCTATGTCATTGGTGATAGCGTGGGGGTTGAACTCGGGGTGCTTTATTCTTTGGACGACTTGAAACTCAGCTGTCGGAGCACTTTTATTGTATGCTCCCAACGATACAAATCTATAATTAATATAAATATTAGCACAAATTATGTCGAAACAAGATAGGAAGTCAATTTCTTTGTCTTCTGATATATTTGTTAAAAACAATGAAGCTATGTCGATTTTCTAATACATTTTTCGATTGTATATGTTCCTTTATTTTATAAAAGTGACAATACCTACAAATTTAAGTAGAATTTCTAAAAATCGAGAGACCAATATACATAAGTTTTGATGGTACTTACAGGTCGTTAGGATCCTCCATGCAATGAGCAGCAGTTAAAATAAAACCTGAAATAATATGTATCTTATTATCACCGTTTTTATATTGTATTATTGTGGAACAAACTTGTGTCAATCACGGTGCCGCCACAAAGAAAATGGCTGGAGTTTTTGATTACTGCCATATAAATAGCAGCTTGTTCTCTTGCGTTATTGCCACCGAAAATTTTAATTCCCAAAGAGCTTGTGCCGCAGGGCTCCTCCAGAAACTGGGAAAAGCCCTTTTGACAAAACAATAATGTGCACACAAAAATCACCGCGAAATTTGACTGCATTTCAAGGCGTACGAATCAGAAATGATACTCCGCGTCTGAGATTACTCTTATCGCAGGCGCGATTTAATTGTTGTCTACGTCTTTTTAGTACTTCTTAAAAAATTTGCGTTTGTTCACACAAATTTTTATTTTTTTATTACATAATAATTAATAACAAAAAAAAAAAACTAAAACATACTACTATCATTGTTTTTCTCTGTTTTTAAAATATATTTATTTTGTAATAAATTAACCATTTAAATCTATCATTGGTTTTTATACATTAACTATGCCTTATGTTGGCAGGGAATTATAGCTTGCATTCTGCAAGTATATTTGGATCACACATCTCAGTTTCCCTCCAGTGCAAGTGTGCATTTATAATTAGGTTTTTTGCCCGCATGCTTTACTTTATTTTATTTGAGTCATTAAACTGGAGATAACTAAAATAAACCCCGATTGGAGTTGGCATTATATTTAAATTGACTCACAACTGAAAATGTTTATTCTTCGATCTTATGATTTATTTGTTTAGTATTTGTAAAAAATTTAAAATTGAACTATAAATTAAAACATTTTCATATGGGACTTTTGGGTTAATTTGTTTTTGGTTAAGATTAAATTTTTAGTACATAAATGCTTTATCTTAACTTAAGGATTTATTTGTTTTTTTTTACTTGACTTACTACACACTGAAAAAAAATATTTTGTCCAAGTGTATAATGGAACACGCAATACTTAATTTTGATTTCCAGAAATTTATTTGAAATATGTATATGTATTATTATTATTGTATATGTATCAGTGTTTTTTTTAATAAGAACTGTGTAGTGTATTTTGTCTGGACTTGATTTATTGTTTTTCAGATGATAACACATTTGCCGGTGAAGCCTTCAATCCGTGCGATAAGTTGCTTTACGTTACGTATACGTAGCGAAATCGCAGAGAGTGCTGACTTTTTTGGAGAGAATCTCACCTGCAGACTACAGTTGAGATGCTGTTTTGCCGGTTACTCGTGACACTCATTCTCCACTCCATGTGTGGAACATGCTCCCATGTGCCGGCAAATAAATTCTATATAAAAATAATTTATAATAATAATACGGGCAGCGCTGCGGCAGAACACGCGACTGCAAATGCGAATGCGACCGCAGAAATTGAAATTGAAGGAGAAGTCAGTGCGATTATAGACATCGGTGGCAAAGGTTGTATAAGTTGGCAGCGCAAAAAGCTATTGTGCAGCTGGAACTGATCGTGATTCGAGTTCTGTCAACTGCAGAACCCAATTAACTTTTATTACTGTTCGTTGGTAGCAATAATTAGTCATTAGGGGCCAAAAAGGTGTCACAAGTGCTGATAAACTTCATTGAGAGTTTGGTTTTTTCCCGGAAGAATGTTGAGTTTTTTATTATTTAATAGGAACAATACTCATTAATCATATTTGGTGATTCCCCAAGAGTTTTACTTTCTGGAATAAGGTGCGGCTTATTAATCTGAAACTGGATTTAAGTTTTGTTTGTGTTTCTACGAAAAGCTGTTGCAGACATGTTAAATCAACTTTTATTTAAACGCATAAAGAAATTTACAAAATGCAGTCAAACTTCCAAGCATACATACAAAAATTCCAGTTATAAATGCCAAATAAATATATATGTATATTCGGTTTTTACATATGAATTTTTCAATTTTGCAAATGAGCGTACAATTTTTGGCAATTACTGAAATCATTAATTTTGTGTAAATACGCTTGGGTGTGAAAGTATCTCAAAGAAGCGTGCACGATTTATGAGTTCAGTTTTATTTGTTTAGCTTTTTCGGGATTCTGACAGCTCACTGTTTTTCTGCCCAGCTGCATGTGCAGTTTTTCCAATTCGGAATGGAGATCATCGCAAATTTTTTTTTAAACTTTCTTCTCAAATGGCTATTTAATAAACTGTGCGAAATGTTGTGTCGCTCACTGTGGGGGTTTTTCATATGATCCAAACACTGTCGCTTCAAGTGATCTTTTTGCTTTATAAGCAAATTAATTAGGTTTAATATGTGGATATGTGCGGAGCGACATTACGCTTGAGTTAATTGTATTGTTATTTTCGCATTTGTTTCTGCTTTGAATTCTGTTTTGACGCATTTGGAGAGATCATTTTTCACTTGTGAGCAGTGTGGAGCGAACAAGATATGTTTATCATTAATATTTTTTAGAAATTCATTTGCAAATAAAGCGCTGCTGCTGAGGAAAACTAGAAACCAAACATGAAGTTCTGTTTGCCACTTGAATAATTGTTATATCTATTGTTTGTTTAGACAGTGAGTGTTCCAATTGGCGAATTTATTTCTGGAAAAAAATGCAAAACCTTGTCTGGAAATAAAACATTAAAGCTTTGAGTAAAGTACTTAATCAAGACAATGATATGGCTGACTGTAAAAGTTTGTAATTTCTGTCGCAAAGCAATTAAAGCTATTAGGGATCCATAAAGATAGTAGCGATATACTTTTCAAATGTTTATGGATGAGCTATTCGAGAGCTAATTAAAATCTCAACTGTCATTACCGATCGAATTAAAGATGCAGAGGTGCTGGTTCGCCGGGATTATTGTGATCCTTTTGGTTCACTGGACTGGAACCAAAGCAAATCCCATATCAACCCATTCAAAAGTGGCCACCGAGTTTATAATCCTGCATAATAATGATATGCACGCCCGATTCGAGCAGACGAGTGTGAGTAGTGGTATTTGCTCCAAGGAGGATGCAGATACAAATAAATGCTATGGAGGATTCGCCAGGGTGGCCTATGAGTAAGTTGGCAAAACGAACTAACAGAGTTCCTATAGCGGTACAAGAATTGCGTGGAAATTCCAAATTATTCATTCTTAATTTAAATATTTTTTTGCTTATATTTTAAAAAATTAACTAAATGAATTCCCCTTTTTTAGGGTTCGGAAATATCGCAAGGAGGCGAAGGAAGGTGGAACTGCAGTTCTGTATCTAAACGCTGGTGATACCTACACTGGAACCGCTTGGTTTACTATATATAAGGACAAGATTGCCAGTGCTTTTCTTAATAAGTTGGAACCAGATGCTATAGTAGGTCTACTCTTCCTTTTTCTCGGGGAATAATAACTAATATAGTCTTTAATTTATAGTCCCTGGGCAACCACGAATTTGATGAAAGGGTTGAGGGGCTGATACCCTTCCTTAACGAGGTCAATTTCCCGGTACTGGCCTGTAACCTCGATCTCAGCAAGGTTCCCCAGCTAAAGGCCACCAAGCACTTGGCCCACTCTGCCATTCTCGAGACCAATGGCACTAAGATAGGAGTCATTGGTTATTTGACCCCAGATACCAAAAAACTTACTCTAAATATGGATGTGGAGTTCAACGAGGAAGTGGAGTCCATCAAGTAAGTGGCTGAATAGCCTCAACCACCTTGAGCTAATCCCTTAAATCTATTGCCCAGTGCTGAGGCCAAGAAACTGAAGGCCCAGGGCATCAAAATCATCATCGCCCTGGGTCACTCGGGTTATTTGAAGGACCAGGAGATAGCCGAGAACTGTCCGGAGGTGGACCTCGTGATTGGTGGTCACACGAACACCTTTCTCTACTCCGGTGCCCAGCCGAATGCGGAACACATCGATGGTCCCTATCCCACGATGGTCAAGCAGAAGAGCGGCAAGGAGGTTCCCGTGGTGCAGGCCTATGCCTATACCAAGTATCTGGGAAAACTTCATTTGCAGGTAAGATCTATGTAATACAAAAACACTTATATATATTCTTAAAGTGGAAAAGTCTTAGAATTGATTTTTTGGTTAAAATGTTATTATTAAATTAAATAAATTTGAAAAAAATAAATTCTTTAGCGTTACCTCGTTTATTTTGTACAGAAATATAGTTTTTAACTTACGAGGAGCACCGACTTTAAAAACATGAGTTGTGTGAGGAACGTGCTTAAGAACGAGCAAACCATCTTCCATCTTTTAATTCATTTTTTTAAATGTTTATGGTAATATCGTATTTCTAGTTTGATTCTGAGGGTAACCTCATTAAATGGGATGGTGCTCCCATCCTGCTGAACGCTTCAGTGGCTCAGGAGCAGGATCTCCTGGATCTGCTGGAGGAATATCGTCCGAATGTCACCAGACTGGAGAAGTCGGTCACCGGACACACGAAGGTTTATCTGGAGGGACGCAAGGAGTTTTGCCGGGCAAAGGAATGCAACCTGGGCAATCTGGTAGCCGATGCAATGGTATTTAGTCGGGCTATGGAGAACCAGGGTGGCGATTTCTGGACAGATGCTGCCATTTCCATAATGCAGGGAGGAGGTAAGAGATGCATACACCCAGAAAACAGAATTCCTTCATTTTGAAACAAAATTAGGGTAGTTTCATTAAACAACAACACTTTTTGTATTTTTCAGGCATTCGTAGCTCCATTGAAAAGCGATCCGATGGCTCCATCACCGACAGCGATATCCTTTCCGTTCTGCCCTGGGGCAATGATCTCTTTGTGATGCCCATGACGGGAAAATCCCTAAGACGAGCTCTGGAGCATGGAGCTGCCTTGAGGGGCAAGGACTCGGATGGGGGCTTCCTGCAGGTGTCCGGCATCCATGTGGTCTTCAATCCCAGCCAGCCCGAGGGTCACCGCGTGGTCTCCGTGCAGGTTCGATGTGCCGCCTGTCGAGTTCCCACCTACAGCGATCTGAACGACACAGCCACCTACAATGTTGTTCTCGGAGAGTTCTTGTTGGATGGAGGAGATGGTCATCTGTTCAAAGATTCAGTTCACACCCCACAACGTTTACAGAATGACGACAAGGCAGCAGTTTCCCAATATCTGAAGCAGAGAGAGTATGTTTATCCCGAGATTGAGGGTCGCATTATTTTCATAAATTCAGCCAGTAGGCCTAATGGGCTCGGCAGTTCTTCTCCTTATCTCCTCCCTTCTGGTGAAAATTCTTAACTAGAGTAAGTTATCAAAAAACGCAGTTTGATTCTTTAAAAGTAGTTTTTAACCATTAATGTTTGTATAATGTTGGGTAAAAGTCAGGGTGCCACATAAAATAAGCCTCGAAGTTTTAATAAATAACAAGAAATTTGTATTTGAAAAGTGATTTTTGATTTATTTTAATACTCTGCTCCTGATAAAAATTCTTAACTTAAGATAGATCGTAAAATTATTATAAATGACCAGCTTTGATTAATAAGAAGTAGTTTTTAACGTTTGTGTAATGTGTAATGAAATAAAAGTCAAGGTGCCACATAAAATAAATCCTGAAGTTTTAATAAATGACAAGGAAAAGTGTTTTTCCGTTAAATTTGAAGTTCTGTATAAAAGAAGACAGTGGTTTCAATAGAATGAAGCATAGTTCTAGGGGAACCCAAAAGTGACCTCTCGGCACTCCCAAAAGTAGGCATTTCCAGACAACAGTTCAGAGGTTTCTTTTGCTTATTTTTCAAATTTGTCTGTACATTTTTAATTTCGGTAAAATGTTCAGTTTTGCTCTGATCCATTTGATGATCCTCACCTTTCTGAGTGTGATCAGTGGTTTCAAGTTGACCCTGCTACACACCAACGATATGCAGTCCTGGTATGACCCCATTTCGATTAAAGGTGGAAAATGTAAGTCCGGCGACAATAAGAATGGTCTCTGCTTTGGAGGATTTGGACGCGTGGCCAGTGTGTAAGTTTCTATAGGACAATGTTTTTAATAAATTCTCCTAATGATACATTTTTGAATTTTTTTTTTTTAGGGTGAAGGAGGCTAGGAAGTCGAGCACTGATCCGGTTCTCTATTTAAACGGCGGCGATTCCTTCCAGGGAACTCCCTGGTTTTCAGTTTACCGTGGAAAGATGGTGGCCCAAATGCTAAATATGTTGGCACCCGATGTCATGGTAGATATAACTCAGTTATTTTCAAGGTTTTGGGGTAAAAAACCTCCCACAGACCCTGGGAGTTCATGAGTTTGATGATGGAACTGACGCCCTGGGAGAATTTCTGGATATTATTAATTTCCCGTTGGTAAGCTGCAATATTAACTTGGACAGGGAACCCAAACTGGCGAAGAAAACTATGTTAGCAACCTCCACTGTGATCACAAAGTTTAAACGTAAGATTGGCATTGTGGGTTATATAAGGCCGGACACCAAGGAACGCACTCAGCCCAATAATGTGATCTTCAAACAGGAGGTGCCCGCTATAAAGTAAGCAATATTATTATATTATGAAGTATAAATCTTATATTGTGATGGGTTTTTGCCCGATCAAGCTCTGTGTTTCAATTAAAACAATAAAATGTAATATTACATATTTTATACATCTATACATAATTTAAACTAATATAATAATTTATTAACACTTAGTTCCTCGCTCCTTTTTTAGCAAGGAAACCAAGAAGCTGGTGGACCAGGGAGTCAATATCATCATTGCTTTGGGTCATTCGGGCTATGAAAAGGATAAGGATATAGCCAAGCGTTGTCCAGATGTGGATGTAGTGGTGGGCGGTCAATCGCACACATTTCTGTACACTGGAAAGGCTCCGAGTAATGATGTGCCCGAAGGTGCCTATCCCACAATAGTGGTGAAGCCTAATGGCCGAAAGGTGCCTGTGGTTCAGGCCTATGCCTATACCAAATATCTTGGCAACCTTTCGCTGGAAGTATGGTCCTAAAATCGAAATCTTATTATTATACCAAGCTCTGCCTGTTTTTCAGTTCGACAATGGTGGTAATCTGCTGAGTTTCAAGGGAAAACCCATTTTATTGGACAACCGCTTTCAGCCCCGAAAAGATGTGCAGAATTTTCTCGATCAGAATCGCGGGGTGATCGACGACATGGAGCGCCATGTAGTGGGCACAACTTCGGTTTATCTGAATGGCGATAGGAGAAGCTGCGGTCTGGGGGAGTGCAATTTTGGTAACATCATAGCGGATAGCTTCGTCTATGCCCGTGTGCTGGAAACCATGACGGACCGAAGCTCTTGGACAGATGCACCCATAGGACTCATTAATGCAGGGGGTAAGTGATTGAGTCTTGAGGATTAATGATTTTTAAATTGGAATTAGCCATTAGAGCTTCGGTGGAACCCGGGGAAACGGGTGCCATCACAGAGGCCGATGTGGTGACTGTACTTCCGTTCAGCCACGACATGTTCTTCACTCGGATCAGTGGCACTCAACTCATGAAGGCCCTGGAACACTCTCTCCAATTGCGGAGCAAGCGGGTTACGGGTGCCTTCCTTCAGGTTTCGGGACTTCGTCTGAAGTTTAACCACAGCCGACCCAATGGCGAAAGGATCACAGAGATCAAGGCCCTGTGCTCCGACTGCCAGATTCCGCATTATGAGAAAGTTGAAACCGACAAGTACTACGGCGTGGTACTCACCTCTTTTTTGCTAACGGCGGCGAGGGCTACAGTTTCATCGATGACAAGCGACCGGAAGTGCAAAACATGACCCTTCTCGACCGCAATGCACTTATCCGGTATCTGCAGGAGCACAAGGTCGTCTATCCGGAGCGGGAGGATCGTCAAATGCTGCAGGAGAAGCAGTTGGACAACTCGGGTTCTAGCTTGCTAATTGAACCCCTCCTGCTACTCAGCTTTTTGTACTTTCATCGCCGCCTTTTCGAGTAAATGTCGAGTCTGCGAAATGGAAAAGAAACCCGTCTTCGTCTCCAAGGGGCATCATTATCATTAGCATTCGCTTTCTGTTTTTACCCATTGCGTAATCGCTTAGAACACAGATCAGTGATTAAGTCTGTTGTGAGGTAGTGACCTTTCCCATATAATCAAATGTGTCTGAGCTCTGATTTATACACATTAGTGGGTCTAGATTAGCTTTATAAGTTATTTTTATATTTTGCTCGCTTAGTTTTCGAGCTATTGAGTTACTTAAATAATTAGTGCTAACTATTAATTTTATTAATATCAAAGTGCTTTTGAGCTTTTCAATTGATTGAATAATGGGTTTAAGTATATAGATATAACATTTAAATACTGAGTTTCGGAATGGTGTCTTAACTATTTTTGTTAAGTTCTCTATTGTTTTATTCTAATTTATACATATTGGTGAGTCTGGACTAGCTTCAATAGTTATGTCAATCTTTGAGCGCTTAGCTTTGGGGCTTTGAATTGCTTGAGTTCATTGGAAGGATTGTGGTTTTATTACTTAATTACACCTCAAACTGAGTTTCGAAATGCACAGAAGAAGCCTAAAGAGTCCTGCTATATTTCCATGTACAAATTTTAAGCAAACTCAATTTCAACAGCATTACAGACTTTGACTGATCAGTGAGTGCCTTTGGCCGTATTCATATGGCCAGGTGCTACCAGCATGACTCCACTTCTGTGCTTTTCCGTAATTGACTGCCAAATGAAGGCTACCAATCGGCATTTGTATCTGTATCTGTAACTCTGCCTTGGGTCTGTTGTCTGTAGTTTAGAGTCTAGAGTCTCCGGGCTTCTGGTCTCGTTCTCTGGTGTCTTATGCTGGTGCTAAGCACTATTAAATTCCCCATGGTTAGGCTTTTCATGAGAAGTTCACGGCACAGCACCGACCCCGCCGACCTCTGCCCACATAATAGTCATCAAGCTCGTGTTTGCCTCCCCTGCAACTTACTTTCCCCTCGATTCTTCATTGGAGAGCCATTTCCTCTTAAATTTGGCTTTGGCTTTGGCCCCAATGTCTGCTACTGGCGGCGTGTTCCAGCTTCAGATCCAAGCTCCATCTCCAGCTCTAGCTTCAGCTCCAGGCTTCTGCAGTCGTGAGAAGCACATACACATCATGGATATGAACACACATTGCATCCACATCCACATCCGCGTCCACATCCATGCCCAACTCGATCGTAGGCGACACAAACACAATCTGCTGTCGGTATTTGGCCACAGAAATGAGTACACTGGGGGAAAAGATTCGAATATAATAAAATTTTGATTCTATAATTATTAAATCTACAAACATTTAAAAGCTTTGGCTTAATTGCATATGTTTAAATAACAAAAGAGTCATTTACTTTTAATGGGTTTTAACCAAAATGAAAATGTGTAGAAAAATAAACCTTTGAACATGAGACCAAATTTGCCAGTACCAAGTACCTTAATAAAATTTCCCTGATTTCCAGTGAGTTGTCCCTAAAGAGTGCCAGAAATAAATTTAAATGTATAAATTAATTTTAATCTGCAATGGCTAAGTAACATTTGTAAAATTAAAAATAAAGCCAAATTAAATTGTTGAGAAGAGGCTAGGGCTGTAAAAAAGTTAGACAGCCAACATGAGTGGAAATTCCCCAGTATTTTCTCTGTGTGGTTGGAAAAGGGTGGAGGGGTGGGAAAAGGGGGCGGGTCAGCGGGAGCTGGCATGTAATTATGTGGCCCCGTATACCGCGTCTGGGTTCGGACAGCGGTCAAGTGCAGAATCGGGCACTTTTTTATTTTGAGCGGCACCACGCTACAGTCGGCACCTGGTACTCGTACTCGTCTATCAGTCATTCGGTTAGTCATGGCTCAGAAAGGTTCTTGAACCCATCTACCCACACTATCCGCATCCGCAGCCACATCCACATCCACACCCGCATGGAGGTTGGCAGTGGCATTTCAATTTCGCAAATGAACCCCACTCACTGCCCGTCTTCTAACTTGGCCATAATCTTGGCCAGGCCGATGTGTCTGCACATAAAAGTCTACTTCCGTCTTTCTTTCATTTCTATTTGATTCCCTTCATTAAGAATGCTTCTTGGTTTCCTGCTTAGTGTTCCACCTCCACCTCTTTAAGTTCAAGTTCCAAACCGTTTAGGTCTAATGGCCGTATTAGCGACATGAGAATATACCATAGAGAAGATCGCGCGCCATTTGTTCGGGCATTCGGGCATTACCAGCAATCCGGGTATCTGGTATCTGGTATCTGGCATCTGGCATCTGTTCTATGTTCTATATCGAATTGAGACATGGGGAAATGGAACTGGAAGCAGATCATGCATGGGTCAATGAGTTGCGCGACTCACAAATTAGTGGAAATCATCGGAGAGAAGCCCGCAGAGATGTGATTTTCGTGTTGATGCGGTTAGGTTTGCCATTGTTGCCATTTATTCCTGTTGTTGTGCTTTTTTTTTTCAGTTTCGGTCGTGATTTTGTTGCCCAGTTCGCCAGAAACGTTGAATTGGCTTCACCTTTTGACATGGAATCTGAAATGACGTGAAGCAACAGCAAACAGCAACAGCAACAGCCGAAGGAAGAGCAGCTCCTCCTCCATGGACCTCTTCGTTGTCCCCAATTTTACCTCCTCCTTCTCCGGTTTGATTGCCAGTTAGCCATCTCAAATCCCCATCCTCCGGCCAATGCTCATTTAGTTTCGTTTCTCGTTTCGTTTTGTTTCAGCTTCATTGCTCTGTGATCGAAATTATTTACCGTTGATATGGCTATGGTCAAGGCGAACGGGCAAAAATCAGACGAAGAAGGCCAATTGCGATTTCGAGGTGGGAGGATCATTGGGTTACCTTGTTTTCTCTGGTCCAAATAATGATTTGAAAGGCCATTTTCTTTGGGGAAATTAAAAAATCATGTGAACCTGGCTAACAATTTTCAATTTTCCCTTGCACATTTTGGCTTAAATTAAATTGGTTTTTAATTTTTGGAATCTTAGATTTTCAAGGAAACCCTTTTAAGTCTAACCCGTTTCTGATCAAATCCCTGAGCTATTTCAAGTTTTTATAGAAGAACACTCATTGATCTATTGTCACCTTTTTTTCTTGTTTCAAATCCCCAGTTTGTTTGTGGGAGAACTAAAAAATCGGGTGAACGAGAATAAAAGTTTATAATTTCTTATCAAAAATATTTGTTTGGTTTTAAGTTTTTTGAAAAATATAAAATCTTAAAGTATAACTTTTAGGACTAACCCGATTCCGGTTGTTCTTTTTCCGGGTCATCCTAGTCTTATATGCCCAGCCTTCTCTATAATTTCGCAAACGAAAGAGCTGGAAAACATTTATTGAATCCCTGGCATTCATTTGTGCATATTTTAATAAGTTTATTATAAATGCACATGACTCATGGCAGTCGAAAGGGGGAGTATAAATCGAGCATGAATTTATGCATGAACGGAGGGGTTAGGTTAAGATGGTCTAGGATCCGATCGGATGGGATTGGATTGGGATTGGGTTGGGTGGGTCCTGATCGGTTTGCTGGTCATGTTCCTGCTATTTTGTGGGCTGGGCCCTCACGACAGTTCTGTGATATCTGTGATATGTATGTGTGTGTGCTCGATGTGACCTCCGTGGCAAATGCTGATGACCTTTGTACCGCCAAGGACACACACCAAAAGCCACTTGAGCTATACGATCAGAAAGATATTCTAATTAAAACGCAGGCAAGTGGAAATGTGCGATGTCAGCCTCTAAAGAATATCTCAGTGTCATTTCTCAAGCCGCGAAACCCGATTCACATTAATCCTTTGATCCCAAGCGGAAAAAGTGTGCATTAGTGATTTAACTCGGTTCTTTTACTCCTTGTTGGTATTCTACACAGAAAAAAATAGGTGCTTCAAATTGTTTTGATATAGATTATTTCCATAACGTTAACCGAAATTAAAATTACCTTGGTCTACTTTGTGGGAATTTAAAAATTTATATGTTTATTTTAGAAAGATTGTTTAAAAGATCTATCTTTTATGAACATGTTTATTTGATTGTATATTTTTTTATAGATTATTGTGCTTCTACACAGAAAAAAATCTAAATTATACCGATATGAATGTGTACATTTTCCATAAGATAAACAAAATTAATTCTAATTAGTCTAGTTTGTTGGAGATCTCCAAATTCGGAGAGTTTTCTTAGAAAGATTATAAATTTCTGTCTAAATTGAGCTTTGTAATTAGTTTTTATATTTTCTTATAGATTTTAAATCTATTTTTCTTAATGTATACTTTAAGCTAGATGCCTTGTCCATGTCGTCATCATCAGCATCATCGCTAAACTTGACGCTAAAATGGATGTGGATACACAGGAGCAACACACACCGACTCACTAATACACACACTCACGCACCTAGGGGCGAAGCGGAGCAAAGAGGACAAAATGAGAGGTGAAAAAGGAGAAGGAAAAGGAGGAAGAGTAGGAGGAGGGGAAAAGCCAAAGAGGCAACCAAAGTCCGTTGGCAAAAACCAAAGTCGAGGATTTCTACCAAAAGGCGAATTAAATTCCTCAATCTGATGCCGAGTTTATTTTTAGACCAAAAACAACAAGCAACAGGAACAAGAACAGCAACAGCAACTAGCAATGAAATGGGAACAGGAGGTGGGGCAGGAAGAGGAAGAGTAGGGGGAGGCGGCCAGAAGCAGAAGAAGAAGACGACGTCGACGACGCCAGGAACACATATACACAAGAAAAAACTACGCATAGTAGGATTGATAATGTTTAATAGACTGATTGCACTGGAAAATTTACATTCAAAACAAAAATATTTACATTGAAAATGTAAAAATTACCTTAATATTTAAATTAGAAATTATCATTTATTTTATTTAGATTATTCAGTCGTTTTTTTTAGAAAAATGCACAATGTTCTGAATTATCTTATTATAAGAAAAGAAGCTTTTAGGCTGTGAATATGTATTAGTTAAAAGATTTTTTTTTTTTTTTCTAGAAATTCCAGTGAATTTATATGAAACTTAAGTGCATAATATATATGTTTCTGCCAGTGCAACACCACACACAAATACAAATGGTGAGGATCAGAAGATCAAGCTAAGAAGAAGCAGCGGCAGCCGCGAGTATAGATGGATGAATGCTGTTAAAGGCGAAGGCCATCCAATAGCCGCCCCAACCCCTCCGCCCCCTTTTGGCAAATCCAGATTGCAAGGAGACCAACTAGCAGCAGCGTCGGTCACATTAAGCTTCAATGTGCGTCGCAGCCGCAGCCAAAGTCAAAGTTGGCGTCCACCCGGCGGCAGTTTTACCAATAAAAAGCAGACCCGAACGAAGGGCCAAAATCTCGGTGCGTTGTACTTGCGATAGAATTTTCGATTGCAACGGGCACGCACAGGTTTTTAGCTGCTTAGCTGCACCACCCAAACCACCGATCCGCCATCCACAGAACCACAATCCTTCACATCCTTCACCATCCAACTGGGAAATTGCGGGCAATTCATTTCCCATGACTGTTAATCACTTGGCCATTATTAAGTTTAGCCGAACGCGTACATAATTATAGCCTGCGCCCGTCGATCGGGCGATGTGACCAATTGGATTAACTATTGGTTAAGCTAGAATTATGCCAGAAGTAAATAAGAGTGATAAAGGCAAGATGGGAGTACTCCACAAGCCGTTGAAACAGGGATAAATTATCGGTACCAAGTTGGTATTTATAAACAGCGAAAACTGTATCTTGAAACTAACTCTTGGTTTAACAACTATGAATTTTAATTGAATAACCACAATGACCGATACATCATATATAATCAAGAACATAAGCAGTTTATGTGTTATGTAAAGACGTGTTAATGTGCAAATGGAATAAAAAAGATATGAGTAAGGAATTACTTGTAAGTAAAATAGTGCCATTCATTTAATTGAAATATAAAGATAAGTTTCCTAGATTTGAAATAGCTGATTTGTCCAAAAAGTTTCATAAAATAGAGAACCTTATGAAAAAATACCTTTAGTCTGATGTTTTTCCCGTGTAAAGTCCTCCCCCAGCCTTACGTTTCTAATTGGTGGCTAATTTTCTTTAAGCCACTTAAAACTTTCGGTTATTAATAATCATTAAACCAATATTTATCCTTCTCCGTGTTCTAAGGTTAATTAGAAATCTCCAAGCCAGAAGCCAAATACAGAGAAAGAGAAGCCAAGAAGATGCCTTTAATTACACATGCACACATTTATCATATTTTTTTGGTGGACGGAGGTGGAAAAAAGAGGGAGTGTATGTTCGTGTTTTGCGGCTGGCACCCGCAGAAAAGAAATATTGTCAAAATGCAAAGCAGACGATCATTATTACATTTACACGCTTCCAGCAAAAATAAGTAAAAGAACCAACTGAAAACCGCAGAAAGCGGCTACTTCCACGGGCGACTCTTCGTCGCGATAGCGTACCAAATTAATGGAAATGGAACCACATTGCGTTGGGTTCATGGAAGTGGAAAGGGGTTGGAAGGAGAGGTCTGCAAAGGGGGGTTTGACAGGAGGGGGAAGAACGTGCAGCGAGCCCTACAGGTAAGACTGTAGCGAAGACGAAGAAAGAGCAGAAAGAACCTAAAACCAAAGCGTCGTTGTGGGAGAAAGAATAAAACTAACAATGGACACGATGACTCCGAGGACGCCAACGTCGACAGCGCAGCCGACTCCCATTGGAATGATGACGGCGACGTGCAGTCGAGTTTATAGGTGTTAGTAGGCACTGGAAAAAATATCAGGTTCACTTTTCAATCCTAAAATTTCGAATTTTTGAAAAACTGTCGTTCGATACAGCTCGAACTTTAAAGTTAAACTTCCAATCGAATTCCAACCGAGTTCTGATGAACTTTCGGTTAAAAGGGATTTCAATAGCTATCCAGATGAGATACATTTACTAATAGGCTACATGTTATATACCCAATAAAACTTGTGCGAGTTATGGAACCTCATTGCAAAATTTTAATGTAGGCATAGGAACTTTTTTAAATAGTTTTCTTAAGGCTTTTTGAGGCTATAATATGTTATTAAAAATCGAAAGCTTAAATATTCATCGGAACTTCTTTTTAAATTGTTTTACATAAAAAATTGTTTATTGTTACATCAAAATTTTAAATGGATCTTAAATTTGTTTAAATTTAATTTTAAACCACACAACAATTTTTCCAGTACACTGATATTTCGGTTTGAGCCCGCTTTTGTGTGCCTTTGGTTTATTGCGCTCTTTGTCTAGCACTGACTTCGGCTCACATACACCATGGCCAACAGGAAGAACTCGCACACACATTCACATATACACACGCAGAGCGAGGCCAATTTCCAATCACATCCATGAAATAAGCAAATAGTTGGTTCTGTCCGATTCGGCTATTTTGTCTTTCTTTAAATTTTTTTTCTTTTCTTTTCCACGGTCTTTTCCCGTTTACAGCCAGCAATTTCCTTCTTAAGCTAACTGCTTTCGGCACCAGCCGACATTTACCAGCGCTAACTTGGCCAGAACAGAAGCTCCGCGGATCTAAAACTTGCAATTACCAATTCCAATTTCGGGGTCCAAGGATTAACACACAAGTCGCTGCCACCGTATCTGTATCTGTAACTGCCTGTTCAAGTGTGAGTGTACCTGGAAGAGGAAACTGGAATCGCTGTCGTTTTGGAAGCAGCGAGTCTGATCGTTGTTGTTCTTGGCTTCTTCGGCTTCTTGGACTCCCATTCCATTCCATTCCCATTCCCGATTCCCGACTTCTTGGCGGACACTCGCGGCTGCGTGATATTGGCCTGATCAGTTGAGCGATCAGTCGACGACGAAGGCTTGCAGTGAACGCGACGTGAAGTGCTGAACTCCCAACTCTAAACTCCAGACTCTGTTTTAGAGCCACCTCGAACGCGCGTTAAAGAACCCCATTCGTATTCCCCGCTCGTAGCCAGTGGCAATCAGAAAGTGATCCGCGCTCTCAACAATCCAACCAGCCGAAGAAAAGATGGCCAAAATCGTACTCCTCTGCCTGCTAGGCCTCTTGGCATGCGCTGCAGGTTAGTAAAGTGATTGAATTTTGACTTTTCTCCTCCCCAATTTCGACACTGTCGGTCTTGAACATTATTTGTTAAGTGCTTAAAAGACTTTTGATTATTTTCATTCGTTTGTAATCTTTTACTCATGTTTAATAAATTTTTAAAATTGTTTTGTTTAAAATTTGTTTTCGAGTTCTTCAAGGATTGCAAGGAACTAGTTTTGAGAATGCTAAATTTTGAGTGATTTTGTGCTTCACATTTAATAAAATTCCTACAATTAATACAATTTTATTAAATAAAATTTCAAAATATTAAATTACATTATTCCTAATATAACCTTTAAAGTATGATAAAAAAAAACTTAATTTCAAATTAAATAATTCAAAAGTCCATTAAAGCTGATTTTTAAATAATTGGTAATTGATTTTCTACATTTTTAAACAACTAGCTTAAAGTTGTTAATATATAAGTAAAGATAGTGCATTTATTAAACTACCTTGTTGTGAAACAATTTAATATTCTTGTATTATAAATTAAAAAAAGGTTCGTAGATGTAATTATTCTTAGTTTAAAGCGTTATTTTAATTGAAGAGAGTCTTAGGCAAACCCACATTACGCTTTTGGTTTAAACTTTTAAAGAGCACACCTCGTTTAAAACGTAGCAAACAAATTAAACTTGTTCTAAGAACTTGAAAAGATAGAATAATTAGGTTTTTATCCTCCGCAACTCTAAATGCCTTGCTAATTGCCGGCTTACCTCTGTCCGTCAATGATAATTCAATCTCCAAGAAACGTCTGTAATTATTCCTACCCTCTCCCATTTAACAAGTAAACAAAAGAAGTTCCACAGAACTGAAAAAAAGAAAGATTACCCAGCCAAGCCAAGCCTGAAAATCGAGGAAAGGAAAAGATTCTGGCGAAACGAATGATGCATTCCCATCATTATATCCGAATCAGAGTCGCAGTCATTAAGCCTGTTCGCTATTTTTGCATCGATTCTACGGTCTTCGGTCTCTTCTCATCGATTACCCACCAAGAATTGTTCCCGTTCCCGATTCCCAAACAGGCTTTTTTTTTATCAATTTCCCTCTGCTTATCCCAGTCGCCATCTCCATAATAATGATTTGCCTGCTAACTGGCCCGAGGGATGTTAGGTGCCAACAAATAACTAGAGTTAGCCGCATCGCATCCTCCGGCAATGGCATCAGCGTCCACATCAGCGTCCCCGCCAAACACCAGCATTGACTTTGACTGCATCATTAGAGACGTGCTAGATTCGCGATCTATCGCTGGCCAAGCGTAATTACCTTCGGAAATTATGGTGCTCAAGTGCTGCAGGGAACTTGGCTGCCCAATTATGGGGTTACCTATCCCGATCCCGATCTCGATCCCGATCCCGATTCCCGATCTTGATCTTTATTCCGATCCCCCTGATCTTGCAGTCGAATTCACGTCCAGAGTCAGTGTCAAATTAACTGCAATTGGGACGGAGCTCGTTATCTGCTGGCTAAGTGCCGAGAACTATCTTCCACTTCGAATCCGATTTAGATTCGCCATCAAGTTGGATTAATTTGGTTTTCTCAAATTGCCCCATTAAAATGAAATTTAAGAACATTTCTTCTCTCCACCAAGCTTCTGATACCATGGCGTGGTCATTATTCTTATTAGGCAGATGGAAATCTGAGCTCTCGTCGGTCGCATATTAAATTCTCCCAAAATCTTTTCATTCATAAATCTTCACCGCCAGTTGTCTATCATGAGTCTGATCGAGCAAAGACTTTGACTTTGACTTGACTTCGTCGTGTGTGTCTTGCATTTTAATCGCCGGAAATAATTTCATATACGAGCAGAGTATACTCGTGGTGATGGGTGTGTGTGTGCGCTCAAACACTGGAGTTCTCTTCATGTCTAGGCCCTTGCCTATAAGCCTTACACCATCCCATATTCCATATCCCATATTCCATATCCAATATCCACCCATGACAAGTGCCATAAATGGCCAAGTGTCCAAGAGGGTTCGTTGAGTCAGTGGGAAAACAAAGTACTGGTATTTGTGTTTATCTTTTGAGCCGCTTTTTAAGGGCCAACTCATACTCACACAAACACTGACAGAGACTTGTGTACACAGATACTTTCTGAGAGGGCCAAGATCTTTGTCCCTCGTCTACCTGTTGACTGAACCCGAATCCGAACTCAAAGTCACTGTCGTCTTGCATTGTTTCCAGCCTCTTGGCTTTACTTTACTTCTCGGGTCAGCGATTACATAAGATTCTCTTCGTCTCCATTTCAAGCTGACCAGCGGGCTAATTAATGTCATCAGCACCTTGATTCCCCATTTCGGATTTCTTGTAATTAGCCACCAGGGGTCAGGGACCGCATAAATGCTCCTGGTCATCATCATCATCATGAATCACGCGTCCAATTTGGGGCTCCAAAGTTTTGTTCTTCGTTTTTATGGATTGCTAGCCACTTTTTTGGTAATCCTATTTAATGATGTTTCTGCGATTACGCATGCGATGTCCGCAGTTGAAACCGTTACCGTTTTCGCTGTTTCGGTTACGCATTGCGATTCCAAATACGTTTGGAATTTACAGATATAGGTGGGTTCGTTCACCTATTGTGAACTGGGCTTATAGTTTGATCATCTTTAGTTTTATCAAAAAAAATTTTATGATATATCAACAATAATTTCGGTTTTGCCAACAGGTCAACGCATCACAACGATCCATTTAGATGGAGTGCAGTACTTTATCAGCCGAATGAATCCCTATTCACCTGAGCTCAACTACTTCCTGGCCTACCAGTACTGCCGTTCCCTGGGCCTGCAACTGGCCTCCTTTGAGACGAAGGAGAAGGCCGAGTCGATGACCACGTACCTAAAGAATGCCGGTTACGGCAACTACGATTTCTGGACCTCCGGCAATCGCCTGGGCACGGGTATGTTCCTATGGATGAGCACTGGTCTGCCGTTCAACGCCACCTTCGACTTTTTCGAGAACTCGGCGGACGCCATCCAGGCCGGTCTGCTCGATCCCGTCGATCATAATAGCAACACCTCACCCCAGCGCACCGCTCGCGACAGGTAAGTAGTCCTGAACTAATAGTACACAGAGAGGAAATCCGTTTGGGAAAAAATGTTGTTAACAATTTGATTCATAAGAGAAATGCACAGGAAATAATGCTAGCAAAGGAATTCGTTTTAATTGTATAGTTTCCTCTGTCAAAATTAACTCGGAATATTTATACTATAGAGTTATTCCAATCAACCAATGTGGTTAATTCTCTGTGTCTTCAGGACTCCAAACTATACCCATCTACATCGATATGCTTTTCCTTCCCTTTATACAATCTATAGCAGCAGTGGCGCCGAGAAAGGATGCGTGATCCTGAAGCAGCCCACGCTCAAGTGGATGCCCGAGGACTGCTCGGCCGTGAAGGACTTCATCTGCGAGCAGACCCGCTGCTACTACTACAACTACGGCAGCATCCCCGTCTCGTCGGCGCAGGGGTAAGGACACTTGACCGCGGAGCCACTCCACACTACTCCAATACTCCACAACTCCACACAACCACACGCAAATCGAACAGATATTAAGAGCACTGATTGGAGGAGGAACTAAGAATATTGATAATGCAATAAACAAATTATGCTATAATTAACGTTAATTAATTCGCTATACGAGCTGCCCGTCAGTGGCAATTAAACAAATGTCCCTAATTAAGTAAAAAACAAAAAACAAAACACATATTTATACCAGATAAAAACTAAACAGATCAAGAGATTACGCAAGGATAATGTGATTAAGACACAAGTTACTTTAGTTGACCACAAACATACACACACTCACTCACACACACACACACACACACACAGTGACAGAGTGCGAATCCGATTTCGATTCCCAAGAACAGAATTTGCAAAAAGAATGAAGAAATAGGTGAGCTAAACCCCAAATCGTAACCAATCTACCATATTTACACACACAATCTATATGCATATGTATATCTAAAGACTAATGCGACTTCTTACTAACGCCACTCCAAGTTCTATAAGCCAAGCCGTAAAATTGGTTTCAATCCTTATCGACATTCTTTAAAATCTACAAATATCGTCCAAAAAAGAACACAACCTTGTAGACGCCAATGGGAAGAAGAAAACTATTAAAGTTAATGCAATCTCTGAGAAAGTTCAAAATAAAATGTATAGAAAAATATAAAGGAAGGGCCATTTTTTAAAAATTAATTTAGAAAATCTGATAGTTTATCAGACGTTTTTTGAAAGTCAGTTTCCAAAAATTATCTATTCAAACTTAAAGTATTTTTTAAAACAATAAAAGAAAAATTTGTTAAACAAATTAAATACAGGTAAACTTCTTAAGATATGTTACATAGAAAAATGTTAAAGTATCTTCTATGCTGTCTCACAGATTTAAAATAGAAATATTCAATTTTGTTATTTTTCTGAAATCAAGTATTTTTTCAAATTTCCCATTGATTGCATTAATTTTTGTGTTCCATCCCATATGAGCGCCAAAAATGTATTTTGTTTGGTGGTTTGGGGCTTAGCTTCCTTAGATGTTGTATCGCTCTCGTTGCTGTTGTTGTTGTTGATGTTGTCATGAAGAATTGTGATCAACTCACTAACTGAAGGCTAAGCCACTTTCGCACTAACCACGCCACCGAACCGCCCAACAAAGACACACAGAACATTAAAATATTACTTTATATTTCATTTGTCTATTTTCTTCAAAAATATAGTCGTCCCATTACTTCAACCACCCCAAGGACTCCCGCCTCCCTGCTGAACCTGCATGTGGCCGTCACGACCACTCCTTTGCCCCTGCTGATGTCCACCAGTGGAGCCATGTACACTGCCGCCAAGGCCAAATCCTCGCCAGCTGGCGGCCACCGACTGCTCGACGACTCGAGCTCTCAGCAGCAACAGCCCTCCTTCATGTCCTTCAAACTGAACCACGATCGCTCGCTGCCCGACACCGACTCCGCGGATGTGGATGTGGAGGATCAGGAGCCGGATGTGGAGGCCGAGGAGCACGACGACCACGAGGCAGAGGGCGGCGAGGAGGAGCATGAGGAGCACGAGGAGCACGACAACTTTGGAGAGCATGCCCGCGAACTGGGCAACGACAGCGATGGCAATGACATCAAGGAGCATGTATTCCCCCTCAGCGACAACGAACTGCATCCCGAGATGCACTCCATTGAGGAGGTGCAGCAGCAGTTGCAGCAGCAGCAGCAGCAGCAGGATCATGATGCTGATTCGGATTCGGATGCGGATGCGGTACCAGCTGCTCCGGCTGCGGCTGAGGATAACGAGAGTGCCCAGCACGATTCGGAGGGGGATGAGCATGAGCTGGAGACTGAAGGCGAAATTGAGGCGGAGGCGGAGGCTCTGGCCCTGCCCAGCTCCACCACCGAATCCCCGGCTGCCGCCATCGAGGAGCGCATCAAACAGATTGCCCAGGACTTCCAGAAGATGGCCAGCTCCCAGGAGCTGCAGCCCAAGGAGGAGCTCACTCCACAATCCTCCCTGTCCCTCAACGATCTGATACGCACTTTGCGGCCCAACGAGCAGCAGATCATCCCTCAGATCGACTCGGACTACTCCAATGCCATGCGTGTCCTGGGCAAGCCACTGGCAGGCCAACAACAACTAGGCATGTCCTTGCGGACCAGCCACTATAGCCTAAGTTGTGTGTGTTTGTTTGGGTCTGGACGGGGGGTGGGGTCATCCATCCCACTGGGATTGTGTTCCACGGGTTCCACTGAGGAATGACCATTTTCGAGAGCCGGCCGGACATGTCCGAAAATGACGCTTCTCTCTGAGGACCCCAAACCAGGCCAACCTGGATGACCACCCCGCTGAAATGAACGATCCAGCGAGAGATTAAAGGAGCTAAGACATTAATCTATATATTAATATATATGTATTGTATGCTTTAAATGTATGACAACCACCACAAAAAAGGAAACTCTTGATTAATAAACGTAATAAGTAAATAAACAGGTTGTTTATGTTTATGTATGGTTTATAAAAAGGGGTGTTATATGTTTGAACTGAACACTGATAACACTGACCAAATAAAGGTTTGATTTTATGTGAATACATTTTCAGCCTAGATTTCAAGATGAGAATATTCCTAGCAAATGGATTGCCAGTATATAATATCAAAAGGTACTAAGTGTAATAAAATCTTAAAGTGACTGTCAATATATATTGACAGTTACTTAATGTTCACCATAAAGAAATCCCCAAAGTGATGCTTTCGTAAGTGCCTTTTTCCTTCCATTGTTCGTAGAACCGTAAACTCTCCAATAATAGATTATAATCCTAATAACCAATCTCTGAGATACTTGAATATCTCATAACGGCTCGCCTTGACCATGGCCAAAACGCAAATCATAAACAAGTCTTGGGGATTTATTTGGCTTAGTCGAAACGAAGATGAAAGCCAATAATCGTAAATTAACTGCTAAGGCTCTAAAAACTCAAGTGTGCGCCGTGTGGAATTTTATTGCATTCTACGCTTCACGAAAGCCAGAGGCTGAAGAATAAATAAATTCCTCGGTGGGCTTACATCATGCTGCCCGTGTCCATGTCCGTGTCTGCATTCAAATCTGCAAATCATCTTTCTTAATTTAAAGAGGATTTTCTAGACGCAGACGCATCACATCAAGTTTTATGTGTGTCGGTCGGTGTCGTTCAACAATTGGATGAAGATGAAGATGGAGATGGTAGACGTACCCCAACAACAGCAACACACACATTAACCAAAAGACCCAGAAGGGGCCCCCTGGCCAAGACCCTTTCCCCATCTCATCCCGCCTCTTGCACACAGAAAAAAAAATATCATGTAGAGCCATTAATGATTATAAAATCTATAAAACACAAAAAAAATAAAAAATAAAAAATAATAAAAAATAAATACTTGAACAACAATTTTTTATGCCAATTACTAATATTCTGTGTTCTTAAAAATTGTATAGTTAAACTACCATTTCCCAATTCTTTATAGATTGGGGACAGTTTTAACAAACAAAAACAATTGTGGCTTTTAAGTATTTTTTTTCTGTGTGTGTACTGCCCCATCCACCCATTGGGCTTCTTCATCTTCATTCTCGTCTTCATCTTCAGCTCGAGCTCCACCTTCGCGCATGCGCAGACGAGTGACTTCGTTTGAAGTTCTGTTGACTGATGTTGCTGTTGTGCTGCGCTGTTGTTGTTGCTCGGAGTGGTTAATGAAAGAAGCACACAGCCCTATATATATATTATATATCAAGTCATACATATATGGTATATGGCAGCAGGAGCAGCAGATGCCACGACAACCTTGAAATGTATAGCAGGGTCCAACGAACGAGTATAAAAAAGGTTCTTTGGTTCTTGGGCTCTTTGGTTTGTTTCTTTTTCTGTTCTTCAAGAAACCAAGAATGCCCGAGAACAGTAAGTAACTGCTAACTGGGAATGCCCCAATACGGATGAATCTCTGGGGGTATCGGCATCGGCATCGATGGCTCCAGCACAAGCTCCAGAAAGCAAAAGTGTCCGATGTGAGGGTTATTTTTAAACAGCCAGACTTTCAAGTGCACAAATGATTCAATTGCACACGCATCCGGAAGTGCAGGAAGTGATCTCGCTGGAGAAAGTTCCCACTTGGCGGGATTATATAAGGGAAACGCCACGGAGTTCAGAATCAGTGCAAGCCAAACAGTTGCCTTGAAAACCATATCCTTTTTACAAGTCACACAATGAAAATAATCCTGGTTCTGACCTTCCTGGCCACTTTGGCTCTTTCCCTGGCTTTTCCACAGGTGGGACATGGATCTGTAAACGGACCTAGTGGGGTGAGTAACGAAATGTCTTTTTAAATTGTATTCAATGTTTTGAATAATTTATTATATTTATTTATTTCTATTGCAGCGCTTTCCTATGACCAAAAATTGGGCATCTCCACCGATTGATCTGAGAAAGCCCATTATCTTTCTGCCAGAGGCCACGCCCATTCACGAAGCCCAGGAATCGCGACCCGGGCAAACCAGGCGTCGCAAGAGCGGATAGATTGCTAGAAAAACAAATATTTAAATAAATGTTAGTCCTGTAGAAAATGTTAATCTCTCTTGCCTAACCTAAGCAAGTTGAGTCGTTATAAATAAAACAATATGTTTTGTGTTGATACCGTTAAGGAATGGTTTTATTGAGCCTAAATGTTATGGGAGTAATTTAAAATGTAAAGTTACTTAAATGTCTAGCCTAAAAAGGATTGGATGTATATTTGTGCTTTTGATTAAGTTGCTTACGTTTTAACATTCTTACAATCGTGGTGTGTGATCTGTTAGTTATTTGAGACAAAAATTTAACCGTGGTAATCTTCTAAAAATTGCCTTCTTCATAAACTGTTTATATAATTTAAAAATGCTTAAATATGATGTTTTAATTTCTTATGTTTTAACATTTTGTTGACTCTTATTATTGGAGTGCGGTCTATTTTTTAATTGCTTTTGTATAATAGGAATGTACATGGTATTGCAAAAAAAAAGCAAACAGTTAACCTAGATATGAAAAAGTTCTACAAAACCAGGTGCAATTTCAAAGGATACCTGTTTACTACTAGTAATGTGTCTAAGACCAGCACCCGATTATTCTTAAGTCCGTCAAGATCAAAAAATCACGTGTGTCAAAATATTCTATTGACTTAATTAAAAATAAGAAAAGAAGCTAACATCGGCAAGCCGAAGTTCATATACCCTTATATATATGAGCGTTTATTTTTAAAATTATTAAAGCTACGATGACATTCAGCTCAATTATTCGTTCGTTCCTATGGCAACTATATGATATCGTTTTCTGATAATGTTAATAAAATCATGTCCGGACGAATTGTTTGAAAAAATTAAAAAATAGAAAATTACTTTACAGAGATGTCTCATTCACAGCGTTGCAAACTTCTGAATGAAATTATAATACCCTCTGCAAGGGATTAAAAACGAGTTTTCGATTGCTTCCGGTCATCAACAAAAAGTTAGCTTACCATGCACAAAACGCATAATTTGTTTTAAAGCGGGATTAACTGTGCTAATCGAAAGCAATAATTTATGTGCCAATAATGCAACGAATGTATTAAAGTTTAAAACAAGTAAGCCACCACGCAGCATAAAATTAAGCTACTGGAGGACTGAGGAACTCGGAATTTTAAATCCAAGCCACGCGTGTCGTTAAATTTGATAGACTAAACTAGAGCTGCCCAATATTTCTGGTTTCACCACATAAGCCAATATACGTGATACCGAAAGATTCAAGAGGAAAATATGAAGAGCCTGCGATTCTACAAGACAGGCATTGACGATGTACACTCGGTCCAGGTCGTGGGCTCTGGATCGGAGAATGGCCTGTACTCCTGGGTTGTCAAGAGCTCCTAGAACGATTTCTGGGGCGAAAGGAACTGCTGTAGCTTTCGCTACCTAAACCTTGTACTTTGGGTCACAGTTGCCTAAAAAAAATCATATTTTAGGGCCTACAACACTATTTATTAAATTACCTAGATATAGGCAATAATTTAAATGTTCTTATTTTTCTTGTGTTTAACAATATACAAATACTTGAACTAATATTTGAGCCTATCCCTACTACAAATATAAACGTTTTAAACATTAATTTTTGTGTTGACATAATTAGCGTCAGCGTCACGTAATTTAGATAGCAAACTCGTTTTTTCAGACAGATGGGCAAGCTAAGCAGAAGCACCATTATATACATTTGAAACTCTTCTGCGAATCGGAGAAATTATCTATCTCGGGTCAGCTTCTGTTTACTAACTTTAAAAATATTTAGCCAATTTGAGTTTATCACAACAAAATCGTGTGCACTTGTTTACTTAGTAGCAAAACCAGAAATAGCCGGCTTTTTTTTAAGTCCGTCAGGATCAAAAAGTCTTGTGTGTCATAATATTATATTGACTGGAATTTAAAAACGAGTTTTCCATTGCTTCCGGCCATAAAAAAACGTAACCTTCTCACAAAATCCATAATTTGTGTTAAAATGGGATTAACTGTGCTAATTGAAAGCAATAATTTATGTGCCAATAATGCAAACAAGTAAGCCAACTTTTTGAAATAAATTGCTCTACATTTATATGTATATTTGTAAATTGTTATTTAACAAAGAGCTGTATTATTATTTATATTATTTATTGATTCCCAAAGATACAAATTTCTTGATCGGGAATCTTCTTATCCAGATTAGGATGAAAAAAGCAGTATCGAATACAGTTTATAAAAGGCGGCGTCGAACACATTAGCACCAGTGCAAATTAATAAAAAAAAACAACGCTAAAAGTCCTCTATTTCTCCACACGAAGTGTAATATCTTGTATTTAATTACATAAACTTTTTAAAACACCAAAAAGTGAACGGCATGTAAAGTAATCCCATTTCTCTCACAGATCAAATGAAAATTCGTTTGCTTTTTTCGTACCTTGTGAAGACGGCTTGGATGCATTCGGATAAATTGCTAGAGGGTTTGCAAGTGCAGCTGGAGGATTAGCAGACGGAGTGCCTGAATCTCTTTCAATTGTTGTCCAGGGTGCAGTGCTCTGACCAGCTTTGCCAATTTTGTGCCCAAGGTGCCAGTGCTGGCAACACCGATAATTTTGACAACTTTTTGGTGAGATTTTCTGGACCTCCTCCCTTTACAACTTGGACCTTAGTTTGAAGCCCCTTTACAGGATCAAACCGGACAGGCTTTCTCCGAGGCTGATCGCACTTTTCGCGAGGGTGTCTTTGCAGCCTCCAAGAACCTAGTGTATGCCGGCAACGTAGCCTTCGCCAAAGGAACCTTTTCCTTCCAGTTGGCTCTGAACGCTTTCGCCGATCTGACCCGATCTATAAAGTGGCAATTACTAAAACAAAATATTCGAGCCTGCGTTTTCACAAGTCGGGTATTTATGACGACCCAACCTGCAATGACTATGAGCTACTCCACTCGGTCCTGGTCGTGGGCTACGGATCGGAGCATGGCCTGGATTACTGGATCGTCAAGAACTCCTGAGACGATTCCTGGGGCGACAGTGGCTACATTCGACTGCTGCGTGGCCAAAACCTATGCAACATTGCCGCAGGTGCTCCTACTCTTTAGTTTCTCACGCTTAATTATAAGCACATATTGTATACCCTATATGTGCAAAAGAAAATTTTAGCCGCTACTCATAATAATTTGTAACCAATAAATTACTTTAGAAACATTTACATTAATAACAGTAATAGTTTTAAAAACAGAATATTAAATTCAAATATATATGTATATGTGTATGAGACAATACAAAAAACTTGGCTGCTTTTTGTCATTGAAACTTTTTTACCTTAAATTTAAATTTAAATAGTACATTTAACCTATTTATATAATTGTAAAACTTCAAGGAAACGGTTTAAATTTAGATTTGAGCCAATTTGTTTTTAATAAACTTATAAGCTTTAAGATTATTTATAGCTTATAAATTATTTATAAACTAAAAATACTCCAACACTAATAATTTAATTAACTCAACATCAATGACATATGTGGCGTTTAGTCCCAAGCGACGGATAAATGTGAACGTTATAATTATTCATAGTTGTGTTGACTTAGTAAACTCAGTGTCACCTAATTTAGACAGAAAACTTGTTATTTCAGACAGATGGGGGGTTCCCCAAGGGCAACCAAAGCGGGAGCACATTAAGATTTTATTTATTTCGGGACAGCTTCTGTTTACTATGTTTGCCCACAAAAACAAGCAACTGGGTGGGATAAAAAATGTTAATCAATTTTTATTGCTATTAATATGTATGTAAATAACGGCTTAAGTTTCTAGTTTGTATACAGATACAGGTAATTTGAACGAATGCATTAAAAAAAATATTCAATTAGCCTCGACTCTGCGAGAAGATTTTCTTCAAGTCCAACGATCATAAATGTTGGTCGAGATTAATTTGATTTGATTAAGTGGAAACGGAACTTAAGCGTGTTCTGCTTTTTAAATTAAATTTTGCCCCGTGTCCAGTTCAGATTATCTCGTGTGTCGTAATATTAAATTTACTCAAATTTAACAACGGGTTTTCAATTTGTTCCGGTTTTTCCTGAACTGAGAAATACGTTATCACAAAATGACTTAAAAAAGGGATTAAAAGTGCTAATTAAAAACAAGAAATTGCAATGCAGCAAATAATATAAACACCCAAATGCGTAATCGTTGCTGACATAAGAGCCAAATAATCAAGATTTATATTCTAATTATTTGGGTATTCGGTCTTCATCTGGCCCAAACTAGATTCAGTTATAATTTGTTCAATGTTCTTCTACACAGAAAAAAAATGTTACCTAAAACTCTGTAAAATTATAGAAACTTTTAGAAAAAAAAATGTATTTCAAAAATATAATGTATTATTACCATAGCCTTAGAAGCAAACAAATTTTCCGTGTCAATTTGGTCATACTAAAAGGCATATTACTTTGAAATTTTAAAGAAGCAAAGGGTAAAAATTAAACGTATTTGTTGAGCTATAAATTTTTAATTGAAACTAACACTTTGTTTCTGTGTAGGAATGAATTCACTATTTTTTCTGGGTGTATATATTCAGCGCCTTCTTTCGCAGCGCTAATGAAGCAAGACGAGTTCCCAAACCACTCGGATTTGCACAAATCGAAAAAGTTATAGCACGTATAATCAACGCGTCTCGATTTCTGTATAATTGCGAGCCCCTGGACTTGGGATTTGTGGATTGGGTCGGGTGGGGGCGAGGTTGGCCAGTTTATAGTCCGAGCGATGAGAAACCCACTGGCCTAATAGCTATAAAAACTCTAACCCTCGATCGAGCCAAAAACATTTGTGTGGACTGTGCGAACGCGTAAGGTTAGTCGGAATCGGGAAGTACTTGGTGATGATGATTCGCATGAAACCTAAGCATATATAGTACTCAATTGCATCGGCTGATGGCTGATAAGCATCATATATGGGCAATCAAGTATAATTAATGTCGTAATTCCCGGAGAAACCAGTTGCAACCGCTTAGTGTTCAAGCCATCAATCAATTTCGTTTCGTTTCCTTCGCAGATCAGAATGAAGCTTCTTTGGGTTCTGCCTCTTCTGGTGGCTGCTGTTACTGGCCAGGGATTCGGAGGATTCGGAGGCTTTGGAGGCGGCGGAGGAGGAGGACTCGGCGGTGGATTCGGAGGTGGTGCCAATCGCCTGGCCGGAGCCTTCCAAAACGCAGCAGGTGCCGTGCAGGGTGCAGTGAGCAACTTTGCCAGTAGTGTGCCCAAGGTGCCTCTGCTGTCGAATGTCCAGGACTTTGGTGACTTCTTGGTGAGATCTCTGCGCAATTCCTTCCCCAAATGGGTTGACTAAAATAAGGCTCTCTTACAGTCTCAATCTGGTAAGAAGTACCTGGATGCCGCCGATCAGGCTCTGCACGAGGGAGCCTTCGCCTCCACCAAGAACCTGGTGGATGCCGGAAACGAGGCCTTCGCCCGCGGAGCTGCCACCTTCAAGCAGGCTGTCAATGCCTTTGCCGATCTGACCCACGCCGAGTTCCTCCAGCAGTTGACCGGTCTCAAGCGAAGCCCCGCAGCTAAGTAAGTTTTGCATCTTTTAGGAGGATTGGTTCATACGCTCAAGGAAAAAACCGAGAATTCTATGATAGGGATACTCTTTTACGGGCTTTGAAATGTGCTCAATTTTTTCAGAACTCTTAATTTCAAGAACTTTTTATTCTTAACAAATGTTAATGATTTAAGATATATTTTTCACATCTTAAACTAAGCATTATTTGTGCATAAGCCGAGCAAAAAATATTATAAGTGCATCGAATCGCTTCGTGAGAATTGGCTGTATAATCAAAATTAGATTTGTTCGTAAATCAGTGCCGAATAAGTAGAAACAATAGAAACAAACATTTTCTGTAGGTACTTACGAATCTTTTCCCCCGAATTGATTCCGTACCCGCAACCTCCTATCTTGTTGATGGAAACCAATTTGAGTCGATTAACAAAAGAGACAGTTTCTATGGAAATATGAAAATAGTTTTTTTTTGATTTAAGTACAAAGAAACTCTATGCATTTTTTTTGTAATCTTTCCTTGCACTTAGCTGCAGGGCAGCTTGTTAAAAGAATGTTAATCTTATTTTAATAGTTTTTCACTTAAATCAAATATTTTCTTCTGCCTTTAAGTACAAACAGAAAAAACAGAAGAATTATTCAAAAACAAGTAACATTTATAGCTAGTTTTGTTTTATTGTATGAGCTTATTTCCTATTTCTTATCCATAGAGCTCGTGCTGCCGCCAGTCTGAAGCAGGTGGACCTGCCGCCAAGCCCCGTTCCGGACTCCTTCGATTGGCGCGAGAAAGGAGGTGTGACCCCAGTGAAGTTCCAGGGCACCTGCGGATCCTGCTGGGCCTTTGCCACCACCGGAGCCATCGAGGGCCACACCTTCCGCAAGACGGGCAGTCTGCCCGTGCTGTCCGAGCAGAACTTGGTCGACTGTGGTCCAGTGGAGGACTTCGGACTGAACGGATGCGACGGTGGCTTCCAGGAGGCCGCCTTCTGCTTCATTGATGAGGTGCAGAAGGGCGTCTCGCAGGCGGGCGTTTATCCCTACATTGACAACAAGGACTCGTGCAAGTACGACGACAGCAAGGCTGGTGCCCGCCTTCAGGGATTCGCCGCCATTCCGCCCAAGGATGAGGAGCAGCTGAAGAAGGTGGTGGCCACCTTGGGACCCGTCGCCTGCTCCGTGAACGGTCTGGAGACCCTCAAGAACTACGAGGGTGGCATCTACAACGACAACGAGTGCAACCAGGGCGAGCCGAACCACGCGATCCTGGTCGTTGGCTACGGATCGGAGAACGGACAGGACTACTGGATCGTGAAGAACTCGTGGGACGACTCCTGGGGGGAGAAGGGCTACTTCCGCCTGCCACGTGGCCAGAACTACTGTTTAATCGCCGATGAGTGCTCCTATCCTGTGGTTTGAGGGGTGTATCTGAAAAATAAACTTGGCAAACGTAATTTTGTAATAACACATAACTGAAAACCAATATCATTAGTATGTGCTTCGACCCGATTTTAAAAAGGCTTACCTCTTAGGTTTTGTGTCTTAATTTGCTAAGAACTGCATCATCAAAGTTTCGAAAAAATAGAAAAAAAAAATTACAAACGAACTTTATAACGAAAATCCTATAAAGTTGTGCCAGAAACCTTCAGAGGTTTTCTTTTTAAAATCGGATTTTTGTAAGAGAAAATATGGGTTTGCTATATTTGTGTTATTTTTAGGTCACCTTTCTGCAAAGCAGTTTTTTTGAAAAAAATAAAAAAGGTCATCAAAAAATCAAAAATAGTTTTCAAAAACCAAATTTAACTTTAAAACACCAAATGTTTTTATATAAAAACTTTTGGACGTAATGTTCAAAGTAAGAAAGTCAAAAATCGCAGAATTCGTCTTAAAATATACAATCGAATGGCTTCCACAGCGTTAAATAATAAACTTTTGGCATTTTTTCGCAAAAGATCATGAGAAAATTAGACATACATACAATTAATTTTTCCCAATTCTATTGCGGATAGGTTGCAAGCTGCACAAAAAAGTCACTCGTATTGACCATTTATAGCAAAGTAAAAAGCTTGTGGGAGCTCGATTTAATTTGGAAAAGTAACGGAAAATAACCTAATTTGAGCACTAGAAAACAGTCCAATGAGAACTACTTCTTTCCAGAGGACCGCGCCACTCGTTCCAATGTCATATTCCATTTAGTATTTTTCCCCAAAGACCGGTGGTATTTTTCAACGGTGCAGCCACAGTCACACTTTAAGCGACAACAATAATAGAAATAAATTAAGTCAATTGGCGAATTAAACTATAAAAGGCGCGGCGTAACAAAAGAAATTTGATGAGCAGCAGCATGCGGGGAATGCCGTGACGAATGGCGGCAGTGCGTCCCATGGAAGGTCACCGAGCATCAGTGTTCCTGCAGGTGTGTCCGCTTGAATGGCGTTCTGTTCTGATCGTAGCAGACCAGCCCACTTTCCCAAAAGTGGGCGTTGTCACACTGCGCGGTTCCGAATCTAAAGCCTCGGATTACCATCACCTGTTTGTCCCCACATTGTGTGTGCTAATCGTGTTTTCTCCCTTGGCCCTTCCTTTCCAGAAATGTACGCGATGATAGTGCATGTGCATTGCGACTAATCCAAAGAGTCCCCTGTGTGGTCATAACGCATTTAATAACCAACCCAACCCAGAAAGGCACGATTCACCAATAACCCTCCTCCTCTCCCAACCATGGACGAAGACATCCTCAATGCAGTGGAGTCCCTGTTCGGCAAGGACGTGAAGATCGTGGACTGCGAGACTTCGTCTTCGCTCCAGCAGGAAGAGGTGCTCCTGGTCAACGGAGTGCCCGTGAAACTGGATGGCCTGCCGGCGGATGATGCCAGTGCCATTAAGGCGGCCTTGCTAGATGGCCAGATGCCCTCGGTGGAGCATTTGAACCAGCTGCTCTTTCGCGCCGGCCTAGCCCAGCAGCCCATCGAGGTGGAGACCTCACTGACCGTTAAATCCTCGCTGACCACCACGGAGGAGGTGCTGGTCTCACGCAACGGACAGATCCTTGACGAACGC
Organism: Drosophila gunungcola; assembly: GCF_025200985.1. NCBI lineage: Eukaryota > Metazoa > Arthropoda > Insecta > Diptera > Drosophilidae > Drosophila > Drosophila gunungcola. Next base: position 903,586 of record NW_026453167.1, on the reverse strand, counting down.
ACCGTGGAGACGAAGGAGAACTTCAACCACCAGTCGCACCAAAAAGAGATCTGGCATCCCGTCAAGCAACAGTCGTCCCTGGCTCGTGCCACGCCCGAGAATGCCCTTAAATATTGCAACACTTCGAATTCCACGTTCTCAGACGATCGCCCGGCTGATCCCTTGGGCCGCCAGCTTAACCAAACCTTCTCGAATGCCTCCCTCATGTCCAGTAGCTCGGCCATCACCGGTTCCGATCAGGTCATCGGATCCGTGTCATCCACCACCATTGGGGACAAGAGCTCGAATATAAGCAGCTGCGACTCCGGGCACGATGGCCTCTTCCACAGCGTGTCCATGAGTGCGCCCTGGTCACATCCTCGCGACACTCTGACAGACTCCTTGTACTGCGACATTCCCAGCTCCGCCGACGAGGCGGATGCGGTTTCCATCCTAGTAAGTTTTACATTACTTTCTAATATCTAATAATCAAAATTGTCTTCTTTAGAACACCCACTTGCAGATCACAGAGCCAACCGATTGCCAACCACCGCCAGTTTACGCCAAAGACCTGCCCAAGGAGGGCAACCTGGATTCGCTAGTCAGCCTGCTAATCAATGGCAACGATGAGGATCTTAAGTTTGCCCTTTTGAGCACTTCTCGTTTGTTTTCGCCCCCTCATGAACTGCTCTCCAAGATCATTTCCAAGTGCCAGGGAAAGGAAGATAATCTGATCCGATTGTTAAATCACTGGCTGAACATCTGTCCCGGCGACTTTAGCAGCGATATGCTGCTGCAGGAGCTGGAGAAGAAGCGTGAGCTTAAAGGAATTCCAGCATTTTTGGACGGCATTCCCCAATCTCAGGCGCAAAGAGCCGAGAAGGCAAGCAGTCAACTACAATATCTGCTGGTCAAGCAATCTTCCGCCAGCTCCTTGGGCCGTCAGAGCAGTATTAAGTCACTAAAACGCTTTGCGGCCAATGTCTACAAGACGGACAATGTGCTAAGCAATTGCGGCAATGCCTTCGAGTTGGCCCACCAACTGTATGCCATTGAGTACGCTTATTTGTCACAAATAAGAATCGAGGAGTTTGTGGAAATACTGGACAAGGGCGAGCTAAAATCCTGCATGACCCAAACCAAGGCGGGCACCTTGGCCTCCAATTGCATCAGCCAGGTCACAATCGACAGCTATGTGCAGTGGTTTAACCAGCTAAGTTACTTGACTGCCACGGAAATTTTAAAGGTAAGCGATGGTTACAGTAAACATACTTGTCATAATGTTAATATTTGTTGACCCTTTTTAGCTTGGGAAAAAGTCTCAGAGGGCACAAATGATTGATTTCTGGGTAGAGACTGCTCTGGAATGTTTCAACACGGGCAACTTCAACAGCTTGATGGCCATTCTGACAGCTTTAAACCTGACTGCCATAGCTCGCCTTAAGAAAACAGTGGGTTTTTTCAAAACGTTAAACCTTATTGATTAAATCAAATTGTTCATAATTTTAGTGGGCCAAAGTGCAGACAACAAAGTTCGACGGCTTGGAGCACCAAATGGACCCCAGTTCGAACTTTCTCAACTACCGATCCACCATGAAGGCAGCTGTTTGGCGTTCAGAAAGGGAAACGGCCAACAAAATCGAGCGCGCCATCATACCATTCTTCTCGCTGTTCCTCAAAGATTTGCATGCCATCAACGAGAGCCACGAAACGAAGTAAGATTATTATTTTGATCAATTTTATAAGAGGGGAAAATTAATCAAAAACACTTACAGATTGGCCAACTGTAACCTGAACTTTGAGAAGTGCCTTTTATTGGGCACCCAGCTGCGGAACTTTAGCAAATGGCAGCAACTGGACTGTCCCTATGAACAAGTAGCAAATGTGGTGTCCTATCTGCTGAAGACGGAGGTGCTATCCGAGGATTTCTTGATGAAAGCCTCCTTCGAGTGCGAGCCACCCGAAAACGGCGAGGAGAAGGATCACTACAAAACGCTGAAGGCTGCCAAGAAAAACACGAACACATAATCACCAATCATTAACGACAATCCTCCTCGGGGTAGTGCAACATATTATGCAAATAATGCAATAAACCTCGTCGCACAGTTTCGTTGGCGTTCCATGTTCACATTTTGCATTTGTATCGCGATAAAAACAGTAACAATAATAACTCTTACACTTCCATTGTGTTTGTTAATTTGTACTTAAGCTTAGACGACGGTATATATATTTATTTGCAATCGATTTATATATACAAGTGCAAGGGCATTTAATTAGAAACACCAAAAATATGCATACAATTACTAAAGTAATGTTTTAAATGTTGTATTTTAGCAGTTAAATACCCCCAAAAAATACATAAAAATAAAAGACTTCGACTAAAACCAGAGTATTCCTTAACGAATGGTGGCAAACTTCTGGAAATCGACGGTGCCAAACTTGCCAAAGAGCTCCAGAGGATAGTGCTTGCCCTCGACGGGCGCATGGATGCGGATCTGGCGCATATGGGTGTCCCGTCCATTCTGGTGATTCGAGATCACAGCTATCTGCAGCATAAAGGTGCGAATGGACTTGACGTTCCCATCCTTGATGGGTATCTGCACCCAGCCGGTGGGTTCGGTGAGGTCCATCACCTGCAGCTCCTGCAGATCATTGAAATTGGTCCCGGATCGTATGGAAATCCTCGATGGCGTGTAGCTTTCGTCCAGCTTGTAATCGGTGTATATGTAGATCTGGCTGATGTTCGTCCGCTTGTGGAACTGAATATTTACCAGGTGTGGCAACTGCCCGTCCGACTGCCAGTAGGTGTCCATGATGTTGTCCCGCAGACGCTCTACGCCAAAGCCTGTAAATCTGAGTTTATTTTCATATTCTTTGAGAGATTTAGGGGGGCACAGCTAGAGTTACCCGGCTTGCAGGAGGAGAGGCTCCACACAGCCTGGGCGCCCACTTCGCGCACGAAACCCAGGCGCTCCTCGGCCAGGGGGTCCTCTTCATTGCTTGGAAGCGGGTTGGCGGATATGTCCTCGTCCATGGAGGCGGAGGCCATTTCGGCAAATAATCTCTTCAAATCTCTTCTTGATTATTATTTTACAACTACTGCTTACATTCTGCACTGCTTTAAGACGCGCAAAACAGCTGTTTTGGTATATTTACATTTCCCTGCTTTGGTCACACTTTGCCGCCCATGTGCAAGATAGTCAACAAAAATCTGTTAGAAAAAATAAATATAAAATGGTCCGTAAACTCAAATTCCATGAGCAGAAACTGCTCAAAAAGGTGGATTTTATCACCTGGAAGGTGGACAACAGCGGCAAGGAGAACAAGGTCCTAAGACGCTTTCACATACAAAAAAGGGAGGATTACACCAAGTCAGTTTGCACTACGCACAGTCAACATTTTAAAAGTTCAATCTGTTCTGTGTGTGTTTCTGTTGATTTCAACCAAATTTGACAATTTTGATTACATTTCTAGGTACAACAAATTGGCCAGGGAAATACGGGAACTGGCCGAGAAGATAGCCAAGTTAGATGCCTCAGATCCCTTTAAGGTGGAGGCCACAACCATGTTGCTAAATAAGATTCACGCCATGGGAGTTTCCAACGATCAGCTTACTTTGGAGACGGCGGCCAAGATATCCGCCAGCCACTTCTGCCGGCGTCGTCTGCCCGTGATCATGGTTAAATGTAGGTGCTTGAATACTACTAGCTAATCTTACAACTCAATATTTCATTATCGCAGTGCGAATGTCGGAGCACCTGAAAGCCGCCACCGACCTCATAGAACATGGTCATGTTCGCGTTGGTCCGGAAATGGTCAAGGATCCCGCTTTCCTGGTCTCCAGAAACCTTGAGGATTTCGTTACCTGGGTAGATGGCTCCAAGATCAAGGAGCATGTTCTCCGCTACAATGATTTGCGTGACGATTTCCAAATGTAGTCTCTTCTTTTAAGACCCTCAACTAAATGTAGAATAAGTAAGCCTTCAATAAAACCAACTTAAAACTTTGTTAAATAATCATGTTCAATAACTTTATTACATTTTATATAATAATGTTTAGATCTCATTAATATTCATTAAGGAGCGAATTGCGCCAAGGGCACAACTGCGCCGACACGCACATACATATACATATTTATTATAACCTGATCCCCCGAATTACCGATTTGCTCGGAATCGATCCATAATGGCGGTTCATAGTTGTTGGATTATGCTCTATTAGTTTTTACCCTCACTTCGCTAGCTAACATCAATCGTTTTGAAATACAATGCGGCGTGTGAAATACCTTCTTTGGGCATTAAAATAATATCGTTTTGGAATCAAGTGAGAGAGCCAGCGGATTTACACAATAAATTATAAGATACCAGAGCGTGGATTGATCGATCGCTTTACTTTATTTATAAAACAGGATGAGTGTGGTTAGGGACTAAGGTGCAGGCAGGTGCATAGAACGGTTGAGCGGTCTAAAAAGTGATTATTGAACAGAGTTAAAACTAAGGTCGATGGCAGTTACACAAGTCAATTCCAGCCAGCCTCAACGTAAGAAGCAAATGCATTCGAAATGGTTCTAATCGTTAGATGTGCAATACAGTTTGTGAAGTTTTTAGAGTCTGACTGCTCATCGTGCATCTGACTTTGCGAAAAAGAACTCTAAAAGAAAATTGGATCCGTTTCAGCAGTCAAAAGTCTTTTTCTTGTTGTATAGATATAGATATCATTAAATATTAGTTGTATTATTATTCCTTTTTAAATACGCATAAAAAGTAAGTATTAATTAGTGTTAAAAATAAATAGCTAGTGGCATTAAAATTAGTGTCGACTTTGGCTGCGGCCCATACACGATTTCATTTCAGCCTGCCCAAGGCCAAGAAAAAATTTCACATGAATAACTTCATAACAATATAAAACAAATTAATAAAAAATGATTTTCTACATTTGTTCCCCTCATCCTCATAATTCAGCGGAGCTTACTGTGTGTGCAAACAAGAATACAATACAATCATTCAAAATTCCATTACAATCTTTTGGCTTTCGAGTGTGTGCTCTGCTCTTAAGTTCTTTATATCTGTTCTTCGTTTACATTTAGATTCATTAAGGTTCTCCTACTGCAGGCTTGCGTGAACAATAAATTCTTAGGCTCGATATATGCATGTATATTCAAAATAAATATTCAATCGCATTGTATTAATCACTACAATATTTTCCGTAAATTCCGATTCTTGTTCTTCAAACATGTGCAAATAGTATTTAGCCGTTTATATGCCCCGATGAACACCAAAATCCCGCGACCTACAGAAAAACGTTCGGTATATGTGTTTTGTTATGTTTCCATAGATGTCTTAATGCGCAATCTTGTAGAATAGTGTGGTTCCGGCCAAAACGACGCCAAGCGCCAGTTGGCCCAACTGCTGCCTACTCCTCCTTGCATTCCATCTCCCATCCATCAAAGATGCCTTTCAAAATGCCCTGCTCTCCGCTTAGATTACAAGCGCCATGTCCTTTTTGCTGGGCAACTGCACCCGCTTGCCCTGCCACAGGGAGTTGTGTATTGTGAAGGCATCGATGGTCACCGTCAGATGCTTTGTGTGCACTTGCGAGAAGCACTTGCCTCCTGAGTTGTATCTGTAGAGGAAGTTAGAATTAGTTTAATGAACTCGAAGACAAAAATAGGGTTTGTCAAAAAAGCACTACACTGTATTTTACACTTGTTGTTAACATTTTAAACGTTAATAAAATAAGTGAAATAAAATATAACATAAATGTTATACATTTATACATAAACAAAAGGTTTTTTGGGAGATGAAGTAATGTGTTTAAGTTCAAAATGAATTGTTCAGAACAAGATAAACCAAATTAGCTACTCACTTGAAGAACTTGTCGAACATCACTTCGTCGACTTGACTAGGCCCAGTGCCGTACAGCTTCGTCACCTGGTCCGTTTCCGGCTGGTAGCTGTAGAGGGCGCGGAACTGGCAGCCCGCATCCCGGAAGAGTACCAGGAAGTGTTTCGCCTCCGACCGCGCTATCTTCTCCAGCACTTTCTGTTTGGCCTCGCGGTTGACAACGCCGGGAAAAACACAGTATTCGACGGCATTCAGGATGATACCACGATTCGATTTGGCCGCTGGTTGTTTATAGAGTTTGGGACCTGTGGAGTGCGTGTCGGAGAAATAATCGTATATATGTGGAAATTTTCTACTTGTTGGTGGCAATGGCAAGCTTCTAGATCGTAAACTCTTCTAGTCATTTTATCAAAATGCAAGTTACGTGCAAGATTTAATGCTAAACGTTGCGTGAATCTATTGGATTCACTGGAAATATTATAAAAATCAAAAAATTACTTTTTAAAAGGAAACTTCCTGACAAAAAAAATAGTAATAAAAACATAAATATAAATGCAGGCCTCACTTAACTTTCTAATGCGCATAGATTAGTTTCAAACTTAAAAGCAAAACATACATTAACAAGTAAAAACTTAACTTAAGTGCTTTTAATATTTTGTCATTTGTATTTCAAAGCGAAACGGTTAATTGGGCCAATCTGGTTTTTGGGATTAGAAACCTCTTGCGGTGTTTTTTTAAATCGCTAAGAACACATTATTTTGGGTTACATTTGACCATCGAAAGTCGTGGATTTGACGGCGCTAAGGAACGTAACAAGTGGACGAACGAAGAATCGGATTCTAAAGACTGTCGCAGCCCTCTAGAACTCTTGTTTAACTATGTAGAACTCATATGAATGACGATTGACATAAATAAAATGCAATCTGAAGAAAAGATGCCAATTGGTAATGAGTACTCAAACGGAACAAAATCAAAATTAAAATAATAATGAAAATGAAAATGAAAACTTTGAAATCATAATGAGGGGCGTTCCAACTTAAGTGGTACAGATGCAGGTGGATGACCAATGGTGTATGGATTGGTGGAAGGTGATTATATAACTGAGGGTTGATTTGAAGTATTGATTGGTATGGCTTGTATGGTTTGGTTTTTGTTTGAGATAGAGATACAAACCCGAATATTCCATGTTCAAATTCGGAGTTAAAGAGAAATCGCTGGATCCATCATCAAATCCGCGACGTTTCGATATCAAACCTGGCGGCAAAGAGCCCGGTCCGGAGGGAGATGGCATATGCCTACCTGAAGCGCCCATTCCCATTCCAGGCGACGGAGCACGCCTCGGCGGAGTGGCGCGTCCCAGTCCCGAATCTGTGTCTAACCGGCAAGCAAGAGAGCATGGTGGAATCCGTGTCATTCGAGGCATTCAGTCAGCGGGCGGTCGCATGCACAAAACAGATCAAATCAGATCGGGGTCACCAGTGAGTCGATGGATGCATTTTTGTTAGTCACCAGTCACGAGGATGGATGGCGAGCGAGCGAGCGATGAGTTCGTTTTCATTCGGTTCGGTTAATAATTGATTGTATTTTTTGATTGGTTAATTTCAAGATTCGTTTTTAGACAGGGTTGAGTTGAAAGAAAGAGAAATAAAAGAAGAGAATGTGTGCACAAAATTTAGTTAAGCAATTTCGTAGATCTCTTAAAAGCTAATTGATCATGATCTGGATTAAAGTCGAAACAAATGTACTGATTAGTGTTTTTGCGGTGCAGATGTTTGAATGAGTGTGTTTGTGCAAGTGTGTCCCAAATATCTCACAAGCGGAATAGCAAAATCGATCGATTAAAAGTATGCCAGAACCAGTTGCGAATTATAAGCTCATAAAACCGACCCCAAATCCCCGCAAATCAGCTGACGAACACAAGAAAGCTTGAGAAGGGACCAGACCACCATCACCACCACCGCATCTTCGTTAGGAGCTTGGAAAATCGAATCATCGCAGTAAAAGGTTACAAACTTAAATCGCAAAACAGCAAGAATATGTACATTAAAAATAAGACAAGAGTACAAGAAAAAAAGAATCACCACCAAAGATACCAGAACCAAAGAACGATCACAAGTTTAAACCAAAAGAGACCACTAAAAACATCCGAAATCAACAGAATGTAGCATTAAGTTAAATACTTAGAGAGTAGAGTAGAGTAGTATGGGGTAACAGAGAAAGGTAGGTAGTAACAGGCAGGCAGCTTGATTGTTGCTGCTGTGGAACGCTTCTTACCGCACAGATTCATTAGCGAATTGGACTTTCGGCCCCGGAAATTAAGCGTGCTGCCCTTAGCGACGGAGATCCGCGACAGAGTGCGGCCCCTTTCTACGCCGGCTGGCTCTGAAATCAGGTCAAGTCAGGTCACGAAAGACGCGAGCCGAGTGCATCAGTATACAGTTAACAGTAGAGAACACTTGATTCATATTCATATTCAATCGCAATTCGTTAACACAAATGAATGGGTGGCACAAAATGATGAGGTATAAATATCGTAAATCAAACTTATCGCCCAGGACCCCCAAAACCAAAAAATCATCATCAATGTAGCAGTCCCAAAAACCAGGTAAATAAAAATAAATAAAATCGCGCCGCCTCATCTCCACTTTTTAGCTCAGGTGCATTTTTTCTGGCAGTGCATTGGATTAGTTGAGGTTGTATGCAGTTGGCTATTAGCTATAAATCAGTTAGTAGTTAAACCAAAATCAAAATCTTGTTAGTTAAAATCAGAAACCACAAAAAATGGAAGCGCTGGAGCGTTAAACTTTCGTTTCATTTCTTAGCGTGTTCGAATGCGAATTTTGTGTAAATAAAACAAAAGGAAAACAAAAAAAAAAACGAGAACTAAGTGGGCGTGTTATCCATCACCAACCTCTGGAAGTTTTGTACGATCCCCGTCGTCCAATCGGAGTTGAACTTGTACTGGGATAATCATCGGGTGACTCTGTTTGAACGAGATTAGTTGTTATGGCTTATCAAATAGGTTGTCCAAAATCCATAGTGAACTTATAACTACAGTTATAGTAAGTCGAGGTGCAATTCAAAACGTTAGATTGTAAGTCCCGTCTACCGGAAATGTACCACAAATAGAATTCAACTTAACGTATAACTAAACATGCTTAACTTAAGTAAAACTACTAAAAAAGATGAAATATAAGACAATGCAATGAGCGGGTAGAATAACAAAAACATAAATTACCTTTTACAGTGAGGGAGTCTTGCGAGCCCCTGTAGTAATCTCTTTTCATTGAATTTGAGCTTAGTTGACCGTAGCCTGTTCAGTTCAAATTCAAAACGAAAACAAAAATTCAACAAATTAGCAGTGGGTAGAGGGAATATCAAATCATTAGATAGCTATAATAGGTCAATCAAATTAAAACACACAAAAATAGAATAGTTTCTGAAAGAAGTTCGGCGTGCCGAAAACCTCATTTTGAAAAGCAAATTCGGCTTTTCAGCACCTTTCCCCAGCTCACCAGTTAGATTCGAGCTTGAGCCCTTCTTGCCCCGACTAGAGATGCTCGAAGCCTCGCTGATGTCCACGCTGGCATCGTCCACGTGGATGGTCTTGGGCCTGGGACGCGTGGTGCGCTGCTGCCTCAGCCGCGGAGTCGTTGAGGTGGATGAGTGGGGCTGCAGTTTCACATGCAGATCGGGCCGATCCAGGGTTTTACCCTGAAGAGCAAACCAAAAGCATTATCAATAAGGTGATCTATATCTTTGTATATGGAATAGCACACAGTACAGAGTGTTTCGTCTTTGAGTCACTGACAAAACCAATAAGCAAGGCAAGCCAACAACAATTTCATTACATTTTTTATTGCTAATCCAAATGCAATTTGATTTTGACTTTTCCTGGTTTTCAGCACCTCTGATCTATGTAGTTAATGCCAAATAAAAACCCACCTCTCGCTCGGCCTCTTCGATGGCTTTCTTGAGTCGGTGCTGCTCCAAAATGGCCGCTCGTCGCGCCATTTGCTCCTCCTTCTTGCGCGACCGCTCCTCCTCCTTCTCGCGCTCCTTTTCCCGCTTCTGGGAAGACTCGATCTCCTTGCGCGCCTTGGCCTCCTCCTGCTGCTGGCGTCGTTGCAGGGACAGTAGCATGATCTTCTCCTTGCGCCGCTCCATCTCATCTACGGAATCCTGGGGGGGCAAAAAAAGGCATATGCTTGATACGGGAAGAGCTAAAGGCATTTGAACCCCCACTGAACTTGGATCTTCGATTTGGCACCGTGCAAATCCAAATAGCTTTTCATTTCACGCAATTTTATAAATGAACCCATTTGGTGGCTAGCGGTATAAAAAGTACTAAAAATTACAAAAAAAAATTATTTCTTTGGTGTTTTGAATTTTAATTGAAACATTTTTCTCGTATAAGTAACGATTGATTGCTTTTTCAGAGCAGTTACTGCAAATGATGATTATTTATGTATTTTATGACTAAATCAATTTAAAATCCATTTCTTACAATATTTTTAAATTTGTTATTTTTATAATAGTTTTTGAAACAAACATATTATTTTGAATATAATTTTTTTTTTGCTCTAAATAAAATTTTTCGATATTTTTTTAATTAAACAGAATATGAATATTTTGTTGAAAAAAATTATTATTCTTTAAAAATAATCAAATAAATTCAAAAATAATTATATTTTTGTGATTATGATAGCGGTCCCCGAGGAACTTCCCACATTCTTACCGGATCCAAGTTGGCGGTATCCGCTCCAATGACCAGCGCCTTGTTCTTGGCCGCCTCCGCAATGTTGCTGTTCTGCTGGAGACGCGTTGGCGACATCGGTTGCTGCTGCATCTGCTGCGGCGGCTGATTGGTCACATCTTCCAGGTGGCGACGTTCGTGGCCAATGGGTGACACTGCTCCCGAGACGGCCAGCTGGCGGAGCTGGATGGGCGGCTCATCGGTGTACTTGTTGTATGTGGCATTGCCGGGGGATTTGACACTGTTGGAGTGGTTCAGCCCATGGATACTGTGCCTGGTAACCGCCGACTTGCTGTTCACATCCTCCCCACCGAACCCAATGCTGTTGTTGTTGTTGTGCAGCTGACTTAGCGATTCACGTTTGAGGGTCGCCTGATGATCCACGCTGTCCCTGCTGCCCGGCGGCGCCTCCTTTTTGGGCGATCGCTTGGCGCGCAGCGGTGGCTTGGGTCGCTTGGGCTGCTCATCGTCAAAGGAGATGTAAAAGCCCTTCTCGGGCGGCTGATCCTCCCCGCCGGATGCCATTGCCCGGGGGTCCTGGAAGCTGTTGGCCTGGATGGAGGGACGCGAAGGCGAGGGGATGCGGTACGTGAGATTGCCGCTGGTGATGTTCAGCTTGTTGGAGATCATCTCTCCGCTGTCATAGTCCTCCGAGCTGCTGCCCCGTCCACTGTGCCCCTGCAGTCGCTGCTGTTGCTGCTGTAGTTGCTGCTGGTGTTGCTGCTGCTGCTGGTGCACAAAGTCGGAGATGCGCGTGGACTGCATCGATTCGATGATGTTCCGCTCCAGCTCGTCCACATCTTCCTCGTCCCCGATAAAGCAAATGCTCTGTGGCGCCATCATGTCCTCGTGTTGCATGGCCATACCCATTGGCATGCCCATGGGTTGCGGTGCCTTGGGTGAGCGGTTGTCGCGCAGATTGGTCAGCGATTGCTGGCGCTGCACACCATTGGACCCACGCTGGGCGTGCTGCGGTGAGGCCTGAACCTGGAACAAGTGCTGTAGCTCGCCACCACCACCAGCACCGCTACCACCTCCATTTTGGTGAAGCACAAAGCTGCCGGGACTTGGGGCTCCCGCACTCGACGGCGGCCTGTTCATCCAGGTCTGCTTCTGCTTCTGTTGGTGCTGCTGCTGTTGCTGTTGCTGCTGTTGCGTCTGCCAGGCATTCACATCCACCAGGGGGGGCTGGATCTGCTGCTGCTGCTCGTAGGCGGCTGCCGCTGCGGAGTGAGCCCAGGTCCTGCGCTGAGGATGCGGGTGAGGCTGCGGCTGTGGCGAGGACTCGTGCAGGTAGAAATGGTTGGTGGGCTGGCCGTAGTCGTCGTACACCACACTGCTGCGATACTGCGGTGGAGCTCCACCGTACGGCGAGTGGTTGCTATGGTTGTACGCCGCCCCATTGTCGCTGTAGATGCTCTGCGGCTGCTGCTGCTGCTGCACTTGCTGCTGCTGCTGCATGTAGTGGGCGGGCTGCGGCGGCGACATGTACTGCCCGTGCTCGTTGACGTACTGCATCGGCTGGGGCATGGCCATCGGCTGCTGCTGTTGGTGCTGTTGATGCTGGAGCTGCTGCTGGTAGGGATCGCGGCTGGGCGGACGGGAGCTGTACGCGCTGACTGGGGCGTTGTAGGCCTGCGGAAGATGCGGCGATGAGCCAAAGCTTTGCTGCACCGGGCGCGACTGCTGGTAATGGTGATCGGCCAGGTGCTGCTGCGACCCGTAGGTCTGCTGCTGCGGATGCGGTTAGTGAGGATTGCAGGTGGTCACGAGGCGCATTGCAGATTTCAAGTGTTGCGTAATGCAGGGAAAGTAACGAAACGAAGATAAGTTAGTTGACAAACGAGCATTAACCGATCTTTTGGTATTTTCCAGTTGGTAACAAATAACACAAACTTAAGATAAAGGGTTGTCAGGACCAATAAGTATTAAAAACGTAATTAATGTTATAATCCCAATTCAGTCTAAAAGCGAAATCAAAACCATTTACTTTTAAGTTATTTTTTTACAAAATAACCATTATAAATCTAATTAAACTTTAAAGCAGATTATTATTATCGCTTATCAAAATTAAAAGCAGAGGCACATTACTGTGGATTACTTAAAAAAATATACGAATGTTACTTTTAATGTATGCTTGTATTCAAAAATTAAAGCAGATAAAACAGTAAACACTTTTTGGATACTGTTTTAAATGAACATAAATAGTTTAAACAGTAATCACTAATCAGTACTGAAAGATCCAGCCAGTGGACAAAACAAAAGAGTAAGCATTCCACATCCATTGTTAATATGCGGCTGCTATGCGGCTGCTATTTGCTGTGATGTTGAGGCAGTTGGTCGGGGGATGGGTTGTGCGGGCGGATGGATTACCTGGTTCAGCATGTTGGCTATCTGCTGGGCCTGCATCAGCTGCTGGGCCTGCAGGTGCTGCGCCTGCATCTGGCTCTGCTGGGTGGCCAGGCGGTGGATATCCTGCTGGATATCCTGCAGATTCATGTTCATGATGGCGATACTTTGCTGCTCGTTCCACATCCGGGCGATTGGGTGGTAGGTTAATTGTTCAGTGGGTTAATGGGCGTGTTTGGTTTGATTGTGTTGCATTGTGTAATTGTTGCGTGTGAGTATTATGTGTGGATGTTGAAGCAGGCACAGACACAAAATGGGGGTAGAAAAGAGACACAGGCGTTAGACATTAAATCTCTGGCACACGGAGGATTTGTTAATGCGGGGATACATCATGGGTAGGAAACTAACCGCACCCACCTGGTACTTGTCCAAGTCCACGGGATCCATGTCGGGCGTGCGCTTCGATTCGTTGCTCATGGTCTCCCACTTCATCACATCCGGACACGACTCCAAGTCCTCCTGCGAAAGCATCGAGATAATGTTCGAAACTGAAACTAATCAGGCAATGCCTACCTTCTCCTGGTGCCGCAGCAAAGCCATCTCGATCTTGCGCTTGTCCTGCTCGATGCGACGCCGCTTCTCCTCCAGCTTCATCCGGATGGTGGACAGCTTGCTGGCGTTCTCCAGCGACCGCATGTCGTCGTCGCCCACCACATCCAACTGCCAGGCAGCGGGACTCGCCGGCATGCTGCTGGTCGAGGATTTGCGCACTGGCGTGCTCTCCGGATCGTAGCCACTGGTGGAACGGCTATCATTAAAGGTATCCGGCATCGTCATGCCGCTGTTGCTTCCGTAGTCTTTGTCGCTGGAATGTTGCTTGTGCCGTGCCATCGGCAACGGGCTGCCCGCATTCGAAAGATTGTGCGACGACACCGTGGGCACATTGTCGACACTGTGGACAAGAACGAATAATTTGATTTGCAAATGTAAATTTTAAACCACAACTGATCGTTCTAATGGCTGACCTGACTTGTCGACGCATCGAATACTTTTCCGTTTCGCGATCCTGCTTCTCAGAGCCCGAGTCCGTGTCATAGCCCAACTGCAACGTGCCCCGAGCATCGGCAATCGAAGAGCGAACGGCCACGGCGGGCTCAACTGGAAATCCGCCCACGCTGGTGTTGGACAACTTGCGCTCCCGGTCGCGTTCGTATCGCCCCAGCGTGTTCAGCTGATCCTGGGAGCCGCCAAAGTTCTCGATGGTCAGCTGGGAGTCCTCGCTGGAGGAGTTCCTGCGCGAGCGACGCCCTGAAAGTGCACAAAATCGTGATAAGTTTGGAATTTTGGCAAGATATACAAAACTAATTGGAACAGGAGAGTTTCGCAGGACATGTAATAAAGCCAAAATTATACATAACAATCAAGTCAACGCACAAACGGACAACTACAACGTTGGCTACAACGATTCTGGGTCAACAGTGGTTGAGTGTTGGCTCATACCTGCAAAGCTTGGCCGGCGGCTCTGTTCCCAGTTACTTGGTCGACCCGCAGCGACAAAATCGCCTAATCGTTTTGATTCGAGAGCAAACCAAAATGTAAGTAAATGAAAAGAAGAGTGAATGAAAAGAAAATAAATAAAAAATAATTAAATACAGACTTGTATGTGGCACAAACGAAAGTCAGTATAAATGGTAAATCCACTGGGATTTGGGTTTAGGCAATTAACTACATATTATCCACGTTCGCCCGCCACATACAAGTCAGACATCGTCAAAGAAATAAGAAATGAACTGCTAGCAAGCTGGCCAAACCTCTCTCGTCCGCCTTCGACTCGACATTGGTCTTTTCTTTAGCCTGGCGCAAACGAGCCGGAACCAAGGGCTCCTGATGCTGCTGGATTTGGAGCTGCGACTGGGATGGGTGTTGCTGCTGTGCCTGCTGGTGGTATTGCTGTTGCTGCTGCTGTTGCTGATGGAGCTGCTGCTGCTGCTGCGAGTGCATGGAGGCGAGTGTGGTGATGCCACGCGACTTGTGAACCACAAAGGCTGCATGTTGGCGGTGGATGGTTGGTGGTCAAGCATGTGTTTGGTTTGGTGGGTGGTGAAAAGAAAAATTTACAAAATTTAATTTTAATAAAAAACAAATAAAACGTTGTGTTTTCAAGTCGAAAGTAAAACAGTAACGGACACAAATTAAATATAAATAAATGTAGGAGAGACATATAATTAAGCAATAATAATAAATAAATTACAATTACCTTCGGCATGATTACCGTCAAAATTATTGGACTGACTGACCGTCTGGTATTCGTTGGGCGGGGTTGATCTGCGATTTAAGCCGCCGCCAAATGAATTCGAGTGCGGAACTAAACATACGAAAATCACCAAAAACAGAAAGAAAAAAAATTGTAAATAAATAAAATCAATTTGTTCAGCTGGCGAGGTAAATGAACTTGAATATTTCGGTTGGTTATTCATTGACTCGATGCATTGGAAGCGGGCAAAAGCAAACAACACACAATTCGAAAGCAGAAACAAGGTGAATCGCAGTCGGTGGATGGGTGCCAAGTAAGCTGAGAAGTTAGAAGTGCCCCATGAACTCGGTAATTATCCCCAGGGGAAGTCTGTCCATCAAGTAATACTTTCACTCTTTTGAAGATGAGAATTTCTCACTCAGCTCTCAAATGATTTAGATTAATTATAATCAGCAAACATCTATCTATATTTACATACACATGTTTTCCCATGATTTCTTGCCCGATTTCTCTGTTAAATAGGTCAAGTCATTTTCAGTCATGGTGCTTAGAGAGTTAAGATGACAAAATGCAGTCTCTAGATACAACGATTTCTACCATTTGATCTGATGAGTGGTGCACTTATTACAGACATGACAAAGTATCGATTTCTGTGCATCGTGCGAGACATTACTTGGTACTTAGGCTATAATAAAACGGTTATTATTATCATACAGCTGCAGATCATCACATTTCCTTTGGCCAAAAACCAAGGAAACAAACAATGAAGCAAACAAACGAACAATTAAAGAAACTGAATGTGAGCAGAACAAGCAAAGGAAGAACAAACAAATGTAAATGGTAACACATTCATGAACAAACGAAGGAGGTAAAATCGAGAGTTGGGAAATCGGGGGGTACACAGAAAATGCTCGGTTAGAAAATTTGAAGTTAAACCTTGGAACGGCGGTCGATTCTGAGGCGAGCCAACGGGCGGCTGGTCGAGATCGCTGCGCAGATCGGGAATGGGTGTGACGGGCTGTACAGTGAGGCCCCGTCGATGGCAGATTCCGTGCTCATTGGCGCCCAAAGTGCGCCTGGCGATGACATCTGGACATCGTCGTCGAGTCGGGATTGGAGAGCGGATCGGATCAATCGAGAATTCATGGCACGTTGTACGTTGAGTGTGTGTTTAATTTGTTAAAAGTGAAGATGTGTTTGGTGTGTGTGTGTGTGATTAGGACCCAAATAATTGTTTGCGGTTACGAGTGGCAAGAGGAAGCGTATTGCACAAAAACAAAGAAAGAGAGTTGATTTATTCGATTTGGGTTGGATTTTTAAATGCGGAAAATTGTACTACGTTTTGGTGGGATCAGGTGAATGCTTAGATGATGAATATTACATATGATTCTGTCAATTTCTTGTGGAACTCGGTGGTGGTTATCAAACGAAAATTAACCGCAGCAACTATACACAAACATAAATAAGAATTAGCTGGATTTTTGTGGTTTCACTGACAGATCTTTTCCTAAAAGGTGCTTTGCGGTTGATCATAAACTGAGCCCTATTTGCGGCATAATCAACGAAATCTACGAGCTGTGAAGCGCTCTAAATTCCTAGGTACTTAATAAGATTTCTGTGACTAATTGATGGATGCTTTTACCTTTTTTGCCCTTGTTTTAAATTGAGTGACTCACACTTCCAGCTGATTGCAATTCTCATAAAGCATTTATGAACTTCCTGGCATTAACACTAATTTCTTTCCTTTTTTTCTGATGACCAATTCTAGTTTTCAAAATCAAGAGTAAAACTCAAAGCAAATCATAGAGAAAACGAAGACAAAACGAAACGCAAACAAATATACTTCGGATACACTTGGACAACAATGCATGCCCCGGACTGAAATTCAAACACAGGCAGGCCAATCGTTTGGGGATCGAGATCAGAGGGTTGGGGGAATAGATGCGATGCGGTGCAGCGTTTTGGGAATGGGTACTTGTAGTCGATTAAGAAATGCTTCACTTACCCTGACCATCCATGCCGGGGTAGCAAACACACTTGGCCGGGTGAATCTCGAACAGATTGAACAAATCCGTGAGCAACACTACCAGATTCAGCTTCATAGATCTGCAATAAAACAATATTAGATTAATTGGGTATTCAATTTGGTAAGTGAAACACGGTAGCTACCCGCGCATGTAGGTCACATCCTCGGGCGTCATGTGGAACACGCTGTATGGCAGATGCTTCTGCGAAAAGTTGCACACCAGCAGGATGTTGTGAATGGAATCCTCAACAGCGGGCAGATAGTTAATCCGCACACTCGTCCACGGCACCACCTTGGGGCAATAGTACGAGATGAGCAGCGCCAAGCAGATGCCATCGCACAGATCCTGGAAGTCCCTTACGGGTGGTATATCCGGCGTCTGCAGACGAGAGCCCTGGTATCAATAAGTGGGTGGTAAATTAAGAGGAAGTGTTGGGGGTAATAATGACATACATTATCATCGGGCAGCCCTGCGTCCACCTCCTTGATAATGCGCTTCTTAAGAGCGGCGCAGGCATGTGAAATCCAGCCCAGCAGAGCTTGCTCATAGGACTGGCCAGCAGGTGCCTGGTAGTTGTTGCCAGATATTCTAAGTGATTAACAAATTATTAACTATTGTTGTTGATTGTAAATCAATTAACTCACCTTCGTATGGCCGCCATGACGCGGTCACCCGATGATATTTCCTTCGCATACAAAACCATTAGCGATTCTATCACAGACATATGGGCGTTCTGAAAGCGATAAAAACCAAACAACAAATTATGGAGAACCCATAAAGATCAAAATCTAGATCCACTCACAATTCGCAGCGGGTTCGTTTGAATTAATACCGTTTCGGTAATGGGCATGTCCGAGGTTTCGGCCACGGGAACTCCCTTGCGCGCTAGCGTCTGTATTATTGACCAGTGGTTCATGCTTTGGTAGTTGGGATCTGAGTACAGATTGGACAGCGTCTGGCAGTAGAGCGTGGCGTTGCCCAGCTCCACGATGATCTGTGGCTTGAGGCGCTCCTGGTTCTCATGGTCGCGGTAGAAGGGCTCCTTCAGGTTGTCCGGCACGCGATTGTTGAAGGCCTTCGAGAGCAGCCACTTGACGGAAGCACGTTGACGAGCCTGTGGTGGGAAAAAGAGTTTGGCATTAGTAGAGATTGTGATAATGTGAGAACATTGTGTGTAGCAGGTGCTCATACCCATACCCAAACCCATACCCATACCCCTAACCATTCCCAATTTCCAATCCCATTCCAAGGCTAAAGGGAGCCTGCGTAATCAATGCCCTGCGGATTGAATGACTGGCCTTTTCTTGGCAATTAACTAGCGCAAAAGCACTTAGCTTTTGTATCTGTAGCCCTGCCTGTTGCTGCATCTGCTGTGCTGCATTTGTATCTGTGCGCGAGTGAAGCCATGCGTACAATCTTCAATATGAGTTCGATAAACTCGAACTCGTGTTTGGCTTGGCGTGCGCCGCCAGCAACCAGCCGCCTTCCATTGTTTCCCCCCTT
Source organism: Drosophila gunungcola (assembly GCF_025200985.1). Taxonomy (NCBI): domain Eukaryota; kingdom Metazoa; phylum Arthropoda; class Insecta; order Diptera; family Drosophilidae; genus Drosophila; species Drosophila gunungcola. Next base: position 884,875 of record NW_026453167.1, on the reverse strand, counting down.
GGAAACTCTTTCGGTTTTTGGGGCACGAAAGGGAGCGGCTGGGAAGTGAAGGGGTTGCTGCTGCGCGGATGGACGATGGTCACTCAGCATGAAAGACTTTACGGCCTGCTCCGATTTTAGAACCATCTCGAGTGCTGCCATGTTTCGCCAGCCAACCCATTTCTTGTTGCACTCATAATCACAATTCTTCTGCTCTATTCCGAATGGCCTCTTCTTGGTCTAATTGAAACTGCTGGAAAAGCAATCAAAATAAATTCTCAAGAGGGAAATTGTCGCCGTTGCAGACGCGGAAATTGGTTTTATCGAATTGAGCTTATAAGAAATATGTTCCCATTTGTGGTATCTCTAGTTGAAATATATAAAACATGTGTAGGTGTCTGATAAGAAAGGTGTAAATAGATATACTTTGATTTTTTTTAAGGGGTGCCTCTATTTGCTATCTTATACTCCCCATTTAATGCTAGAGGGATTCTAATAATAAATAAAGCAAACATAAAACAGACCATGCCGGCCAGCACTTGAAGATAAGGTAAAACTGAGTAAGTGGACCCAAACTTCATAAACTTTCGACATTTTGGCCGTATTTGCTGCAAGACTTCTGTGGTGTCTTTATTATTTGCTTTCATTCCATAAATTTCAAACGGGTTTTCTTAAAAAATCGTTGCATGAAGTCATCGATAACTGTGTCAGATCAGAGAACCTCATCGAAGTGGTTCAATACTTTTGTATACCCATGGCCATTTCCAGTCTGCAAATGGTTGCGCTCGGGCGTTGTTTGGATTAAAAGCTTATTACCAAATGCCAGAGATAATTCGAGCAGGAGGAGGTGGAGGGGAAACTGCATTGCCGAGGAAACAATATTGGCGTAGGTCGTAGACCGAGCAACTATGCGAATTGGTCAACAGGTGGAGGGAAAACCTGTTTGCCCAGCAAGCCATCGCTTTCCACCAAAAGCAAGAAACTGTCCGCAACATAATTTGAATGGCCAACGAAACGGAAAAACTCTGGCTGCACTTTGCATCAACTGGCGGGGAAAAATATCTAAAACTCAAATTTCAAAAGACCGTGTAAACAATTCGGAGAAAAACAATAAATGAGTGCTGGTTTAGACGCCCACGAGCGATGGATGGATGGCATATTTTTATTCAAGCATACAACATGCAGAGAGAAAAACACATGATCTAATTTGAAGTACGAAATCGTCTCAAGAAGGCTTAATTATTAAAATTTATGTGGTAGGCAGTATGGCATCTTAATGCTTTTCTGTGATGGAATACACAATTGGTGTGCAGAATAAATTACTTTACTCTTTACTCTTTGCAGACTTGTTTTTAACTTCGAGCTTGCTGACTTAACATTTTTTGTTTATATATTAAAGCAATACAGACATAAAACCATTAATTAAATTGGGACAAAACGATGGTTTTATAGCAAATTTAAATTATATGAGAAATAAGAAAAAAACATTTGAGACGATTTTGTCATTAAGTTTTTTTCTGGGAAGAACTCTTCCATAATAAACTTTTGTTTCGAATATTTATTTTATAAAACATCTGTTAATTTATGATTTTATTAAACTCAGACGGTATGATATGATGCAATTGAATTTATAAAAATAATAACTGTTGCTTTAAATACTATTCGCTCGCAGTTTGGAGATGAGAAATTTGTATTGATAACTTTTTGCTGTGTGCCCCCACACAGAGTCTGCATATGTTTGTAATAAAGTTCCAGTTGCTGGTGATTTTCAAATGTCACAAATTGAAATTGGCGCGGCTTTATGATTTCATTATCTAGCCCACTGCGACTGTTGTGTGTTTTTGGCATTCCAGAGAACGGGCAACGATAGCTGGGGCTATGGCTATGGCTAAATATAACAAATATAACAGAGAGCGGAGTGAGTGCCGGCGATGGAAAGCGGCCAAGAGAGCGTACCGCTTGAGTCAGCAACTTGGGATGTTTGAATGGTTTTAGCTTTGCATTGGGTTTTTGCTGCCACTGCCGCTGCCCAAGAACGACTCAACTTTCTAGGGAGTTGTCTGAAGGAAAAGTCAGTGTACACGCAAGGCCCCAAACCTCGGAGCAGAGTGTTAGCGTTTCTCCCTTTTCGCCTGGCTTTCGCATGCGTAAGCCGTTTTTTTTTGTATTTAGCGATTAGGTCATGCAACAGCAGCTACTTTGAAGCGAGAAAAGCGATAACAAATGCCTAATCGAAGGGGCAGCAAAGCTACATTTTCCGGCTCTGTTTTATGAATGGAAGAGTTGCTGCTATTATTTTCCGTTTTCCGCACCGAACAGCACACCCCACACACAACACACAACTACCGGTTGTAGTAGTTGTTTGCATTGGCCATCGAAACCAGTCGAATGGTAAGTAGGTGTCGGTCGCATACTAAGCTATAAGCTATACGCTATAAGCATTACCTCAGCGCACCATTTTGGCCAAGAGAGTAGGTGTTAGCCCGCTTTGCCTCTGGTGGAATGTTAATGAGTGTTTTACTTTGGAGCCTACTTTATGAGTGACTTTGGACCTGAGCTGAAGCTGAATCCGAAACTTACCTGTCGTATTTCCTGTGTTTCGACATCCATGCTGACGGATTTTCCTGCGACGGACTACGGCTCTCCGACGCCCGCCACTTGGCTATCCGCACTTTTTTCACTTTTCGCACTCTTTGTTTGCCACACAACAACACACCGCTTTTCCTTTTAGGTGTGTGTGTCCGCTGTGCGAGCGCGTGTGTGTGTGTGGAGTTTTCCTCGGCTTAAGGGGTTTTCACTTGGAGCCTGATGAAGACAGGGAAAAAACACGATTGGCACTTTGGCAAAAAACTTGGAAATCGAAAAACAGAAGAACTAATTGCGCACACGCATTGGCGATGTTTTTCGGGGGGCGGAAGAGGTCGAGGGCGGGGCAGGGGGAAAGAAAATGTGAATCATTCACAGAGGGCGACGGTGGGCAGTGGGCGGGGGGTGGGCTGGCTGCAGTGCGACAATAACAGAGAACACTTTACAGTTGTCTGTTCGCTTTTCCCGAGATGCTGCACCATCAGCTGTTGCGATTTGGTCGTCTGGGCGACGCACTTACGCACTTTTCTCCCCGCTACACCCGCCAACCGCCCATCCGTGGTATAATTAAGGTTTCCCCATTTCGTATTGCCGATTTTCATTTTGGGGAACCGCCGACTTAAGTAAATGAAAACATTTTCCTTCGCCTCGCACTGTTGTTGTCCGCCACCCGCTGTTTGCTTCTCTTTCGTGCGCACTGTAAAGCGAATGCCACTGCGCGACACTGGGAGTGCTTTGCTCCTCGCTCTCACGGCGAACGAGTGCTGACCGAAAAAGCTGTGTATGTGCGCGCGTATGCATGTGTGTGTGAGTAAGTGGGGCCTACGCACATTTGTGATGTTTTTCGCACTGATTTACCGCACCGACGTCCTTCGCATGCATTTTACACGGTTCGCAATCCTCCCCGCCGCATTTTTCAACAACTTTAATACTACAAATTGGCCTTAAATTGAGGAAATCACCGACACCGAACTGCTCTAAAATCTTACAATTTTTCTTGTGATGGAGATGGACCAAAAGCCGATGTATATTTGAAGCAATCGATGGAGTTAGACACTTGGCTATCGATGTTTTTCCTGCAACCATCGATTATTTTAACGGAATTAAGGCCGGTCACTTGCCTGCCAAAGAATTGGCGAGATCCGGAGAGATCAGAAAATGAAATCGAACCCACAGCGAATTGTGCAAACAATTTTAAAAATAAATTTATGCTTAAGTGAAGGTTCGTTTTAAATTCGAAGGTTATATCCAACATCATTATAATTTTGATCAGGAACATATATACAGTTGCAGGAACATATACAATCAACCGCCCTCATCTTTAAATGTTTGTTATTGTTATATCTTTTGTCCAGTTAATACAACGGTAAACTAATTCATTTCAAAGGAAAGCCGGACCATTTTCTGAAATAAGGACAAGTTTTAGCCGATCAAAATAATAGTTATTCATACAAAGCTCAGCGGATTGCAATGAACGATTTCCGCTTATGCAGTCATTTAATAGTAATTGCTTCACAAATGTAATCGAACCAAATAAAATATGTAAATATTTCTTAGTAAATGCAAATACAAAAAGCAAAATTTTTTCAAAAACCAACTGTTATCAAAACATTCACCTTCCGCGTTGCCAACACAGTTTGCCAGTTGGCAACACTCACCATTCTCACAAAACTACGCAGCTGATTCGCCGTGAATGGCAAAATCGGCATCTCACTCTTCCTTTTTCACTTTGTGCGTGTGTGTTTGATGACGGAAAATTGCAAATAGATCGCTGAAAATGGCCAAAAAGAAAAGCGAGGAGCACTCCGGTGCGGATGCTAACGACAGCGACTACACGGAGGAGCCAAACTTCGAGGATCCGCCCGGTTTTGTGGATCAAATTAGCGATGAAGGTGAATTTCCCTTAATGCCAGCACAGCACACGCGGCGATCTTAACCTCAATCAGTGCGCGATGTGCGAAAGTTTGCATATTTTATTAATCACATTATATTATAAATCATATATTATGCAGCTCTGCTGGGCGACATGCTGGCCCAGCGCCCCTCGGAAGCGGACGGCGTCGAGAGTGTGGTAGTGGTGGACAACATCCCCAAGGTGGAGCCGGTGCGCCTGGAGAAGCTCAAGTCGGTGATCAACAAGCTCTTCTCGCACTGCGGCGACATCGTCAATGTGGTCTATCCCGTAGACGAGGAAGGCAAGACCAAGGGCTACGCCTTCATGGAGTACAAGCAGGCCAGCCAGGCGGAGGAGGCGGTCAAGAAGTTGAACAACCACCGCCTGGACAAGAACCACACCTTTTCCGTCAATCTCTTTACCGATTTCCAGAAGTAAGTTGCCCCATTCAACCAATAAATCAATGGAATTTTTAAATTTGAATCCTTGCAGATACGAGAACATCCCTGAGAAGTGGGACCCGCCCACTGTGCAGACCTTCAAGGTGCAGAGCGACTTGTACAACTTCATCAACGACCCCGATACCTATGACCAGTACTGCGTTGCCGCCGAAACAGCTCCCAATTGCGTACAGGTGGGCTTCTGGCAGAACGTCCTGCCCGAACCCTTTGAGCTGGAGACACGCGAACGCTTCACCGACACCTTCGTCAAGTGGTCCCCGCTGGGCACCTATGTGGTCACGTTCCACAAGCCCGGCGTGGCCATCTGGGGCGGCAGCAGCTTCCAGAAGATCCAGAAGTTCCCCCATCCCGGCACCCAGTTCGTGGAGTTCTCGCCCTGCGAGAATTACCTCGTGACCTACGGACCCACGCCCACGGGCCAGAAGATCATCATCTGGGACATCCGCACCGGAGCCGAGAAGCGTTCGTTCGTGGCCGATGGCATGTCGGTGCTGTCCATGTTCCGCTGGTCGCACGACGACAAGTTTGTGGCCCGCATGGGCGAGAACTCGATCCACATCTACGAGACGCCCTCTTTCTATCTGCTCGACCTGAAGTCAATCAAGATTCCGGGCATCCGAGGCTTCTCGTGGTCGCCCACGGACAATGTGATCGCCTACTGGGTGGAGGAACAGAACCAGATACCCGCCCGCGTCACCCTGATGGAGATCCCCAAAAAGCGCGAGATCCGCAACAAGAACCTCTTCCATGTGGCCGACTGCAAGCTGCACTGGCAGAAATCCGGCGACTATCTGTGCGTCAAGGTGGATCGCTACTCCAAGTTGAAGAAGGACAAGAAGGACCTGGACGTTAAGTTCCTGGGCATGTTCTACAACTTTGAGATCTTCCACATGCGCGAGAAAGAGATTCCCGTCGACTCTGTGGAGATTCGCGAGCTGATTCTGGCCTTCGCCTGGGAGCCCATCGGCAACAAGTTCTCCATTATCCACGGCGAGCCCAACTCTTCTAACGTGAGCTTCTACGAGGTCAACAAGGGTGTCAAGCCCAGCTTAGTGAAGCGTTTGGAGAAGAAGTCCTGCACGCATCTGTTCTGGTCGCCACGCGGCCAGTTCATCGTGATGGCCAACCTCACCATGGGCACCTTTGAGTTTGTGGACTCCACCAACGATTATATTATCAGTGCGTCGCCGGATCACTTCCGCGCCTCCGAGGTCGAGTGGGATCCCACCGGACGCTACGTTGTGACCGGGGTCTCCTCCTGGAAGGTGAAGGAGGACACCGGCTTCAACATGTACACGTTCCAGGGCCGCATCATCAAGCGCACCATCCTTAAGAACTTTGTGCAGTTCTTGTGGCGGCCGCGTCCGCCAACTCTGCTTGGCGAGGAGAAGCAGAAGGAGATCAAGAAGAACCTAAAGAAGTACTACGCCGCCTTCGAGCAGAAGGATCGCCTGCGTCTCACCCGTGCCTCCAAGGAGCTGCTCGAGAAGCGCTCCCAGCTGCGCGAGACCTTCATGGAGTACCGCAACAAGCGCATCGCCGAGTGGGCGGATCAGAAGAGTCGTCGCATCATGCTGCGAGGGCGTAAGTATTTTCAAGACATTAATAGTACCACTTTACCATTGGCAAGGATTTTTTTTAAATTTGCGCTTTACAAGTTTGAGGTCCCATACTTTTTGAAACGATTTATCAAACCCATACTATCATTCATAAATAATGTTTAAAAGGGAATGTAGTTACATGCAGATCACTATCAATCATACATTCGCTATTTTTTTTCCTAGATTTCATATTATTTCAAAGATTTGCATATATAAGCTTAAAAAATTAAACACTTAATGTGTAGTCACTTATAGGATTTTGACTCTTATATTACATTTAATTTTTTTATCTTTGAACACATATATTAAACTTGATTTTCTATCTTCAACAGATGTCGACACAGACAACTTGGAAACTGATGAAGTGGATGAAGAGATTGTTGAATTTTTAGTCAAGGAAGAAGTCACCCTGCTGGAGTAGACGACCCCCTAACGTTAACTCATCCGCTGTCGTCCCCTGCCTCCTTCGAAGCGACCCGATCCTGTCGCCTCTCATTTCGTGTCCGGGACGCGTCTACGCCCTGGTTTTCGAGACCAGGGCCCTAACCCATTATCCAATCCAGTAGCGCGCGTCTGCTTGCAAACAACTCTGAGCGGAACCTTTGCCTATACATACAGAATACGAATTATAAGCCCTAAAGTAAACTTCAACAGAATCAGCACTTGCCCTTGCGAGCATAACATCTTTTATTAATGACCTTTATTGAGCACACCCCTCCTTCCAGTATGCCTAAAAGTAGATTTGCGATGTATTTGTATGTGAACAGCAAAAAGAAAACGAAAACAAAATATGTTTGGGGTATGTTTTTATTTGTCAAGAGCGATAGACGATAGTCGGTTGCCATTAGCAACCCGAAAAAAGTCAAAGCAGGCGGTATATTGTTTGTATCTGCCTTAGGGTTTCTATTAAAGTAATAATTATGGAGTCCACTTCACCCAAGAAGACTACAAAAAAGAGACGGAAGACCCACACAACCAGGGGCTATAGAAAAAGGGAGCAGGAGGTGCAGCACTTACTCAAGCAGACGGAAGGCCACATCGCTGGTCAGGAATTCGATTTGGAGGCACTTAGTTTGCAGTTTTTCCATGGAAACGATGATGAGGTGCTGCAGGAAAAGGTTTCTCCGGTGCTGGAAAGCAACAACAAGGAGAGCGACGAAGATTCTGGCGGAGATTTGGCTGTGGATCCTTCGGATTCGCCCTCCCAAACATTCATACAAATTGATTTGCAGGATCCACCGCTGGCTTGGAGTCAGCTCTTCAAGCAGCGGCACTACTATGACGAGACCTTACTGTACCGACCCAGTAACACCCTCCACTTTCAGTTGCACCTGAGTGATTCGCAGCTAAAGGACTCCCAGATCCGCATGCTAAATCGCTTCCAGGAGGAAGCCAAAAGCGACTCCAGCAAGCTGAGCTCCGAGCTGGTAGCCCAGTTGAGTGGGGGAAGTCCCCCGAAGTTTTTACTAGATGATAGGCTATATCGCACTGTGTGCCACAAGGAGTTCCAGAGCGTGTTCTTTGCACCCATGCCGGCTGGGGAGTTCCAGGGGTTGCCCACCAGACGTTGCCTCAAATTGAGCCTTAAACAGCTCCGCTTCAGCTTGCATCCTCAACTGCTGGAGGAGCATCGAGTGGCCCAGCAGCTGGAGGATCTCTTCGATGTCTACATGCAGCAGAAAAGGCAGAGGATCTGCCGGAAACTGAGGGAGGAACTGGAGATTGCTCGCCAGGTGGCTCTCAAAATGCTAGCCTCGGCTGGAGAGGATCAGACGGCGGAGGTGAAGAGGCAACTCAGACTCACCCAACAGCTGAGGCAGCGCTACTACTCGGAGTCGGCTGCCCAGCGTAATCTTCTCCAACGTCTGCTGCGGGAGTGGGCCAAGCTGAAGGAACTGCGCCACGAGCAGCGCTTCCAGTGCACCCGTTTCCAGCTGGGTCTCCGGGTGATGCATCCACCCGACCTGGAGGCCTCCTATTCCGCCTGGAAGGAGTGCTTCGAGACGGACCTGGCCGAGGTCTATCGCGAACAGCTGGAGGTCTTCTACACCCGACTCCGTCTGTGGAGTGAGCAAAAGTCCAGCGGCAGGAGGAAGTCGGAGGGGCAATCGAAGCCTCCACGCAAGCCCCAATTCGACAGGGTCATGGCCAGTCTGAGGAAGGACTACGACAAGGCCTTCAAGGACCCAGAGGAACCCTTTGTGGAGGTCATCCGCCTGCATGCGGATGAGGTCGCCGCCCGGTTGTCCATTCCAACCGGTGAGCAGTTGCCCAAGGCCCGCAACTACTTCCTCAAGATCTTCCTGGACGGTCAGTTTGTGGGCCAGAGCAGGAGCTATCGCCTAGAGCCGGATCTGCAGATATGCATCAACGAGTGCATTGGAGTGCTTCTGGAGAGGACTCTTCCAGAGAATCTAAACATTTACGTGGGTATATAAGTATGAAGCTGTTGGTTCTTAATCGTTTCTTTATGCAATTGTAGATTTTAAATTTACAAATCAAAAGTAAAGTTCATTCTCTAAGGAAGTCGCTTTTATTCCTTATCCATATTTAATTAAAAGTCGAATTTTTATCATCTTTAGATGACACCCACCATACCAGCAACTGTATTTTAAATATATTTTTAACTTTTAAATCGAAGCTTTTTAATTACCATTTCAATTTTAATAAAAAATAGCTATTAGCATTGTTTGTTTCCATAATTAATGAAATGCTTTACTTTCTTTAATAATAATTAATAGTTTTTTGGTTAAAATTCCTTATTTTAAAAGTATACACTGTTTTTACATTAGCATTTACTTTTCAAAAGTTAATAAATATTTACAATTACTTTTTTCAATGATGATCAAAACTGATTTGACTATTTTCGAAATATGTTTAAATAACATTGTTTTCAACATTATGAAGTTATAGTTAGTTGAAATATTCAATATTTAAATTAACTTGAAACCGCAATGGATGGAAAAATATTTAAATTAAATATGAAATTCTGGTATTGTATACATATCTTTACTATTACTTTCCTTTAATTGTAATGAAATTTTTAATTCGTTACAAAAGTAATTCATTAATAGGGTGTAATTTTGTACCTTCAGCTGTATGAGAAGTCCACGTTGACTCCAAAGAGTCGCCGCCTGGCCCAGATGAGCACCCCACTCCTGTTGAGCTCCAAGGAGGATGCGGTGCAGGAGAAGCTCAGCTTCCGAACCTCATCGTCATCCGCCACCCAGTTGGCAGGCGATGTCTATCTGTACTACGAATACCGATCCACGGAGGGATGGGGAGGAGCCCACAGTCTAGACGATGTGCAAAGACTTCCGGACGCACTGCGTCAGACCTTTATGCGGCCGAAACTATGCGCTCTGCCCGAAGCCTCCAAGGAGCTGGTCACGCCCAGACCGCCAAGTGGGAGGACCAGGAGGAGCCAGCTGCCTCCGCTGATCTTCGCCGAGCAGCAGCTCCAGTTCTGTGCCATTGAGGAGCTCCTGGAGAACCGACGATTCCAGTTGCTCCACTCACGCCATCAGCAGCGGAACCTGCACACCAGGCAGCTGCGCTTTGTGCACGCCCTGGAGCAGGAAATCTCGGAGGAGGAGCAGCTGCCGGATGGCCTCGGAACTAAGGTTCAGCTCCTGGAGCCGGGCACCTACTGGAACCCCATCGATCTGCACAAGCACCGGGGGCGCAAGTTCCTCCAGCTGCTCTACGAGGTGATCACCAGCCAGAGTTCGCGGAGGGCCAAGGAGCTGGAGACGCCTCTGCCGCTGCTCCTCCTGGCCGAGGATTCGGATCACTCATCTGCCGCCGGCTGGACAGCTCTCTGGCGGGCCATCTGCTCCGTTTTCCAAGGGCAACCCACTTCACTGCCCCGCGAACCATCCATTTGGTCTGGCCAGCAGCAGTCCGGAACCGATCTCTTCAAGCACTTCAACGTCTCCCTTCATGTGGTCAGGGCCACAGGGGTTCCGGTTCGCAGTCGCCACATCCTGAATCTCAACGAGCGACGCACCAGCTCTGGAGGCGATATGAGCACCAGTTTGTTCGTCACGCAGAGTGAGTAATGATTGGGGATTAGAATTAATCATTTAATGGAAATCTTTTATAAGTAATGAAAAAGATAACTATGTAAGTTGACTTCTTAAATTAGTTTTCGAGAATTGGTATTAAAAATTATAAAATGGGGAACCCTTCTTCCGGTCCCATTTTGGTAAAACAAATACCAAAGCGCAAGTAACATATTCATTCCATTAAAATTTTGGATAATATAGATTATTGATTAGTGATTCGATTTTTTCATTTAATGACAAGAAAGATAGGTAACAAGAACGATAACTAAACCCAAACAAAAATTGTCCTACAAACTAAACCATTGTCACATGAATTTTAAACAAAAGTCTGTGCCTAAAAAATTCCCTCTCCTAGTGGCATTGAAATAATTAAGAATATGTAAAGTCATAATGTTTTCGTAAACGGTTATTATGAAATGAACATATAGTCTAGCACAAATTAAATTGACAATTTATAAGGATAACGCCGTCTAAAAATGATTGGTGATTAGAATTACTCATTGAATGACCAAATCGTTGAACTAAAGTACTTGTGTTAGTCATAATCTCAATATTAGATAGGGGAACCATGGGACTCCCAGATTAATTTTCAGTAGCTTAGCTATATGAGTCACTATTAATGACGCCTTCCAGCCCTCATGTACTCCAATGTTCGGCCCTTCGTTACGCTGAGCTATGGCCAGCGTTTGTGCCGGAGTCGCACCGCCGAGGGCAGCAATCCCACCTGGAACGAGCAACTGCAGCTGCAGATCCACAGTCAGTTCGGGGATCTGCGCGAGGATCTCAAGATCAGTCTGTTCGACGAACTCATAGAGCAGCAGTACAGCGACGAGGCCTCCGATTTGTACCAGCGGGTCCAGTGCAATTGGCTGGGCGAATTCCGGGTGCCCATCAATAGTCTTCTGGCCAGTCGTAAGGTATGTTACTTTACCTTAACTGTGAAGTTTAAAAACCTTTTTTTTTGCATATTTGTGAAATAGATAATTTAAATATTAAATCAATCCGATTCAAATATTCAAAGATCATGATCGTACAACTTTAAGCTAGTTTTCCTAGAAGTCATTTTTAAATGTGGTGACTAGATGTTTTTTAAATTAAAATAAATAAATAAATTTAAAATTTAAAATCTAAAATCTAAATCAAAATTTGTTTTTTCTAACCATTTTGTTAAATATGTTCAAATTTATATATTATTCAATTAAAGTAGTTTATAGTGTTTCTTAACTAAATAAATTCACACCTTTTGTTTCTCATGATCCAGTTTACTAAAATTTTGGTCAAAAATCTGAGAAAGGACATTTTACCAGCAGGTGCTTTAAAAGATAATTATTAAATAATTTTTAATACAAAAATATATTTAAATGTTTAAATATATATAATTCTAAAAACTCCCGAAAATAGCATATAACTGGGGGTTACCCCCTAATTTGCAAATCGTTAACTCCCAAAACCAATCATTTTGTAATCGCAGTTTGAGGGCTGCATCGAGTTGGCCATGCCCAAAATTCTGGTGGGCTACAAACGACCTTTGATTGACTCGGTGACCAACATGTCAGCGGATCAGTATCCCGAGTTCAAGGAGGCAGTGCACCTGTGGCTCTACCTGAGCATCGAGCCCAGTGGCGGAGATTTGATGCCACTGCAATCGAGTGCGTTGGCCTGTGCGGAAATGCCGGAAACGCAGCAATATCTGGGGGAAAGGCGGCTGGAACTGCTGCAACTGCTGCCCCAGCCACAGCGGTATGTGGAACCACTGGTGTGCACGGCCCAGGGCAAGAGGGTGTGCCTCACGAGACTCCTGGATGCGGTGCCCCTTCCTCCGGCGGTGGCCACCGGGGAGAATCCCCTGGAGGCCTCCTGTCGCTTTGTCTCGCTGCTCAGTCAATTCCGCACCTATGATCCCTGCCAGGGATTCCGGGGCGTTTGGCTGGACAATCAGACGCTGCTGGACAGCACCTGGTGCTCGGTCAAGGATCTGGGTGTACTGCTCTGTAACTATATGCTCTGCTTGGGCCTGGAGTGCTGGCTCATCCTGGGCGTGGCCTGTCCCCATGGCGAGTGCTCCTTTGTGCTTTTCCGCCAACCGGAAACTGCTGAACTAGTCCTAGTTTCTCCTGCCACTGGCAAGAGATACCAGCTCCAGGATGTGTATTGTCCGCTGAGGCGAATATATTGTGTGGTTGGAAAACAGAATGTAAGTTTGACTAAACTGGTGAAAATTGTTGTATATAATTTTTAGTTTGACTATTTTCGGTATTGAATTTATGTGGATTGACTAAATTTCATCTGGAAATTTAATATCAATTTAAGTATAAAGCCTTTTAAACAAATATTTTCCATTTTAAATCTATATCTTTAAACATTAATTTAAATACTACATGTTAAGCCATGCAATTCAATACGCATGGTATTTAATACTATAATTATATATTTAATTTCATTATAAAATATAAATATTTTATTATTTTTACACAGTCTTGATGTTACTATTCCAATTTTGTTGTCAGGGTTTAATCTATGCTATTAAATTCCCTATTAATCTTGCCACTTCGCTGATTTATCTTGCCTATTTTGACAGATATATTTCAACATTCAAACGGAAGCCCGAGTCAGCATGACAAATTTTAATTTCCAGGATGGCGTCTGCTGGTTTCCACTCTTCAGCCGACGAGTTCCTGCCCCCCAGAGTGGCGTCCAGAAGCTGGACTACGTGTACAAGAGGAGCTACGAACTGAGCCAGCTGCAGAAGCACATCGAGCGGAAGATCATGAAGAAGATCAGCGCCTGGCGCACCACCAGGAAAACCATTTGGAACCGGTGAGAGTTTCCCTTAATTACCCATTAAGTTATTAATTAACCATTAAATGGTTTTTATCAACAGAGCCTTTCAACCACGTCTCCAGAAGATCCTTAGCGATATGGAAAATTTGTCCACTTTTTCCAGAGGACGATATGATGAGCCTGTTTTCAGCGAACAGCTTGAACGAGAATATCCCAACTACAGGGTGAGGTTCCTATTAATTTTAAGTATATTTTACGACACAATATCAGCATGGATTAATCTTCTTAAAAAAGAAGTACATACTTGCAACTCGAGCAAAATTTTGCCCCAGAATGTTTTTCCGTCAATTTCTTTCACCCTGGATATTGTGTCGAGAAAGCATATTTATTGTTAATAACTTTTTTATAAAATTAAAATTAATTATTATCTAACTTGTTACCATTAGTAAGTTGTATTGCATAATAATAATAATAAGCCTACATAAGTTAAAACTGAAATGAGAAACACACCAAATTAAAAGGTAAAGTCATTTAACGATAATTGGTTCATATTTATCAATAGAAGAAGTAGTTTTGGTTTTATTGGCATAAAGAAAATATATATCTATCGCCTGTTCATGTTACAAAGCTTGTCCAAAAAAAATCTAATTCTAGCCTTATTAATGACGAAAAAAGTTAATTGTCATTAAAATGGCCAGTAACATGTGAACCATTTCGTAGGTATATTTACCGTGTAAGAACCTTCCGATTATACAAAAAAAGATAAGGGCTGATAGCAATTGTTCGTCACAAAGCGACCCCTGCCCTACCCTACTCAGAACTCATCCGTCATCGATCAAGAACCTAATCGATCAGCAACCCTATTTCCATTTGCTTCCAGCTCTTCGGCTTCACCCTCAACTTTGCATACACCAATCTGGCGGCCATATCGGAGCGCATCCGGACGACCTGCATCCACTACAACCACGACGCTATGGTGGAGTTTTGCGTTGCTGTCCATGTGCACGCCCACGCCAACGACGTGCTGTCCGTGTGGGTGTTCCTGCTCTCAATGGTGCCCCTGGTGGTGTGATTCAGAGATCCGCCAGGCCAGAGGCAATCCCCCTCCCATTTGGGATTCGCTATCAGCTATCAGCTTTCAGCTTACGAGTTAACGAGTGCTAGCGTAGCCGAACGGGCTGTTTTTTATCGCGGCGCTACCTAAAAGTCGCCGCGAAGGAGGTCGAATTGAAATCAATTTAATTTGGTTTACAGCCCAAAAAATGTATTATATATATATGTTTTAATAGAAAACAAAAAAGAAACAAAACTTCGGCAAGCCAAAGTTTTTATACCCTTAAAAATAAAATAATCTATGTAAGAAAATTATGCTTTTTCGATTTTCAGCTGAATTTCGATCGGCAGCTACATATATGATATTGCTGTCCGATTTTTATATAACAATAATAATAATAAAATAATTCTGAAATAATAAACCATTACAGTGTTTTTTTTTTTTACCAATTCTTGCATTTTTAAAAGAGTTAACCCTATGTTATTTTGTGAAAATTTTCCAAAAATAAACATTTTTAGCTGTAATGCCAATCATTAAGAAATTTTATCATGAGTTCAACGGGGTATGGCAATTCAACCATTTGCCAGTTGATTTTTCCGAGTTTTTGGCTTTGGCAAAGCAGCATTTTCCAAGTATTTTTTTATATTTGCATTTCAAGTTCAGTCAAAAGTGAGGGAGACATTTGCGACCAGTAATTTATATTCTGTAAGAGGTCGAAAACGTTTCCTTCAGTTCATTTGAAAATTATAATACCCTCTGCAAAAGGGTAAAAAAACCACATTGTTGTACGGAGCAGTGATAAGAAGGCGGTGACGGGGGTACCTGCGTACCAGGTGTCGCACCTGTCGTGGGGCTAGTTCGCCGCGCACCCTGAAACCGTCGACATCGCCTGACATCGATTTCACAAGCTCATGTCGAAGAACAGCATGTTCCAAAATCTTGCCGAGGATTATGCGAAATTCAAGCGCTATGTGAAATGGCTGTATGTGCTTTACGAGCTGAACACACAGATCGCTATCTGCGAGCCCTGGGAGAAGGTCTTCCTGAGTAAGTACTAAGGACCCATGCCCTCGGGAAGATTAGCGCACCATGCCATACCTTTCCAAGACGTATCTACAAAGTAACAACTGCTGTCTTTACTCATCGATATCTTATCAACGCCGGTCAGTCAGACGGTGTCTTAGTGTCTTAGAGCGGAGAACACCCGACTTGCTAATGGATTGCGACGATGTCTCACCAAGTTATTTTCATTTTCAGATGTCCTTCTGGGCAGCTGCGTCTCCCTGATCCTGTATGCATCCTTTGCCTTCGTGCCGAGCTATTGTGTGACTGTTTTCCACCTACTATGGCCCCAGACGATCGTGCAAAATCTCACCAGCCCATGCAGTTCGAATTTGGAGGGCTTTTGTGGCAACGAAAGTGGAGCAGTAATCACATAATCTTAGTTTAGCTTATCATAATCAATAAATAATTTAAAACGTAACGACCATAACGTTTAATCCGCATACGGCACTGCCAAATGGAAATAAAATGGTTTTGATCCGGGCTAATATATGTTTAAAAAAAACTGTCCGGCAACCTTGGCTTTCGAGTTTTCAAGCTCGACAACCAACGGCCACACTATTGTTTGTTTGGGTTTTTCGTTAGCTGTAGATTTCTTTAATTTCATGAATTAATTTAGCCATGTCCAACGATAAACGCACTGTTTATGTGGGTGGCCTGGCTGACGAGGTCACAGAGCGACTGCTCAACAATGCCTTCATACCATTTGGTGATATTGCCGACATTCAAATGCCGGCGGACTACGAATCACAACGCCACCGGGGATTCGCCTTTGTAGAATACGAACAGGCCGAGGATGCGGCTGCTGCAATAGATAACATGGTAAATAGTGGTATATAAAAACATATAGCTTCAATATGAACTGCTATACCATTTCCAGAATGATTCAGAGCTTTGTGGCCGCACAATACGTGTGAATTTGGCCAAGCCGGTGCGCGTTAAAGAGGACAGTTTCAAGCCTGTTTGGGCGGATGACGACTGGTTGCAGAAGCATGCAGGCGCCACATTGCAGCCGGAAGGGGATCCGGAAGCGGAGAAGGTGGAGACGACACCCTCAACGGGGCCGGCGGTCATTGAAAAGGCGGAGAAACGCAACCCACAAGTATTCTTTGACGTGCGGATTGGCGGCAACGATGCTGGTCGCATTGTAATGCTTCTGCGGGCGGATGTGGTGCCCAAGACGGCCGAAAACTTCCGACAGCTGTGCACCCACGAACAGGGCTATGGCTACAAGGGCTGCTCCTTTCACCGCGTTATTCCAGAGTTTGTAGGTTCTAGAACCCATAAGCCTGCCCTCCTTTTTACTAACCATTTTTTGTTCAATAGATGTGCCAAGGAGGCGACTTTACCAACAATAATGGCACTGGCGGCAAGTCCATCTATGGCAAAAAGTTCAACGATGAGAATTTCAACCTGAAACACAATAGTTTCGGCACTCTTTCCATGGCCAACTCTGGCGCCAATACAAATGGCTCGCAGTTCTTCATATGCACCACAAAGTGAGCTTTACATCGTACGCTATCCCATGTTATTATTAATTAATCGTATTTTTATGTCACAGAACTGATTGGTTGGACAACAAGCATGTGGTCTTTGGGCATGTCATCAGTGGCGCCGAGGTGGTGCGCAAAATGGAACGTTGTGGTTCCAAGTCGGGCACTCCCAACCAAAAGATTGTCATCTACGCCTGCGGCGAACTCAAATAAAGACGCTCTTGTACCTAGTTTACTCTTCAACGTTCTCATTTATTGAAAAATCCACTAAGTCATAGGTCAAAAGCTGCAGGAGAAACCTACTGGAAGTAGGTCCTGGGCTTCCTGAACGAGAACAGCTTCCTGTTGCCCTTGTGATGGACACGCTGGACCAGAGGGAACTTGATCTTGGAGTCGTGGAACTGCTTGACGTGCACGCGGCGCGTCTTGGCGGCGGCGATCGACTCCACCTTGATGATCTGGATGGAGTGGGCACGGGCACGGTGGCGGGCGCCCATGTCGCGGTAGCACTGCGTGACGGCACCGCCGACGGTCAGGTCACGGTACTCGCGGTACATGTTGTGGGTGCCGGAGCGGGAATCGTAGCGCAGCCAGATGCCGAAGTTCTTGATCTTGATGGGCGACGTCTCGTACACCTGCTTGATGGACACGATCTCGCCGGTGGTCTTCTTGAACTTCTTCAGCTGGCGCAGGAAGTACCAGAAGCGGGATTTGGCCACGATGTTGTCGGGAGCGAAGATCCGCATCTTGTAGAGGGGCGTCTGGGGCTCCTTCTCGCTGGGCAGCTTGCGGCCCACGACCTCGTACTCCTTCAACTGAAAGTGGGATTTGGTTTAGTCAAAAGGTTTCAAAAACTTTGTAAACAAATGCAGCCAGAAGCAGGCAAACAACAAACACACGCATGGCTTTTGAAGGTTATGTTTTCGGCGACGCAAATTAAATTTTGTAAACCTTTTAAAAGGCTTTCACAAGCTGGGCCTTACACTAAAACCCCTCACAACATCTTTAAATTGCATTAATTAAGTTATTTATACCAGTTTATTCAAGAAAAGTCGATGTTCAAACTACGTCTACAACATTTTGTACTCTTCAGCCGTCTTTTCACATAGAAACTGCGTATCTTCACAAACTCAAACAATTGCATTGCATGCGCTATATGTTTGCCTGGCTGTTGCACGCATTTGAAACACAAATAATGATTGCTTAAATCATTTTTTTGTTAAATACTAACCAATCCCTTGGCTCTCATGTTGAACGTTCACGCAAAAAGGAAACGGAAAGAGCTTGTCAAATCGAGATGACACTTGACCCTAGATTCTCAGGGATGGCAAAAAAATATCGATAGCTTTTTTTGGAGGAGTAATAAGTAAACACATTTAGAATAAACTACATTTGCCTTTGCTAATTTGAATTATCATTTCCTGTAATTATCACAGTTAATTCCTAATCTATTTAAATTTTCAAAATATCGATATTTAAGAGCTAAAGTGCCGTTTATCGAACTTGCAGAATAATTAAGTGACGTGCTTCGTGACGACAAGGAGTTAAAATAAGTGGTAAAGGTATTGTTTCTCATAGGGCGTGCGGCAGGTGCCATAGTTCTTGGCCAATTCCGACCGGCTAAGGGGCGTCAGAGAGGCAAAGATTAAATGTTTTCTGAACTTTTAAAGAATGGCTTATATCAACTCTATGTTCAAATTGGTTCACAGAAACAAAGATGGCCGCCATTAAAAAAGTCGGAAAAAGTACTTCCAACGGACAAATGATAGAGTTAAGGACCCCCCTAAACAACCACTGTGGAAACACCAGTCCACCATCCATCACAAATTCCAAACGCTTCGCTTGGATGTGCTTTGTGGGACTGGGTTATAGAGTTGCGCTGAAAAAACATCGACTAGAAACGTACGGTTGGGAACGTTAATTTCACCATCAAGGAATAACCGGGAATCGTTTGCAAAACCTTACGGACCATCATTCAAAGAGATGGTGGATGGTGCTCTGTGGGAATAGGTTATTATCCCTAAAGAACAAGTATTCACACACTCTTGCTTTTAAAAAGGCTTAACAATTAAACAAGAGGTTTAAAATTCCTGAGATAAAAAGTAACAATAACAAAACACCACACTGAGTTCAGTTTTTTTGTGATAATTATCACAACGGATCAAGTAACGTATAAATGAATTATTAATACATGGGAAACAAATCTGTATGTACTGATTTTAAGAAAAGGTGTTGGGTCACATTATTCCGATTTTTCGCTCGATTTTGAGAAATATGGCACCTTAAAATTAATATTTTATCCAAAATCATTACCTATCGATAAAATCGGGGTCTTTACGGAAAACAAATCGATCCGAACCGGGAAACCCGTTTCCACTATCGCACATGCACATCACTGGCTGCACGCTGCGCGAACTATCGAGCCACCGCGCATCACTAGCTTCTGCGCGTGTTTCAATGGCTGTAAAAAAGGCGAAAAATATTGCTAAATCCTTGTTTTTCACGCGTAATTCGAGCGCTAAACGCAGCCAAATTGTGAAATACCCATTCCTCATACAATACCCAAGGTCTTGCAACTAAAACACAGTGGAAAAGTGCGCGAACAAAGTAGGCAGAACATAAAATGCAAAGCGTGGACGGCGACGTGCAAAAAGAAGAAAATTTTTTACCCCTCACAAGAGACGCGCAAAAAAGGAGACCACATTTTGTGTTGGCCGGGACTAAGCCAAATAAATAATTTCATGCAATTCTGAAATCCACTTGCATAACGATTGCGAGTCCTGGGCGTTGATAAACAATTGAAGCGCGAGGCGCAAATCGCAAATTGTATAATTGTACGCCGAGGGGTGGGGGCGCCCCGTTCTTGTTCCGTCTCGTCTCGGCAAAAATCGGTTTCTCAGTTCCCTCGGTTTCGGTCTCTTTTTGGTTCAGTTGTGCAGCAAACTTCCGTGAAATCGGTTGTTGTTTTGGGCTACGTTCTCTATTTGCGGTTTGCGCGCGTAAAATCCGCCGTTCTCTTTGGCCTCTCTCCTTTCTCTCTCTCTGCCGCCTACAATTTGTGGGAAAATTCTACCTAAGCACAGGGGTACAGCAACAACAACAACAATAACCAACTAAGCTGAAACAACAATAAAAACACACAGCAGGAGAAGAAGAGCAGGTAAATAAACGTGCATAATTGCTGTACATGTGATTGTAGTGTCCATTCCAAGAACATTTCAAGTAAATTTGTTTATTTTTAGCAGTAAAGTTGCCCTCTCTCTAACTTTTTGCTACCATTTATTTTGGTATTTTCAATTATTGTGGCTTTACTTTACGTGCCAGGGCTGCAAAACACCCGATGACCGGTGACTTACAATGTTTATGCAGTAAATATATAGATAAACAATGTGTATCGCGAATTATGGCCCCCGCATAAACGATCGACTTTGTTGTCAATTTCTTGTCGAATTGCCAAACCATATATCTCACGTAATAACAAAATAATTTAATTTCGCTTTCAGCTGCGTAGGCAACAGTGAAGAACGACAATAAATAGAGAGAGCGAGAACCGGAACGGATTCAGCGCCAACGGCATGCAAAGGTAATAAAAATAATCCTCTATAGCCCAAAGTGAGCTTTATCGATTTATCTTATTTTCTGGTCCACAGCGTGTGAATGCAGAAAATATGATGGAAGCATTGGATCAGCAACAAGCCAAGCTAACGTCTAACAGAGATGATGGAGAAGCGGGATCAGGATCGGAAACGGGATCGGGAGCAGGAGCTGGCGGCGAGGAAGACGACTTCGAGGAGCCTCATCATGGGCTGGGCCTGGCGGAGGAGGAGAACAAGACCCACCAGCAGAGGGAGAACAATAACGACCAGGAGGAGAAATACGAGGGAAAGCGGAAAAAGAGTGCCGCCGATGACGTGATAGACTTAACCCTGGCAAATGGCCAGGAAAAGCCATCTAAAACAGAAGAGGAGGCTGCTGGTCTGGCACACAAATCTGTACAGGAGGAATCTCAAGTGGATGTTAAGAAGGAGACTGCAGAAACTCCAGAAACTCTCTTCACAGATCTTGTTAAGCAAGAGCCGGCAGAAGACGGTGCAGAGGAGCTCCAAGAACCCGCCAGAATTCCATTGCAAGAGGAGTTTCCAGAAGATATTAAACTAAAGATCGAAGTGGAGGAGGACAAAGTCGGATCCCTAAGTGATAACGAAATGGAGTTCTTATCTGATGCAGAGGAGCAGCCATTGGAGTCTCCTGAAGCTAAACATGTAGCAGAAACTGCGGAGACGGAAGTCTTTCATCTATCAAAGGAATTAGAAAGTGAGGACTTGGAAGCCAAATATTCCCCGAATATTCCCAATGAAGATTCCGAAAGCAAGGTTGAGGAAGGTAGCAAGGTATATCTGCAATCCGATTCGGATAGTGAGGAAAGAGAGTTTTTGTCCATTAAAGATCCCAATAGCCCTGCTTTAGGCAGTGAGGACGGCAAGGTAGATCTTTATAAAGATGCAGTGGATGAGGATGGTTCCAATGCAGAGCCAGAAGCGGAAGAAACTACATCGCAGCCTGCCGGCGAATCTCTTTTAGAGGGATCCGATACAGTGGACTCTCCTTCGCTGACCATGGACGTGGATCTTCCAAGCATCGAAAATGGAGATGCGACCTCTGGAGTAATAAAAATTGAGTCGGATTCGGAAGATGAAGTTCAGAGTGATAGTGTGAAGTCAAAAAAATCAACTGTTGAGGTTGTGCCGACGATCAAATTGAATGGGGCTCATCAAGTTTTAAAAAAGGAGAATCAGGAAAGGGACGAGGAGCAGGAGAATGACGAGGAGCAGGCGAGGGACGACGAGCAGGTGAGGGACGAGGAGCACGTGGAGACCGGCCAAATGTCAGATGAACCCAAGCAACTGTCTGTGATAACAAACCACACTGGCAACAACACTAAGGTGGAGGAAACAATTGCTCCACAGGAGTCGCTTCCGCGCTCCCTCATCCTACCTATTCGTAGGAGCCGTACCAGGAGCACCAGTAGCCGGAGCAGCACCGTGAGCTCCGCCTCGCAGCCCCAGCTGGTAATCGATCATCCGGAGAGCGAGAACAACGTCAGGGTGCAGACGCTGAAGCTATCCCTGAAGCGCAGGCGCAGCAAAAGTTCCTCCGTCAGCCAACCCGAAAAGCAGCCAAAGGTCGAAGAAAGCGGCTCCGTCCCCAGCTCGCTGCTCCTGCAACGCCTCCAAGGAAATCCCAATGTGGGTCCACCCGTTGTCCCTGTGGAAAGCCAAGTCCTAAGCTGTGCAAAGTGCAATCTGCAGTTCAAGTTCGAAAGCTTCCAGCTGTTGAACGAGCATCAGGCCCAGTGCAGCGGGAGCAGCTCACAGATGCCACAGAAAAAGGAGCGCTTTTTCCGCTGCGCCCAGTGCAGCAGTGTGCACCAGTGTTGGCACTTCTTCCTTCACATGCGGGAAGTCCACCAGCGCTACATCTGTCTGTACTGCAACCACGTGTATCCCAGTGTGGAGAAACTGTCGTTGCATCTGGAGAACAAGCACGACATCGACCAGTGTCACTTTGCTAAGGATGCGTGGGCATTGCAGCAGAGCACGGAGGATAGGGCGAGGCATCTCGTGTGTTGCACGTGCCAAGCAACCTTTGTGCAGGGCTCAGAGTTTGAGGATCACGATTGCTCCCAGCTTATGCAGCCGTGTGCTTTGTGCGGCCAAAAGGGTGGTCATGCCATTGGTTGTAAAAATAACAAGCGGAAACCGGTAAGAAGACGGAAAAAGGTGCGGAAACCACCGGAACCGCCTCTGCCACTTCCACAGGAAGTGCTGGCACAGCCCGCGCCAATCGAGGTGATGCCGGAGCAGCAAGAGTCACTACCGTTTCAGGTGCAACCGGAACCCCAGAACCTTTTCCCAGCAGAGAACAGTAAGTTACAGTTGTTTAATATCTTTATCTTAAAGCTAATTACTAAATCTTCCTACAGTTCCAGCGCCTGAACCCGTCGAGGATCCTCCAGCGCCCCCCGTTCCCAAATTGGTTGTGCCCAAGATTATGTTGCGGGTGCCAAAAGAGTTCCAAAAGTCTGTGGATGCTGCTCTAAGCAGTACGGATACGGAGGACGAAGAGTTAGACACTACGCATCCGCAGGAAGAAGCTGAGCCAGCGCCACCAGAGGATTTACCTGTTGAAGCAGCACCTCCTCCTCCACCGCCAGCGCTCAGCTTCGATGACTCGACCTCGGCAAAGCTGAATCGTGTTCTGGCGGAATTGGAGCGCACTAAACTGGACATTGAGCGAACCAAGGCGGATATAATCACAAAAAAGCAGGCGAAGGTGATCTTGGCCCATGCAGAGGTGGAAAACGTTGTGCCACAAGGGGTGGACCCTCCACTGCAGCTGCAGCCGCAGCCGGAGGAGCAGCGTCGCTGGTCTCTCACGCCGCCTGCATCGCCTCACAACAATCACGTAACCTGCCCGACCCGCCCCCACCAGCTGTGGTTACCGAATTCCAAGATCAACCCGATGCAGTGCGTCGCAACAGCCTCGGCAGTGATTGCATGGACATAGACGACAGCTTGAATGGCCCGGAGATGGAGGATCATCAGCCGAAGGCGAAGGAGGAATCACTGGAACACTTCGCACAGCCTTTACAGGAAAGCCATTTTGAACCGATTCCCGTCCAGCCGCTTCCACCTGCCGATGGTATTATGGTGGCTGGAACGGACACGCACACGGTGGATCTGCAATTGGATCGTCCTTTGGATCGGTTTTCGATGGTGGATTTCGTACGACTATGTTTAAAGTCAGTATATTCCGTTTGCCTGTATTGCAACCACGCTCGTCGGATCGCGGTGAATGGAAAGCAGCTTGTGCTTCACTTAATCGGCCAGCACAGATTTACGGCCACTGTGGACAGCATTACGGCAGAGGAGCTGCATGCCGAGACGATTGTCGCAAGGTTGAAAAGTTTTCTTCCGCTCTTGGAGAATGAATATCTGAATGCGGCCAGCTGCTGCAGTCTCGAGGATGGCAAGTATGTGGAGCCTTCAACGAGCGAATCTACGAGTGCTTCGGTTGCCGCTACGTGACCTCCACGCACAAGGAACTGTACACCCACAATAGGAGGCTGCACATCAAATCGAACATCACATGCGTTATGTGCCAGACGAACTTCTACAGCTACAGCGAGATTCTGTGCCACATTTGTCCGGGCGAGGTGGCCGGTAGTATATATGACCTCCAGTTTCGATGCTGCCTGTGCGAGATGGCTCCGTTGCCCTCCGCCTTTAGGCTAATGGTGCATCTGCGGAAACAGCACCAGGCCTGCGACATCTGTCTTGAGGATTGCCAGAGCCAGGCTAAGCTATCAGCGCATGTGTGGAAGCACAAGCTACTACACTTGTGTTACCGCTGCGGAATTGCCTATCGCAACAAGCAGGACATCTCAAAGCATCTGTTCTGGAAGCACGGAACGGAGAGTGCCAGTTGCAAGCAATGCCTACAGAAGCGCTGGCGCCATGTCTACCACTTTTGTGTGCCGCCCGCACAGTTCCCATGCGAGCAGTGTGGCTTCGTCTTTAGCAAGGCCATCTACCTGGAGGTGCACCAAAGAATGCACTCTGGCGACTTCCGCTATGCGTGCACTGAAGAGGGGTGCGAGGAGAAGTTTGTGTCGCGCAAGCTGTTGCTCAAGCACGCCGGCATTCACGAGGTAAAGGAATTGCCCCAACCAGCTTCCGAGGAGCTAACAGATAAGGGAGTTACGGCCCAAAACCTAGACGAAATCAAGAAGGAAGCAGAAGACCTTGAGGAAAAGGAAGATGGTAAGCAGCAGGAGGAGAAGGACTTTGCCGAGGCGGAAACAAATAAAGAGTCTACCAAAGAAGAGGAACCGGACTACAAGGAGTCGACTCTCAAGGAGCAGCCAGTCAGTAAATCTGAGAGTCGTAAGCGGCGCAAAAAGTCCAAGCGCAACAAAGAATCCCTTGAGGACCTCAACCTCATTGCACCCAATCTTTCGGAATCGGATAGCAGCGATGATAGCGATTCCGATGCCCCAAGGAGTAGTCATCAGGAGCAGCCAGTGGTGCCAATGCGATCTTCTGTGGATGATCTGGGCATGCCCAAGGTGATGCTGTCGCCATCCTCAGAGAGTGATGCCGATGAAGCGGATGGTAAGTCTAAACTGGAGGATAAGGATAAATCCTCAGACATCTCTAAAGAAGAAAAGGAGCTTGAGGCAGGCAAAGCGGATGAAGATTCGGAGCCCAAGAAGGAGGAAGAGCAAGTGGATGTATCGATCTGGAAGAATCTGCTGCAGAATCAGGCTGTCAACCCGGAAGAACAGGCCGTCAAGGAGGAAGAAAAGGATGCTGTGGTGGACAACCAGCCGCCCACCAAGCTTCATGTGGCCTGGTCCGATCACGACTACTGCAAACTCCATCGCACACCTCAACCCTCGCCCATTAAACAAAAATCGACTACCAAATCTTCCACCAAAACGCCTGGTCAGAATGCCTCTAGCGAAAGCGACAGTTCCAGCAGCTCCAGCTCCTCGGAATCGGATTCTTCAAGCTGCTCCTGTGGCTCCAACTGCAGCTGCAGTTCCAGCAACAGCAGCAGTTCGAGCGATGACTCGGACGACTCGGACAGCTCCAATGCTCGAGGATCGCCACAGAAGCGGGCTCGCAAGAAATCCCTGAGGCAGAAGAAGAGCTCCGAGTCACTGAAAAGAGGACAGCAAAGTGAGCGGGATCCTGAAGAGAATGTCAGTGTCACGCCTGTGAATGAGAATAATCCTGCTGCCCCACCATCGCCAAAGCCACCGATGTATAATGAGTCGGATTTCGATACGGCTTTCTCGGATACGGATGAGGAGTTCTACGACTCCCATCCCCAGAAACTGGCCAATGAGCTGCTGGCCCAGAAACGCGAGGCTCTCATGGCGGAGCATGCTCCACTCCGGCCGAGTAACAACTACGACATAGTGGAAAACAGTCGTCCCTCGACTCCCTCGCTGCCAGAAGAGGCATCTGCTTTTGCAGAGAAACGCGAAAGGGTGAGGAACAAGAAAAAGAAGCGGGAACGAAAGTCAACGTGTAAATCCGGCAAGATGCCACCCATGGCTAGTACCCCGTTGCCCATAGATGGAATGGTAGCGCCCCTGGAGCCACCAACTCCCTTGCAGTCCCACCAAGAGTCTCTGTTTTCCGTCACCCCACTCACGCATCGCCATCTGCAATCTTCGATGACCCGAATGAGTGAGGGCAGCAGCTGCTCCGATGCCGATGGCCAACTGAAGCGTTCGAAACGCCAGCGAAGACCAAACAAGTTCTATGGCTATACGAGCGACGATGAGAACATGAGTGCCGTCTTGGCGCCACCGCTGCAGGTGGGAATGCAGCTCATCAAGCCACAGCCACCACCACAGTTGACCTGGGCCAAGGAGGATCTGCCCACACCGCCCAAGCAGCGCAGCAGAAATAACAATAATAGCGGACACCACCATCACTCGCACAGCAATGGTGGAAGTTCGTTTTCTGGATCGTCGCGAAAGAGGAGTAAGCAGCGGTCGTCGCTGCACGGCGCAGGAGGATCTCGTTCGGCCAAGCGCCACAAACCCGATCGAGAGGATCACCTGCCACCTATTCCGACGCTTAAGATTCGGCCCAGCTTGCTGCCCAGCACTGCTCCGCCGTCGGACAGCAGTGAGAGCAGCTCGGACGACGAGGATGCGGAGATTAATGTGACCAGTTTGGTGGCCACTCCGCAACTGGCGCCACCACCTCCAGTTGTGCCAGCGCCTGTCCCGGTGGCTTTGCCGGTCCAACCACCTCCACCACCGCCTCCGGCAGCCACCGCCTTCAATCAGCCCATTCCACCTGCTCTGCTGCCCAATCCCGGATTCGCTACGCTGCAGTACTTCAAGGCCAACAACATACGCTACCCCATTCGACCACCGGCAGGTGCTCGTCTCGCTCGCGAGGGTGAATCCGTATACTGCTATTGCCGCTGTCCCTACGACGAGGTGTCCGAGATGATCGCCTGCGACGGGGACAACTGCTTGATCGAGTGGTTCCACTTCGAGTGCGTGGGCATCATGGTGGCACCGCAGGGCAAGTGGTTCTGCGCCGAGTGCAGGCCAAAGTACTCGGAGGGTGTCTATCAGGGCAACAAGCCCCAATGAACGGACATCTTTGGATCCTTCTTTCACAAAAAAAATCAACTATAACACTACAAACCCCACTACAGAATGGATTACGCTTATTAATTGATAAAAACATGTAGTTGCTTATTCTCGGCGATCGGTTGAGAAGAAGATATCTTTATCTTATCTAAACTACTAAAAAAAAAAAAAACAAAACATTTCTAGAGTAATAAAGTAACGTATTTGTATAAATTGAGGGCAGTAGGTAACCCAAGGCTCAAAGTAGCTCTCCGTGGAGAGCCTAAGCTAAGCTAATGCTAATTCAAATATCTATTTCTATATTCACTTAAGCTGTATGTAAATATCGATGGCTGCATATTTCATATATGCACTTTGTAAAATAGCTAGAGTACTTGAGAGATCCCATAAACAAACACTTAGGCATTAGGGTTTACACTTATAAATAGCAGTCCCCCAAGTATAGTACATAACTAAATCTACATATATATACATACATGTAATGACTATGATTAGAACACAAATCGAAAGCCATCTGCAAATCGGAATGCAGTGGATTATGAGAGAAATAAACATGCAACATTGTGAGACGTATACAACAAAACCATCAAAACTAATTGTCCTAATTTGTTTGGTCACTCGGCGAAAAGACTAATATTGGCTCATCAATTTATATGGTAATCAACGAGGATATATAATTGGGTGTTCCGAAAAATAGAAAAGGATAATTGGATATACTCTACGCAAGCCGCTAATAGATTATAAGTTAACAATTGAATAGGATAGGATCAAGTAAAGCAGCATTTTCTATTAAACTAATAGGATTTGAAATGGTTTATAACACAAATTAACAATTTATATAATCAGATAAATTAAAATGCTGCATTTAGCTAAAACACTTTAGATAGTGAACAACTAATTTACTTCGGTAGCTTATAATATATGGTATTGAATATTCTTGAGAATCTGAAACCATAACTCTTACTCAAGCATTTCGCCTTCAGGGAATTCCTCTAATGTATCCAATAGCTGTTAACCCACCCGTTGGTTTTCCTGCTTTAATATGTTAGAAAAGAATTCCACGTTTCCCGGCTCTGATTATGCCAAAGTAAATGCAAATAAGCCACGACAAGGCGCCTAATGTTGTTGTAGTTGCGCACCATGAATGGGCACGAAAGGCGCCAGGGTCAGCAGTGGGGTCATCCATCTAGCCACCCAAAAAACCCACCCACTTGCAGGGGCAGTTTCGGTTTGTTTACCAAACAGCACGTAGATTTAATTGCTATTATGGGAAGGAGTCTCAACAGCGAGTGCCTTTGGCGAGTGGAAGCAACAACCACAGCGAAGTTCAATTACAGGTGGTGCCGGGGGTGTTCCCTGGGTGGTTGGGTGGTTGGTACTGCCCCACCATGTCCACTGGTCAATGGTCACTAGTGTGCGTGCGCTGAAATTACCATAAATCTGATGGCTCGAATAAAAAGGCTGCTCTGGTGAACTTGTCCAGTCAGTTCGTGTTGAGTTTTCGCTGCGAGCGGTTAACCGGAAACGCGGACAAACGACGAAAGACGAAAAGCGGAATTTTGAATATTGACGGCCGACCTGCGTGTCCGGAGTGCCATGTCCACGGGACAACCAAGTGCTGAGCAAACAATCGACCCCTTTTCCTGCTCCTGTCCAGCCCCAGGCATCTACATAGGTGGCCATGGTTCGTCGGGCCTCGAGTGTGCCGCATCTGAACAGTAGTGGCGGCAGTAGTGCGGATAGCGCCGGAACGTCGGGCAGTCGACGTGGTCGGGCGCCCGTAGCCGGTTCCCGGGGCCGGAAGACGCCCTCGTGCACGTTCACCGGCCAGAATCAGCGACAGAGCTCCGGGAGCAGCAGCAGTGTTCCTCGATCCCGCAGCCTGACCAACGGCATGCGTCGTCTGAGTCCGCAAAAGGGAACTGGGAGCAGTGGTGGCGGAGTAGGAGGAGGTAGCTCCCGCAATACGCCGTATTTCCTGCGTTCACGCGAGAATGAGTAAGTGTAAGGGATAAGGATTGCGATGATTCCCACCGTAATCAATAGGTGATAACTTGCGGACAGTAAAGACCCACTAATAAACTACAGTATTCAAGAAATAGGAATAGGAAAATGAAGTCACTACAGTTTTCTACGAATTCGTTTCGCATTTTTATTGAATATATTTCAAAATCCATAAAAAAATGATGCAATTGGGGTGGATAGATCAAGCGAATATTCTCTCCCAGAAAAATCTAATTATATATAGTCAACTGTACTTATATTTTTGGAATTTTAATAGACAATGTAATATTAAAAATGCTTCCTTTATAAAACCTTGGGAAAGTCGTAATATAGGCTATTACTTATTAACAGTGTCTATATGAGGGTACGTAGGAAATGTATTAATTTGCATCACAAGGAAACGTATGGCAGGGAAATGGGAACAGAGAAGGGGTAATGATAAACACGAAAGGCCAGAAGCAGCTCACCCCTAATAGGCGATCCATTAAAAACCCTCGAGGCGAAGTAAAGGACGATAAGCCACAAGCCAAACCATAATGACCACGCACAATAATCCAGGAGTCGGGAGGGCGACTAACGGACAGACAGTCGGACACACGGACAGGCAATCAAGCGGTCAGACAAGCGGACGAGCAGTTAGCCGGACTTAAACACTTTTTGTGGGATGGAAACCGACAAAAGAATCGGCTGAGATCTGGGGGTTGAGTTCTGGTTTGAACGAGCACGACACAAATCGATTTTGCAATTAAAGCATATTGAAGTCTATAGCTGTCTGCGTTTGACCGCAGTTGAGAGCGAAAGTGACATATTTATGTTAGCTTTTTTATTTTCGATGTGGGTTCAGGTGTAGCAGGCACAATGGAGTTAAGGTTAAGGACCCTAGTTCCCTGGTTCTTCAGCCAGTGGGTTTAGTGTTGGTTGGTGGTTTCGGTAAGATCATTAATTATTAAGAGAAAAAAAGTGATTGGTGGGTGAAGTGAAAGTTTGAACTAATACAGGGTTCATCTCAATCATCCAGGCGATATTCTTTTATTATTATTAATTTAAACAGGGATTAAAGTTAAAGAAAAAAAAAATAGAAAAAACTAATATATGCTTCATCTGTATTGTCTAGGCAGTTTTGCATACTTTTAATTACAGGGTTCATCTCAATCATCCAGGCGATATTCCTTTATTATTATTAATTTAAACAGGGATTAAAGTTAAAGAAAAAAAAATAGAAAAAACTAATATATGCTTCATCTGTATTGTCTAGGCAGATTTTCATACTTTTAATTAGTTTGAATGTTCCATACAAGCAAATATTGGTTTAGAGAGATTAATTATAATGAACAAGGCCACAATTGACACCTATGTCACTCGGTAATTTATTAAATTGCCTGGATATATGGAACCTGAATTTATTTTATGGATACGTTGTGATTAATCCCACCAGACTAATGCCATTATGGGCGTTATAATTATTTTGGAGCACGCATGGGTCTGGCTTTCTGATTAATTAATGCGTTGATAGCCATATGATGGACGACACACTTTGAAAACAGTCATTAATATAAATATATATACATATACATATATATCCGTATATCAAGTAGATAAAGCCAGAGAATAGCTAAATGCACATTTTTTCAGGGCAACACTCAGAAAGGGAATTCGCGTGCGTAGCCGTAAGTTTGCAGTTTAAAAATCCATACCAACTTCATACTGCTCACATTCGTATAGATTTTCTGGCATGCACAACACGAGTTAGGTCATAATTACGCCCCCGCAGATAATCAAGTCTGACATTTCGTTGCCTAAACTTTGCATGGCTAATAAATGTCTCCCACTGGCGACTCCAATTCGCCCCGATTCTAAATAGGATTCCATTGCTGCAAAATAAAAGTGAGAGTTCCAACCCCTCTCTCGGTACTACATTTTATTTGACTTGCAAACACAGAAAAACCCATTTTTTTACTCCTCATTGGGTTTAACCTGAGGTTTCTCGTTCCTGTGAAATCGGCGCAAGGCAATTATTTATATTTGTTCAGAGCAAAGATAAACAATACTAACAAGTAGGCTTTTTTTATTTACTCAGGATTACAAATTTGTTAATGACAACAAATAATGATGGTATATAAAAAACGAAAGGGAGCAGATTTTCTTAATTTATAAGATGATAAATCATTGAGTGGCTTTAATTTATATTATTTAAAAGTCAATCTACATACTCTCAATGAATAAAACATTATGTTATTATAAAATATTTTTGCCAATTTGAGCTTAGACCATGAAATAGCAAAAGAAATTGTTAAAATCCATCTAGGATTTCGAGGATCTTTCGAAATCAAAATCAAAACTTTCGCTTTTAGCTAAACCTTTATACGGTTTCTTATTGGCTGATTATTTATTTAGGACCGACTGGTGGTAGACCAAAAGTTGATTGAACTTTCCTCAGCGGTAGCTTCTCAAGTCGGCGCTCCTGGGGGTTCGTGTTAGTTTCTTTCTATTGGCCCCTCCTGAAATATTTACCAAGAGCACACAGCAGGCCCACTTCTTGTCCGATTAATAAAAGTGGACTCAAGTATATGGACATTAGAGCATAAATGTTTAACAAGTCATTTACGTGAAAATGTTAAATGTCATCGGTGTGTGCCACACACAATCACGCCAAGATGACACATTGCACATACGCCACGTTCTCCGGGCTATTTGTATTTCAATAAACTGTTTGTATTGGAAACTTTGTTTGGATTTAAGGGGGTACCATTAAATTAGCTGAATAATTGCCGGGTTGACGACTAACTAAAACAAAAACTTGCGCAAATCCTAATCAATAATTTACCGCTTTGTATTTACATATTTCCATATGCCAGCGATAAAGTTCCTTTGAAACTAATTTGTTAATCCAATTGAAATGTGACCTCTGACTCAAACTCAACTAAACTAATAGCGAATTAGTGTGAAAAAGGTGGTCAAATGAAACAGAAAAGCCCCGAAAGTAGCGAGTCACCCTTAACCTTGGCTATTTATAGGCCGGTCTACGTCAGAACTCCACCAAGTTCAAGGCAACTCCAGAAATTCTGTAAATTCGCATGGGCAGCAACAACCCGAGTCCATAAAAAATGTACGCTTTGTTTCCACTTTGATTGATTAATTGCGATTGTAGGTACTGTAGCGTCATTAGACTTTCAAGTTTATGAACTATATCCCAGAAATCAATATATTGTTTGATTATTTGCAATTTTTGCGATATTTCGTTTACAGTATTATAGTTAGGGTTTATATTTCAGGAGCTAATATCCTTGAAGTCAACTCCTTGCAAGTTACTCTCCTTTGGAGTACATTTCTACCTATAGGGATATTTTTTCGTATTTGAAAATACTGAATTATTAATCTTAGTTCTTAAACCTATTATTTAATTAGAAATCATTTAATAATATTGTTAAACATTTACTTCCTATTGAAGTACAAAACTTAAGTCCTGGTATATATTTTTATACTGATAAAAGATTTCAGTATCAATTGAACGTTCAGAAAATTAGAACATACATTTAGGATGGGGAATGCAACTTCCTCTAACCAAACTATGTATATCTCCCCAGGATTGGTAGTGCTGACACCCTGGAAATAGTTGCCTCCAAGTCCACGGGCAGCGAGGAGTGCTCCACGCCCGAGGACAACATTAATGTGGTGGTGAGAGTGCGTCCGCTAAATGACAAAGAGAAACGGGATCGTCACGG
Source organism: Drosophila gunungcola (assembly GCF_025200985.1). Taxonomy (NCBI): domain Eukaryota; kingdom Metazoa; phylum Arthropoda; class Insecta; order Diptera; family Drosophilidae; genus Drosophila; species Drosophila gunungcola. The sequence continues at coordinate 851,985 of NW_026453167.1, read as the reverse complement.
ATCCACGCTGCAGTTCCCCGGGAATGGACAAGTTATAGTAAGTATTATTCCTTATAATTTGTTCAATAACTAATAACAGAACGTTTCTAGCTCGAGGGCAACGATGTGGGCCAGAAAAGGTCGCACAATAGGGATAGCGTCCGCGTCTTCACCTACAACGTGGTCTTCGAGCCAGGAGCCACGCAGGAGGACATCCTGGACTACTCTGGCATTAAGCGAATTATCGAAATGGGCATCGAGGGATTCAGCTGCACGGCGTTTTGTTATGGCCAAACGGGCTCCGGCAAAACACACACACTCACTGGTCCCCCCGATTTGGTGAGTCGGAGTCTAATTAACTTTCACAAATCGTGTATCCTTATCGTTTTATTTTTTTTAATAGTTCGTAGGCAAGCCGAATCCCAAGGATCCGCGTCACGGTCTCATCTTCCGTTCGTTTTTGTATCTCTTCCAATTGATTAAGAATCGCAAGGACGTCAACTACGTGCTAAAAGCTTCCTTCATGGAAATCTACAATGAGCGGGTAAGTGGCGTCCCACATGGGGCTCACAATTAACTTTAATGCCAAGTGCCCATGACTTGACCTCTGCATATTCAATTGAAATCCAAATTGCATTTGCCATAGTACCGATTGCTCCACACACCGCAACCATGCATTGCATTGACCTCCATTTAATGGATGTCAGCACGCTCCACCCACAGAAAATAGGAAGCTATTCGGACGGGTAGTCCGCCCACCTTTCGAGGAGTGTCACGATGCGTGAAATGTTTCTGCATTTTGCGTGGCATTTTCAATGATTTGTTTTCTTAGCCCTCCTCCGATTTCCTTATTGGTTTGGTAAATTGAATTGAATTTTATATCTTGCCGGCAGGTAATCGATTTGCTCAATCCGGGAAGTGCACGAAAACCGCTGGCGGTGCGCTGGTCCAAGAAATCGGGTGGCTTCTTTGTGGAGAATCTCTTCACGGTGGACTGCGAAGAATTGGATGACCTACTGGCTGTTCTGGAAGAAGGTAAGAAACTGGGTATGTAATATAATTGGATAACTAAATTCCTTGATACTTATCTTGAAGGTATGAGAAATCGTGCCGTTGGCTCCCATGCCATGAACGATCACTCTTCGCGATCCCACACAATCCTGACGGTCCACATCCTGTCCGATCAGCAGACGGACGGCGGAGTATTCCTCTCCAAGCACGGAAAAATCAACTTTGTTGACCTGGCTGGCAGTGAGTTGACCAAGAAGACGATGAGCGAGGGAAAAACGCTGGAGGAGGCGAACAACATTAACAAGAGCTTAATGGTATTGGGCTATTGCATCTCCTCACTGAGCGACTCCAAGAAGAGATCGGGCCACATTCCGTATCGGGACAGCCAGCTCACCAAGCTCCTGGCCGACAGTCTGGCGGGGAATGGGGTAACTTTGATGATAGCCTGCGTTTCACCTGCCCACTACAATCATGCGGAAACCTTGAATACCCTGCGATATGCCTCTCGGGCCAAGAGGATACGCACCAAGCCCGTGATTAAGATGGATCCCAGAGAGGCACTGATCCTCAGTCTAAAGCGTGACATCCATGCACTTCAAATGGAGAACGACCACTTGAAGGCGGCCCTGAATCTTCACCATCAAGCGCCGCCGAATGGTGGAGCCGCAGATAATCTCCTCGAACTTCAGCTGGATCGTGTCAGCAGTGGAGGTGGAGCGCCAGTGCCTAAGGTTGACCTACAACGGTTGCCAGAGCTAGATGGTTCCGAGCTGGCCGAGCTCGTCAAGCTCTATATGGTGGAGAACGAGTCCCTGAGGCAGGAGAACAATCATCTTTTCACCGTGCGAGAGACCATCCTTAGGGATCAGGAGATTGTGTGCAGGGAAAATGAGCGCCTGCTGAAGAAGCTGGAGGATGTGAATAAGTAAGTTGGGCTTACTAAGGGTTGCGTCTATTTAAATACTATCGACATTTTTGAGATATGTCAGGTCGTTCTTTCTTCAGGCTTGGCTCATTGTTCTCTACCATTTCTGACTCGTTCTAGGTCGAATCCGAACGGGAACGAAGAGGAAAATGAGCCAAGCCAGAAGGACCAGGCGAAAAAGGAGTGAAAAAATCAAATATCAAACGTTTTCTACTTTTTAAAAAGTTTTTATGAAATGTGTTTTTTTAAATGTTTTTCAAAAACAAACCTAGAGTGTGACTAGTCATGTAAGGATTTGTAATAAAAGTTTGTTTCTGTTCCTATGAATTAGAAAAGGTATTTTAAATTTCTCAAATCAAGAAAACGATCTATCTTTAAATTTGCTATATAATTTTTTTTACTTTATACAGTAACATAACATTGGTATAGTTTCCCCTGACTAAAATGGAAGTCGAATTTTAATATTTTTACAGAGTCTGTGTCCGTTCACCTCTGATACCAGCGCGACCGGCTATATCTCCGACCACTGGAAAAGAAACACCTGGCACTGAGATCTGGACCAATCCCGAGCCACTCCAATCTCCTCCAGAAGTGGACTTACCCATCGAACAGCGTATGTCAGAGAACGCTGATAGAAGGACAGATACGGCTCAAAAACGAATTGACCAGCAACGCATAGCTAAGAACATCCTGATTATGGCCAACGCCTTCCGGAAACCGGACTCAGATTTGGCCAAGGAGTTGAACATTAATTTGGAAAAGTCAGCTAAGCTATCTACTGACTTTATGCCTGAGTAAGTAAAAAAAATTAGGCCAAAGAATGCTTAATCTAACTATTTTATTTTCAGCATGCTAACATAATTTTAATGGAAACATCTAAACTCAGAGAATGAGATATATATTTTTGCAATGAATGAAATTAAAGGTGTCCAACGCAAATAAAATAAAACGTATTAAATAAAATTGAAACTAATTTAAAGGCATTTAAATTAAAGGACTGGAAACCTAATAAACAAATTGTTAATCTAAGGACATCATTGCTTTGAATTAAATTCATTGCGGTTTTTGGTTATTTGGAAATAGGAAAATAAATTTAAAAATGTATTATTATTTATTATTTAATATGGTAATGTTCCAGAGTAACCAAAAAATTGTTTTATGGGTATTTAGAAATGAATAAAATTTGTATTAAAAGTAGATTTTAATTTTTATTATTTAATTTAAATTCTCTTTTATTTCTTGGACCAAGACGGAAATAAGTTATTTAGAAATTCAAGAACCAAGCTTTTAAGATCCAAAGAAAGATTGAACTTTTCTCCACACCCGCAACAGTTTTAAAGCTTTTGCCGAAGGCGTTGAAAAACTGAAAAATCAAAGCGTCGTACCCAACGCGGTCACACTTTTGTAAATATTGATTTTTCAGCTCCCCCACCAGAAAAAATCAGCGACAGGTGAAGCGCATATTTGCCGACTGTAAAAGTACAAAACGAAGGGGGTTAAGAAAATCAAGTGAAGGAAATTGCAGCTCATTGCCCAGTATCCAGGCGGCAGAATTAGCATCCCAGCATCCACCATAGGTCTCGCGGAGACAGCCGTCCTGGACATAATGGCTGCGAACCTGCAACAGCAGCGCTCCATCAACCTGCAGCTTCGCCGGGAAGTGGAGATGGAGCGGATGCCCGTCTCGGAGGCCTGCTCCCTGATGATGAAGTACATGCTGGAGCACGAGGAAGAGGACTGCCTGCTGAGCGGCTTTACCCAGAAGGTGAATCCGTTCCGTGAGAAGAGCTCGTGCAGCATCCTGTAGATCTGGCAAAGAGTCCGTATCCGTTCCTAACAGTATTATCCTATAAAGTATACTCAAAACTACGGCGGAGCATCTAAGCCCAGCCGTATATGTCGTGTAACCTATTCGCTGTATTCGTTGTAAGTGTGCTGACCTCAATTATGTCTATAAACTGACTATATATATAGTATACAATGGAATCGGGCGAGCCTCGAGAATTTATGAACTTGTAAACAAAACTTGTAAACGCCTCCATATGTGTGTATAAAAATATCGTGTATTTTGCTAGTCCTGTAGCTCTTTATTGGAGAATTTAGCAAGCACCCTCTCTCTGTATAGATGTTTCCTATTGGGATATTTCTGAAATAAAGCTATGTAACCAGAGATTTTCACGTAAATGGAGTTTGTTTGATAAGAGCATTCAAAATTCCAGAGTATATGTATAATGTCGGCTGAAAACTTCCTGGTAAGCAGTTCCACTTTTGGATGGGCGATGCGAATGACCAAGGTCCTGTCCGTCAAACCCCTTCTTTGTTTCCTTGATCAATTCCGGAGTAATCTTCAAAGGCGCGGCATTCACCAACTAAAGCAGTTTGACGTGGCTAAAATAGCAGGCAGAAAATGGCGAGAAATGACGCCGGCACAGAAGTCTGTTTTTATTGAAATAGCTCGGATCAATTGCTCAAGGAATAGGACGCGTACACGTCCAAGGCTTCCAGTTGGAGGAGTGAGGCGATGCCGCATTAAAAGGGCTTCCAAGGATTCCAAATCGGAGAGAAATTCTCTTATTTTATCACATTTTATATGAAAAAATGGCACTATATATAACGAACAAACTACCGCCTTTCATTTAAATTTACAGAAGCCATTTGCAACACTTTGCATACAAAGTACAGCTGTTAGTTTGAACTTCACCAACACTGGCAACATTTGTGGTGTGTACAAAAGAGCAATTTTACGGATATAAAGCATGAGTTCAGGATTTGTGACTGAAGCTGAGGCCGCCGAGCAGCGGCAAAGACGTCAGGAGGAATGGGAGCGTGTGCGTCAGCCGGAGGATCCACTGGAGAGGCCGGAGGAGCCCTACGACGCACGTTCCTTGTACGAACGCCTTAAACAGAATAAAGACAAAAAGGACATGGAGTACGAGGAGGCCCACAAGTTAAGTAGGTCCTTACTACTGACAATGCCATATGCACGGCCCTATAAACAAATGTTTATGTGCAGAAAACCTTATTCGAGGCCTGGACGATGATGAGGTGCAGTTCCTGGAGCTGGTCGATGCGCACAAGATGAATGCGGAGCGGCAGCAGATGCGCGATGAGGAGCTGGAGCTGAAGGATTTTCGTAATCGCGTGGAGAAGCTGCAGGAGGAGAGTGTGGATAAGGTAGGATAGGCAAACCCCGACTAGCTATGGGATTCAACATTTCCACCCACAGAAACTCCAGGCAGAGCTTAAAACCACGGCCAAATCCGCTGGAGCCTCGGCCGGGCGTAACAGCCAAAAGTCGCTGCTGGGCCAGGGCATCAAGCGGAAAAACGGGGAACTGCCCACCACCAGCAAAGTGGCCAAGATAGCCGACGACGAGGTAGTGCCCAGCGCTACAGAGGCGGAGTCCAAAGACCCATCGGAGAAGACAACAACGAACACCACGCTGACCACAAATAAATACGATCAGGGAGCCCTTAAATGCATTGCCGTGTTGCCGGGCATTGGTTCCTACACAGAATCCAGTGACTCGGAGGCCAGCACGGATGATGAGGAGCCCGTGGACCTGTGCAGCCGGACCGACTTGTGTGGCCGTAAAATTCCCAAGAAGAAGCAGTGCACCGAATAGGATCAGCACTTTTTATTTGGATTCTTAATATGTAGTTTCTTTCCTTGCAAGAGAATATAGCCTATAGAGTGTAAACGTAACGTTTTACGCGTCCTTCTTCTTGTTCCGATTGCGGTTCTTCACATTCGTCGTCTCGTAGAAGTTGCTGCCGATCTTCTTGCGTTTCTGGCTGCGCTCCAGAGAGCGTTTCTGCTTGGCTGTCAGCCGGGGAGCCTTCGAAGTGCTTGGGCCATCGTCGTCGGAGCTGCCAGCGGCATCGTCCGAATCTCCCGGCTGTATTTTGGCCACGCGGAATTTACCGGACGACGTGATGGCCAGTTGCTGGGTCTTCTTCGCCTTGGCCTTCTTGTGAACCACGCGCTGCAAGTCCTCGTTGTACTCGTCCTCCGAGTAGAACTCGTCCGCTCCATCGCTCGACTCCTCCTCTTCTTCGCCGAGGTTGTGAAGACGCGCCTTCTTCTTGGCCGCCCGCTCGGCCTTCTGCTGCTCCAACAGCTCCAGGTCGATGTGGTCCAGCTCCTTCACATCTTCTTGCTGGTACTCCAGACCCACACGAATCTTTCGGAAGTCCTGAATTTGCTTGAATTCGCGCGCCTTCTTCACCGACTCGCTGACAAAGGTGGGCGCCTCGGATTTGGAATCTTCGTTGGGATCGTCGGCAACTACTACTTCCGCATCTTGCTTGCCTTCCTGGGACTTGGGAACGGCGAATCCCTCGGGGGGCACGTAGAAAGGCAGCTTGCCTCGCTGCCAGTCGTTGAGCACCATGCGGGCGGTCACTGTAACGTCCGGCTCGCCACCCTTCAGCAGTTTACCCGTCTTCTGGGCCAGCTGCTCCAGGAAGTGGGTTGAAGTGTTCCAGTGTTCGATTTTGTAGTTCTTCGAAATGTATTCGGGGCGCACTCGCTGCAGCAAAGACTCCACATAGTCCTCGGGATTTGTGACCAGCTCTACGCGGACAACACCCTTCAACACCTTCTCGGTGTCCGTCTCCGCGGTGGGATACACCACGCCAGGACAATCGATCAGGAAGATGCGCTTCATCAGCGTGATGTACTGCCACACCTTCGTCTCGCCCGCAATGGGAGCCACCTTGCACACCTTCTTAGAGCGCAGAGCGTTAATGACCGAGGATTTACCCACATTGGGATAACCGATGAAGCCCACGCTGATCTGCTTCTTGTCCAGATGCAGTTTGCCCAACTGACGGAACAGGTTGATGAGCGCACCTATAAAAGTAAGCAAATTTACAACCCTGTAATCAATATCTAAATTTTGAAAAACTCACCTTTTCCAAACGGATGTTGGAGGGATGCATGGAAGGCAATGGTGGGATACTCGGCACTGAGGATGGCCACCCAACGCTGGGTAACCCACACCGGCACCAAGTCCACCTTGTTCAGGATGAAGAAGAGATGCTTGTGCGGTTTCTCCTTGCGCAGAAACTCCTCAATGTACTTGGAACGCGTGCCCATGGGATCGCGGGCATCCAGAACCTGGAGCAGCACATCGGAGGCATCTACCACCTTGTGCAGCTCGTTCCAGATGCGCTTGCTCTGTCCCGCACCGAAGACCCAATCCCGCACGGCCTTCTTCTCGCCCGTGTCCTCGCGTATCAGATCCAAGTCCTTTGCGGAATCGTACTTGTCGGCCTGATCATCGGCCGCCTTGCTCAGATCCTCCAGATCGCGCACTTTCAGGCTGACCCGCTTGCGCTGCTTCTTGGGTCCAAAGGTGGTGTCGAAGCTTTCTGTGTCAAGCAGGTGGACCCTTTTGTACTTGGCCGCCTCGTTGAGCAACGTCACCGGCAGCTGGGAGGGCTTCATGATGACCTGGTAGGGATCTTTGACAGCCTTGCCAATCTCGTCCTGGAACTTTTGCAGCGCCGTTTGCGAGATGACACGCGAGTTGCTGAACCACTTGGGTGTGGGCTCCACTCGGGCCATCGTTCCAGCCGGTAGGCGTCCCTAATGTAACATAATTTATAGATTAGTCTAGGTTAATAAAAAAAAAAATAATTTGAAGAGAGGACTTAGAAACTACTTATTTCCAATTAAGTTTTTCTGTACTTATCATCATTTACATATTTCAAAATGATTATTCAAGCCGTAATATTTAAGACTTTTCTAAAGAAAACCATAAGATGAGCTTTTGGATGCGGCAAGGTGATATGACATCCTTTTAAACGAATTATACATCGATCGGTAATTCTATAAATCGATTACCGCAATTATCGGACTGCCATCTCGTTCTTTTGCGTATCGAAATGCAAACAGAAACTGCATAGTTGAGCTTCACACGTGGTTGACAGAGGGAGTAAAACTTGAAGGCAAACAGTTCTTATCTTGGAGTCACAATTTTTTTGTTGTCCCAAAAGTCAGAGTCGCTCTCAACGAAATGAATCCGGGATCATCAAAGCCAGGAGCCTCTTGTTCCGACTCCTCTCTGTCGCAGCAGATGAAGCAGAATTTCCGCAAGATGAACGATCTGGTGGGTGAGCTGCAGCAAGAGAAGCAGAAGGTTGCCACTCTGCAGCAGAAGGCCGGACGAACCCAGCAGTTAGAGGAGCTTGGAGCAACGCGAGCTTGGAGCAACGAGTGCACCAGTTGGAACTACTCAATGCGCAGCTGGAGCAGTTCAACAGCGAGCGCGTTGGCATCCTGCAGCAGCTGCAGCAGGAGATGAGCAACTACGCCACCATTCAGGAGAAGTACCTGGAGCAGGAGCAATCCATGCAATTGATAGTGCGCGAGCTGGAGCTGGACCGCCAGGGTCTGCTGGACGAACTGGCCGTCAAGGACTTAATGAGCACGGACAGCATCGACGACCTTAGCGAGGAGCTGAACGGGCTCAACCAGCAGCTGAACGGGATGTCCGAGGACATCACCTGTTCCATCTGCCTGTCGCCCTGGGAATCGGAAGGTGCTCACCGCCTTGTGTCGTTGCGCTGTGGCCACCTCTTCGGGAACAAGTGCATCCGCACAGCCCTCCGGCAGTCGCGTCAGTGCCCCATCTGCATGAAGCGGGCCCATCCCGCCGATGTCCGCAAGATCTACGGACGCAGCATTTTGCCATCTTGATGGCTACGTTTTCAAAGAGGACCGAATCTCGATAAAGTTTTTTTTTATTTATGCTCTTCAAAAGAAGTTTCTCAAACGAAACCAAACTGGGCCCATATGGATGTTTAAAACTAATGAATCTGGCATTCATTTTTGATATTTGTTATATGGTTAGGAAGCTTTGGAATGGAATATCTCATTTTACCCCATAGACATATTTACAAAGAACTTTGTATCAACACAAACATGTTCAAAACAGAGTTATCAGGAAGAAAGCCATAAATTATAGTTTTGGGAACCACATCCTTTAAGTTATTTTATACAAGAACAAACTTTGTATAAACATGTTTTTTCTATAATAAAATATTATTTTAATTTCATTAAAGAGTTTGTTTGAATTCCCATTATCTTATCATATACCTTTGTGAAACTTATAAGTATTAATATTTTTTATGTCATTGTTTATCCTTATACGACTATTAGGGATGTTAATACACAAAACTTCTGTTAGAAATTCAAAAATCATGGACAGTTAAACTAAACTGATTATTAATCTGATTACTATCTTATCAGTATTAGTCTGATTTCTATGGTTCATTATACAAAGGTGAAAAGATGTTATGGATACAAGTTCTCCAGTCATAAAGAGATGCTAGTTGACTCCACATGTGAATGAAACTCACCTGGAAGGGGGCGGGTGTGAGGATCTTTCCAGTGCGATCGCGCTTGGCTTTAAAGTTACGGTACATCTGGAGCCGTTTGATTGTTCCCTTGGTGCGGGGGTGGGCGACTCCCTTAAGGCCACTTTTGGGGCGCTCCGGATTCATCGAGTGGTTGGAGTGGTTGAATCCCTGCGTCCGGGGCTTCCCCGGGGTGCTGCGTACCTTCGGCATGGTGTCTCAAATCCGCCCAGTGCCTCGTAAATAAATTAAAATATATTTTTTCGGCACACTCAAACCAAAACACACGTGTTTGGTTGAAATAAAAAAAACAAAGGGATTGAGCGTTAGTCAGCACTGTTCGTAGGCGACTTGCAACACTTGTTAAGAATGCGCTGGCAAAAAATCTCTATCCTTAGGTCTGGTCACACTAAAATGACAACAGCAGTGCAAATAAGTTTAGGATCAGCTTTAAAAATAGTTTTATTCTATTAAAGCCATAAAAACTAAGGTAAAAAATGGTTGTTATGCATGTAGTTAAAACAAATACATACCTTAAAAATTTATATTTTATTTTAGACACTCTTTTAACTCTGCAAAGCAAAAACAATATTCCTATTGGGCGTAGTTTTGTGGACTCAACTGTGCTTCAAGAAGCAAGCTGGTTTTATATCCGTGTGCATACAACATATCCGCTTAGCACAGGCCACGAGCTTCGGCTGCACCTAATAATCTTAAATAGTCTAACAAATAAGAGCTGCCGATTGCAACAAAGTGATAATGTGAATCAGAGCATTTAAAACAAATGGTAGTGATTAGTTTGGTAGCGATTGGCATTCGAAAAATACAAATTTCCTAAGCGCGACTTGGAATTGCGTATGCGCGTATGTGTGTGCCTACCTTTGCATGTGTAAGTGCTTTGGAATGTGGCCCTGCACGAAATTCAAATAGTGACCATCCTTGAGATTTGCACATTGGTGGTGAAATGGACGAGCATACGCTGAACGACCTGTTGGAGTGTTCCGTGTGCCTAGACCGACTGGACACCACCTCGAAGGTGCTGCCATGCCAGCACACCTTCTGCCGCAAGTGCTTGCAGGTGAGTAATATCCCTTGGTTTTCCCTTTCAATATGCATATTAATCTTGTGAAATTCCAGGACATTGTGGCCAGCCAGCATAAGCTGCGCTGCCCGGAATGCCGCATCCTGGTGTCCTCCAAAATCGATGAGCTGCCACCCAATGTCTTGCTGATGCGAATCTTGGAAGGTAACGACACCCGCGCCCACGCGAATCTCAACTGGCACAGCACAACCTACGCTCCAAAGCTTAGAATGCTTGACTTTATGAGTGCGGCTGAGTGGCTTTGGCAATTGAATGGCTTATACCTAACTATATGTAACTAAAAACCCATACTTACAGGCATGAAACAAACTGCAGCCGCTGGAAAAGGTGATGGCAAAGGCGAGGAGGAGGAAAAGCCAAAAACGCAGCCTTTAGCGGAACCAGTGGCCCCGCCACCTGGCAACCAGCTTCTCCAGCAGCAGCAAACACATCAGCAATCTCAACAGCCGGCACGTCACAAGCTACGCCGGTTTCTACTCCCCCACGCCTATGCTCTCTTCGACTTCGCCTCCAGCGAAGCCAGCGATCTGAAGTTCAAGAAGGGGGATCTGATATTGCTCAAACACCGCATCGACAACAACTGGTTCGTTGGCCAGGCAAATGGCCAGGAGGGAACCTTCCCCATCAACTATGTAAAGGTATCGGTGCCGCTGCCCATGCCGCAGTGCATCGCAATGTATGACTTCAAGATGGGGCCCAATGATGAGGAGGGCTGTCTAGAGTTCAAGAAAAGCACCGTCATCCATGTCATGCGCCGCGTGGATCACAACTGGGCTGAGGGACGCATTGGCCAAACCATTGGAATCTTTCCCATTGCCTTTGTCGAGCTGAACGCAGCGGCCAAAAAGCTGCTGGATAGCGGGATCATCAACCATCCACCACCGTGCCATCCGCCGCAGCAGCAAGCACAACGTGCGCTTCCTCCGGTGCCAGTAATTGATCCCACCGTGGTAACGGAGTCCAGTTCGGGGTCCTCAAACACCACGCCGGCTAGCAGTAATTCTAGTTCCACGTCCAGCTCGAACAATTGCAGTCCGAATCACCAGTCCTCGCTGCCGAATACCCCACAGCATGTGGTGGCTTCTGGATCGGCGTCGGTTCGTTTTCGGGACAAGGGAGCCAAGGAAAAGCGGCACTCACTCAACGCATTGCTCGGAGGAGGAGCTCCTTTGAGTCTACTCCAGACCAACCGCCATTCGGCCGAGATACTCAGCCTGCCGCATGAGCTGAGCCGCCTAGAGGTGGCCAACTCTGTAGCCCCCAAACCCAATTCCTCCGCCTCGCAATCCGCGCGAGTCCTTAAGACAAATGTGCAGCAGCAAATGCCCCCCAATTTGCCTTGGGGCTACTTGGCCTTGTTCCCTTACAAGCCACGGCAAACGGACGAGCTGGAGCTAAAGAAGGGCTGCGTTTACATTGTGATCGAACGTTGTGTGGACGGTTGGTTTAAAGGCAAGAACTGGTTGGATGTTACCGGGGTGTTTCCGGGTAACTACCTGACGCCGTTGCGCACCCGCGACCAGCAGCAGTTGATGCACCAGTGGAAATACGTTCCCCAAAGCTCGGACGCCCAGCAGGCGCACCCACAGCAGCAGCCAGTTGCCCCAGATGTCCGGCTTAACAACATGCTGCCCATGCAGCCACCGGATTTGCCGCCCCGTCAGCAGCAGCAGCCGGCCACCGCCACGACCACTAGTTGCTCCGTTTGGACGAAGCCGGTGGAGGCGCTGTTCAGCCGGAAGTCGGAACCTAAGGCAGAAACCACCAACGCCCCTGCCACGAGCAGCAGCTCTTCGGGGGCAGTGGGTCTTATGCGGCGATTGACTCACATGAAAACACGCTCAAAATCCCCGGGAGCATCGCTGCAGCAAGCTTCGAAAGATGTTACCAGTCCAAGTGTGGAAGCCACAACTAAACCATCAGCTAAATTGCAACCAGTGCATGTTAGGTAAGTGCTGCACTACCGAGTAACCTTAATAGACCATTAATAATGTGGCCGTGTTGTATATCTCTAGATCCGGTTCGTGCCCCAGTCAACTGCAGCACAGTCAACCGCTCAATGAAACTTCCACAACAAAGGCAGCATCACAACCGCAGCAGTTTCTGCCCAAGCAACTGCCTGCTGCCACCAACAGCAGCGTTTCCTATGGATCGCAACGTGTAAAAGGAAACAAGGATCGTCCTCAATTGATTTGGTAAGCCTAAAAATTCATGAAGGGTAAATAAACTTTACTAACTGCTCAACTTTCATCCAGTGCCAGACAATCCCTGGATGCAGCCGCGTTTCGCAGCATGTACAGCAGTGCCGCTTCGTCTCCGCCACCTGTTTCCTCAGCAGCTCCAGCTATCTATGCTGGAGGTCAGCAACAGGCGCTGCCTGGAGGAGGGCCACAATCGCAGTTGCATGCCAACATGATCATTGCACCTAGCCATCGGAAGTCGCACAGTCTGGATGCGGGCCATGTCCTCAGTCCCAGCAGCAATGTTATCACTGAGGCGGCCATCAAGGCCAGTGCCACCACGAAGTCTGCTTATTGCACTCGAGAAAGGTGGGTTTTAGGACCACACAAAAGAAGTAAAGACCCTAATTGAAATTATCTGTTGTTGCAGTCGCTTTCGCTGCATTGTGCCGTATCCACCAAACAGCGACATCGAACTGGAGCTGCACTTGGGCGATATTATCTATGTGCAGCGTAAGCAGAAGAACGGCTGGTACAAGGGCACCCATGCGCGCACCCACAAAACAGGACTGTTTCCCGCTTCCTTTGTCGAACCAGATTCCTAGGTGGACTCCACCTAGAACTTACTAAGCGAAGTTCCAAATTATTCGTCTAAATTCATTTAATCGCCGGTCGATTCGGGCTTCCAATTCGCAATCTCCTACTATTCTTTTTAGAAAAGAAATTAATACGATGTACTTTTTTTACGGTCCCTAATCAAAATAGGCTAGCCATGTATGTATATCTTAAGGACAAGTTACTTAAGCCCTAGCGATAAGTTAGCTAGAGAACAATCTAACCAATTCGTGTGCTCTCTACGAAGTTATTTGTAATATACGATGATTTTCAGTAATACCCAGTGGGTCGTTTTAACTTATTTTATTCACCAAGCAAAACATCTAGGCTAACAGTTTCGGTTGGATGGGATTACTCGCTCTTGTCGAACTTGGAGCCGTAGATGGGAACGTACTGCAGGACCAGTTTCCAGTCGGTGTAGTAGAGCACGGCCAGGCCAGCAGCTCCTCCGAATCCAGCTCCAGATCGGATGCTAGAAACAAAAGAAACCTGGTTGAGTTCTTAATGGTTATGCAATGTGTGGGGTGTATTATGGGAGTGCGCCGAAATCCCTTCAAACTCTTGATGCAGGATCAAGAACAATGTCTTTTACTCACAAGGAAGTCGCGATCTCAGCGTGCTTCTTGCCAAAAGGTATGCGGAAAGCCATTTTTGTTGATTTATTAACTTTTCTCTCGCACCAAAAGATTCGCAATGGATTGGAGCGCAATGTCCTAAATAATACCAAAGCAGTATGACCCTAAGTTTGCACAAAACTTCTTTGCGAGAGGTGACAACTCTGCTTGGTCTACGTGAGAAGCACAACAACTTGTCATCAACAAAAAGTTTTATTAAGTTAAAACCGACATCAAAATTAATAAATCACAATGAAAGTATCCGTTTTCGGTGAACTAAACACTTTCGAGCTGCTTATCCTGTGCACTGTGATACCGGCGGTCTTCGTTTTCCTATGGAGCCTGATATCTGGTGATATGAAGGTAGGGCACTTGGGCTCTTATCAAAATCAAAATTTTAAGTTTTTTTCCTTTTCCGATTCAACAGAACTTCAAGGGCAGCAAATTGGCTTATTCTGTTTTCACTGCCAGGGATCCCATTAATTGCTATCAGGACTATGTGCCGGAAAAACAAAAGGATTTTTAGGATAGGAGCTTTAATGGATTAGCAAAAGCCACAAGATCTTTCCATATTGTACATATGTACATATAAAGAATGCAGCAGAGGATCAGCAAATCTTAAGTTAGAAACATAGCTTTATAAGACATGCATGTTAGTAGGAAAACTTCCTGAAAATATCAACTAAAATTAAACTACTGCTAACCAATTTCTATCTTGACCTAAATAAATTATAAAACTAGGAAACATTTTAAAGGTAAACAAATCGCTAGGTGCAACATGAATCATTTTTTCTTCCACCTGGTCACACCCACGCTACTTTGGTATTTTCCTGTTTGTCTTTTACTGCCCCACTGAACAGCAAGTTGCAGAATTGGTCAGCTTTTGATTTGTTAATTGTTTTAAAAGGCCCTTTATAAGGTCGGATATTGCGGCTTACGATCGTGTTCTGCGCCCTTCCTGGTGCCCATCTGCACCAGCAATCCAAAAAGCCACGTAAATAGGCCAACCACTGGGACACACAAAGAAGACGGAGACCAACTACGCAGAAGAGGAGGAACAAAAACAATGTCGGAAACATACGGTTTGTCATCGCACCATTAACTAATTAATGACTGGTACTAATTGATTCCGGTGCTCCAGATTACCTGTTCAAGTTCCTGATAATTGGCAGCGCAGGCAGTGGCAAAAGTTGTCTCTTGCATCACTTCATCGAGAGCAAGTGTAAGTTGGTAGCTCAAAAAACAGGGAGATCCCAATAATTCCTTGTGTTGTCCTTATAAATTCCGTTACCAGTCAAGGACGACAGCTCGCACACCATTGGCGTGGAGTTCGGCTCGCGGATTGTGAACGTGGGTGGCAAATCGGTGAAGCTGCAGATATGGGATACGGCCGGACAGGAGAGATTTCGCTCGGTGACAAGATCCTACTACCGAGGAGCCGCCGGAGCGCTTCTGGTCTACGATGCCACGTCGCGGGACTCCTTCAATGCCCTCACGAACTGGCTGAATGATGCCCGCACCCTGGCCAGTCCGAACATTGTGATCCTCTTGGTGGGCAACAAGAAGGACTTGGAGGAGGCGCGGGATGTGACTTTCCTGGAGGCCAGCACCTTTGCCCAGGAGAACGGTCTGTTTGCTAGGACTACCACTTACATTTTCCTCTGTTAATCAGCCTACTCTTGCCCTGCAGAGCTCATCTTCCTGGAGACGAGCGCCAAAACGGGCGAGAACGTGGAGGAGGCCTTCCTCAAGTGCTCCAAGACCATTCTGGCCAAGATCGAGACCGGCGAACTGGATCCCGAGCGCATTGGTAGCGGCATTCAGTACGGAGGAGCTGCCCTGCGCAACTTGCAGACGCGACAGCGCAGCATCAACAAACCGGATTGCACCTGTAGGGTTTAGATTGCACTGTTTGTGTACTCCGGATTGGCGAGCAAATTAATCTCTATTTTATCTCAAACCGGAATGCGCACTCGCATTCCTCTTTAGTTGTATCTTGTACTTGTGTGTATGTCCACATTGTTTTAGTTCGTACTTTGTCTTGCTAGATTAATCATTCCAAATGTAAGCATAATGCTCTTCGGTTCGTTTTAACATAATCTTAACCTTTTCAATTACCCTTGATTTCGGGTTTCCCCCTCAAAACGTTACTTACAATAATTTTTAGTTTGTGAAGCACTGTAGAAGCCCTCGAACAACGAAAATGTACGGCTGATGCTGATGGGCACATGGATCGGATCGGAGGTGAGGAGAATGCAGTCGGCATTTTTATTGTAAATAAGTGGCGTTCCGTCGTTGACGACGTCGTCGATTGTAAATCTAACTAGAGCATGCACGCGGTAAATAAAAGCGCAAAATAATAATTATTTTATAAAAAAATTTATTGCAAAATTGTATATGGCTTAGTGAGTAAAAATCCTGAATTTGGTGTAATAGCAGATTTTATGTTTTTAACGAATAACAATTTCAAACCAGCAGAAACGCCAAATTTAAAACAGTTCTTTTGCTCTTTAAAACTTATTTGTCAATAACTTTTAATATTCTGGTTTGATTTGGAAAATTGGTTGGGATGTCGATGGATATTGACCGAATGAACATAAATCCTGATCAAGAAAATATACACTTCATACGGTCCTAAAAGCTTTTTACTAGCTATTTAAAAATAAAATTTCAGTATTATCTGATTTTGGTTTTTTTCCAAATAACAATTACAAAAACATACATTTCTGATAGATATAATTTTTGTATAATGTGCTATCCAAAAAAATGTGAATATAATTGGGTTTTTTGTTGGCAATGTATCTTAATGCCCACACCAATGGCTAATTTAAATAAGGTCTATACAATTAAGTTTTTCAAAGTCGCATTGGTGTTACGCCTAAGCTTAATTGCGGCTTAGCAAAAGCACATATACTTTATAAAGTTGGATACGTAGTTTGAGTACATACGTTTTAACGATTACAAAGTATACTCTTATGAGTCATCGGTATAGTTAATCTCTAGGAGTGGAAAATGGAAGAGTAATGAATGTTATATATATGTATACACAGTACAGAATTATCTAAAAATTCGAATGTTCTCAGACGTTGAGTAGCTGGTGTTCATAAAAGCAATAAAAAAATTATATCCAGATCCAAGCTTTCCGTAGCACTTTAAAAAGATTTTTTCAAAGCCGGATAGCCAGTGGCATGCGGGGTTTTTAAAAAAATCTTATGAAAGTGAAAAGGAAGACAGGACGAGGGGACATCATATTAGGCATCACATTTGCTCAACTTCTGGAGGGCATGCTTGGCGGCCGCCAACTTGGCCTGGTTCTTGTTGCTCCCGAATCCGTACACCTTGATGGTCTTCTCCATGCAGGTAAACTGGCAGCTGACCATCACCTTGTCCTGGTCGACGATGGGCGAGCTGAAGACGGGATTGGCCAGCTTGTGCTCGGTGAGCTGGCGGATGGGATTGATGGGCACGTTGCGCGAGAACTCGAACAACTCCGGTTCGAAGAGCTTGAAGATCACCTCCCAGGTGCGTTGCAGATCGCGGCAATCCAGGTAGATGGCGGCAATCAGAGCCTCCAGAACATCGCCCAAGGCCTTGGGCACATCCACGTTCGTCGACATGTTGAAATCACCCTTGGGCGGGACATCGTCTCCCTTCTTTTCGTCCTTAGCAATGGCATTGAGAGCCTCTTTTAGCTCGCACATCTCCAGTTCGTCATCCATGTCCAGCGCAGTGGGCTGCGTGTCGGCTTCCTCCAGCAGGATCCTCACATGGTTGGTCACCCTGTGACGCTGGCCCTCCTGGAACTGCACAAACTTGGCTATGGACTCG
Organism: Drosophila gunungcola; assembly: GCF_025200985.1. Taxonomy (NCBI): domain Eukaryota; kingdom Metazoa; phylum Arthropoda; class Insecta; order Diptera; family Drosophilidae; genus Drosophila; species Drosophila gunungcola. The sequence continues at coordinate 834,367 of NW_026453167.1, read as the reverse complement.
GAGAGCAGCGAGTTCTCCGCCAGGATAAAGAAGTGCAGCCGATGCCGCACGCAAATGCAGGCCAAAGTGGTGTTGTTCACCAAAGCAGAACGCAGATCTGTGAGGGCGCCAGGATTCATTTTAGAATTGTTCTCGAAAATGTAGGCCGAGATGAGGAAGTCCAGGATGGCATCGCCTATGAACTCCAGCTCCTGGTAGCAGCCGGTAATGCGATTGGTGGGATACGAGGGATGGGTGAGTGCCTGCAGCAGGTACCCGCGATCCTTGAACGTGTAGCCCAGATTCTGCTCCAGATGGCGGTGATTGATGATGAAGCCATCGATTTCCGAGGTGCTTACATTCGCCCGCATCTTGGCACCACCCAAACTGAGGTCCAGCAGCTGGGAAAGAGGCTTTCCAATGTCCGCCTTGCAGATGCCAAAGTATTCCAGCATCCGGAAGGCATGCTGCAGTCCGTAGTTCTTGACGATTACGCCCAGCAGCGCCTCTAGCGTGTCCGCCACAACCTTATCCGCAATCTTGGCCAGACCCACACAGAAGTTCACCTCGGCGGAGAAGTCGGCTCCGGCATGATGGGTGTACACATTCGATTGACAGCCCTCCACAAAGCTGCGGAAGTTCAGTTCGCTGCAGTTGCTCCTGGTTAGCGATTCCTCATCGCTGAGGGCCAGATCCCTCAGGTTGTGTGGACCCACCAGCTGCGCCAGCTCCGGCTTTTCCTGCCACAAGGCCAACACATTGTGGGGCAGACTAACACTTGGGGGCACCCATGTGTACCTTGGAGTAAACAAAACGGAGCTTATCTTCCTGGGAATATCCGTGTCGCTGAGGCAGTACAGCAGATTACGGTTGGACACCAGCTTGGACTTGACCTGCGTGAGGGTGCCCTCGTTCCAGTCCGGATACTTGTTGGCCAGGTAGAGCGTGGCACTCAGCTTGAGGAAGGAGTCGCCCAGCATCTCCAGGCGCTCCATGTCGTACACATCCGCGCTGCCCGACGCGGTGATGGCAGCCAGGAACTCACCCTGCTCCGCTGGTGTTATGCAAGCATTCGAAATGGTTCTTTGCAGGATGGGCAGGGGATCCACCGTCAGGCGAACCGAACTGGGATTGGCCGGCATCAGAGCTGGCAGACTACTAATCTTCGCCGGAGATCCACTGCTATAGATATTGCCCTTAGGCATATTGAATTGATTCTCGGCCCAGTACTCCTTGTCCTCAAACTCAATCTTGTCCAGGCGCGCCACTTGGCCCATGGTGAACTTGTAGTAGTAGTCCAGCTCCACGGCATAGGCGCCCATGATTTTGCGCGACAAGTCAACCGGTTCCATGTACTGCTGCCAGGAATTCTCAAAGTCTGCGATGTGCAGATTGGCCACGGCCGTCTCCGTGGACTTGGTGGGCATGGGTTCCAGCAGCGATCGCGGCTCCTCCACGTCCTCAGTGGCTACGGCATTGCCCACGGTGTCCACATTCCTCTTCAGCGACCAGTCAATTTCCAATGGCTTTGGTCTGTAGTTCGCCCCATTCAAGGGCAGTTGCTGGAGGCCCAAAAAGATGTTGAATCGCTTGCGCAGGGACTCCGCATGGAGCAGGAAGTGCAGGCGGCGCAGGATGCTCGGCAGGAAGATCAGCTTCAGCCAGAGGTCGCCGGGGAATTGAAAGTTGTGGCACAGCTCGGGGATCAGGACCACTTTCGCCCTGGCCTTGCTCTGAGCCGAGGATTTGCCCCTCTGCTGCACATAGAAGTTGAGCTGCTCCGTGAGTTCCCGCACCTCGATCAGAAACTGATCCCTGTGCACCACGTCGCCGATGTGGTTGCTGTACTTGGACATGGTGAACTCGTAGTAGCTCTTGTCCTGGTGGTTCTTCTCCATCAGGCTGAAGGGAGTGAGTTCCCTGTGCACCTTGGTCACCAGCATGCGCTTCTCCTCGTAGTTGGCATACCACTGGGTCACAATGCTGCCCTCGAAGTCCTCGGGACGTGGTGGAGGCTGCTGCTTGCGCTGCAGCACACTGGACTTCTCGGCCTTGGGCAGTCTCTGGAACTTGGTCACCAGTGGCCAGTCAATGCCCTTCCGCTGATCGAGTGGCACCACCAGGTACGAGTTCTCCTTGCTGCGACGATCCAGTACAAAGAATGGCTGCCAGATCTTCAGGAGATCGCGGAAGACCATGGCGTGGAACTGGTGCAGCTGCTCCAACTGTTGGGCATCCTGGATAACCACCTCTATTGGCTCCTCGGCCACCTTGACATGCAGTTTTCCCTGATTACTGAACAGCGGCATCTCAGCCAGAAGCGGCAGCTTTTTCCTCAGCATTAGGGCATAGTTTCGCGACGTCTTTAGGTTGGTGTACATGTGTTCCGTGTAGTCACAACGCTCGAACTGTGGCTCCAAGATGATCTCGTAGACATAGCAGACCTCACCAACCCGGGGACGAGCATCAAAGAACTCCGCCGGGCAATCTGTCCGGTAAGTGCGCACCTTGCTCTCCACATCCTTGCGCACAGCCGCAGTCACTGGATAAAAATATTAAATTAGATGATTACTGATTAAGAATGCCTTTGTCTGGAGGACCCACCATCATCGCCGTACTTCTTCCAGTGCTCAAAGTGCAGATCGGCAATGGCCGCCACCCGCTCCTTCACTGTTACGGGTAGGAATCTCTCGTTCAGCTCACCCAAGCTGTAGAGTAGCTTACACGTCTTGAATGCGGCCGAAACCTTAGCTGACTTCACGCAGTCCATGGGCTCGCTCTGCAATGATCAAAGTATTTAGGGGTCTTATGGATATAATTTAATGGAAAATAATTTTATTTGACTTTAAATCTGTTCATTAATATTGCTGTTTGATTTAAAGTCGATATCTTCAGCATTTACGAATTTATGTGGTTTTGAATTTTGAACGCGTTTTTCTCACAACATATTTTTTCGATTGTGTACACTATTTCATATTTATTTTCATAGTTTAAAGTAGGGTTCGCAAAACAACCCACTCTGTAAACAACATTTGTTATTAACATTTTAAGTGTAAGTAAAACAAGTCAACAACAAATTATTGACATTTGTGTCCAATATAACAGTGTACATTAACTCAAAACGTGTTTGACATCTACGTTAATTAATTATTCAAATAGATTTAAATGATAAAAATCTTAATCAATTATTAAATTACAATTTTTATATAAAAGTAAACTTTAAAGTGAATTTTTCTAAGAAAAAAAAAGTAGATTACTTTTCTTTTTTTTTCGAACTATACGAAAAAAACGATGTCACGTATGCACTTTAAGAATATAATGTACAGAATAAAGACACTTAATATTTTTCTTTTTTAAAAACGTTTAAAAATTATTGTACCCGAGAAAAAAAATAGTAAGTATTTGATTTTTTGACCCAATTTCCACTTGTAGCTTACGTAAATCGTGTCCCTTAGCCTGGAGTTCAGTGGCAGACTGATGGAGATTACTTTCTTCGTCTTCGCAGAGTCTCCGAAAAGCCTCTTGCATTCGTTTTCGTCCAGCAAATTGATCCAGGGGATCACAAAGCCAAAGGCATCTGAGGGCATGGTCTGGCAGTAGCGATGGAGCAAGATCAGGGCATTGCTGGCCAACAGAACGGCTCCGTGCTCGTTGACGAACTCCGGAATGATGTCCTGGAAGTGCTGTCTGATCTGGTATATTTCCGGCTCAGTTCGATCCAGCACTCGATCCTTTAGATACTTGGCAATTTCCTCATGGGCTTCGCGATACTGAACAATTTGCTGCGATATCTTGGGCTTATCGAGGTGGGAGGAAAACATCACGAATCTGGCTTCCTTGGATCGAGCCCGACCCTTCGTCTGCACATACATGTTGAAGGTTTTGAGCGGATCCAGGATCAGGACCTCGTTGCAGGCCTGCACATCGAAGCCCTCTTCCAGAACGCTTGAGCAGACCATCACATTGGCCTCGCCAGCACGAAACTGCTCAATTGCCTGGAAGGTAAAAACTTGTGTTAACGAAAACGAAATTGAAGTTTTAATACCCTTGCCGTCAAGGAGTGGAATAAAAAAAAAGAACCACAGAAACATATATTTTTTTGAAAACAAAATTAGGTAATTTTTTCCAATTGGCAGGAATTTTAACATGATCAGTTTATTTTATAAAAAAAATACTTTACCAAAATTGGCATAGACAAATATATGGGTGATCAAGAATATATGTATTTTATAGGGTAGGAAATGTGTTCTTTTTAATTTAAAATACCCAATGCAAGGGTATAGTAAGCTAAGTTTCTTGGCCACTTCTGCCACACCTACCGTTTTTTGCCACTTGCGCTCCAGGACGTTCTCAAAGTCCGGGGAGATGGAGTTGCGGCCCACCATGAACTGCGGAGTGAGCACATTTCGCAGCTCCGGCGTGGCCTCGATAAAGTTCAGTAGCAGGCCGTAGATGCACTTGCAGGTGTAGCGCCGTTCGACAAAGACCAGGCAGCAGATGTCCTTGGGATCCTTGTGGGCGAAGGAGCGTTTTAGATACTGCAGAAATGTCTGCACCTTGGGGGTGGAGAAGTTCATGATGGTCTCCTCCGTGTTGGCCTTGTCGTCCAGCTCCTCGTCGTCGTCCACCATGTCGCGCAGCTTGTGCACCAGCATGTGCCGGATGTTCTCACACAGCGAGATGGCCGTGCGGTGCATCAGCTTCAGGCTGAGCGTCTCCGCCTGGCGACGCTTCACCTCGAACTCCACAGTCAGCGAGACAATGGCTATGGAGGCCGCATAGATGCCGTACTCTTGTAGCTGGTACTGGAAGTCGTTGAACAACTGCTTCACCGTACCCTTCTTCTGCGGATCGCGTTGGTACTGCAAGGATTTGGACCTGCGCACCGGCTGAATGCCAATGTCCATGAGGTCCAGCGCTGCGAAGAACTTCGCAATCTGTGACCCAATGGATTGTATAACTGCAAAAGTCTGTACCTGATCTGGATACGTGAGCAGGTACTCCTTGGGCTTGGTGGAGTACCTAAGAAGGGAAGAGATGTAAAAAGATGTTAAAGAATGCCTGGGAAGATAGAATAGCCTCTTACAGCATCACGTTCTCCATTTCCTTGGTATCCGCAACGGTGATGATGTTCCCGCGGTACGTGGTCTCCAGTTCCTGCAGCTTCTTGGCCACCTGCTTGATCTCGTTGCCCTTGATCAGGACTCCGGTGAGGCCCACCACGCGAGGCAGTTCCATTCCGCCGCCAAAGCACAAAAAGAGGCGCATGAACTCATGGAACGGATGGTGCCCGGTGCCGTGGTGGCACTCGTCTATGATCACGATGCTCAGGGAGCTCAGCTTCATGTGCCGCTGGGTGAACAAGTCCAGGATCACCTGGGCCGTTCCCACCAGAACCTAAAGGAATTGCATTAATAAGTTGATATAGGGGAAAATAGTTCCAAAAAGTGAAAGATATTTTAAAATATTGTTGGACATTTTATCAACATATTTTTCTAACTTAGGTTTTAATTAATGTTTAGAATAAACATTAAAAAGGATTTCGCATACAATAGGCTTTAAATAAATCTCGCTAGTTTTAAGGAGATATTGCAAAACTATCCATTGCACAAACTATAAAAAATATAAACGGGATAATTTACCCAAAAATTTTAATGGATGTGGTATTTTGTTTAAAAAAAATTGATTTGACCAATTAAACTTGGACTTGAATTTATAAGAGCTCATAATAAACATTGATACAACCCAGATCTCTTTACATATGTAATATTGGTTTTACAGACATTTCGTAAAATTATGCATTATAAAAGGTTTTGTAATACCCAAATATTGAGAAAGAAATACTCAACAACTTATAGCGAATGAGATTTTAAAATACTCTTTGTCGTTTTATACAAAAATTTTTAGTCTTCGATAATAAAAAGATTATATTGGCCTTACGCTTTGAGTTCATATTTCAAATGAGTCACCTCTTAAAACTACAAATAATTCAAGCTTCATAAATAATAATAAATAAAGGAATTACATTTCTTTATCAAGTTTCCGCATCTCTAGAGCTCATTAAAAATATTGATTGTGTACTTATGCAACCCAGTTGTGCATGTACTCTGGATGTATGTATTTAAATATCTCAGTGAAGTCCGATTCATTGGGGGCCTCTAAAAGTGCTGATCTCGCGTTCACTTATGCTTATGTGTGTGTATAACCGATTGAATTTCGTACGTGATCATAAGTGGGGAAGTAGCTGGAAGGGACACGTCATGCCAGTGTACTCACTTGGTTATCTCGGATTTCATCCGTCCACTGGCCGCGAGTCCATTCGTCCACGCCCTGTTCACCCACATATAATCCGGCTTTCAAGTTGGTATGTTTCCTTACTGCAACCAATTGTTGACGGGCTAATTCCACGGTGTTGCACATGAACACCGCCCGTTTTCCCCCATTTTCAATGGTTCTATGATAGAATGGTTTAACAAATCGGATCAGTAGTTTCATATACTTTACTTACTTGTCCATGTCCTGCGAAAAACGCTTGAGGGCCAGGATGGCCACGTAGGTTTTCCCAGAGCCCGTGGGCAAGTATATAATGCCATTGTGTTTGGTTATATAGTCCGCAAGACGCAGTTGATAATCGCGAGCCTTTTCCGAGAATTATGGTTTATTAATAATTAATAGATCATTAGTTTTAACGGAACACCTCACCTTTATTTCCGGGTTTAGATTGTCTCCCATGATAAGGCACAAAAAATCTATTAAATCCTGGTGAAAATAAATTGGATGCGAAACTCTAGAGGTCTTTTCTCAGACTGACAAACTGACGTTTGCTGACGTGGCGAATTCGAACTCGAATGTGTTGTATGATGGGCGATATAGATGCCGGCATGAAATTCTGGGACTCACCGGTTTTTGTTTACGCGAAGCAAAGTTTTACCTTTTTGGCCACTTCTGTGCCAACCACCTGTGGGCCAAACTAAATGACCCAAAACTATTACCTTCGCGAGACTGGCAAGACCAGTTTAACACGGCCTTCACCTATGTATCCAAAGCAACTACACTATAATAATAAACTAGGAAAATTATGGAGCAAAAATGAAATTAGGTGTCAAACAAAGAACAAGCGGCGACAGCGTGACCAGCGATTTGTTTTGCTTTTCTTGAGCTTAAAATCTCAAGAATTCTGCATTTGCATGCGACTGGTCACACTGCCCAAGGCGCAAAATATAAATGTCTTTGGTTTTGTGCTCTTATCAGTTAGATCTCAGATAAAGATATTCACTAAAGAAATGGAATTACATTTTGCAAGTCATTAGTAATACTTATTAATTAAAAATGAATATTTACTTATGACTATTATTATGGTAAAGGAAGGTACACAAATGGCTGAACAGATAAGAACATCTTAGGTTTCTAGCCGCTTACCTATAATTAAAGTATTTAGTCTTCAGCTGCGTACTTTTGGGATAGTCAGCACAACTTTTTCCATTTCGAATAAAATACAAATAGTTAAATAACTCTCATGTTATAATTTTTGATAAATAAATCTTTCTACTCTTATACCCAAAACAATTAAATTTAAAATGGTTTTAACTAAAATTTAAAAAATAATCCTAAATCTCAAATTTGTTGACGCACTTATAATATTGTTGAAATCTTATCAAAAGAATAGATAGCTTATGTGGCTAATCAGTGTTGTAAACAAACTAGAAACCGGAAGATAACCTTGCCTACGACTTTAATCATTCTTTGTATTTGGCTTACTGAAAATAATGTTAACATAAAAATATACAAATATATTTATAAATATATATATAATACGTGTGTTCAGATAGCTTAACATTGATAATATGTGTGAAAATGAGTTTTTTTTATATTTTTGTTTGACATAACTCCAAATCATCCAAATATAGATTAATCTCTCCAGAAGGTACTGAAAAAAAATACATGAATTTTAAAGTGACAGAAATGGAGGGCATTTAACAAAAGTATCCTTACGGCTGAGACTATGTACATATGCGACGACCCTCCTCACGTCTGCTCCTTGTTGCCACCGGCACTCTTGGTATCCAGATCCACAGCCTTTCCGCCGGCCAGCATGTGCTGGATCTCGATTATCGTCTTGCCCTTGGTCTCCGGCACGAAGAACAGGGAGTAGAGGAAGGCCAGGACCGCGATCGCGGTGAAGATCCAGAAGGTGGGGCCCGGTCCGATCGCGGTCTTGAGGATCGGGAAGAGCAGCGTGACCATGAAGGCCGACAGCCAGTTGCTGGTGCCGGCAATCGATCCCGCCACACTCTTCACATCCTCCGAGAAGAGCTCCGCCATGACCAGCCACGGCACCGGTCCGAATCCTATCGAGAAGAAGACCATGAAGATGCAGATGCTGCTGATGGGCAGCCAGCCAAAGTTGTCCATTGAGCCCGGATTGCTTTCGCTCAGCTGGAAGTAGACGCCCATCAGGGCGGTGGTCACGGCCATCAGGAGGCCGGAGATCAGGAGCAGGATCCTTCGGCCGGCCTTGTCGATAATCGCCACCCCCACCAGTGTGCTGGTCACCTGGACGACGCCAATGATGATGGCGGCATTGCTGCCACTCAGACCGGAGCCGGTGTCCTCGAAGATGGAGGCGGAATAGAAGAGGATGGCGTTGATGCCCGTCCACTGTTGGAACACCTGCAGCAGGACAGCGATTCCAAGACCCTTCAAAACGATAGGACGACGAAGGGCGGCCACAATATTGACCTGAAATTTAAAAACAGAATGCTCTTTAGTTATAGACACATGAGATAATAAAAACAAATTTTTGGCTATTGCATTGCAAATTGTACATTTTATATAAAAATTTGGATAACATTAGATCTAAAATGGGTCCTACTTGTTATATGCATATTTAAGTTAAGTAAATTTATTTATTCATATTTAAGTAAGTAAATTTTCAGATGCTAATTATTGATACTATTGCAATAAAAATCTTGAAATATTACAAAATTTATTATTTGCATATTTCAAATAACTTACAACCACATCTAATATTAAAAATATTTAAATTGGGTGTGAAATAATACGATATTTTCATAAGCTTACCAATGCTGACTTTTTTCAATATTAATAACTAAACTAGTTAACTAAATTTGATTAACCTATAACGGATTTTATTGGCATATTTAGTATTGAAAGAACAGCTTTAAAATTAAAATATATAACCAACCCCTTAAAAGATTTCAATATCTTGTTGCCTGTGCAATCTTAATGGTCTATTAATTGCCAATCTATTATTTACTCACCTTTGGCGCATCAATTTGCTTCTGGGACTCCTCCAGGATCTCCTTGAGCTCGTCGTCGATATCGGCACCCTTGCCCCGCAGCCACTGCAGGGACTTGGCGGCATCCTCATTCCGGCCCTTCATGGCCAGATAAACGGGGGATTCCGGCATGAAGAAGTGGATGGTGGCGAAGATCAGCGGCAGGATGGCGCACAGGATGTTGATGGTGAGCAGGGGCAGGAAGGCTCCCACTAGGTAGCCGTACAACACGCCGGACACGATCAGCAGCTGAAAGAAGGCGCCGATGGTGCCTCTCAAGGCGGTGGTACAAATCTCGGTACAGTACATAGGAGCAGTCACACAAAAGGCTCCGCCACACATGCCCAGGATGAATCTTCCGAAGTACAGCATGGTCACGTTGTTGGCGAACAACATGAGCACCCAGCCCACCATATAGGGCGGGATAAGGGCCAACATGGTGGGTCTCCTGCCGATCCAGTCGATGGCAAACCCAATGGGAATGCAGACCACAGTGGCGCCCAGGGTCAGCAGCGAGGATACCCAACCGAACTGGCTCGTACTGATCGCGAATCCATAGTCCGTGCTCTCGGTGATCATTTTCTCCACAGGCGAGGACCAGCCGATGGAGGCACCCATGCAGAGGGCTCCAAAGCTGGCCGACAAGCCGGCAATGTATTGCGGCAATACCGATCCCTTGGACATTATATTATAAAAAGTGCGTTTTCCGGGTGTTCTAATAGAAGGTGCTACCTCCTCGATCGCTGGAAATGAACTGAATTCGCCACGCGACCGTTATTCCGCTGGAAAAATCGCTTTCCATGCGATAACCAAAGCAGCGAAGTCAACTGCGAAGTCAAGCAGTGCAAGTCATAGTCGTAAATCAGTTCCCTATAGTTCAGGTGATAAATGAGTTTATGTAATGTAGGGGGAGGCGGAGGAACAGCGTCATTGAAAGCGCCCAAAATCTGTTGAAAACCGAAGCAGCTAATTAAGAACCCGCCTCCTCCGCCAACAACATACATATGTCGTTATAAGAGCAATCAAGTGCTTCTAAACGAATTCTCCGATTTATGCCCTTCGGCGAAGTATGCCGACTAGCTTTTTAAATTGGTTTTAAATTTTAGTGGGAGTACCCTTTGAATACAGGAAGTCCACAATAACCGCTCCATCTTTAATTTGTGGGAATATAAAATACCCTATATACCTAAAGGTAAACATTTTGATTTGTTATTATTAGTGTTAATTTATCGAAATTTGTTTAAGCATTCTCTATTAATTCTCCACAGGGTGCAAAAACTGAGTGACCATTACAGTTTTTCATCTTCTTTACTTTAAAAGGCTTGGCATCTTATCCTGTCATTATTTTTAAAATGTATTTATACATAATCTTCAATGGTAGTTTGATTAATTCTAATATGTTTAAAATAAATCTTATCCCATTGAGAGTAGCCTATCTTCGGCGTTATAAGGTCGTAGCTTTTCGGTATTTTGTTATTTACGGCACAATTGGTTCAGCGCTGCCGTGTGAAAAGCAGATAATAACAGAGACAGAGACGCTACAAAATAATTGAATGAGCGTAAATCGGCGGGAGTGCATCTAATCTTGGCTAGCAAGCCCCATCGCATCGCATCACGCCCAAAACACATGTAGAGAAATCAATCCCCATATTGTGGACCCCAATGTGTGACAAAACCCCCAAATACTTGAACACCCGATCATTGCCAAGTCGCAACGGTCATCTGGCGGTCAAGCGGCGCTATCGCCTATCAGCTATATCAGTCAACTGGCCATTGATGGCCCACGGAATTGAGGACTCGGACTCCTCTGATAGGCGGAAGGGGGATTGTCCAGATAAGCGATTACCACTGGCTCCGGGTACCGGGTAGTATGACAGTATTATTCGGCAGAATAACCCATTTTCAAGTAGTCCACCGTGGTGCTCATGTAATGGCCTTATCTGGCAATCCCACACCGAGTGCTCTTGGCCTGCAATGGAGTTGTTTTCGCCAGATAATGGGCAGCGAATGCATGTCGAGTATCCCCTGGAGCCGCATCATAGTTATTTCCTGATGATTTACAGTGGTAAACACTTATCGAATCCCAAATTTCGATTTCGGTTTCGAGTGTTGTTTGGTTGTATTACAAGTCTTTATTGCGTTCTTACAGAGCAGTTAGTCACCCATCCATCCGGAGCATCAGTTGGTTGTTTGTTTACACACGCTTATATAACGTGGGATTAACGCTAGATTGATGGTAATAAAGCGCCTACTTCTTGCCCTCCGCCTCCTGCATGGCCCGCATCATTTTGGCGTCGTGCTGGGCATGGTGCTCCCGTATGGCCCGCTGCAGCTCCTCGTGGTGGCTCTTGCTCTCCGGCGGATAGAGTTCCCGCTTCTTTTTGGTCACCCACTCCTCGAAATATTCCGGCTGGTTGAACAGATGGAACAGCGCCACCGGGAAGGCCATGTACATGCCCATCTTGGCCACCTCCAGCACCCAGGTTCCCATTTTGTTGGTTTTGGTTACTTTTGGCGCTTGAAAGTCGGAATAAAAATTAATTTTAGAGAAATAATTTGTGTTTTCCTCAAAACAATCAACAAAAATCAGCTGTTAGACAGTGTTGCCTAGCGTTTGTGATTAAACATGATCAGTGCTGGCTAACTTTTCCCATGTTTTGGGACGGCTGTCCGAAAAACGTTTTTAGGACAGTTTTTCAAATTCAAATCATGATTTATATTTAATTACAGAATATAAAATTGTTTATTATTTGCCCATTAATTAAACAATATAACTGTTTCTTCCAAAAATAACTATTTTTTCAGATTCATATGAATAAAATTCTGTTTTCGCTAGATATGATTCATAAATATAAAATCAAAAATATCAAGTATATATTTGTTTTAGTTTTAAAAAATTAAAAAAACACATTTTTAATAAATGAAACAGAAATGTAGTTAATTTTTATTGCTACAAAATAATTTTGGTCCTGTTTTTTGCTAAATATTAATATACAATACTGTTTTGCAAAAACCAATATAAAAAATGCACTTACTGCAACCGTCCTTTCACCCTCAAAGTTGCACAATACTATATTCCTTTTCCGACAATTCCAAAGTACTATCGCAAGCACTTGAAAGAATATTGTTTAACTACTTTATCAGCAACCCCCTGCACAGCTTCAATTGCCGTAACACCTTTTTAATCCTTCTAATAAAAGACCGTTTACTTTCCGATTATATATAGCTATATATGTATGTATTTTTATAATTTTTCGAGGCATGCATTTATAATGTAGGATCTTAGGCTAAATTTTTAAAAACGCGTGCAAGTTAAAACGAGAGAACGTGTCATACCGAAAACATTTTTTCACGGAAGCAATCTTTTTCTTAAACATTTTGATGAGAGATGATTTTTAAAACCGTACAACGGTTTTAACGTTAGATTATGAAAATACCTATTATAGTTCGACTTATAGCTAGAGGGCTGTTTCGCCCGGATACTCCTCGGGAGAAGTAATCAGGAGCTTCTTGGTGCGCGAGTGCTCCTCCTGGAGATTCTCTATGTTCTCCTTGTTGTCAGCGTGATAATCGGGAGCTAGGGCTGACTTTAGGGGTGTGCATGCCGAACGCTTTCGCCCATTGCTGTGGCCAAAGGGGAGGCCAATGTGGGCTCGTTTCCATCCAGGCAGTAGAGCAGACTGGGACTCAGATCGGACTCATCTAAATCGTCGATGTCCTGCGTGGTGCTGGCTCCTCCGAAATCATCCGAGCGACTGGCAAACGACAAGTCCGCTGGACTGGCTGTGAGCACGCTGCGAGTTAACAGATATTCCCTGGGGATTAGATTGGAATTGGGATATGATAACTATTGCCGTAGTCATACCCCACCGCCGGTACTCACTTGAAATCACTGGACAGGGCATTCGAGGGCTTGGAGTCTTCGTTGCTGGTGCTGCTGCTGGTCGTCCGTTGCCTGGAGTTGAAAAGGGCAAAGCTCTGCTGGTGCCTTAGGATCTCCGCATAGCCACCCAGTGAGGTGGCATCTTCGCTGTGCAGTGATGGCGGTTCCCGATCCTTGGTGGGTGTGCCGCCCCCAATGGAATCCTGCTCCTCCTGCTCGGCAAAGCTCAGGTTCAGCTGCTTGTCGCCGTTGCCGGCCAATGCATTGAGTAGCATCACGGGTTTCCGGGATCGGGGAGTCATAATAGATTCCTAAAAGCATGTACACAGGTGTTATTATTAGATGGAGGGATTGATTACTTAAGTTTAACAGCGAGATACCGCCAACTTGACATTAGAAATATGTATTTCTAGGGCAAACTGGACAAGTGTTGTTTACGATTAGTGGTAAATTCAAGCAGTTAATGGGATTTTTTCTCACCTGCATCGCCTTGGGCATGCGTTGAGTGGACTTGGTGATGGGCGACATGGAACGGCGACCCATGTGGAGAGCCGGTGTACTCGTGATGAGATCCATGTTGCGGTACACGCTGCTCTGCAGGATCTGCTGGTAGCCCAGGCTGATTGCGGGCAGTTCGTTTGAACTGCCATTGTTTTCCGACAGAGTATCATCGTCGTCCTCCTCCGCCTCCCGATGATCCTCCTCCTCCACATCGCTGTCATCCACATCCTCCAGGAGCGGTGCATCCGCTGCCAACGGGCAGTGCTTGCCCTCTTCGCCACTGGGACGCCTCCGCAGCGTGGCCGATACACTCCGCACCAGCCGTTTGGTCGTCTCCGGCGTGCTGAACGGGAATCTGAGATTTCCCATGCTGACGCCCTTCATTAACTTGCGGGTTATGGACCTGCCCATGTGGCTGCTGCTCGCTGTCATCGTGCTGCGGCCCTCCACAATGGGCGTGAGTACGCCGTCGTCGTCCTCCTCCTCAGCGTCCACCTGCGGCAGGATACTCGAGAGATTAGGCTCCGACTTGTAGCGCGACGATTGCTGAACTGGCGTGGATGGATTCGAGTACTCCTCGATCTCCAGCAGGCGGTGCTCGTCCCAGGCCACGCTCTTCTTATCGATGAGCTGCTTGGCAACTGCGGACATGATCTTTAAGGGCGTCACACAGCAATCGGCATCGATTTCGTCCAGGTCCTGGCCGGGAACAGCAGCCCCTCCGCCGACGCCCGAAGGTGACTCCTTCGACTGCTGGCGACTCACTGGAGCGGAGATGCTACCGCTGGCTGCACAGCTGGAGCTGCTGTCCGACGAGGAGGACTCGATCTTGAGGGAGGCGGATGAGATAGATTTCTGAAGCTGATGTCGTGGGTTAGGTGCCAACAGAGTGACGCTGGTGATGGTCGATGAGTGAGTGGGAGTGGGTGGCGTGGGGCTCTGGAAGAGCACCCGCATCTTTGGCGGTTTAACATGCGACATGTTGGGCGTCTGGGCGATGAACCATGCAATGGATGAGAAGACATGCAGTAAGTCAACAGACACAGAAGCAAGCAAAACCCAAATCCAAAACTTACCTCTGGCCCTCCTGCCAAATGAAAACTGGGCGGCACTCGCTTCGGGGTGCGCGACATGAGGCTCTTGTGAAAAATGTGCTTCTTAATGGAATCGCCCAGGGACTTGGCACTCCGAGTGGCCTCGTTGTTCTTCAAACGATTCATTACCACCAGCTGCAACGGGGTGCCTGATCGAATAAGATTACAATGAATTTAATTAATAAAAGATACAATGAGTAATAAAAACATTTAAAAATGCCTTTCCATTAAAAAAATTGTTAGGTGCCTGATCGATCAACGTAGTTTTGAAACTAAAAGATGCAAAGTAGTAATATATAAAAAGCATCCTCTTATAGTATTATTCGATTTTCATTTAAAAGTAACATAGATTTCAGTAAGCATATGTTCCAATAAGTTGAAAAGTATATTATAGAAGTGTGAAAGCTTAAACATTGAGTGATAGTTTCTAAAATTATAATATATTAAAAACTTCTTCAACTAAGTCCAATCAAATTTTTAATGGCTGGAAGAAGGGTTTAAGTTATCACTTTTCGATAATATACTTTTTTTAAGCTCATGTTGTAATCAGTGTGTGTGATTTGAAAAGTATGTTATAGAAGTGCCAACTAAGTCCAATCAGTTTTGTAGTGGCTGGTAGGAGTATTCAAATCATACGACCCAGAGTTTGCAGGTTTAAAAGCCCTCCTGTAGATATCAATTAGTTTACCCTGCCCGTTTTGCTTGTTGAACTGCTTGATCAGACGCCGCTTCTTTGAGGACTCCGGCATGCTCTGAATGTGGGCATAAAGCTGCGCCAGCTCCGTGTCCGTGTTGTTCGTGTTGGTGGCCGCTGCGGTGGCGGCACGATCTACGAAAGTGTACACCGTGTTGACCGTCGAGACGTCCGAGATGGACTCGTCAAGCGTTTGTTCCGGCGACATGGTTTTCTTTCGTTTGCGCTCGAGAAAGTACGCCCGGATGTCGGTCGATAGCTTGCCGGGCACCTCGAAGATGTCCAGTCCGCGGACGATCATGTAGGTCACGATGCTGGCCATCTTCTTGGCCTGGTAGTGAAGCACCTCGGGCGGCAGCTGCCTGGGACAGATCAAATGTGGCGTGAACAGCGTGGCCAGGTTCTCGGCGCTCATCTTGTTGCTCTTCTCGTGCTGGGCCACGGCATGCAGCATTTCGATGATGTGCTGCAGGAGTTCGCGGTGTTCCTCGGGCAGGAGTAGCAGCAGCAACTGCACGGAGTTGAGCAGGTGCTGTTCACGCTCGGCGCTGGACGCGGCATGACCATTGAGCGCCTGGCAGAGCGGGGCTATCTGGAGATGGGCTGGATAGTGGGCATCCGTGAGCAGGGGCTCGGGCAGCTCGGACAGGAAACCCTTGAACACGGTGGCGCAGTCGTGGGCCGAGAAGCCGGCCAGCTCCAAGTTCAATGGCTTGTCGTGCTGGATGTGCATCCTCAGTTCGTTTTGCCGGGACACGGCTCCTGCCTTGCGGAACAGCCCCTCCTGGGTGAGATCTGCGGGGGTATCAATTAATAATTATCTTAATGAATTTCCTTCGCTATACTCACTCTTCTCCAACATGAGAAAGTCCTTGAGCTCTTGCAAATGCATCAGAAATCCCGGGTCAATTTGCTGCTGCAGTGTTTCCGTGGGACTATTACCCACCGATTTGCTGCCTGAGCCGGCGGCACACGATGTGCCAGTTGCTCCCTGGCCCAGACGGTGTTTCTTGGACAAGCGATTCCACTTCTTCAGCTTGCCCTTGTCCTCGTAGACGATCTCGTGGCAGGGAAGATCAAATCTGGGGATGGTTGGTTTATAAAAATGTCCTGTAAGACAAGGAGGTTCCTCTTACTCATCGGTATTTAGTTCCAGTTCGAAGGATAAGTGCATGCGCACCAGGGATTTGTACTTTTCGTAGTTGCAACGGCGCATGCGCGTGGCCAAGTCACGATCCCTGAAGTCATTGAAGTTCGCATGGTCCGTGTCCATAGTGGTTTCCTTGTAACTTGAAATTATCGAGTAAACACTGTATATATCCACGAGCAACCACAACAACAACAACAAAAACAGCATCGACTGCCAGCGAAAATAGCAAAAACAACAACAGCGTTGGCAAGGACAATGACAAGTTTGTTCCGTAAAAACGAAGGCTACTACTCCTTTCACTTCCGCCCACAATGATTTTTTGTCTAGGAATTTATTATTGTCGAAGGTTTGTTGCCCGGGCACATAATTCCGAATTTATCACACTTATCGCAAATTTCAACTGAAAATTATTGAAAATTGAACCGAGACGCTACCGAAACAGTGTGACCGCGGCTAGAGCGCCAAATTATGACTATCTCTTAGGGCAAATTGCATGCGCTGATCTGGTAGCTCCTTAGTTTAGTTAATTTAAACTTTTTTGTACGCTTTTTGATATATATTTAAACTATTTACAAAGTTTTAATGAGTTTTCAGCTAAAAACACCTGACAGTGATTTCGAACAAAGGTGGAAAATTTGGAACAGAGTTACCAGAGTTCGGACGTTTTAAATCTTAAAAACTTTTCATCAATCAATATTTAAAAGAAAATGCCTTGTTATTGATGCATTTCAAGCCTTTTAGTTTTTTCCTGTTTTTATTGCATGTCCCAATTTAGCTTTTAAAAGCGCTGCCAGACATTTTAATACAGACCTTAAAAAAAATCATCGATGATGCCCTGCCATTTATCGAAGTTACCGATGATTTGAAAACGATCTTAGTCCACCTCTAGTTTGAACGCGCTTTTAGCAAATTTATCAATTTGTGTATTAAAATGGTGCTTATTATGCGTGTTTCTCCGCCAGAGCATGGCCTGCTTTACACAGCAAACAATATCAAGCTTAAGCTTGGCGACAAAGTGGTGGGCGAGGGCACAATCTACATTGCCCAAAAGTGAGTGAACCGAAAGCTTTCGCCGGCTTCTAATGTTGTTGTTTTTTGATAAGCCCATCAACACCCCAAAATAATCAACATTTAACCTTCTTAGTACGCTATCGTGGCAGCCCAGCGACCTGGCCGAGGGCATTTCCATAGAATGGAAGCAGGTGAGCCTGCACGGTATCTCCTCGAATCCGAGGAAGTGCATCTACTTCATGCTGGACCACAAGGTGGAATGGAACGGGGTCTACGGGGATCCCCCACAGCCGGCGGTGAATGGCCAGAATGGTGGAGGTCCAGAGGCCGACGTAGATGAGGGCAATGGGAGCGATGAGCACGACGAGGAGGACGACAACTTCGAGGACGCCGTGGACGAGCAGTTCGAGGAAGTAACTGAGTGCTGGCTCCTGCCGGACGACATCCACTCGGTGGACACCATGTACAGCGCAATGACCACATGCCAGGCACTGCATCCGGACTCGGCGGACAGCGACTCGGAGGACAGCGATCCCATGCAGGATGCCGGCGGCCTGGACGACGAGGCCATGGAGGAAGAAGACGCCCTGACGCTGGGACGCAATGGCGTCCAGAATCTCAGCCTGGATGACGACGACGAGCGGTTCGAGGACGCCGATGAATGAAGCATCACATATTTATATACCGATATCCCTTTTTTACCAGCTTAAGTGTTTGAATTGTAAAGATACATATGTATTTGAATAGCTTTTGGAGTACTAAATAATAAACGCTGTAAGCGCGCCTAAGAATTATGGAGATTCCTTGGTGTTTTCTTTGTTCCGTGCTATTTCTGCTTCTAGATCCTGCTCGCTGATGGGTTTTGAGAGCTGCGGATGAAATGGAGGTCATTGGAAAACCTTTTTAAGAGTGAACATACCTACAGCGTCGGCTACATCCGCCAGAAGCAGCGCCTGTCGGTATGTATCGCCATTAGAGGGCACCTTATCGTAGTTCCAGTAGGTAAACTCTTCGAAAACTCCCGTAAGTCGCAGCTGTCTGTCGGACGATTCGTTGATGGGCTTCTCTGTTTCCTGGATAACTAGTCCACGATATCCTTCTGGCACCTTGAGTTTCTCCCCCACTAATGGATATCCGCGCAAGGCATTCGTCAAGATTCCATTACCAAATCGGTTGCTTCCCTTGTGTAGTTGTTGAAGTACTCCTCCACATTTGCCTCGCCATCGCCGTCAATTTTGGCTGGCAGATAGTGCAGATTCACAGACTTACTTTTGGCCAGGTTCTTGCCACTAAAATCCAAAGTGATCGACATTGCTTATATTAGTTATAGCAACAAAATAAAAGGTAAACAGAAACGCCGCCAAATTGATTTTTTCAGTGATGGACAACGTTTGAAACCATTTTGATGGTTTGAGTCACAGCTAAACTCCAATCGGTTCCACGCTTCAACCACGATATATCGATAGTGTCATTGGTTTTTTTTATTAAACAAGATTAAGAACTAAAAATACCAATATACGCAAAAAATTCCGGTAATTATTAACGCTTTTTCAAAAAGCCGCTGTTTCTTCGTCAGAAATATACATAAATTGCTTAGTTGGTTGAAAAAATTGCAACTAATTTTTGTGAAACATATATTCATATATTTCAAGTTTAATTTTTATAATTTGTATGAATTTTTATAATGTTAAATATCTTATATTAAAAAAAAAGTTGATCGCGTTTTCGATTTGCCATAGAAAACGGATATGTGAATTTTTCTTTTTTCTGGAAAGCTTTTTTGGTACCCAACTTTTAACTAGAACATATGGATAACGGTCCCTCAGTAAAATTCGCCGAGGCATGTAGTGAACACAAAACTAAGTTGATTTTAACTGTTAGATTTTTGATCTCTGTGCAAAACTATTTAAAACTAACCTTATATTTGTAAATATATATGTATACATAATTTAGTTTATCAAAATTTAATCAAGTGAATAATCGATTATTGCTGGAAAAATATATTCGATAGTATCATACAAACATCGATTTTTGTTCCACACCTAGACGTTCTGCCACCACTAATAAAAATGGCGTTCGAAGTTGTAGTTAAATTTTTAAGGGAATCCATCGTAAAACAATAGCGCGTGTGGCCGCGACAGCAAAATTCGCGCATTATCAACCGATCCGTTCGTGGGCGTGCGTGGTTTGTAGATTTTTTGGCCGATTTCAAGTGAACTAGAGCTATAAAACTGTGCCTCCGTTGGTTATTATTGCAAATTCTAGTACCACTCACACACACTCGCACACACATCGTTGTAGCGAAGGAAATACGAGTGCGAGTAAATAGTGAGGCACCCATACTGGAGCAGCGACTAAATTAAAGTTAATTAAACGCCTAGCGGTATTTCATTTAATGCAATTTGTGAAATAATAGAGAGAGAGGGTGAGACAAATCGAGACTCCCCTCCCGCTCTCACCTACAGCATGCGTGAGTAGCCCTGTGTGCGTGAGAGAGTGAGACATGTGCGTGTGAGGTGCAGCAGCAGCAACAACAATAGTAACAACAACAGCAGCAAAACAAATTCGGGTGAGTTTTTCGTGAATTTTTTGCCTACCTGCAAGATTACTTACCTATATACCTATACCTTCACTTTTGGGCTGGGTTTTTGCACTTGGTCAAAAATACATACATTATCTTTGAAAAACTTACTTATAATACCCTTTTTTTTTCTTATCTTGCATTGTAGCTTGTAAGAACTGCAAATCGGTGTTATTATTTATATATCTATGTGCGTGTGAAATGACACACAGCAACAAACGTAAAAACTACAACAATTGCAACCGTCAAGGCTACCGCAACAGCAGCAACAAAAACAACTGCAGTTACCTTCGGCAATGAAAATACCTCTCACCGCCCTCACCTGCTCCTCCTCCTCCTTCGTTTCCTCTCCTTCTTCTTCTCCTCCTCATTCCTCTACTTCTTTGCGCTCCGTCCGCCACTTCAACAACAACAACAAACATGCACGCGGCGTATAAATAATCAATATACAAAATAAATCCATTTATTTTTATACAAACCAAACAATATCAATTAAAAGTCGGAAATTATGAATAAATTGGATTACCCACGTCGCAATGGTACACACAAAGTTAGAATAACGAGTAAGTATGCTGCTATATAATCCATTCGAAATAAATCCATTTAATTTATGGTCTTTTTTACAGTATTGTGTGCTAGAAATTTGGCTCGCAAGGATTTATTTCGTGAGTATTTTCAAAACAGAGATTTAAGGAACATTAATAGAAGGGGTTTTAAAGAAGTATATCAGGAATAGATTATCATAAAGGGTTTTGTTAATCCGATGGAATGATTTAAAGTTATCTTGAAATTACCGAATTGGTTAGATTTTACATATTATGTAGTAAAAATATTGAAACTTTTTAATGACTTATCAATGGCTGCTGAAGTGGTCGATTACTTTACGTTTAATAGATTTTGTAAAAATCAGTCAATAAAGTTGTCCATATTTTTTGAGGTATATCTTTGCGTAAGAACTTAACATTTCCTGATTACGTTTTATACTTTGAGAATTTGTTTTGCTGATTGGGGCTAATTACTTGACTCACTTTTTGTAAGTCACGGGAAATTTCGGGCAGTTCGGCTGCTTTAAAATCAGCAAAGTTTTGTTTAAAAACCATCAATTATGTTTCTGTTTAGCCCTCCTAATCAAAACACACACTTTGCGGTAAATTAAAGTTTTGTTTTATTTGCGGCGCTTGTGGCGCTGCTGCTTTTTCGTCTTCGCATTTAGCTATGCATATGAGGTATCGCTAAATTTAGCACTTCCTTTTGTCTACTTTCATTTTTATACAAATTGCGGAAAAGGGGCGGGCATGGGGGTCTTCCCCTCGGCACTCCGCTCCCATTAACTCGAAAGTGGGTGAGTGTGAGTGGTGCCATATCTGAGCGCTTATTCCATATTTTGTTTAGATATAACAAAAGTGATTATTACTAATTTGCTTTCATTGCGGCTCACTCTTTCGCCCACAAACACAATCGCACACGTCATAATTTTTCTTTCTCTGTATTTGTTATTTATTATTCGCCTTTTTTCCACTTCTTGTACATTTTTTACACTTGGCTGCACTTAAATCACGCATTGCCCAATGTGCTGCCTAAATATTACTAGCTGTACGATATATGTGGTGTACTATATACGTCAGATTCCAATAAAGGGATCTTTGGATTGAACCGAAAATGGTTCTGGGGCCGCTGGTGACACTTCCATATGGGACGGCGTATTAATGCTAGTGTCTAATGTCTGAATTCCGTGGCTCACTGTCGAATATGGCATAGTTATTTAGTTTTTGTCTCCACCATATATAACAAACACAAATAGTTTTATTGAGTATTTTGATTAGATTCGTGGTGTACCCATCGTCGCGAACAGTCATCAATGGGCAAATCCTAGCTTGAATGTTGGTTTGTTTGGAGACGTTATAAATAGATCGCTTAGGCCATAAATTATACAATTGTGAATAATAACAGGCTGCATAATAGGGAGTTCTTATAACTTGCAAAAATCTGAGACATACATAGTAAGCCAGGGAGCTTTCTTTCATACAAAACAACATAGTACACACATAATAAAGAATTCATAGCTGCCGGATATAGACGACATAATGATATCTTTGCTATTGCATCGCCGACTTTTTGGTGCTTACAAGATTTCTTCGGTGCTAACTCGGGGCCAAAAATGCTTTTCGGAAGTAAAAAAACTTCAAGTTGCTGATAAAATTGAAGACAGGAAATTGGTTAACATTATCGGAACCGCTATCATAAGAGATGTTAAGCTCAATATACCAAACTACACTGAAAGCTCCATTCCACCAATAAATTGGTCAGCGCAAGTATCTCATAATCAACTCAATGATAACGACGATTTACTATCTTCCGAACAGCGTAGTATTAAAAGGGACAATTTAAAAACTAACAATCAAATCCAAGAGGATTGTCCAAAATTTCCCACTAAAAAACCACCACCCACAAAGAAATTTCCAATCAATGAAAATGCCGAAAAAGCACTGGAACCAGATGAAAAAATAAGAATTAAAGCCAAGTTATTAGAAAGGATTAAAGGTATTGCTACAAGAAAGAAGTCTAAGCTCGAGGAAAAAGTGGAAGGGCTAAGGGATGAATTTACAGATCAGTTGGTTGGGATAAAAGAAGAAGCAGCTTCGAACGAGGAAATAAAGCCTATGATGAGTTTGCAAGCCAAGGAGCCATCTTCAACCCCACCACCCAAAGGCGACTCTGCTCCACCAAAAGGTGGTTCTCCTCCACCTAAAGGTTCTTCTCCTAAAGGTCCGCCGCCTGGAACTCCCCCACCGCAGACGAAAACCACTTTTGGACCACTGGCCGATGCAGATCGAATCTTCACCAATTTATATGGACGTCACGATTGGCGGTTGAAGGCGGCAATGAAGCGAGGAGATTGGTACAAGACCAAGGAGATATTGGACAAGGGCGACATATGGATTGTGAATGAGATAAAGACCTCTGGACTGCGAGGACGTGGTGGCGCCGCGTTCCCTAGTGGACTTAAGTGGTCCTTCATGCACAAGCCGCCCGATGGCAGGCCCAAGTTTCTGCTGGTCAACGCGGATGAAGGCGAACCCGGGACTTGCAAGGATCGAGAGATATTGCGCCACGATCCGCACAAGTTGATCGAGGGATGTCTCATCGCTGGACGGGCAATGGGTGCCACCACCGGATTCATTTACATTCGTGGCGAGTTCTACAACGAGGCCTGCAATCTTCAGTATGCCATAATAGAAGCCTACAAAGCTGGTTACCTGGGCAAGAATGCTTGTGGCTCGGGGTTTGATTTCGATCTCTATGTGCAGCGAGGTGCGGGTGCCTATGTTTGTGGAGAGGAGACTTCCCTGATTGAATCCATTGAGGGCAAGGCGGGCAAGCCAAGAAACAAGCCTCCCTTTCCGGCGGATGTCGGTGTCTTTGGCTGTCCCTCGACGGTGACCAATGTGGAAACGGTGGCCGTGGCTCCAACAATTTGCCGGCGCGGGGGCAAGTGGTTCGCCAGCTTTGGACGCACCCGGAACTCGGGCACCAAGTTATTTAATATCTCGGGTCACGTTTGCAAGCCCTGCACCGTCGAAGAGGAGATGTCCATTTCGACCAAGGAGTTGATAGAACGCCATGCTGGTGGAGTTATCGGTGGCTGGGACAATCTGCTGGCCATCATTCCGGGTGGCTCTTCAACTCCCTGTATTACCAAAGAAGATGCCGAGCGCTCAATTCACGACTATGATGGCCTGATGGAAGTGCGTTCCTCCTTGGGAACCGGTGCCATGATTGTGATGAACAAGGATACGGATATTATCAAGGCCATTGCCCGCCTGTCCTCCTTTTACAAGCACGAGAGCTGCGGCCAGTGCACTCCCTGTCGCGAGGGCCTTCACTGGGTGAACATGATCATGCAGAGATTCGTCACTGGAAACGCCCAGATCGGCGAGATCGATATGCTATGGGAGCTTACCAAGCAGATCGAGGGTCATACCATTTGCGCTCTGGGCGATGGTGCCGCCTGGCCGCCCCAAGGACTCATCCGTCACTTTCGTCCGCTCATCGAGGAGCGGATCAGGAAGCGGGAGGCCGCTGAGCAGGCTGAAGCAGATGCCATCGCCGCCCAGCGCTTCCCTTGCCAAACAGTGCCTCCTTGTCCAGAATAAAGCGTGACTACTACCTACTCTTTTGTGTCCAATTCCTTCAGGGCAGTGGCATGCGGCT
This sequence comes from Drosophila gunungcola, assembly GCF_025200985.1. Classification (NCBI taxonomy): domain Eukaryota; kingdom Metazoa; phylum Arthropoda; class Insecta; order Diptera; family Drosophilidae; genus Drosophila; species Drosophila gunungcola. The sequence continues at coordinate 809,963 of NW_026453167.1, read as the reverse complement.
GACTTCAAGCTCCGCTGACTTCCGCCGGCTTCCGTCCGAGTGAAAGTGCAGCCAGTCGTTAACTTCCCCGCCTTGCCGACTGGGCCACGAAATTGTGCCACGTAGCGTTAAGCCAGAGGGGGTTGAACATGTGAATGGCCATGTTGCTAGGTTTGCCCCAAAACACGGCTGCTGGTCTGTCAGCCGCTAATCCGCGGGGCTTTCTTTATTCTTCTGTCTCACTTTTCAGGCAGCTCAGCCGTGAAAAGAGTGAGGAAGTCTGGCTTGTGGGCTTGGATGTTGGCTTATGCAATGCAGAGGGTTTGTTGCTTGAAATAGTTATTCTGAAATATCCGCTGCTTATCTTAAGTACGATTTACCCAAACGCTTAATAATCATAAAGTTTTATTAGCAAGCCAATTGTCTTGACACAAATTCAAACATCCGCCCTGGTTTTTTTTTTGTTCAGTTTACAAAGGCATTTTTACGAAATCACGAATTCTACACGATTACATTCTACTCCAATACAACGAAAATGTTTTATTTTGTTTGAAAAAATATATTTATTTTTGTACCCAACACAAATCAAAATAATTTGTCATATATGTGTCTGCTGGTGAATCTTTAAAGATTATGGATCTGTTCCGCATTTAAACTCGAATCCCTTGGTTGAAAACTTAGTTCTTTTCGTAGAATTCCATTTATCAACACAAAATCTATAGCAACATTGATATAGAATGTTAAATGGTTGTTCTGTTGGATTTGTTCCCAATTTCATTTCGAATCCCTTTGGTGGAAAATTTGTTTATTTTCGTAGAATAGAAACATTTGTGCAATGTACGGTACTGAAACCGATTTTTTTTATACATTTAGCAGTTCTTCTTTAACGTTGAAATTTACCTCTTTCCTCTAACTTGTGCACACCTTTTTCTTCCATATAGAGTGTTCTTTAGTTGTTCTGCTGGTCTACCTACCTCTACTCATTTCCCCTGCTGTTCCTTGTATGTGCTCTCTTGCATAAAATCAATCAACAGCTGCCTGGCGACGACAGCGAAGACGTTGCAATGTGGCCTACTCGAATTACCTGGCCACGTCAAACGGGTTGTTAGTATCCGTATCCTCACCAGCTGATGAAAGGGAATGCCTCCTCCTGCTCCTGCTCCTGCTCTGGCTCTGCTTGTGGCAGATAGCATGACAACAGCGGCAGCCTTTAGATAACGATTCACGAATGGATATAGAGCCTATACTATAGGCACAAATATGGAAGTGCGAAACACCTAGTTGTGATGTCTACCGTGAGTCCGTGAGTCAGAGGCTGTCAGACTGGGCGGGACTGGTTGGGTCTAGTCGGGTCTGGTCCGCATAAATCATCGATATAGTTCTTAATTGTTTAATTCAGCCGGAATGCCGGGCGCTTAATTTGTCAAGATTCGAGGCATTATCGGTGGTCGTCCAAGACGATAAGCAAAAACGTGGTGCGGCAGCGGGGGTTCCTATTTCTGTTCTGATAGCGGAGATTGGCAGATAGATTTCGTTTCTCCGCGGGCTCTTCTATGTGTGTTTCCCCATATCTCTGTCTTCTGACTAATGACACTTGACCGCATTCACGTTTGCTGCTGGCCGATGGGATGTAAACATTTTTATTGAGGCATTGTTCAGATTTAATTGACATTTCTTGCCCTTACACCAAAAAGACAAAAAGTGGTGTGGGTCTCCAAATGATTGTCAGCCGAGTTCTTAATATAGAAATACTATTTCTATGTGGGACACTTTGTATGTTCGGAAAGATTGAAAACATATTCCTGAAATATAGAAATGTTTATAAAGTTAAACATAGTTCTATACGTTTAAAGATGAAAATGATGTCCCTTAAAAATATAAATGTTTATAAAGCACTTAGTTCTTTAAATTAGAAAATATTTATTTTGTTGAATTTATTTATATATATAAAGCCTTATCCGTAAGGATTGAAAGGTGGGGTGGTGGGAATCTGCGGCATCGATCCAGGCCTTGGGTTCCAGCCTCTGTGGCGTCTCTCGTCGAAGGGAAATGGATCTCCTGCAGCCAGGGTTACGAAAAGGAACACTGCCAGCAGTCCCAGAAGGTGAATCCAATTAGAAGACATTGTGTTGTTTTGCAAATGATGATCTCTCAGGGAGTGGCTGCGCTTATATAGGCCGCATTTAAGCGGGGGCTTTACAATCTTAAAGCGATAAGCTTAATTCGAGTAGGGAACTCACACTCGGGGGGAACTTATTCTCATAAATGATTAATCTGCTTCTCTGCTGTTGACCTCCTCCAGCGAAGAAAAGATTATTGTTGGTGTCGGAGTTGTCGCTTCGGTGTATTTCTGAGGCACCTGCAAACAACCGGGCTTAATCTGCAAGCGTTGGACAAAGCCAGGATGTTGGTGACTATATCCGACAGAGCTCCAATAAAACGGAGGCAATATTAAAATCAGCAAAACCACAATATTCTTTAAGCGTTCCATGTTAGATGCAAACTAAAAAAGACAAATATCATGGAGTATGTTTAAATAGGTTTATTTGATAGAGACTTTCGTGTGAACCCTTGGTTTACAGATCACATTTAACACTGCCTGCAATTTACAGTGTTAAATAGACCAATTGTTCCCATCAAATGTGAGCCACGCTAACCGATTGTCATGATTTGTAATGATCGATGACAATAGAGAGTGCATGTTTATGCAGAACAATAATTTTTTTGAAATCTAGTAGAGATTTGCTTGAACAAAAAGCCCTACTTGCTAATTGCTTATTTTGTTTTGCCAATTTTGCAGGCCTGCCCGATCCCTTTGCTAAGGTTCAGGTGGATGGAACTGGCCAGGTGTACTCGACGGAGATAAGCAAGTCCTCGCTGGATCCAAAATGGAATGCACACTACGATTTGTTTCTGGGCATTGGCGACGCCATCACGATAACCGTGTGGAATCAGCGCAAGATACACAAGGGCAGTGGATTCCTGGGCTGTGTGAGGATACCCGCATTCAACATACAGAGCCTCAAGGGAGCCGGATGTATGTGAATATTGCTTTAAACAGTTTTCCAAACCTTTTCTAATAACCCATTTTACTTTTTAAGTTCAACGCTTGGACCTGGGCAAACTGTCGCCGGATGACGATGAGCTGGTGCGTGGTCAGATCATCATTTCGTTGCTCTCGAAGGACGGACCTAGTAGTGGCAATCCCCTGGCCATTGTGGGACCCAGTGGTGATGTGCGTGGCCCCTCGGAGGACGACTCTTCGGAGGATAGCTTGCCCGAGGGCTGGGAGGAGCGCCGCACGGACAACGGACGCATTTACTATGTCAATCATGCGACCAAGTCGACGCAGTGGGACAGGCCCAGGCATCCGGTTGTAAGCCAGACCATTTCACCGCAGCAACGGCACAACAACCACAATGGCAACAGTGGTGATCGACAGGCGCCGGCTGGACCAACGCGCTCCACGACCTGCACCAATCTGATGAATGGCGGCCATCGCAGTCGGGACTCGGCGGCGGTGACGGCTTTAGATGAACGGCGGCACTCCACGGAGATCCTGTCCAGCGTTGGCAAGGAGAACACCAGCCCCACAACGCCTGTTTCTGTTTCGTCGGCCACTACGACGCCTGGCAAGAAGACCTCCGCCTCCAACTCATCCTCGTCGGGAGGTCGCACTTTGGAGCAGCGTCCCACAAACGAAACGGCCACGCCCACCAGCAGCAGCACAACATCGGCGTCGGTACGCCTCCACAGCAACGATAATCATGTGAAAACGCCAAAGCACCAAACGAATGGCCATGCTCCGCCAGAGGCCACGCCCACATCGCCCACGGGTCAGCAGAACTATGTGAACGGGAATGCTCAGAATGGAAGTGGCACTGGCAGTGGCCAGGCGGCACAGCCCCAAAGTGCGACCAACGGGTGGACGCAGGAGGATGCCAACACAACCACAACTGCAGGTTCGACGACGACGACGACGACGACCACCACTCCTCCCAGGCACAGCCAGAGTCCGCCAACACCGAATACGTCGCCACCCGCTTCTGTGACCCCCTCGGCCAATGGAAACGTTCACAGTCCGAATGCGAACAGCACTCCAGGTGGCGGAGGAAGCCGATCCTATACGGCCGCCACTCCCGGTCAGCGTTCCCAGCGTCGCAGTTCGCGGCAACAGGGTGAGGAGTCCTCCACGAGGCGCCGCTCATCGCGGGGAACTCGAAATGGAGGCACTTCGGGCACGGGAGGAGGAGGAGGAGGAGGATCTGGTCAGCGGTATGCATCGGCCATTGCGGCGGCCAACCAGGCAGCGCGTCCCTTTTTGGATCTGCCGCCGGGCTATGAAATGCGGACCACGCAACAAGGCCAGGTGTACTTCTATCACATACCCACGGGCGTGTCCACGTGGCACGATCCTCGGATACCCCGTGACTTCGACACCCAGCATCTGACGCTGGATGCGATTGGACCACTGCCGAGCGGCTGGGAGCAGCGGAAGACGGCCTCGGGCAGGGTTTACTTTGTGGACCACAACAATCGAACCACGCAGTTCACGGATCCCCGATTGAGTGGCAGCATTTTGCAGATGATTCGAAGGGGGGCAGTGCCGCCGGCAGCCGCTGCAAGCGCAGGTAGTCCTGCTCCGCCAGCCGCCACTCCCGCAACTGCAGCAACGTCCTCGGCCACAGCAGCAGCAGTGCCGGCGCAATCAGCAAACAACGCCGCGGCCACAACGACCACCACTACGAATACTACTACTACCAACCCGCCCCATCGCATTGTTCCGGATCTGCCGCAGGGATTGCTCGAGGGCGCCGACCTCCTGCCCAAGTATCGCCGCGATTTGGTGGGCAAGCTGCGAGCCCTGCGCACCGAGCTGCAAACGATGCAACCGCAATCCGGCCACTGCCGCCTGGAGGTGTCGCGCAACGAGATTTTCGAGGAGAGCTATAGACTGATTATGAAAATGCGGGCCAAGGATATGCGCAAGCGCCTGATGGTGAAGTTCAAGGGCGAGGAGGGTCTGGACTACGGCGGCGTGGCTCGCGAATGGCTGCACCTGCTCTCGCGCGAGATGCTCAATCCGCAGTACGGCCTGTTCCAGTACAGTCGGGATGACCACTACACGCTGCAGATCAATCCAGACTCTGGGGTCAATCCCGATCACCTGTCCTACTTTCATTTTGTGGGTCGCACCCTGGGCATTGCCGTGTTCCACGGGCACTGTCTGGATGGTGGCTTCACCACGCCCTTCTACAAGCAGCTACTGAACAAACCGATTACGCTTGGTGATATTGAAGGCGTGGATCCGGAGCTGCATCGCAGCCTCACCTGGATGCTGTAAGTCTAGGATTTATATTCGTTTCTCAACAGTTTATTAATTAATCATTAAACAATTTAAGGGAAAGCAATATCAGCGGCATCATCGAATCCACCTTCAGTGTGGAGAACAATAGCTTTGGCGCTCTGGTGGTGCACGAACTGAAGCCGGGAGGTGCCTCCATTCCTGTCACGGAGGAGAACAAACGGGAGTATGTCAAGCTATACGTGAACTATCGTTTTATGCGCGGCATTGAACAGCAGTTTCTGGCTCTGCAGAAAGGTTTGTAGTTGGAATTAACTTTAAGACGAGTAAGGCATTCATTTGAGATTATTTTGCAGGATTTTGTGAGCTTATACCCAGCCATCTGTTAAGACCGTTTGATGAACGCGAACTGGAATTGGTCATTGGCGGCATCTCCAGCATTGATGTCAACGACTGGCGGAACAATACGAGACTGAAGCACTGTACGAACGAAACGACGCAGGTGTTGTGGTTCTGGCAGGTATGTACAGTTAGATTTGCTCTCAGTTTGGGTGTACTGGATGTGTCCATTGGCATTTAGATGGTTAATTCCAATATTTTCTTTTCTAGGTTGTCGAGTCTTATAGCTCTGAGATGCGGGCTCGCCTGCTGCAGTTTGTGACGGGTTCGTCGCGAGTGCCGCTTCAGGGATTCCGAGCGTTGCAAGGATCTACAGGAGCGGTGGGACCACGACTCTTCACCATTCACCTGACTGCCGACGTGCCCACCCAGAATTTGCCCAAGGCGCACACCTGCTTTAACCGGATCGATTTGCCGCCCTACGAGACGTACCAGCTGCTCTGCGACAAGCTGACGCAGGCCGTTGAGGAGACCTGCGGCTTCGCCGTGGAGTAGGGACCAGCAGATGAGATGCAGTGATCCTGTGACCACCACCCGCACCCAATCCACGCATATGCATATACATAGACACCTTTAATTATATATTATACACATTATAATGAAGCATATATCAAGGCGATTTGAAATCAAAATTGTACTGACCCTGGTCAAGATGATAAGTTTTTATTTTTATTTGTTTGTTGATGAACTGCTCCCGCAGCGCTGTTTAATCTTGTGTGCTGCGCATTTTGCAGTTAAAAAATTTAATTATTTAGCGAGTATGTACTGACTCATCGTATACATAGTTACCAAGTGCATATATATATGAATATATTCACTTTCACACCCCCAAACAGACATATACATATATATATATATATCTATCCTGGCCTTTGTTTGTTTACGTCGTGGCGCGTGTTATAAATTGTAGTTTAAAATATTACGAAACCAATTATACATACAATTATACAAGATTATACATATATCATAGTTGATAATTAGGCATAACAAAATTTTTAATTGTAGGCATTGGACCGGCAATTCTTTCGTGCTTTTGTTTAGTTTAGAACATATTTTTGATGTTTATTAATTACATTTTGTACATTTATAAAAACCAATCGAACTCACTGCTAAGTTTTTAATTATTGTTTAAATCGTCCTTAATCACACGCCAACATCAACACGCTCATCGACACAACCAAGTTTGCATATTTTATAAGTATGTGCAAAACAAAGAACTTGAAAAATTACTCAATTATTAAATTAGTTTTTTTTAATTTTTAAATAAACGCAAATTATTTAAATTACTTTTTATGTTGGGTTTAATTTTATTTCTTGCCCATCGCCAAAATCAAACTCTAAGGATCAAACTTCATATACACGTACATCTTTAATACATATTTACATCAGTTTTAATGAAAAAGAATTGGACAAATTTCTAGGTGATATTAGTGAAAATTTTATCTGACTTTACTTAAAACAAAACAATTGGTAGATATTTAAGATCCCCCCACCCAACCCCATTCCCAAAAGCCACCATACCCCCAAATGTAGTGCATATGTGAGATCTATTAATTTTGTATTAAAAGCGAGAATTTAACCATTGGATTCAAGCAGATAGAAGTAATCCCCCAAGATACAACACAAATCGATCGTTAACTCTTTAGCTTTAGCGAGATCTAGGATGCGAATGACTAAGAATTCTAAGGCAGAAATCCTGCGCACATTGACAAGGACTCTGCTCCATTAATCCAAAAGGAATGAATAAATAAATGAGCCTTACGCTACAGTTGTTTTATTAACCTGGCTGAATTATGTTGTCTAAAAAATGAGGCAAAAATGTCTATTTAAAAAATGTATATTAAAGAATTAAAAAAAGAGTCATTGCCGAAACCCGGGATTGAACCGGGGACCTTTAGATCTTCAGTCTAACGCTCTCCCAACTGAGCTATTTCGGCGGATAAATGTTCTGCGTCAAACGACAGTTTTTACATCAGCCATGTTCAATGGTTTGAGTCTTTAATACGCATTCAGTGTTGAAAAGAGCGTAATGCTTTTAGCAAAGACTTCCTCTAATTTCCTTTAATCTTAAATAGCTGGCTTGAAAACTGTAGTTTGCCGCACGGAATTCATCTGCCGAAATAGCTCAGTTGGGAGAGCGTTAGACTGAAGATCTAAAGGTCCCCGGTTCAATCCCGGGTTTCGGCAATTACTTTTTTATTTTCTTCGCATTAAAAACTGGAATTACATGTTTGAACTTAATATTTCTTAATTTCCATACTTCCCCAAAAAAACAAGACACGAAACTAAATCCGTATATATATAATTTTATATTTATTTTGCCTAGATTTAGACATCATTAGTATTATAGCAAGTCGCCAGTACTTCAAGTAATACAAAGTATATATTGTAGTGCTTCTAGTTTTTTATATACGACCTAGTATTAACTAAGAGTGCATGACTATTTATTTTCCAGGGGGGCAAGCCCCAAAGTTCTATTCATACATATATTAAGTGGAAGTGTAGGGCATCCAGATATAGCAGCTCCATTAAGTATACTCAAGTAGATAGCTTAGCTTAGTTTTTAGCTACGGCTGGCTGTGTGTACTGAAAAGTGGTCGACTTTTGAGCCAAGCCAGCAGGCAGTACGATAAATTATGTAGCAGCAATACAACTACGATTCTTTACGCTATTAAGTTACAACTCAAAATCGTTCGCAAGTTACTCTAAAGCTAGTGCACGGATGGATGGTCCAGTCCAGTCCAGTCTGGAGATCCCGCTCAAAAGTCGGGATCATAGTCGCGGGAATAGCGCGTCCGGCTCGCGTGGTTGTTGTAGCTATACATCTGGTGGGCATCGGCGAAGGCATCCGGATACTGGTGTCCGTACGCCTGCTGGTGCTGCTGAGGCGCCTGGTGGTGGTGGTTGTTGGCGGGATACTCCCTGTGGCTGCTGTGGTTTCCATGATGGAGCTGCGGCCTCTTCAGCGAGTCGCCCTTCTGCGAATAGGTCGGCTGCTGGTCGTAGAAGTAATCCCCACTGGTGTGCGCATGGCGGGTGGAGCGCCAGCTGTCGTAGATGTTGGAACTGTTGCTGCCATGCATGGAGTTGGTGAATCGCTAAAAAAAACCACATCATTAATAGGGACAATAATAATAATGAGAGTCAGCATTATAGCTTAGAATTAAAAATAGGTTATTTTCGACAATTTTTTTGTGACGCAAACTACTAATCTGTATAAAACGTTTATCAACATTATAAACGTTTTAATAAAACAAGGTTTGCTAAGTAAATGTCCTTTCTCTGATTTTGTTTTGCGAAAATTATAGTGAGCAGTAACACATTAAACCTGGGATAATACGTATCACAATTTAAATATTCTTTTTTAACAAAAAAAAATATACTCAACATATAATACCTACTTTAAAAGTTAAAGTTTTTCGATTACAACAATTTCGCTTAAAGACGAAAACGTTTTTATAAACTATAAAAACAAATACAAATTTAATTTGAAATGCATTTTTCTTTCAAGAATGCTGCTCAAAAAAAGATATTCGACTATAAGCGACTTTCCTGATCAAAAAATGATCACTATTTATTGCTATTATCTTTTTATTCCTGCAGTTCAGTTCAAGTACTAATTAATCGCTTGATAAATACCTTCGGCTTAATAGGTTGCTTGGTATCGTTCCAGGGATCGTCTATGTTATAAAAGTCATCCACGCCATAGTTGTCCGCACCACCCATGTGATTGACCTTCAGCTCGTTTAGCATATCATTGGTCAGAGGAATGGGCGTCTTCTTGGCCCTCTTTTGCCGATTGAGCAACTGGTAAAAAATGCGGTTATACACATTTTCAAAATTACAGAAGTTAATAATCCGTCTTACCACAGTGACACCAAAGATGACGACAAACACCAGAGAACCCACTCCAATCACTATAACCACAATCGCCCATTGCGGAATGAGCAGATCTTCCTCAGCAACCTCCACATTGCTGTGAACATTTTTGGCTATGACTGGAGGTAAACATATAAATATTAATATTAGGTTATAGGAAAAACTAACCACCGAACTCACCACTAAAATCTGTGGCCACCGGATCGATGATGTATTTGCCCATCTGATAGCTGGCCGTGACCAGCTGCTCCTCCTGCGGCCCCGAAACACTGTCCGTCTCATTTTCCTGGGCATCCTTGTCGGGCAGAACCGGAGTCGCTGGCTTGGTGAGGGCATCGTGGAACAGCTGACGGATCTCCAGGGTATCCACATCTTCGGTTATGTTGGCCAGCTCCACATAGTAGTCGACCAGAACGCTGCCCTTGCTGAAGCTGTCTATGCGCACCTTCTTGTACCACTTGTTCAGTTGAGGGGCACCGGAGTAAACATCGTTGAGCTGGGCAAAGGAATAAAATAAGGTTAAAAATATATATAAACATCGTTACACAACATTTTTTAGTTGTGATGATAAATAACATTATAATAGCGTATAAACAAAACAAAGAAGCATTGTCACTTTAAAGGAGTACAGTATATATATGTATATATATATATATATACGCCTTGGGTTTATATATATATATTATTTTAACATAATTGTTTAAAATTATATATTATTAAATAACTTAAATGTTTTTAATACACGAACGTTAAGATATTGATAAATTGATCGTTCAAAACAGTTTAAACAAATTTCTGAGAACAGCCTAATAATAGTAACCCATCAAATGAGACGACTACCCACCTGTGCCTCCAGCTCGTGGGCCAAATTCTTCCACTCCAGGGTGTTGTGATCCAGGAGCTCCGGCTTCCAGGCCACGCCATCGATGATCTTGATGGTGGCAGCCAGGTCGCAGTCGGCGGTGCAGTGACCCGGCTTCGTGGGTCGCGGCGTCGTCGTGGTGGTGGTGCTGGTTGATGTCGTCGTGGTACTGGTGGTACTGCTGCTTCCACTGGCGGTCAGAAGGTCCTCGAAGTTGATGGTCTGGGCGTTCAGCTTGTCAATGGACAGCGGGGTGGTGGGTGGAGTTGGCCAGCCGGTGAACTCGGTGGTGGCTCTTGTCGGTGGACCCTTTTTGATCATGACCTGCAGGTTTGAGTTCGAGGATTCAGTGGCTGCTCCCTCGGCCGTGGGATGTGGTGTTGTGAGGCGGTGCGAACCCAATCGTTTGTGGAAGCCCTTTGGGAACACCACCTTCAGGCCGCTTCCTCCTGCACTTTCCGCTTCCGCTGCTTCAGTGGTGCTGGTAGCCACCGCCTTGGGTTTACTCGTTGTAGTCGTAGTGCTGGTTGTACTGGTGGTCGAGGCGGGATGCAACTTTTTGGACTTGTAGCCAGGTGGCAGCAGTGCAGCTGAAATCTCATCGCTGCTTTCGCTCTCAGTTTCATTTAACTTAAACCCCGGTGGCAGCAGATCTTTTAAGCTATCTATTTTAATGGGAGTCACTCCCAAGGGCAACTTAGGCTCTTTGGGTTTCTTCACCTCGGGAGCCTTGTAGCCAGGCGGCAACTGGAACGTACTCAAGTCATCGAAAGGCACGGCAACTGGCAGATTTCTGGGACTCGTCGAGGGACTCGTTGTGGTCGTATTCTCCTTGGGCTTGGGCGTGCTGCTCAATTTGTAATCCTTGGGCAAGAGTGAAGCCAACTTTTCATCGAACTGGATTTCACTGAAGAGGCTCTCCAAGCCGGAGGAAGGTTTCTCAGTGGTCGTGGTGGTCGTCGTTGAGCTTGTCCTTGGTGGCTTATAGCCCTTGGGCAGGAGACCCGCCTGAGCCACATCCTGCACAGTGACCTGACCGCTCTTGAACGATCGACTGATGGTGGAGTTGCGTCCCGGCTTGGACTTTACCAACTCAGCTGGAGTTGGAGGTGGTGCCTCTGTTGTGGAAGTGGTCGTGGTGATCTTGCGGTTCTTATAGCTTGGCCTGGGCTTGAAACCCACTGGCAGCAGGGTGGCCAGCTCATCCATTTCCCCATCATCGAAGTGCTGCACCTTCAACTTGCTGCTGGTGGTTCTGGTTGGAGCAGATGTGGTCCTGGGCTGGTACTTCCTGATGTGGGGCACGAACTTTCCGCTGCCTGTGCCCACAGTGGTACTAGTGGCGGGTGTCGAGGAGTCCATCTGGCTGATTATGGGATACTTGCCGGAGAGCAGGCCACTGGAGAGCTCCGATTGGACGCGGTCCAGCTTGTCGATGATGCTCTCCGTGGAGGCAGCCACTGGGGGTGGCACGGAGGAGGAGGTGGAGGAGGAGCTGGAGCTGACCGGAGCCACCTCCTCGCTGTCCTCCGATGGCTTCACAGCCGGCGTCTGCTGCTGCTTGGAGTGCACCTTGCGCTCCAGCTCGGAGAGCGTCTGCTTGGTCTCCTCCTGCTCGATGGCCGGGAAGGGCAGGAACCTGGCTCCATTGATACTGCGACTGGGCTGGATGGAGGCCACAACCACATAGTTCTCCGTGGCATTGCCACCCTTCTCCTCTTCCAGGGCTACGGGCGTGGTGGTCTCCACTTTCGGGTCCTCCTCTTCCGTTAAGGCGTTGGAACTGGGCGTAACCGGAGCTGGCAGAACTGTGGATCCATTGACCACACTCTTGGTGGTCACCACCGAAATGATTTCCCTATCATCCTCGTGCTCGCCACTGGGTGTAGATGGCTTCGAAGAGTCCTGACTCCGCTCCGCTTCGCTAGTGGAGTCTTCACTGCCCTCTTCATCGTCGTAATCGTAGTCCTCACCTTCGCCTTCATCATCGTATTGCGATTCGGATTGCTCCGACTTGGGCTCGTCCTCTTGTTTGGCTGGTTTTTGCTCCTCCTGCTTGGACTCCTCCTTCTCCTTCTCAATCTCTACCACTTCCTGTTTGGAGGTACTCTCCAAAGGCGGCTCAGTGGTCACTGCCTGTTCTTCCAATTGCAGATCCTCGGTGGATTGGTTCTCCTGTGGAATGGTAGTGGTGATCTCATCCTCTTGCACTGCTTGCTCAGTGGTGACCTCAATCTCTGCCTTGGTAACCTCAATCTCAGCGTGGCTCAACTCAGAGACATCCGTTTGGCTTTCTTCGGTGCTGCTGGTGCTGCTTTCGTGCTCAACTTCGGAAATGGTGGTGAGTTCGGAGGGTTCCACTGCGGGTGAGGATGCTTCATCCTTAGCCACTGTCACTGGGGTAACGCTCTCCTCCTGGAGCGGCAACTTCTCCAGGCTGGTGGACTCCGAATGCTCTTCGGTGGCCCCCTCGTCAGACTCCTCTTCGTACTGCTCATCGCTGCCCTCCGGCTCCTCATCCTCCTGCTCCTCGTCCAGGGCCTCTTCCTCCAGCTCCTCCTCCTGCTCGGCACTTTCGGTGGTGCTGGTGGTGCGAGGTGTGGGTCTGCCGGGTAACTTCAGCCTGGCTGCACTGTAGTCAAAGGGTCGTTTGCTGACTGGCACGCTCACTGGTTCGTTTACCTCGCGACTGATGAAGACTGGACGCCGGGGATTCGGTGACTTCCGGCCAAAACTGGGACGTTCCGAAGGGGTATTCACGGTGGAGGAGCTGGTAGTAGTGGTACTGGTACTGGTGGTCTTGCCCCTGTTGCTGCCAAATCGATTGTACCGCTTGCTGCTCACCTCCGCACTGCCCGTTGTTGTGGTCGTGGTGGATGCAGTGGAGCTGCCAGGCTGATAGCGATTGCGGGGTCTAAAGGCAGTGGCTGCCGGCGTGGCTGGATTCTCCGGAAGAGCCGAGACCGGGGCCTGAGTTCGTGTCCTGGTGGGTGAGAATCCGCCGTTGCCAAATGGTCGACTGCTGGTCAAAGGACGCTTTTCGTTCTGCAAAAATAAATGGGACATCCATAGAAAATGAGCATAGGTTCGGTTTCGGATTTCTTAAAAAAAAAAAAACAAGAAAATAGGTAATAATTAGGCAAATTTGTGTTCTTAAATTTTGTTTATTATAGACCTCTTAAAATGGAATGCACAAAATTTAAGCTACAGCCAATATTAATTTTGTCAACAAAATAAATATGAAGTTATCAAAATATTTGCTTATATTACATTACATTAAACTATGTATCAAATAAAATATACTTCAATTCAAGAATTGTTGGAAATATGTATAATATATAAGATATTAGGTCTTGAATAAAATAGTTAGCTAATGGAAGTCTAGTCTTTGGCACACAAATGGCATTGTTATGATTATGGGTTTGGTTTCGGATTTAGGGCTATTATTATTGCCAAGAAGCTCTGGTTTTGGATTTAGGGCTATGGGGTATGGGCATTATGATTGCCAAGAAGCCACAGCAGCTGCTGCACTCCGTTCACAGCCTCGACGGCTGTCGTCATGGGAAACTGTTACAGTTTCGACATGGAACCGCAATCTCTGCGGTTCGTCTGCCTCTGCCTCTGAGTCTGCTGTCAATTGTCTTGCGTGCGAACTCTTCTCAACTGCCTTGCCATTCATTCAAGTGATTCTCAAATTTGTCTAAAGCGTTTTGTGCAAATTTCCAGAGGCTACAGCTATACAGCTACAACCAAACCACCCCCTCCATCCGTTCATCCATAATTTATGCGCTCGTATTTATTTAATTTTTATGTGAAGGCAACCTCGCAACTGTCAAAGTAAGGAGATTCCCCTCAGCAGGTTGCCAAATGCGCTGCACGTTGAAAAATAAGATCGTTTTGCACCTGATCAGTGTGATTGGGTTTCATCAAGTTTGCAAATAAGTAGGTCACTTTTATGAGTGGAACATACTTAAATTATCATAAAGAATATTGGACATTATATTTCAAAAACTCATATATTAGTGAATCTTAAAAAGTTAATTTTGTACCGTTCTGTAATTCTTAAAACATCAAGTCTTTTGGACAGTAAAGTGTATCTTTTTCAACAGTTCCACAAAAATCTTAATTTTAAATGGGGATTTTAAAACAGGGTTACTTGCATACCGTTTTAAAAATTTATTTCGAAAGTACATTTTCAGATGTATTTCTGTAGAAATGTCAATCTTTTTTCTAAGTGGGTTAGTGTTAGAGCCATGAAGACTATTTAATATTGGCAATGGATGGCAGGTGGAGAATGGCTTGAGAAGATGAATCTGTTAGCCACATAGGCATGATCTCAAAAGTAATGCCAACTAATGAGCTTCGAGCGCCCACTAGCAATTGTTATTATTGGCGATTAATCGTGAGCTGATTTGATATTTAAGCCGGCATCCATCAAGGCAGCACTTTCGCTCGAATGGGCCGACAAATTGCTGCAATTAACTTGAGGAATTTATGTGGGCAAAACGAGAAAACGGAAAAGGAAAAAAAGAGCGAGAAACTCTTCCGCTCTGACAATTCAATTATGAGTCTTGGCTGCAGAGTAAAATAAATATATAAATGTAAATATTATATATGCACAAACACTTGATACTCAAACTGTTTTTAAAAAATCAACAAAAATTGCTAAGGAGGGCTGGTAATACGAACATGATTTATGAACAAAGTTCGTTGGTTGCCAAAAACGTTGGGCAAATAACAATAAAAAATGTGGAGCATGAAGTGCAATCGGGTGAAAGGTAAAATATTTTAGCCACAATTCGATTTGGCCTTTTTCTGCGGTTTTGTGTGGCAAATGTTTAATTTTTTTTTGTTTTTTCATAAAGTAAACACAAAAAGTTAAGTTCGCGTGGTTTGGAACTGGTTCTGAAGTTTGACTACTTGAAGTTGTTAATAAACAAAAAACAAAACAAATAAAAATAAACGCCGCAAAGCATTTACCGTTTGGAAGTCACGTAAGACTCCGGACTCTTAACTCCCCGGAACACCAAAAAAACTGATATTGGCCAAAATCAGAGCAGAGCCAATTGTTTTGTTAACTTGTTATGCAATGCAAAAGCGAAATTGTTGCGCCTGAGTTCGAGTGCTTCTTGTTATGCCAATTGAGATTGGATTTCAGCAGCTTTTACTTTCTGCGATCTGCGATCTGCACTCTCCATCTCGATATGCACAGAAAAAAAAAACGGATACCGAAATCAAAATGGCCCAAATTTCATTTTTAGAGTAGTACATTACCTTAAAATAACAACATATGGACAATTTTCCTAATTAATTTAAGGTTAAGTGTGCCTTTTAACTTTAGTCTATTAAGAGCTAAGAAAATATGGACTATAATAATTGTTTTAGGTAGTACGTCGACTTTAATATTCACCTCATAGATAAGATAGAGTTCTTTGGGATCTAAATGGTTAAAGGCTTATTAACCAATGGTTAGTTAGTTCATTTTAATATTTTCTATTTTTCACTACAGTTTATAATTCTGTTTAGATGTCGAGTTCTTTATTCTATTATTATTATTGTTCTATAGCTGATAAAAATAATATTTTGTTAACTGGCACTTTAAAAAAGTTACTTTTAAATAGATAAGTTTTATAGTAACTTGATATTTCAATCACTTTCATTACCCAGTTTTTATTAAGATGATATAAGTTCTACATTTATTAACAATGAAAGTTGATAATTGACAATTTAGGAAAATATACTTTTAAATAGATAGTGATTATAGTAGCTTGATAATTAAATAAATTTCTCTTTCAGTGTAGATTTCGATTTGCTTACCCCATTCTCACTGAAGTGGGCCAGGAACTGCGTCTGCTGGTGGGGCACATTGATGCGTTGCGTCTGTGGCTGGAATCCACCGCTGCTCAGGCTGTTTCCCTGTCCATTCCGAATCGCCTTGGAGCGTGTGAAGCCGTTGGTCGCCGACGTGCCAGACGTTGCACCAGTTACCGCTCCTGCTCCCGCTGATGCCGCTGGCCCCGCCCCCGCCGGCACTCCAAAGGGGCGTGGCGAGATATCGTAAAAGTCCGTCTGGCGATTCGGTTTCTGTGGCAATCGAAACAAAAAACAATGTGATAGGCTTTTAATGGTGTTATGGCAAAGCAGGTTAATTAGTTTTACTTTTTGTTTTGGGCACTTTTGTCAAATGATATAAATGGTCTGATAAATAATGGATTAGGGCTTTAAGCTGAATGAGCCGATAATTAAAAGTATGTGGGAATATGTCTCATAGTATTTGACGGTTTCCCAATTTGGGTTGTTGAACCTGTTCATTAACCATCATTAAAAGTTGGCACACATTAATCTTCTCTTAAAGAATCCTAGCTTCTGGTTCTTGAACTCTGAATATTTTGAAGCCGAAATTAAGACAACGAATCGGTTAACAATTTATTTATTTATTTTATGTTATGTTACATATACCAAAATTGAATCATCTTCCAAATGGCTTAATGAATCATTGTGAATGAGATATTTTTTAATGGCTCGGCAGGAATTTACCAACTGGTTTGTCACCGCCATATGCAAATCATCTTTCAGGGTTCTTTTTAAGCAAAACCACATTGTGAAAAGATAGATAGCCGAGAAAAAAAGTAAACTTTTAATCAGGTTAACACTTTAATGCCCTCCAACCCTAGATATTTTTAAACCGACAAAATCGGACTTTGATCGGGGCCTTAAATTGATACCCCCAAAAATCGGCTTAAGTGACAGAACTATCATAAGCAGGGTCTTAGGTTGACAAAGTCCATAATCTAGGCCAACTTCAGGTGGGCAGGGGCACTCGAGCACTCAAGCACTTGAGTGTTCAGAAAAGATCAGACACAGACCCTTCTCAGGCGGCTGTAACGTGTTGCAGACAATGCCACGGAGCTCTAGACGGATTGCCAAGGAAATCAGCATCGAAAGCTGCAGCCAAACAATGGAAATCGATTGAAAATATTTGATTGAAGTGTATCAAGGTCGTTTGAAACGATATTCAGCGACTCACTAATTATCCAGTCGCAGGCCGAAATCCAAATTGCCGCCAGTTTCGCCTCCAATCCAAGTGTACTTGTTGTTATCCATTATTATTACTATTGGTATTGTTTGGGCTGGATTGTGTCTGTTGGCTTTTTGAAAGTCTAGTTGGGGCCTCAGCGACTGCATTGGCTCTGAAAAAGATTTGCTCTGTTAAGCAAATTGCATACAAAACGCGAGTTTTGTTGCTAAAAGGTGCATTTCAATGCATTTATTTTTCCGCTTCTTGGCGGAGCTCAGTGTTTACGCATCAGAAAATTCACGTTTCTCGCTGCCACTGATCTTTTTCAATCTGCGGGGGCCCCAGATTTTCTCTCCCCAGAGAAATGCGGCCTTTGGCCGACGGACTTACTCTGATTAACAGTCATTTAATGGGCGGCTCTACTAATGGCAACACCTTCTCATTTGTACACCTGAAAAAATGGTCTACACATCTTAATTTAATGGTTTTTATTATTAAACTAACTAGGGGACTACTGAAAATAGTATCAATATAACATTGTTTTTTTTTTACAGAAACTACCATTTTAATCTTATTGTTTCAAAGTAACAACTGACCATGATCTTTAAAAATATAACATTTTTCTTTATGTCAAAAATTTAAACAATTTAAATAAACATAATCCTTTAATACGCTCTTACTTAAATACGAATATATATATTTTTATTTATTTTGCATCACTCTTACTTAAACACCCAAAAAATTTATATTTTTTAATGGGTTTTAATTTTAAATAATTATTTTTGATAATTTAAATACTTATACTAATTGTGTCAAGGTAATATTTGACAATGGTCATAAATGGTCATCATGTAATAATGTTTTTAATGCAAAAAAGAAAATAATTTTTAATGAACAGAGTTTACGATTCTTGGAGAAGAGTATCTTTCTAACTTTTGATTCTAAAAGTTTTTTCATCGTAATATAAAATAAACCATCGTTAAGTTATACAATTTTTTTTCCCAGTTTATTGTGGTGTTTGTATTTTTGTATGCTCTGATATGCTCTCAGATCTAAATTTCACTGCTCCATTGTCAACAGTTGGACCGAGCTTTGTGTGTTAGTTGGTGAGTGGCGGCGAAGAAAGCGATTGCCAGTCGGTGGGGGAAATTAAAAACAAACGTTTCTGAGGCATTTGTCAATATGGATAGCATAATGAAACTATGAAAGCTTCGCCACGTCTGTGGAAAGCAGTTGTTAAGCTGGGGAAGAGGGTTATTGCACCGCCACTCGTCATTACGACGCACTTTCCCCTTAGACCAACACACTCGACTTGCCCAATCGGCCACCATTCAAACAAATCAAAATTTTCCATTATGTTTTATGATAAGCTGATGGGCGGATAGGTGATGGCCACAGGGATCTGTTCAGTAGTTCTGCTCCTTTGTCCACCCGAAGCTGTCTTCATTCATCATTTAGAATTCTTGCAACGCTACCACATCTGGACTTCAGCCAGGTTAATCGAGTTTTCGTTGGCTCATAATAAAGTCAGTAAGATAAAGTCTGCTTGAAATGTATGTTCGCACAGCACAGGTTTAAATACCCTACTTTGTTAGCACCTTTTATTTAAATTTAAGGCATGGAAATGGTAGTTTGGTCGGCACAGATTTAAATAGCCTGTACTAAAACATATATTTATACTATTTTTTGAAACAATCATATCATATAATAAACTTCATAAAAAAAACATGTTTTATCGATACTAAAAGACCATTTTGGTAGTTTTACTACTTGTAGTACGCTCTCCAAGGGTGTAACGAAATCAACAACAATGCGAGTGGAGCAGATCGAGTCTGTGGATTGCAACTTGGACTGGGATGGTGCAGCAATCCCAACCGGAGACCCCTTGCTGTGTGACAGCACCTTTTCCCCCCCCCAGTCCATATCCAAAACTTTTCAATTAGGGCCAAAGCTGCAAGCTGCAGCCAAAGTGCGTGCTCATCGCATTACAGACTGGCCATAAACAATATGAATTTACACTTTTTTCAATTAAGAAACAACCTCTTCGCGTGGCTTTGAATACTCAACACTTACTCACGCATATATTCGTTGATATGCAGAAGCCGATTCGCTTTGTTTGACTTTGGTCAAGTGAAAGTATGTTACATCCAAACAGACAGTCTGCATTTCCCGCCAATAAACTCACGCATATATTTCATATCTACATATAAATTGATTGTAGCTTCGCTGTTGTTGGTTTATAATTTTTGATAAGTTAGCGTGTATACTTTGTATATTTTAAAAGCAACAAAAACTTTTTGACAGTTGCGTGCCATGAAAAAAGTTATACATTTTAAACTAATAGATTTATATAGAAAGATAAAGGCTGTACTTTGAAGATCACTAAATGTTAAATAATTTATCCTAAATTTGTAAGCGTTTCACAAGTCAATATAAGATTTAAAAGATTTATACATTTTTCATAGGAAAATACTAATAAAAGAGAAAGGCTGAACTTTAAAGATTCCTTAATATTTATACTGAATTATTAAACCTATAAATTTGCCTATTAAATTGTACATTTAAAGGAAAAATATAAATTTAGTAAAATTCAATGATGTGCGATAATTTTTAGAAATTCCAATTTGCAATTCGTAATTTAAGAAAACCAATTAAATATTGAAGTTTTTGGATAGCCAACTAAATGAAATCCTCTTGATTCGAGAAACGAAATCATATTCAGCTCCATGATCCACAACGACCTCTAGACATGGGATTTCATATCCTGCCTTTCGTGTCACGCCACCATATTCCAACCAGCAATGGCAATTTAAATTCCTGCCTGCAATTTCGGCCAGCCAACTAAATCAAATTTCATATGTGGCATGTGGAAATCCGTTGCTTTTTGCATTCGATTTGATTTCGTTTTTTGGCTTTGATTGACTGGCGTGCCCAGAGTCCACAAAAACCGAAAACGAGCCGAAAAAAACCCCACTTAATTGCCTAGAGCGGAGCTGCTTGAACGCCCCCTCGCCGAATAAGGAAATGTAATGGGGAAATAATTGAATCTGAATTTGAATTTGGTGCAAGCGAAAAACTTACCGCAAACTGGGAACTACCGCCGAACGGAGCTCCAAACTGGGAACTGGCCGCCGCGGGCGATTGCTTGGCATTTTCGTTGGCTATGAAGAGGAGCTGCTCCTGGTAGGAGCCCGGAGATGGGGCAAATCCGCCGGAACTAGCCCGGAACCCACTCAGCGACTGCGGCTGCTGGCGCGGAAAGGAGCCGGACGATGGCACAAATCGATTTTGCGATGGGAAATAGTAGCTGGAAGTATCTGAAGGTCGAAGAGTTATTAGTCAAGTTGTGTAAATGTGTCAACAATCAATTAATTTGTTCATTTCAGCGCCTCTGGCATCGTTTAGCCATGAAACGTACAGTCCCAAAACCCGAAAATCATTGCTCTTAATTGCGCCAAAAGTGTAATAAATAAATAAAAAATGCCTCCGGCTCTCACAGCAAATAAAATATTTTATTTTTTTGGGTCACAAATTTGTCAAGGCACGGTGGGCCATTAAATATGAGATATTAACTTAAACTCTTTTGAATTATTGTAAAATATGCATTTAATTTTAAAGTATATTCACATTAAAAGATAACATGATGTTGTGGCTTTGTTTGTACTATGAAACTTAATGAAAATAATGGAATTACATACGAATTTTATTTTAAGACAAAAAACTAGCCCACTGTGCTTGCCAAAAATTAAATGTTTGCCTCTATTTTTGTCACGCATTTGTCGAACAAAAGTGAATGTGAAACAAGTGAATAATGGTATGTTTGTCTTTAGTTAGCAGTGTAGGCAATTTTTGTAAAAATTTAAAGTTTTATAAACGAAAATACCAAAACCAAACATTGTTATATTGATTTGCCCATAAATATCCCATAATAATAGCTTATTATATTTCGAAGATCTCCGAGTAGTTAAGCTAATAACACCCCATTAAATTGTTAAATTTTAAGACTCGTTTGTCCCATTTTTCATGTTTATTTTGCAACATCTTTGGCGGCTTATTTTTGCACAATTCTGCTTTTTACTTCAGATTGTAAATGATTGGAAAACGAAAGTGTAGCAAAACTGCAGGCGGATATTAACATAACTGGGCTTTGGCGAAATATTTCGTGTGGAATTAGACGAGATAAAATGGGGAATATACAAGCGGAGTAGAGTTGTAGTCACCCAACTCGAAGCCAAAGTTGCATGCGTCACAATCTTGACTCTTTGACCCACAATG
Organism: Drosophila gunungcola; assembly: GCF_025200985.1. Classification (NCBI taxonomy): domain Eukaryota; kingdom Metazoa; phylum Arthropoda; class Insecta; order Diptera; family Drosophilidae; genus Drosophila; species Drosophila gunungcola. The sequence continues at coordinate 788,246 of NW_026453167.1, read as the reverse complement.
TCTTGCCTTAAAAAATAGCAAACAAGAAAATGCAGTTGAGCCACGCAAAGTTAATTTTTTTTTCTCTTCTCGTGTGTCGACAGATTTTCGAGTCGCTAATTGAAAATTGAAATATCATATGGCCGCAGTTTTCAAACGAAATTCATTGAAATTTTTATCAGACGAATTTATGCAAGAGCCCCAAGCTGGGGATTTTTGGAGTGGGGACTACGCCTACATCGACATCGACTCGAGTTGAATTTATCTGGCTTCACACCTTAGTTTTACCTGAAACGTTTTTAACTGCAAGTAATTGCCGTTTATTATCGCATCTAAGAACGCGACGAGGCGTCGCATGTCTCGCACATTTGCCGCCAGTTGTCGAAATGGCTGACTGGAGATTAGTTTAGGGTTTGATTAATGGCCCAGGGATCTGTCAGAAGAAATATACCCGAAAATTTGTATGCCAAGGCAGCAGTTGCAGCAGCCCATTGACTGTTGATTTAAGGCTGCTGAGACACGCCCACTTCCGTTGTTGGCACTGAGCAAATAGTGTTAGGTGAATTACTTCCACAAGCTGGAGTCAAAATTGATTGCGAATAAGGTTGAAATTAATTATCTAACAATCAGATTTCAAATGGTTTCAAAACCAGTTTTTTTTTACTTGTTGGTATTGTTCATATCGAAATTAGTACATAAATAAGAAATTTGTTAATTTACCAGATTTATGAATGAATAAACATTAATTGTTAGAAAAACTAACATATTTTCATAATTAGAATTTGTAAAATAAGTCTTTATAATATAAAGATATTGAAAAAAGATAGATAAATATAGAATAGAATAAACTCTACATTGATTTTACATTTTCTTTACTTCTGTACAACACTGCTTGCTACCCTGCTTTAATAACTGCTTGCGTGGCGAGCCGGTTTAATTTTAGTTCTTATCATATGGGATGAGTTGATGGTGCTGCGGTCTAAGTTTCTCTGTTATTCTTGCTAGAATTTTCGGGTTGGGAGTTCGAATCCCACAACCGCCATTACGCACAAAATACAATTTATATTGCATTTTTCCTTCTGCGCTTGGGCAAGGGTGGTTACCATTTCAAGCGTAACTTACTCTAATCCGCAAAAGGTAGATCAAATCGTTCATCCTCCATTGCCGTTGACACTGCACTAGTGTTCCATATATCTAAGTGGGCATTGCAGTTCGAATGTGGGTGAATACACTTTGTTATTCTTTTCATTTATTTTTTGTGCCTTTTCTTGAGGGAGCATGTCATTAGCATGCCGTGTGCACTTGACCCAAAATCGAAAAAACCATCAAAATAAATTCAAATACGCCGATTCCATGTCGTGACACATTTGCCTATTTCTGGACAGAATTTTACGAGGCGAAGTCGGCAACCTTCGGGCTCTTGTCGCATAAATAAGCCTATCGATCGCAATTGGAATTTATTGTAATTGTGGTTTGGGGATATAGTGTCGGAGCAGAATTCATGATAATCAAGAAATCACGTACCAGTCTGAATAGTGAAGAAATTCGAACTCACTATTATGTTTATGTTTTCAAAAGTCGAAAGAGATCCGGAAACTTTTTTTACAGAACTAGGGTAAATATATTTTTTCAAACGTTTACTGCATTTTCCGTGTTTTAATTATAGACAGACTATCAAATTTTGGCAGGCCCCTTATTTGGCTTGATCTTTCTTTGGCTAAAAGGCACAAACTTGGGCAAGGTCTTTAAACGATTCTTCATTCTTTTCTTAGCACTGGGCAACGGGGTGGGTTTTCGAGTTACCATCCTGGGTCGTACACTTTTCCAAGAGGGTTCCACGATTATGACTCTTCGCATAGGTTTTATTTTATCGTTACCCTCGAGCACAGTCTGCATTGTTTTGTCCTTTGTTTTTTTCTTCACTGCAAGTGCTCTGAATTTCCGCTCCTCCGTCATCTTAACCCTCGTCATTATTAGGTAATGCAGTTTTATTGCTGGTTCCAAATTGTGCCACGCCTTAAGGGCCTTTTTTCGGAGTTTCTTGTCAGGTTTACGCCCTTCCCATATGCCAAAGTCCCTATAGAATAGCTTAAAGGGATAAAAGCTCTCTCGTTCGTTTTTTATAGACCCTAATGCTGAATTAGAATCTTTGCACTCGCTAATTTGGCTGCTTGTCGAGCTGTCCGAATTGTCTTCCAATTCCATTTTGCTACTTGCTGCCATGATGGCTTACTGGAAATTTATAAACAATAATTCGAACTCGTTTTTCTTTCTTTTGGCCTTTGTTCAAAGGTCTCCATGTGCACAATCCAATTGAAAGTTAGGGCAGAGGCGACCACTACAATGGCTTTCAAATTCGTTTCAACTTAGCCGCCGTGTCCGCTGGTTCTAACTCAGCCAAGGTGGCTCTCAAACTGTCGTCTGCATTTGGCATTTGGCGAAACTAAATAAAAAAGCAAAAATAAGCTGAAAAACAGCAAAATGGTCGAAACAATGGGGCCGCAAACGATCGAGGGGCGTTGTGTGGGCCAAGCGGTTCAATGCAATACCATTTTCAGCCGGCGATTGGTGATCCGTAATCGGAACCCAGTATCCAATACCCAGACTGGTCACGTCAAGTGCTATTCCCCCCGGCACAGTGCTTTATGGTGGTGTTCTGGCTGATATAGCTATTAAAATTGATATTTTTAAACATTTATTTGCTTCTTATGGCACAAAGTTATAAAAATCTAAAGTATTCTACCGGATTAAAATTTTATTAAATATTTCTATGTAAAATCAACATTGACATTTATTTAAATCACCATAAATCTTTTTGATTTAAATGGGCTTTAAATCTATATCTTATGAAATACGAGAAATCTATTTTAAAAAGTCCTTGACATTTTTATTGCTTTACTTTATTAATCGTTGCACTAAAAAACTTTACTATTATTAACAATATGGTATAAATTCAATATTGTTGTTATATATTATGTAAGGGACTAGGCAAACAAAATAAAACTTTAAAGTTCTTTAAAAAATTAATCTGTTAGTTTTCATCAAATTGGTTTACTTCCCTTTGCAGTTGACAATTTTAAGGCGGTAAATATAATGATACTCAGATAAGGTATTTAAGGTATAGCCTTTTGATAAATTTATATAATTTATAATTTACTAATTTACAGGAGGGGATAACCATTTAAAGCAAAAAAACAATAAAAGATATTTAAACCAAAATGGTTAACTTTTTTGATTTAAGTCCACTACCACTGTGGTTAATTGAACTCGTCTTTTTGACATTTACAGTTTCGCAGCAAAGAATTTGAAATTTGCACGGCATTACAGCTGCTGGCTTCGCTGATCTCAAAACCCGCACATTTTTCCGTGAGCGGGCTTTATCTATAGCCATTGCTATTGGGGGCTTGAGAGCAACCGGCTAATTACGCGAGTGACAATAGCCTGGGCATTTTCAGATGCATTATATCGCACTGGGCTGGGCTGGTGCAACAAATTGCGAAAATAAAAGCATGAAATCTTGCAGCGTCTTCTTCATTTGTATTTTTTAGTTTTTTTTCGGGTTTTTTTATTCGCCCCGTTTTTTGTTTGTGCGAAATGTCAAGCCATGGCGCAAATACTTCACCAGAAGTGCAACAAAAGCGAAGCAAACAACGTGAAACAGCAACAAATGACAGCAGAAACAAGTTGAACTTTACGTTTTTCTTAACTTTAATCAAGTTTCCTTGGCCGGCCGCTCTCTGCGATGCATTCGCTATTGTTGTTTTTTATTGTTAAGGCTTCTTCGTTTTTCTCTTATTGTTTGTTGTTGTTTTATTGAAGGTCGTCTTCGTTGCCTGAAGTTTTGACTGAAGCCCAACGTTTTGAAAGTTTCAGTAAGTGTTGAACAGAAAAAATGGCAATACCCCATTATGATAGGAGTTCTAAAAATTACTCAATAAAATCCCACATTTTTATCATACCTCATCATCAGGGCCAATCAAAGTCAGAGACTCCCACACCCATTTGCCAGATAGTTAAAACTATATTATATTTATTCCCCTTAGGCCTAAGTAACCCCATAAATTCTCAGTTGCTTGGCCAAGCAGAACTCATTTCCTAGATCTGACATCATACATAATAGGTATCCGCGCCCAGTTCAGTAAACCCGATATTATTACTTCTATTATGCTTCTTTTTGTTTGACAAAATTTCATTTAATTTACTGACTTTTAATGGACTTCGGCGTACTGATCAAAACCAACTCGAAAGATAACATAGAAATAATCATAAAAAAGCCAAACAAAATTGAAAATGGAAACTGGAAACGAGAACAATAAGCTTCCGACTTCGTTGGCGATAATATCAAAGACAAATAAACCTGAGAAATCTTTCAAGAAGTGGACACAGTGTTCTTTCGGCGGCGATTCGCTAATTAGAAAATAATGCCCACAGCACCAAGGTCAATTTGCAAGATGAAAGTGAGTCAGTCGAGAGATTATTAGCACTAATGGGTTAAGTCAAAAATCGACAGGTTTGTCGCTTAAGTCTTTTGTCCTTTTTCCTGAGATCATAGAATTTGCAAGTTTGTCGCCTAAGTCTTCCTTTTACTTTGAATAAGCAAGTTTGTCGCCTTAGTCTTTACTTTACTTACTTAAGATCAATAATAGCTATTCCTGAAGTCATAGAATTTGCAAGTTTGTCGCCTAAGTCTTTCCTTTACATTCTTAAGATCATTGAATTTGCAAGTAAATGCAGAAAATACGCTCTTTCGCGGCTTACATCATTTAAGGCGTTTGCGTTTGCCCAACTCGCACACATTCCGATTTAGTTTTTAATTATATTTACTAATACTCCACTCGCAGTTGGTTAATTACATATGCAAACTTGTTACACAAAGTAAACCGAATGTGAGCAGTGAACAGTGAGCAGCGCAACCGAAAGCAAAACAACTGCGAAAACCAAAACAAAGAAAACTGTTGCAAGGCGAGTAGTCGGCCAACAGCTCTCCAGCTGGCTGGCTTTTATTGTTAGCCAAACATTCAAGATTGGAGCACTAGGTGGCACCCACTGGACTGGTCAAAATATGTGGCAAGCCAGCAGCAAGTAGCAAATGGCTAGAATGCAAAACTTCAAATAGTTTGTCAGCAAATAAACAAATTTCACATCTACTCGTCGTCGGCAAAATAGGATAATATTTGTTGAGGTCGCCGTCGATGTTTGCGCTTCGATAAGTGGCTAACAAACAAAACTAAGTCAGTAAATAACAACTGTTTTTGATAATTTATGAGGGAGTTAAAGTGATCTATATTGTTGAAATAATAAGAGATATTGAAAAATATGACAGTTTTTTTTAGTGGTTAAAAGATTCAAATATAATATTTTGGCTACTTTTGTAAAAAAGTATTTATACTTTAGTATTTATTTTAATCAATATCATAACTGGCTTAATTATAAAAAAAATGTTATTAATAGAATAAGTTATTATAAACTTTTTTTTCAAAAGTAGTAATTTATGTGCTTTTTGTAGTTGTAGTATAGTACAACTCTTTATGTCTTACAAAATCTACAAAAACAATTAGATTATAACACTACTTTACTAATTGCGTTGATAACTACTGTTAGATAACATGGGTTTACATTTGTTTTAAAATACCTAAATACCTAAATGGTTTATGCTTAAAGGCAATTCTATTTTTAAAAATTACAACAATTCGCAAAAGTAAAACTTTAAAAATTATATATTATTATATTAAGACAAATTGATTTTTATGAATACAATTTCTCTGCGTACTAATCTAAGCCCATGCATAAAAACTAAAAAAAAACAATTGAATTCCCACATCGCAAGCAGCGATCGTTAATCATTGCGACTAACATGACAGAACCCTTTAATTTAACACCATCTAATGCAGCCGCGAGTGGAGGAAGTAAGTCCGAGACATGTCACCGGGGAATGTGGCTCTGTGGACAAAGAAAGAAATCAGGGGACAGCTCCACACCCTAGAAGTTGCAGTCATATGTCGAATTGTCGGCTTGTAATTGTAAACTCAATCCATTCCATTCCATTCCACACCCCCGCCGAAGTACACAGACAGGCAAATTAAATACAATTAAGGCAGAAATAATTGCCAAGCCATAAACAGGTTCTGGCCGGGATTAGAATGTGGCTCTGTGGCTCCGATCTGTTCTGTTCTTTGTGCGGGTGTTGGCCAAGTTTCCAAGCAATTTCAAGTCGAGGGACAGGAGCATTCTAATGGCAATGTCCTTGGCTGGGGGTTGTACTATATTTATATGCATAAATGATTGATTGGATTTTTAGCTTTTCGTTGGCCAACAGCAGGCGGATATTGTTTATGTGGAGTCGGAAATTGGGCTCTCACAAAACATACATAAATCAATTATGAAAACCAGAAAACGAACAAACAACAGACCATTTAAACTGGTTTGAAATATGTACATTTCACAGTTTGCTTTGTTTTTCCCTATCTTTTTTTCTAGCAGCCAGTCGGCTGGCTATTTGCATAAACAGTGCAACTTGTAGAGCAATTATACGCAGATTTTGGTCAATGGGCGAACAGGTTGCCTTCTGCTGGTGAATGCAAAACTATGGCACTAAACTGGGTAACTGTAACGCAGACTCAAGAGATCTTAAAAAAACGTTAGCAGGTGCCCGTATCTGGCATCATGTTCGAGTTATATAAATTAAGAGTCGGTGTCACATTCCCACCCCTTCCGCCTGGGAACCGTGGGCTTCGACTCGTCATCAAAATACCCGAAATTGAAAGCATTTTTCAGTGGAAACCGCATAAATTTGTAAACCATTTAAGTTAAAACATCCGATGCGCCAAAGGCAGACAAAAAAAAACACAGCAGCCACTACTGGGCGTGGCTGACCAAAAATAAAAAAACACAAAACCTTTACGTAATGCTCTCTGAGGTCAGTGTTTTGGGCGGCGAATTGAATGAATTTGGTGAACGAAAGGCCGGGCCCCAAAACGAAAGTGAAATTTCCATCGCCCGTTGCCCATCGATCGGAGTCAATTTTTCATTGGCTCCGCTTGATTTTGGGCTCGTGATTTTGTAAATTAAATAATCATCGTCAATTTACATTTTTTCTTTTGTTTCAGGCCTAAAGGGTAGGTCGCATATTTAATAAATTGATTAAACCGACGTCTGTGCGGACAAGAAAAATTATTGCATTTTGGAATGGGAAACTAATGGGAGTCTTTTGATTGGAGGAAAGAGTCAAAAGAAATATTTTGTGGGAAAGTGAAAATGTTTTACTTTGTAACTATCGCCATTATACATTTTATTTAGTTTAAAATTTCATGGGGATAAAATAAGTTAGTTATGTTCATTAATTTCTCTTTTTTATGAAGACCATTTAATTTAAAGTGTAAAGCAACCTTATGCTGAGACATAAGCAAAAGCATATAAATTATGATACTCCATCAAAAACCATGTTTTACCACAACGCAATGGTAACTTGAAACCCGCAATGATTTTCGCATAGAGAAGGACAAAGGAAATAAATGGCCGAGTTCGTGGCCCAACTAAAATGGCAAACGAACATGAAAAACTTCTTAGATGGAAAATTCTTTAGCCGGTTTTCGTGTTGCCTTACCACTCCCGAATTGGCCAAAACAGAAAACTGGTTCAATTCCAGCTCTAAGTCTGGCCACAAGCGAGTGCGGGTGGCACCCTCACCTCCCCACTTTGCCTCCCCCTTTGCGCCCACTCAAAAAAACACGACTTGGCCAAAAGGCAAAGACTTCAATTCCAGCTTTAATCCAGAGTTGGGCCCTTCGTTTGGTTTGTTTTCGGTTTTTGGTTTTAGTTTCGCTTTTTTTTTATTTGGGAGCTCGTGCTGGGTTCAAAGTTGGAGTGTGGAGTCCAAATTTTTGGGTGAAAGGCCGAAGCTGCTTTGCATTTTGCTGCCTGCCTGGGTCTCGTCGTCGATATTCTATCAATTATTTGATGTTTGATTTGTGCTTCACACTCGAATGTTGATTTTTCGTCTGCTCCTCTGCTTTCCCACTGAATTTTGGCTTCGTCAGCTTTGTTGCTCGTGCCAGGTTATTTGAGCTTTTTTTCGAGGTGCGACTGCACTTTGTTTACGTTCATTTTTTCCATGTTGTTTCTGTAGTTAACATTTATTTTTTTGTCTGCTTCTCATTCAAGCTGCTCTTTTGGTTTTATGTAATTTACAAAGCGTGCTCTAATAAAAGCGGCGGCAAGAAAAATTATATTGCAAATATTAAAACTAAATTACGAGCGCGCAAATGCAAACGAGTTTTTTTTTTGCGATTGCACATAGCCGTGCTGGAATCAAAAAAAAACACAGATTGTGCTGGGTGCCAAAGTGGTCCGACTTCCTTGGCTTATTTGGTTTTTTGAACTGGGCTTGGCTCTCTGTCTTTGCCATAAAACTCATTTAATAAGAGCACAAATCAAATAGAATAGCGAATACAAAGTAGAACTGTAACTGAAACCTGATGAAATCGATATGCTATAAAAATAAAAATATATAAAAAAAATAATAATTTGAAACAAGCAGGATAAGAATCAAATTAAAAGGGATTGAAAATTAAGAAGGCTAAAAATATCTCTATTTAATAACAATAATAATATGTATACCAACTTATGTTTTAAAATGTATTTCCTTTCTAGATATTATCTTTATCCCCGTTCCATTAGCTTAGACCGAAAAATGTTAAATTTGTATAACCTAAGACCACAAATCACTCCTTTATCCAGTTTACTGCAGAAGCCTTTAATCTTTCTTGTATCTCCTTTTGTGTTTGAGGAATTCTACAAAGACTTCGACCGACTCGACTACAAATCTCCCGCATTAGTTTGAGCTCTGCTCCACTTTCAGAATGGCGAACAAATTAAGGCACTCGCATTATCATTCCAGCAACGAAGCCAAAATTCCTTGCCATTGTCAGCACTCAATCTCGATCTCCAATCTCCCGTAGATTCCAAACAAACAAACAAACCACTCGAGGTGGAGAACATATCCCAAATACCAAAACCCAGGCACGTAGCTAAAGATCTCCAAAATAGAATGCCGCCGAAAAAAAAGTGGTTCTATATCAATGGAGCTTTGAAAACTATAGCACGTACATATATGTAGTTGAACCAAAAAGTTAAGGTGTGAAAAACTTTTGACCGCCTTGTTTCGCCCTCTCCACCTCATGAATTTTTCCTCATTTTTTTTTCTATACAGATCAGCGGGCTGCCTTTCTAAGTTGGTTGTGTTGCCGTTTTTTTTTTTTTTTGTAAGATCTCTTCAAGTGTTGATTGAATGTCTGGAGACCAAACCAAACCGTAGTAACCGGAGGATCGTGTGTCTGGGCCTTCGGTTTTTGTGGGTTTCTGGTTTTGGGGCTTTGGTTTTTCCTTTGCACACGATGTCGTGCTGCCATTGTTCGCATTAGTGTTGCATATTAAGTAATAGAACTGTTTTTCCTCGCTCCCTATCTGAATCTCGAGGTCTGCTCCATCTGAGTCTGTTTTCTGTTTCTGCCTTCCAACTTGCGGTACTGCCAAGTGGCGCAATGTCCCGCAAATGAAAAATATAAAGTGAGTTGTGGCCATTAAAATGCAAGTGGCAGATAGAATTCATTGGTGGTAAAAGGGATTGTTTGTATTTAAATTCTACATTTTCCGGTGTAAGATTAAGTAGAGCAGAATGGCAGGGGTCTTGACTGAACTGTAACTAATTATAATTTATTTAGTTAAATATTTTAGACCTTCTGTTTTATTAAATATATATAAAAGCCCTTCGAGGAGATAACCATTTTGCGGTGTAAGATCAAGTAGAGCAGAAAGTCAAGGGTAATGTGAAATGTAACTAGCAATAAAATAATTAAGGTAAACATTGTAGACCTTTTCTTTTGACCAATAACAAAATCAATTTCAGGTAATTTCCTAGCTCTGACATAACTTAAATGCCATCCATAAACTCTCTCCCCAATCACACACAATATCACAATGATTGTGTAACCTTAGCCTACACCCAGAAATACATAATTCACGATTAGATCTGTCTCTCAAACGGCACAAATTTCTATGCATTGTAATTTTCCGCATAATTTTGTTTGTCTTTTCTTTGCTTTGGCGAATATAAAAAGAATGGCCAAACAAAAGCCAGACATGAAAACACAGCATTTTGCCGCACGCTTCAACAACAAAATGGTCAACAACAATCTTGGCTTAGTTTTGTCGGCCAGCTGTCTATTGTTGTTGTAATTACAATGGCATAAGGTATAAGGCATATATGTAGCTGTTCTGGTTGTCGTGATTTATTGTGTGAACAACAAGGTTTCTTCTCCCGAGCTTCGCTTTGCTTTTGTTCTGCCTTCGCATTTGCATATTCTTTTTCGATTTGGAACTGTGGGCTTCATTTGGTCCCGGGTGCCACTTCAAATTGGGCGTGTCCAGATATCATAGAAGCCATATCTATTATACACCCTCAAAGCTCACTGGGTGCCCAAGTGCTTTGGAGCTATATAAGTGGCCAAGAATTGGCTTCCATCGAACGGGATGGGTTCAATGAACCACAAAGCCCTGCAGTTCTCGAGTGTTATTAAAGCAAATAGCACTTGTGGTGGGTCCGTCAGGTTGCCAGCCACCGTCAATCAAGAGTTATCAAGAAGTTGAATGGCTTTTGAAGAGTCTGCCGCCAACGCCAACGCGCAGAAATCCGAATCCGAATCCGAATTCGAATCCCAAATACTTTCCAATAACTGATGCCTTAATGTGGGGATTACTTAGCGAAGGAGCAGCAGCAGCAGCAGCTTTGCAAATTGCCAATTCATTGTTATCCGCCGTTGCCTTCTTTTCCCGCCACTCATGGTTTGACATTTTTATTAAAAACGCAGAGTCCACGAACGATCTGCAATCAGGCGATCAGCAATGTCTTCTACACAAAGGGCATATTTTATGCATGCCGCTCGTTAAGAGACCGCTTCTTCTGCTTTTGGCTCTTCACTCAGAAAAAAAATTACGGTCTGGCGTACAAAATAAAAATAAATGAAACTTTAATTTTTTCGTAACGCAAATCATTTGTTTCATAACTGATAACCAAATTTTCAAGACTTTTCTGTTAAGTACAAAAGAATGGCCCTCACTTCCAAGACATTTTTGTTAAGTACAAAAGAATGGCCCTGGAAACTAGAAAAAAATTAACAATCATATTACTTTCTCTAATATTTCTTACTAACTAATAATATGTTTTTAATCCCGATCTTTTTTTAATCCCAATCTTTGTAATGCATTTTTTGCAAAGTGTAAGTTTTGCCTCAACTCCAAGGCAATAATCATTAAATTTTCAAAATTATTTTTCTGAGTGTTTGGTTTGTTTGCTGTTGCAGTCAAATTGCCAGCTTTTCTTGTTGGTACTCCTTTTGGGCATCATTTCCTGCTTAAAAGGCCGCTGCCACTGAGCATGCATCTAAAGTTGCGGGTAAAAAAAGAGTCGACTCCTCTTCATTCCCTGAAGAAACATATATATTTATAGGGCTGCCTGATGAACCGTAATCCCAAGGATAACTGCATATTTTTATTACAGGTTTGTTGTTGTTGTTGTTGCCGCGGTAGCTGGCCCATAATTTCCAGTTACAAAAGGCCACAAAGGAAACGAATGACTTAAGACACAAACTTGTTTTCCTTGCGGAACATCCGTGAATGGCACTTTAAAACGTAAATGTCTATGCGGGCACAGAGTGTATATTGTGTTTTTAAATTGAGAGAAGCCTCTTATTATTTAAAATAATAAATATTAGTCAAAAAACAAAAAGCCCGAAGTTAATAACTTATGGGTAAACAAAAGTTAATCGCCTTTTCAATTTCCTGCCTTTAACGAATATTTCCCTTAACCAAAATGGGTTAATGGGCAGCTTAACCCCACATTCACTTCCCCCTCGTAAGCTCATTTAACAGCAGAAAAATGACAAATATCGCAACCGAACGTAATGGCGAACCGCAGAAATACACCTTGAAAATGGCCTACCAAATGGTATTTCTCTTTCTCTTGCCATTTTTGGTACATAATTTTGCGAGCCAAAAGGGGTTTAATGACTGCAAATTGAAGCGATCGGACCGGCGAGCGGAGATTAAATTTGCACTTTGCAACACAACACAAAACGGAAATGCCAGACGACGGCTAAGAGAACGAGCAAATGGGTCAAGGATTTAGGCCCATTTAGCCACACTCCATTGGCTTCGCTTTCTGGGCAGGGCGCAAAGTTCAAAATTCAGAATGGAATGGACACACACACCTGGTCGGACGGTCTCTGTTGTTGCCAGACTGCGCCGCCTTTGGTTTATTGCGCTGGCTCAAAATATTGGCGCTTGTTGTGTCACTGGGCCAGAAACCATTAGCCAGACATGTGCCACATATAAACTACATCGAAAATCACCAGCAACCCAGCGGGTGGTTGTCCCATTCAAGTGGCCATGGCTGTATCTTCTATCTATATCTTGTACGCGGGTGTCTGAGTCAACTTTTGGGTCACTGGGCGGCATGAATCACGGTGCTATTATGCGGGGTCAGAGTGGCATTTGATTGGTTATTAGACTGGGTTAATTGAGTGGTATGTGGGAAACCCGATACCATTTGTTTGGTCCCCTATTTGCATTGCATAACACGTTGAAACGTCGCTTGCCCTGCGCTAATCACTCAATTTACAAAGACTTTCGCCCCTTTGGCGAACACTTCCGCTTAGTGTCAACGCTTTCTTTTTGCCAAAAACACGAAATTAATTCATAATTTCAGCTTTTGTTTGTGATTGAAGCGACCGGACCGGCTGCCAAATTGTCAAAATTTGCGGGAAGTTCTGCTCGAGTGGCTTTTTGCCACCAAAGTGACCACCACCTCGGACCAACTTGGCCAGCTTGGAAGCCATAAAACTAATAACAACCTACTCCCCGACTCGACTGGCACAGTTGCAACAAGTTAGTCACTGCGAAAGTGAAACGAAACGAAGCGAATGCAAAAAGGCGGGGAAAATAGAGCCGAGGAAAAGCCAGAGTGAGAGCCAGAAATCGCAATTAAAAGGAAAAGCGAAAATGTGCATGGAAAAACGAGTGCGAAACGAGCCAGCGAGAAGTAAATGCGTTCAATGCACTTTAATGGGGCGTGGCATATCGACAGGGGCGGCTTGAAGTCTTGCCTTACTTTGCTTTGCTTAGCCACTGACTCACGGCTCAAACATTTGGCTTTGTCTGCATATGCGCAAGGCAAACACAAATAATAAAAAAAAGGGTAGACGCATTTTTGTACAAGTGCGGAAATCGTAGGTGTAGCTAGCCCATACGAAAATAGCAAAAGAAACCTACAAAACGAAACTAAACAAAGCCGAAGCTCTGAAAGTCGGTGATTAATGAGAAATTGTGCAGTGTTACAAGCAATATGAGGGAAGGAGTATAAGAGCAATCAAAATAGGCTTATGAGAGGCAAAAAACTGACAAGGCAACTCGATAGATAATTATAGGAAATGTTTTTCATTCTTGAACCAAGTTTAAAAAATATATTTATATTTATATATTTCATCTGACTTGAAAAACTGTTACAAAAGAATAATAAAAACAGTTAATTTATTAGGGTGAATGCAACAACGACTGGTGCAATAAAGCCCAATGGCTTAATTACACATTGAAAGGTGTGGGTGTAGGCGTTTAGCAATTATATAAGCATAAATTCAAAATATGTATATTTTATATAGCAATCCCTTAAATATCAAGATTTTGTATTTAAGATCTTATGAATAGATCATTAATTTCCCAAAATCCGTTATGTTCCCAAACCCACACTTTGCAATGTGTAATCCCAAGAATGAAGTGACTCAATACTTTGGAGTACCCACAAATCCACCCACCATAAAAGCGCCCACTTTCCAATCGCAATCCAACCTCAATTCCACCACAATTTGAAGAATGCAGTGAAGCCAATTGCCAAATTAACATACAAAACTCATTTTTATCAATGGAGTCGGAGACTCTCCTTCGCTCAGAACACACCCCGAAAGAGCAACAAAAGAAATACCAATGCAAGATAATTGCAGAGGTTTGTGGGGCGATGCTGAAAATAATTCAAAAAGTCAAGCAAAAATGTCAACAACTTTAGCTGCGGGCTGGCTAAAGTTCGATTTTGGCTAACCACCCAATGACATTTAAGCCGAGTGCTTTAACCAATTCAATGGAAGTTTACTTCGGTGTGGCTAACATAGAACAAGATATTGGTTTTAATTTAAATTTGGTTAATGATCTCTGGCAAAAACTGGTTCGACCTTCGCGATTAAATTCCTTTATCACAGACAAAAACATCACAAAGTATCAGATGTCAAAGATTTCATTGGACATTAGGTTGAGTATCGTGTTACGGTTAAACTAATACCATAGATAGGTACATTTTTTAACATGTATGGAAAACATAAATCTTTTCAGCTTTTCAGTTCTAGCTTCTAGGCTTAACATAAATAATAAAGTAGTTTAGATGAAAAAATAAGATATGAATAACAAAATATAGTTACTAATCTCGTTCAAGTTCATTCCAGTTAATATGTCATGACCCTGAACTTGCATGTGATTATGTTTTACGATGAGAATGCCGGCTTTTGGTCAAACAATTGTACAAACCTGAAAATAAACAACAAGAGAAAAACACAGTTTTAGTTTGCTACATAAACTAATTTGAATGTTGCACTACAAACGAAAATAAGAGCACTCATAAAAAATAAACAAAGGAAAATTTAATTACTTTAACGGGCGTGAAATTAACATCAAGCGAAGACAGCCCGCTGGGTTAGGTTCTTGGGGCGTGGTCAACATAAAAGAGAAACCGATAAAAGCTTGAAAGAAACAAAGCAAGGTCGTTGAAACTAAGGATGCACTTTGGTTGAAAAAATTAGCCAGTTTTGGAGGTCATTCGCGTCAAGAGATGAAGCTATCTAAAGAAGTAGAAAGTAACAAATTGGTAACAAAGAATTACCTAATTTATAAGCTCATATAACTTTGGTATCACTCCACCATGGATTATCGGAACCACATGATAAATATTTATCTACAATCAATCAGCTCTTGTAATGGAGCCAACCCATTTGTAAGCCGATATAGCGCCACAATGGTTTAACTATTGTTGGGCAATCTAAGCAACCGCATCTCGGGCAGCTGTTGCTGCTGCAGCCGCAATGGGCCACCTTAACTACATATAATTGCTGTTCCAATAACCCCTAACCCAGAGGCACAACAAAGCACACACAAGAGATGCCAAACAGCGGCAGCAAATTGTGACTCGTGCCAACAGACAACACACAGGTATATTAAACTGTCAAACAAAATCATAAATAAGCCAGCCAAATAGTGGAAAACACACCCACTCTTCTTTGGCAAAAGAAAACAAAACAGACTTGCAGTGAAAATACAGTAGAGAAAATAGAGGGAATATGACTGCATATTAAGTTATTGTATCTGCTTGCTGCCCCTCAACCTACGCGACCCGCCAAATTGTTGCTGCTGGCCCCAGTCAACCACAAAACAACTTTAACACAGGCAACACAGTCAACACAACACAACAACAGGCCAAGAAATGCGTTCGTTGCTGTTTTTGGTAATAAACGAAGCGTTAAACAAATTGCATTACAACAACCATCCACCACCAACATAGAAAACACATTTTGTTTCTTTCTGATTTGTTGTTCACCATATGCAAAGCGTCATAAATGAGGTTGCTTGTTGCTGTTGTTACTGGTTGCCGCCTTGGGCGTAATTACATCTCCAGCCAAAAATGGTCAAACGAGCGAGAAAATTATCACATATGTTGTTGTGGCGGCAGCAATTAAATGCAAATTTTGTCTGATAAAGAAATATGGTTACAGCAAAGAATTACACAATCAGGAAATTTTTGCGATGGCAATACAAATTGCTTTTGATGATTTGACATTTGATAGGCAATTTAAATATTTTTGGTAGGCCAATTAATGAATGGAAACTTTTTTCGGACCAATATTAATTTTTATGGCATGCATTTCGCTTTTCCCATTTTGCCTTAGATCAACCACTCCTCGAAATCCATCACACATGCAGCACGACCACAATGGGTGGAAAAACATGTTCCAGCTACAGAAATTATAGCAAATGCCATGGACGGCTAATTCAAACACACATAAATCAATGAACGCCAAAGTCGAAGGCAACCCAGAAATCAGGAAGGTAAAAATGAGTAAATTGCACAGCAATAATGAAAAATAATAATAGAGCAATGAAGCAAACAGCAGATTGCAAACACGCCTTGGAGGTAAAGATACATTTAATAACGTGAAATGAATTTAAATTTAAAATTGAGTAAAAAATCTATTTCTCAGGACTCGGAGAATAATTGATTTTCTTTTTATTAAAGTGTCTCAACAGGCAAACATTTCAAAAAAGTCTATTTAATCTCAAGGCCTTTTGATTTGAATTTTTACCGAAAAGATCTACAGCACTTTAATAGTTCCTGCCTTACACTCCTGACCTTAGCAATTAACACTTTAAATTAATTATAATAAAAATTTAAATTAGGTGTAAGCCATTTGAGCCACAATAAAACGAATTACAGGCACCTAACAACTAATTTAATTAACCATGAAACCAGATTTATATGTGCATGCGAAGCCAACTATTAATCCATAAAACTAAATTATGATCTGCGATGAATATGGCTGAAAAGTGCAATCAGCCATCTTGCAAATGACATTGAAATTGCGCAAGACAGCACTAAATGGACACATTAGTCCATTAGCCGCCGAGTCCAGCAGTTGGTGGCGTTAGCGTGTGCCCCACAAAGGTGTGTCCACCGCTCTAGGTGTGCGTGTCACCACCTAAGTTTCTTTGGGTTGGGTACTATACTCGCAATAGTACAAGTAAGTAAGTACTTATGTCTGATTGAAGGTTAAAGCCATGAGATACGCCATTAAGGCAACATACTGCATCTGTACAGAATCTTGAATTGGGTTGCTGTCTTCACTCCGCAACTCCGCTTGGGTTGAATGAACCATGGAGCCGCTTAAACGCCCACCACTTTTGCGAGGGAGTATGTTGCCAGGCCGCCGAGTTCAAAGCAAAGCAGCTGTCAACAGATGCGACAGATAATCCAAATGGAAACCGAAAACCCAGAGTCTGGAGCCTCATAATTTTCGCTAGCCGATCTCGAGCCAGAAATCTACAATTGCGGAAAGAGAAAAAGGCAATAATTGTGTGTGTCGCGATACACGTGTGCCAATAATAGACTCTTGTTAATGCTATAAAGACATCTCCCCAAGAAACACTCATAAATCTGTGTAGGTACAGTCATAAATTTACGAAGAAGCTTGTTCTAAGTGCAACCAAGATACAGGCAAGCAATTTGTCATATGGCCAACATTGGAGTTATCAATGGTTAAGCCAAGATGAAGAGAAGGGAGGAAAATGCATTTACAGGTGCATTGTACAGGAAAACGTAACCAACAAGTTGTGATTCGCGGACCGGATGATGCTTCGTTTTCGTTTCTGTTTTTCTTTTTCGATGGCATTTATCTTGACCCGAAGGCAACGTGAAGTTTTCATGGCTCATGGCTCGAATATTGCGAGCGTCGAACTGTAAAGTTATGAAGAAGAAACTGAAGCTGCTGGTCGGGAGCGGAAGCTTGCGTTTAAGGTTACGGGCACAGGGCCAAAACATCAACTGCTGTGCTGCCTGCTGCCACAACTCACCAGGTAGGTACTAGACATTTTTTGGCTTAGTTGGGAGCAACTATTTCGTCGCCGACGATCTTCAAGCTCTCGAAGTATTCAATCAAATGCATTGGGTATAAATTCTTGATGTCTTCTATGAGTACAGCATCCATAATAGTGCAGCCCTTCCAGGTGACGAACAGGAAGAACTTGTCGTGCACCTGAAAGCTGTGGTGCACTTTTTCCAGCTCCAGACCACGGGCCAATCCGAAGGGTGCCTTACGCTCCGGCACTCTCCAGTCCCCGAAATACTTTCCGGACTTGAGGCTTTCACTGGCGGAGGGCCGTTTGCCGCTGGCCTGCAGCTCCTCCGGCGAAATTAACGGCTCCGTCTTGATGATTTTGGAGCAGTTGGGTGTCTGGACATCGGTTATCTGCTGCAGTTTGGCCACTTCCTTGTTACACACAGCCTGACTCTTGCGGCGCATCAATGGTTGGCTGGATTTTATTGACTTTCCTGGCGGCTGCATCACTGGCTCAGGGAAGTTCCAGTTGCTAGGCTGCTGGGCAAGATTGCCGTGTATCTGCGGTGGTTTTATTTGCTCTTAGATAATTACTTACAACGGAAATACAACCAAAACTAAAGGAACACTCAATTCATTACTATTACTCGGCTAAAGATCAAACTAATTTATTAAAGTAATTTAGGATAAGATACTTAAAGAAAAAACCTTTAAAAGGGTTTTTAATTCTATACTCAAATTATTAAATTGCCAAGCTTTTGCTTCAAAAAACAAGTGAAATAATTTAGTGTTGATTATTATTGAAGACGGACCCTACTTTTTGAGTTATCACAATAGATTTGGTTTAATTTTCTTTGAATAAAATGCACGTTTCCTACGCCAAAAGCAAACACAATTCATTCATAGAACTTGACTAAAGATAAAATTATAAAAAAATCTTGGCATGTGTATTTTTTTTTTAATATAAATTAAAAAAATGTCAATTATATACTTTTTGAGTTAACCCATTAGATTTGGTTTAATTTACTTAAATAAAATGTAAATTTCTTACGCGCTGTAACTCTGAATCAATGGGATCATCGTCGGCTGTTATTAATTTCGGTGGGCCAAGGGATTTGGCCATTTGGTCATCTATTAAACCGCCAAATTTGACCACACGCTTTTCGGCCTCCCACTTGCGAGCCTGCTCCTTTATTGTGTCCAAAGATTGGTTATTTTCATCGCCTTCGGAGGACGAAGACGATGAGGTGGAGCTCGAATAAGATGCGCTTGAGGTCTCCGAAGAACTGGAGGACGTATCCGAATCGCATTCTATGATATCATCCTGAAGTGGCTCTGTTGCTTTAGGTTGTAGCTTTGGAACACTGGCACTTGGTGGTGGCATAACGAGTTTCTGGAAAGCTGGCACCAATAGACCTGGGGTTTGTTGTTCGGGTGCCCGTTCGTGGTGAAATACTGCTGCCAATGGTGTGTCATCGTCACTGGATTCGCTCAAGCGGAGGACTCTAGACTGCTCAAATTGAATGGGGTTTTTTACCATGTGCTTGGGCGAACCAGGTGGTTTGCGGTTGAAAGTTTCCCCAGAAACAACGCTAACACAGCTCGGACTGGGGATATCCTTAAAAGTTTTGGGTATATTCTTAATGCTTTGTTTTGGACCAGCCACTTTGCCCACTACTGGCTTGGCTTTCTTGGGTGATTCCTTTTCCTTCTTTGACTTTGGCGTATTCCTGACTTGCTTGGGGTTTTTTGTTGATGTCCGGGAAGCACTGGTTCTGGGACTTTGTGTCGAGTCCTTTTCGAGGCCCACCAGAATGTCCTGCGCATTGTGCCGCCTGAAGAGCTCCGCCTCGAAATCTGAGACAAGGCCCATGCAGTTGCCAACGTTTTCCAATGGTTCCCAGGAGTTGTCTCGGTCGGAAAAGCCAACCCATTTCACCAGGACATGGGGGCGCCCCCCGACGAAGCGCTTGCCTACGATCTTCTCCACTACAAATTCCTGGGGAGGATCGGGATCGGTCACCAAATGGAGATGATTGGATCGATGACCTCCGCCAGACATGTTGTTCGTTAAAAAGACGCCAAAAAAAAGAGGGAAAAACTGAATGCCACAAAGAATCAAGCGTCGATGGCGCTGCCAACTTACTCGAAATTCAGTTAGAGATGGCAAAGCTTACAGTTTTTTTTAAAGACTTTTTTATCTGAATACTATGAATAAAACGTAACATAAAGGCTTAATAAACTTTTTTTTATTGTAATATATATTTAAGAAATTCACGGTTTCAACAAATTTACATGTTTAGCAATTTATTTTTTTGAAGATCACTGACAGACTTATTTTTTTTAATGGGAACGATGGCAACTTTTGAAGTGAAGACTGCCTTATATGGTTTACTGTATTTTTTTGTTTACAAATTTAGAGCCTATTTTAGGAGATAATACACAATTACTTATCTTTTATTTGCCCGCAATGTACTTAATAAGCATTCTTTTTAGTTATTTAAACTTTTTTTGCTCCATGTTCCGCTTGAAAAGCTCCGCTTCATAATCGGCAACCAGCGTCGCGCAATTGCCCAAATTTTCCATGGGCTCCCAGGTGCTCTCCTCCTCCGGATAGCCCTCCCATTTCGCTAAATATTGGGCACGTCCTCGCAAGAAGCGTTTCCCGATAAATTTTTCCACTAATGTAGTCCTCGTTATCCTTGCTGTGGCCCCTGGATCCATAGGCATTGGTTTTCTTGAAGCGATTTCCACTGGACATGATCTTAGAGTAACGCAGCCAAATAATCTTACTAACTAGACTAGTGCTGCCAACTTACTCGGCATGCAGAAAGAGATGACAAAACTCAAGGAGTGGGCTTTTTACAGAATATATTTTTTTAACAAAATAAAATAACTTATTTTTTGTTAGTATATATTTGGTTAGTCCTAACTTTGCTCTTATTTTCTTCGGTTTCTCGTTGTTGCTGCCTTGTGGAGCTCAGCCTCGAAATTCTCGACCAACCCAATGTAAGGGCCTAAGTACTCCAACGGTATCCAAGTGCGCTGTACCATTGGATAGCCGGCCCATACGGCCAGGTATTGAGGACGTCCACGCTCGAAACGTTTCCCGACAATTATTTCTATCTTTGGTTGTAAGCCGTCGTTTCCCATCTTGTCGATTGAAAGTCAGTAAAGGAAAAAAATGAAATGAAAGAGCGATGCCAACTTTTTTGAAATGGTGAAAAACTAGAGATTGCAAATGCTTTCGATATTTTATTTAGAATTTTTAATAATAATATCGATTTGTTAGAGCTAAGCACCATCTCTAAGAATAGCCCACTTGGTGATCTCAGTTTATTATCATCTCTAAGAACATAATCACCCACATCAAAGGTTAAGTTTATCTTATTTTAGTGGGGGTTTCTTTCTTTCTTTTTTTTTAATTTTTTTTTCAAATTTCGGTTTGAAGTCTATTTTTTTTAAACGGTTTTTATTTGTTGGTTTTTTTCACGTTTTTTCCTTCGTTTTAGTACCGCGGATGCTATGCCCTGTAGATTTAGATATTTATTTTTAGCTGGCGTATCGGATTTTAACCAAAATTTTATCCTTTTGCCTGATGTGTACTTTCCAACAAAAAAAATTTCAGAAGAAACAGCTGGTTTTCTGGTAAACAACGTATAAGCTCAACTCATTTAAAGAAATCAACCGAATTTAACCGCCTTCTTAAGTGGAAACGCTGGCGGTCCTCGGTTTTCGGAGAACTTGATCTCAGCAAAAATGTCGCAAAGCCAAAAACCACCGGACTGGCAAAAGTATGTTAGCAATGCCTATAAACTATTTGAGAAATTGCTCCTTTTTGGAGCTGACCATTATATAAAAAACCGCTGGTCAGGCGGCCGTTGCACCTGTTTTTTGATTTGGTTAACCAGGCGCCAAAACTCAAAAAAACTCGTTTTGAAGTCGAGTGCAGTTAACGTGAGCGGAAACAATGTTGAGCGTTGTGGAAATGCGAATGTGTTTTAATTGGCCATTGGCAAAATCTGCGCATTTCTTTTCAGGCCACAAAAATCGCACATTTTCTATGTAAATTCGCTTTCCACTGCCATAAAGCCATAAAGTTCGAGTCGAGTTGGACAACAATGTCATTGGCATGTTTCCCATCATTACGGCGCACAGAAATATGCCAATTTACATGAGTATGTAAACTAGCAATTATTTCCACAGAGTCTGCATCTGGCCAAGAGATTTATTCATTGAATTAAACCCGAAGAAATGCGTCACGTTCGTCCAGTCGGAAAAAGTAACGGCTCTGTGACAATTCGAAAAAGTGCGCAGTTTCGGACAAGACTCAAAATCAGATTTGAAATACAGTCGCACTTCCGTAAAAGGAACAGGTTAGGTTATGTTAATCAAAGCACAAGTTTCGAGAATTTTAAGAGGATATCAAATCATTTAATAGCATAGATCTCCCATTTTAAGACAATTGGCATCAGCAAGTTTAAATTATGGAAGTGGATTATTAAAAACTATTTTTTTATCATTGCACAGGTTAATAAGTTGTTTAAAAATTCTTTAATTTATAAAATATTTGTTTCCTATTTTTTCAGTTAGAGAAGTGGGACATTGATAAATGCTCTATTTATAGTAAGTGAAACCTGTTCAAAGGTCATTAAAAAGTTTGAAAATCGTGTACGTTTAACTACATAAAGTCTTACATCTATAGAAAATTCAAATGAAGAAGGTTGATCTATAATTCGATTGGGATAAAATTGTTTAAAATTCATAATTTAATACATATGTATATGTTTTAATTGCATTTTTTTCAGTTAATTTCGTTTGTATTTACAGAAAATTGGGCAAGTTCGAGATATTAGAAGTGGGACTGTAAAAGTCAGCCAACCTGTTGCCATTACTGTTATGATTTCGAGCGCAAAACTTGTGCCGCAACTTTGCCATGTGCACATGTACAAAACTCGTACATTTCTTTCACTTTCTTTCGGCACAACGGCAGCAGTGGCGGCGAATTTATTTTAATTCGATAGAGTTAACAACTCGGTACATGGCGGAATAAAAGTGAAACCACCGGCGACAACAAGGGCAGCTGGAAGGGTCTTTCTTCTGGGGCTTTCGTTCAAAGTCATTCGTCGGCTTCACTTTCGTTTTCATCGCTATCGTTATATTACAAAATATCCAAGCGACATGGCAGACATGTGTATTTCTTCAGTATTAAGTGTTTAATTTGCATAGTGGAACGCCAAGAAACTGGAAACTTGTTTTCCTATTCTGCTGCTGCTTGCTTTTGGCCCAAACACGCGCGACAAAAATGTTTCTGCATACAAAAATGCTGCTAGTCGGATTTCCATAAGTTGTATTTCTTGATTTTAGCTATGAAATGATTTAAGTCAATATATACGTGTACGAGTATATATGTAGCCCATAGAAACGATGCGGTGTGATCATCGCTTCATTAGCAAGTTAATTTTATTAACGCTGCTTTTGTCTCTCGGTTTTTGCTGCTTTTTATAAGGCCCCGAAAAAAGATTCCGTTTCGGATTGCGCCTCCAATGGGCACCAGTAGAAAAGAAAGGTTGTGTATTGATGTCTTATGCAATAGATTTAGTTTTAATTTGTTTGTTTGTTTTTTCCAGCCTTTTGTTACTTTTTTGTTCGGCTTTGTTGCTGATTATATAATTATAATTATATTATGCCAAGTTGACTTGACACTGCGGCAAGTTCAATGACACTGATTTTACCTCAAAATCACTTAAGTAAACGCAAATCTGTGCCAAGAACTCTTTCCCTTTAACTTTCGAACAGTTAACCCCATATTTAACAACAGGCCTTTGAGACGACCGAAGTTTTATTGACATTTACTGACATTTTAACACACTTAAGGGAGAAACAAAGTCATAATAATGCTGGAGCACCAAAAAAAAAAAAAAATGTATTAAAACTGGTTATATAAAGGTAAAATTGATATATCAAATTTTGTTGATACTTAAAACATTTGGTGGTAATAAAATAAGTTCATGTATTTATTTGTTACATGAGTTTAACCCATTATTTTTGTAAAATTATAACTCAGCTGTTTATATTTAAATTTTAAAACTGTAATTTCTATAATAACACACAAGCATATATAAATAAACTAAACAAATGGATATATTTTTAATTTATACGAAGAGTAGATTCATTATAAAAATACAAAAACATTTTGAGACCTTAATATTTCTCTGAAATATATATTTCAGGTTTATCTATTTGTCTCTCCTTAAATTTTTTTCTCTATGCATAAAAAGCTTGCCGAAAAAGGCCAAAACCGTCGACATTTGCCAGTCAAATACTGGAAGTCCCCAGGGCATTAAAAATCAACTGCAGGTGCAACCAAATTTGTGCCTGCCAGTTGATCGAGTAGTTATTTATTAGACTTTTTTCGAACTGAAAATTGTTTGTTTTGTCACGGCTGTCATCTGCTAATTCTCCGGAAGTTTTAGACGTGTTTTTGTTTTTCTTCGGGCTTTATTACTGAGCATCCGTTCCTTTTTTCGTGACAATTCACCAAGCAGTTGTCTTTAATTTTGAGATTTTAATTTTGAACACGCATTAACTGCTGTCGTCGTTCTTTTTGGGTTCGGAGAGAGACCTTCAGAGAGTTCCGGCTTGTAAAAGACACCGATCTCACGGATCCATCGAGATAAATTAGCATGCAGTGAATCAGACAGACTTTTTGGGGTTTTCTTGGCAAGACCGACAAACATCGGAGAATATGACTTAAATTAAGTTTTTGTCTTGGGGTCCGCGTAAAACATCATCAACAAAAAATCATATGTAAAACTCACTCACCTTGTGCAAAGCAGCAGCCGCAGATGGTGACGAAGAAAAAGAGGCTGCGTCCGATAAGCAGCGACTTCGACGTCGCCGTCGACGTCGACCGAGACATTTTCGTTACTCCTCGCAAAAACCTTATCCGAAATATTGTTGGCTTTGTAATTTGCAATTTGACTTGTTTCTTATTAAACTTGTAGTGTTTCTTTTGTTTTTGCCCCGGGCGTTTTGTAAATTATCTTTAAATTATTTGCTGTCCAGTATTTGCATTTTGTTGCTGTATTGTTGTATACGTTTTATTGATGGCTTTGCTGGCGAATTTAGTCAAAAACGAGAAATTGTTTTTGGTACGACGGGTCAGACGGGTTTCTTCTGTAAGGCATTCAAAACATTTTGCGTTGTTTTTGAGATACCGTTAAAATATAATTAATAATAATGGGATTTCTTTCTTTTTGCTGACTTTTTCTGTTGATTCTGCCTAATGGAAGAGTTCAAGGCTACAACGCCAACGTTGCGTATGATGGATAACTAGAATTGTGTGTGAGTAGGCTAAGTTCTCTAAATGGTTAATGACATTGATATGATCTGAAATTTGTATAAATTTGTATCTAATAAGAGGTAAAAGATGAGTTTCAAAAAAAAGTTCAAAAGCTCCTCTTTTTTAAAACCTTTTCTTTTCTTTACAAAGTTAGCCACTGATTGCTTGCTGTTATTTAATTCTTTGACATTTGTTATTGGTTAAAAATTTATCAGAAATGTTAAAATTATAATAATATATTTGTAAACTGATTTCAATTGCTAATTCAGCAAAGATCCTATAAGATGAAATCCAAAACAGCTTTTGGGGATTCCCATTAAGAAGACTATATACTGTTATTTATTTCTTCCTTTCCAAATTAGTCACTGATTATTTGTTTGTTGAACACCTTAAATTGGTTTTTTAATTTATGCACTCTTTAATGGTATTAATTTCGCGTTGATTTTCGGCCAAGTTTCTTTTTGTTCAACTTGTTCAGCACGCGAACAAAAAAAAACTCCCAATAAATTTTCACTTGTTGCTTGGAGCACTCTGTCAAAAAAATAATGGCAACATTCACCTTGAATCTGTCTTTGCTATATAAACACGAAAGCATATAATATATCTTTTGGCTGGAGGTTCGCTTTTTTTGTTTGTATCGTACTTATGTATATATGGTTTTTTCTTGCAATTATTTATGCGATTTTTTGAGTTTGATTAGTTTGTTTTCCGTTGGTGAGAGGTATAACTTCTGGAAACTATCGCATTTTATCAGCCAATGGCCAACGACCTTGGCTTGTGTAAGGGTAATTAAATAATTAATAATTCTTAATGAAGTCTTTGAATGGACTGCTCACTGCACAATTCCTATGCATTTATGGCAGTTTCTAATTGGAGGCCAGCCGGGGGGTAAAACTTTATGTTAATTCCATGCTCGAGAATCTCAATGCTAAATGGTAGTTTGTAGTGGATGGGCTTTAGAAATCAAGGGATAGTGGGACCTCCGTTAATTGTTGTATGTATGCAAAAACTAGCTTTCAAAGTGAAATTTTCCGTGGGTAATCAACGATTGGTTTTTTGTGGGGGGCGGAGGTCGAAGGAGGGGGCGTGGTCACACTTTATGACGCGTCGTGACAACGGTAATGCCAAACTACGCGCATTGCATATGTAAAAAATCAACGAAAATCCCGAGAAGCGATAACCGAAGACCGAATTTCAAATCGAAAAGCGCTTGTCTTTGGACGCACTTGCTCCGCCGCGAAAGAGACGGGTATATGGGGTCGCGAAAGAGAGGGGTAGTCACACGACTCACTTACATATCACCCACTGGACGATATTGTTTTGGTTTTCAATTGCAAGACATTCACTTGGCCAAATGGAGTATTTTGATCGGTGATCGGCGAACGGCGGCAACAACCGAACTGAGACGCGCTTCGAATTGAACTGAAGACTGGCTGCCGAGCAAACAGCCAAACAGCCAAGAGAAACACGGCTGAAACACGTTTTGGCCAAGACAAGTGCGGAGAGTCGCTTTGGAAGAGAGTCTGCAGCTGTTGTCGTCCACGCTTTTGGCCAAGAAACGAGCAACGGAGCGGGGTTTTAAGCCAGCGAATCAGTAGTTCATTTCTGGTTAAACCAACAGGCGAATTTGTTCAAATAAAAACTAAAAGTTAGTATTTTAAAATTAGTTAAATTGCAATTCATTCAAAACGTTTTTTATTTAAATTAATTACAAATTACAAATTTATTTAAATAAAATACTAATGCTGCTTTAACGAATATGAGAAAACAAACCATAGGCTTATAGGAATTAATTTTTATAATCCCAATTTAAATATGCATTACATTTCTAAAAAATAATAGTAACCTTTTTAAAATAATATTGTTATTACAGTCATGACAGAGCCTAAATTTTTCGCTATGGACATTTTGTTTTAAAATCATATCATATCAATATTATTCTGATTATTTAGCTTTAAGACTTACAACATTTGTAAAATTTAATTTTTACCTAAGAAATTAAATTAATTCCATATGCATGATGTATACTAAACTACTTTCTTGGCGGCATCTAGAGTAACATTACACTACTAACTAAAAGCTTGGAAATATCTGTAAACTTAGTAAAGACCTGAACTTTCAGCAGCCGCTGAAGTAAAAGCTTTATTGAAAGCGCGCACTTTGGTTTCAAATCCAATATAAGTAAGTAAGTAATAACGATAAAACGGTATGTGAAAGCAGAAAAATATAAACTATAATAAATAAATTAAATTAATTTAAATTAAATTAATAATTAATAGAGTTTAGGATTAAATTAACAGTCAAATTTAGATAATAATAATTTTCTAACTCCTAAATTAAGTTCTTTATTTTCAGGCTAATAAAAAATTGTAAATCTTAAGAAAACTTGGGAGTTTATTTGTATTAAACCAATTTAAGAAATCAAAATCAAAACTTAAAATTTCACGCAAATTAAATAAGCTTTTTACTCAAAATAATTTTGATATTTTAGACAGCTTAACATATCCAGCTAGTGAAGACTTCAAACCTAATTTGGGCCAAGTGGGGACGAACAAATTAGGTCGATTTCCCCTTATCATATGTCATGGCCCAAATCGTGAGGTTTAACCCACTTAAAGTCGAGTCTCGAGCATGGCAAATAAATTACAAAGCCAAACAGCCCGGCCAAGAGAGAGGGCAGTATACTATCCTTTGATTGACGATGGAAGGCTTTCACCCCCACCTCCCAATAGAAGGACTAAAAGAGGACCCAGCAAAGATTGGCATGCGGCTAAGAATGGAAATCCAGGGGATGGGTGTGAAAGCCCCTGCAGGGCATCGAATCCATGGGCCAACGCTGCGTATGGGTGATGTAAGCGCAACTTGGCGACTGCAGCAGATATGCAAATGATGCGATGTGATGTGAGGTGATGCTGCGATGTGACAGCGACAACTGTGCAGCTAGTTAAGCGAGTATGTAATCGTAATAGCCTGAGGATGGGATTCCTGCAGCACACGGATTGACATCTTCCGGAATTCCAGCTGTCCACCTGTAGCCCCTCGAGAAGTAAGCAATATGCCAAGTGCCAGTGCCGTCTGTTGGCTCAGTCTCTACTTCTACTGCTTTTGATATTTTTTAATCTATTCGCAGATGCCGGCAACTGCCACTGGCACAACACAGTTTTCACGCAATTCCATAACTTTCCGATTGCGAATAATACTTTTTTTCTGTCATTATTATGTCAGTTATATCCGCTGCTTATATCTTCTTTTGTTCGTGACTGCCAAATGTATTTGTTTTATTTTCCGTTTGACTGAATTTTAAATGTAAGTCTTTGACCTTGTTTGTCTAGGAATTTTCACTCCATATTTTGGCAACACTCTTCTGCCCCTCTAGTTTTATTTATTGTTTGAACTCTGGCATTATTCTCGAAGAAAGAAATATGAAAATCGCAGCAGTGGTGCAGTCGTGTGGAAAAACGATATTTTAGTGCAGCAGCAACTACACGCATTGGATATTCTTGTGGTTTATTTCCCAAACCATTCTCGTAAGTGTGTAAAATGCCAGAAAATCTGTATGCGAATTTTTATAAGTATGTTACAGAGCTGCTCTTCACGTTGTAGGTTTTAAACTTAAGTAAGAAGTTTAAAATCAAAGCTATTTTTGATTCCTTTTTATTATTCAAGAGCACAAACCACAAACTATGAATCTATTGTACCCGTGTTATGCAAATTACAATGCCTCGTTAACATGTCGATAATACGTGATGCTTCCGCAGCACATGTGACCTCTTCAAATGTCATAACTCGAATGTCCGGAAAATGTATTTGAGCTCATAAGAATAGAGAGAATTTTGAAAGCTACCCACAGAGACACGTACTTAAGACACAATTCAGTCGGCGATTTGTCATTATTTTGCATGCAACCGAAAGAAAACGGAAGCGAAAACAAAAACTCCTTTCGCTCAACTTTGTTCAATTGCGTCTTGAATGTTGGCTTACAAGTTTGTCTGAGTTCCTGCCAACTTTTGGCGGGGTCCAGCACAATACCAGAGTTTTGAGCAATGCATCTAAAGGGCAGCAGTAGCAAGGCCCATCCTCACTTAACCCACTGTTGCCCGCTGATAAATGAGCAACCCATGATTTAGCCAAAGTTGTTGTCAGCGCAATTTCTGCTGTTTGCCTTTTACATTTTGGCAACAATGTGGGGACGGGACAGCTGCCAATTCTGGGGCAAAGAAGTTGAGATGAGGGCAATTGTTGCTGTTCCACGCCACTGCTATTTTGACATTTAAAGTCCTCGCAAAAGAAGGAGGTTCAAGTCAACTTGGTCAGTCATGTGTTCCATATTTGCCTTTCGTCTTCAACGTCACAATGAGCAGCCTTTTTTCTTGGTTGTAGTAAAATACTAGGCTTTAACTGGTTTTCAGAACGGCAGTTTTAATAAAATATATATAATTAATTTCTTTACTTATCCATTCATTATGTTTTTAGACATTAAACATTTTAATGGAAAACCAATGAAAACTTCATGAGAATAATAAGTATCACGACACAAGCATAAAAAATAACAAGTAAATTTATTAAAGTAACTATTTAAAATTACTTGTTTATTTATTCATTCCTTTAAAAAAAATAAAAGGCCAACATTTATTAATAATAAAAAGTAAATTCATTAAAGTATTTACATGCAATTGCTTCTTTATTTTCCCTCTCATTATATTTTAAAATTTTAAAGATGTTGGTGGAAAACCAAAGCAAACTTTATGGAAACAGTTAAAAAGCTTAAGTCAAACATACAGAATCGAATTGTTTGATTAATTACGAAAATGCAAACAGAATCATTCAATCTCAAAGCAATTGTTTTCAATTTAGTCGGTAGTCAAATCATTCCATCTCTCTCAGCTCTTTGCTATGCCCAATCCGTTTCCTAATCTCATCGAGAGTTTTCATCATCTGCTCACTATGATGGAACTGCTCCACTGACTATGCTAATTTGATTGAAAAGGGTTCATCCTCGCTGCCCCCTCGATCCTCAAACGCCATCCCACGCAACAACAAACCAATAAAGTCAACGAAACGAAAAAAGAGATTTATTTTATCAGGACTCAAAGCTCGCCATTTAGACGGCATTCGGTTTAAGGGCTGAAAAAAAAATGTCCAGTTTGACCAGCGAATAGGCCAGATATGATAGAATGACTGAAATTGAAATGGAAATTAATTAGACAAGTGTCAGATTTGGTCACTTTTGCCATGTTTTCAACTGGAATTAGAAGAATTTTAAATAAACAACAAAAATGGTTTATTGACTGTGTAAAAAATATTTTACCTTTTTTCAAGCTGGAGAATTGTCAAAATGTTTAAACAGAATTTTCGTTGTCGTTTAAAAAGACAAGAAAGGTTTTTAATAAAATTTTAAAAGTTTTAAATAGATTTAAAAATATTTATGAAATTTATTTAACTTACTTCAACTATATAAGCAGAAAATTTGAACAAGCAACAAAAATGGTTCAATGACTTTTGGTGTCCTTTGACATCTTTATAGAAGCTCATGTGGAAGAATTTAAAATATACAGAAAAAATGGTTCATTGACTTTGTAAATTATAAAATTAACAATCGGAATTTGACCTTTATTCAAGCCAGGAGATTTATCAAAAGGATCTAAACGAATTTTCGTTCTTGAAACCTTTAAAAGGAAAACACATTATATAAATTGTTTTAGAAACATTTATGAACCTTTAATATGTGCCAAGCCAGCGCTTTCAAAACAAAGAGAACTTAAGAAAGGATTCTCGGTGGCTTTTGGCATCTTTATAGAAATTCCTGTGCCCGTCTTTGTTCAGTCTATTGAGAAATGCATAAATCTGGGCGGTTTAATCTGTGCGGCTGTCCCATTCAGTTAAGCGTACGAATGTGACAATTCGGGCGAATGTCCTTTTTACTATTTGCTCAGTTGGCGAAAGGACTCTTGACGTTGACTTTGGCCGGGTTGAGTGGCCCTGTTCATGATGCGGGTCTTCTTTTTTTGGCCAATTTCAAGCACGCGTGGGCTATTTCGTTCACTTAAGGCCCTCTAAACTGGGTTTTTTTTATACCCCCATCGATTTCAGTGTCAATTTTCAAGTGCGGATAATGACATTCCCTGCGGCTTGGCCGCAATACTCGCATATTTGGCTGACACTTTTGAGTGCACTTAATTTGAATATTATGGCTGGCAGGGAAACTCAAATCAATACCTGTCTAATTGTCGCTGTTCTCAGATGGCAACTCTCGTTTCAAGTTAATTAAATTCCATCCCTGCCACAAGAGGCGTATGCTTGATGTCACCCAAATGCCAGGTGCTCCTCCTCTTTCCTTATGTACTCTTTGCCTAATAATGGTGCTCAAGCTAGCAGGGTGTCGGATTTTTGAAGTTTGTCCTGCTCCCTCGGCAATTAGCTGGCAAAAATCACTCCCCTTAGTCGTATGCTGCAAAAGTGGGCTTGAGCTCTAGGATTACGCTTTTGTAGCGAGCAACCGAGCATGGTCGGTGGCTCCTGTGGCATTTGGCCAACCGCCAACTGTGATTGCTCCCGAAAGGAGCTTAAAGTCTGTCCCCGAGGAGGTTGTGAATGGCCTGCCACTTGACCGTTGGCCATAAAGTTGTAAATGCTTAAAATAGACCCACATCCGGGGTCAAGTGCGGGGTAGGTGATATACGATCTAGGGAATGACGTAGGAGGATGTGGGATATAGTATATGGGATGTAGGGGGTCCTAGCACGCTTGTATAATTCCCAGTTAATATAAATCAGCAGGAGGTGAGTTCCGGTCTGCCATTTCCTTTGGTTGCTGGGCCATAAACTGGGTATAGTAAAATACATTTTGGGTAGCAATACAGCATCTGCTAAATTATATAGAAAGGAGTCTTTGTGAATTCGTTTTAACCTATACCATTATCATTAGATTAAATCACATTTACCTTAGAATTTTCATTGCAGATTACAGCTTTTTGATTCTTTATTAATGCTGGGTGTCTGATTATAAAATGTGATTAGGTTTAGAGGCATAAATTTGTTATTGAATTGTGAAAAATACATTAGTAATAATAAATAAGAATATTCTCTTGTACTATATTGATATATTGTTAATCTAATTAAATAAATATGGATTTAGAAAGAATAAAATGGATTGAAAGAGAAATTTAAGCTTAACTTAGATCTTTGGCAATTTAAAAATATGTTCTGGAATGAATATTCTGCAGTAATTCGTTTGTTAAAATGTATAATTATCTCTTGTAAATATGGATTTTGCGGTCAAGATTGAAAATTTAAATTTTTATAATATTTCATTGAATTGAAAATTCCTTTTTTTGCAATTAAAAATTGTTTGCAAATTTGCATAGTTATTTATTTAAAATTTAGATCATTTAGGAAAAATTATATTATGAGTCCCAAACTTTAATTAACCTTATTGTCACTCAACTATAAATTATTAATCGGAACTTATTGTGCGTTTAAACCGCTTCAAGCCCTGATTAAATTTGTCTTAAGCTAGTGGTTAGCAGCTTAAAATATTAAGTAACTCAATATTTATTTAGGTTAAGCCAATGACAGCACCAAAAACGATAATCAACATACTTACCCATTCAATTCCTCTTTTATGATTATTATTTGTATCCCATTTAGGCATTTAAAATGCATAGCCAGATGTGTGGGGGCGGTGAACTTGGCAATAACCTAGACATAGACTATGCCGTCAGCGTCGCCGAGGAAAATTCGAGCCTCTTGGCGACAAAACGCCCACTCATAAACATATGTACGTGCACGGAGGTGAAAAATGCGTTGGGGGGAAGGGGGGGAGTGTGGGTAAAGCGAATGTGAGTGGGCCCAAAGTGCCCTCATGCTTATTGAGTACCAATTTTTATGCCCCTAATACGTGTAGGCATATGCGAGTGTGCATGTGTAGATTAATACTATATGCCGGGCAATTTACGATTAGCCAGGACCCTTCGTCACTCCGATCTCTCCATCCATTTTCCAAGCCGCTTTCCTCCGGAAAACCCCGCTTTTCACACACACACGCGAAGAACATGCCGTTAAACTGCCGTGCTTTGCACCTTGAGGATTCGTGTTTACATATGCGTCTCTGAGCGTCTGAAATCGTTTTATTTATTTACCATGCCAATGTTTCCACAATTCCAACTTTCACCCCAAAAAAAAAACACCCCATCCATATGTCTTATAAGACCTTGCCGTTATTATTGTTATTGCCATTGCCATTGCCTATGCCATGTCCTATATGTTTGTCTTTTGGGTTTGTGTTTTTATTCGCGTGTGGCGGTGTTTCTCATTACGACTTTTGCATTTGTTTTTGTGGTTTTGAAGTGTCAAGACACTTGGCACTTGTCTAACTTAAATTAATATTAATGGCCGTTTATCCAGGAGCTGTTGAATTAAACACACTCTGTTATGGCTATTTAATTGGCTAAATAAAGTCTGTCCGAAAACCAATAAAATTAATTCATGGCATTAGGATACATTTTTACGAAACGTTTAGAGCTCTTTAAAGGCATATACATTTTAGAAATATCTTCCAAGTATTTAGAGCTAAAAGTTTGATAGCTTGCAAGATATATAAATTGAACAATCAATTAAAATGAATAACGATACATTTCTATACCCCAGAGAAAAGATGTTAATTGATTGATTTCAATCAAACTACAAGACAAAATTATTGCAGCATGAGTAAATTATCTTTCTAGTTCACTTTGAATTTTGAATCTAAGTTAATTTAAGTTTTAAGTTCCTTATTAACTTCTAATTAACTTCTGTTAGAAGGTGCATTACTACTTAATTTAATAATGGATACTGAGAATTTATAATTTTGGGGTCTACACATTGTTAAGTTTCTAAATTACGTTTATTGTTTAGTACAGCAGTGCTTGACTAACTTTTGTTAGAAAGTGCATAAGTACTTGGTTAAATAATGGATACTACGACTAAATATTATTAGATTATAAATAACTTCTGTTAGTGAGTACATTAGTACCAAAAATAGGGTACACTTTTGATTTAGATTCTAATTAACTTGTTTAAGTTAGTAGAACAGTAAATGATCAAAAAATGACTACTGAGAATTTGTATGATTACCTTATCGTAAATGTTCAATGGAATTGACGAATTTTATTTTCGTAGACGGTGCTTATCGCTAGGTAACTCGCATATAAAGGGTTGGGAAATCGATGATTGACCATCAATACGAATTTAACCACAATGGTCAATATAGTCGGAGTATTTTTTCTGTGCGGGCTTGCGCTCATCAGTGCTGTACAATCGCAGGAGGAAGATGTCCTTAAGTCCTTCGTAGCTGAGTTGACTAAAGACTTTCAGGATTTTACCTTTAACAATTTTGAAGCAATAGACTCCGAATTGCCAACTGAAGAGGACCAACTGTGTCTCCAAGATTTGGCTGCATTAACTGCGGGACTTCAGCGTGGTCAGATGTGGGCATTGAAAAGTAAGTTATCTTTAAACTTTGAAAAGAGCGTTAGTTTTTAATGGTGGTGCTACCATAGTGATGGATTCCTGGGGCTCCAATCCATCGGGCCTACTAACAGGCAACGTTTATGACTTGGGAAACTTTGACGAGTGCCTCAATGTCAGAAGGGAAGTCAGCCAGAACCGAACCCTTCAGGGAAAGTACTGCTTTCGCTCGGTGTATCTTTTTGCCAGGAGTGCCACCTGCATTCCTGCATCCTGTTCTGCAGTCCATATGAAGAACTATGTGGGGCAACTTGCCAAGTTGTCACCCAAATCAGGACTTCCCACCAATGGCATTACAATCAGCGATAGCAGCTGCCAGACCAGCGAAAGTATTCCCTGGGATGGACTCACCATTTTTATGGTGTAAGTGTGACGACATTTTAATCAATTTATGGCCAACAAATACTCATTACTGATTGCAGAACCACCTTATCGGTGCTGGGTTCCCTTGTAGCTTTGTTTACGCTGTGGGACTATTTTCTAGTCTCTAATCAGGGTGAGTAGTACCTCATTTTATGTGATATAAAATAGATTATTTTGAACCACAACCCACAGACCAGCTATCTGCCGTAGTAAAGGTTTTTTCGGCCAGGGTTAACTCTCGAGCTCTCTTTCGCGTTGTGGAAATCAAATCAAATCCAAATGTAATCGACTGTCTTAATGGAATTCGCTGCATGTCTGTCATGTGGGTGCTCTATTGCCATCAATTCATGATGGATATAACTGCGGCAAATATTAATATGTTTAGTGTTAAAACGGTAAGTTAATAGTTCCCCATATTACAAGAATGTATGTTAAATATACAATTTAATTTCAAAATGGTAGGACACGGCTTACGCCAGTTTAATCGTGAATGGCTTTTACTCTGTGGATTCATTTTTCATGCTTGGCGGCTTATTGGTGGCCCTAATTCCTTTGCGTTTAATGGACAAGTAAGACAAAGAGACTCTTTTAGTTATTATGAAATGTTTTATAATTATTTTTTGTGTAATCAAAACAGAACCAAAGGAAAACTAAACATACCCATGTTGTATCTACATCGCTTGATTCGCATAGTGCCCCTTTTGGGAATGGCTATCCCTATCTATATGACCCTCATGCCCCTTATATCAGGCGGACCACTTTTTGGCAATGGTTATGATGGAAGGGCGTTATGTGAAGACAGCTGGTACTGGACATTGCTTTTTGTAAACAACTATACAAATCAAAAGGTGAGGAGAATGGTAGAAATACATATCTGCCTATTGAATTCAAAATTGTATATTTAATATCTAAATTAATTAATAATTTTAATATTTGAATTTTTTAAATATCATAAAATCAAAGCGAAAAAATTCTAATGAATTATATTTCATTATAGTGCCTCGCTCATTCCTGGTATCTGTCGGTGGACATGCAGCTTTTCCTCATCTCTCCGCTCCTGCTGATCGCTCTTTACAAATGGGGCAAGAAGGCCGCCGCTGGAATATTTGTTCTTATACTTCTGCTTTCCGCTTGCCTTTTTGCCACCATGATGGTGAATGACTACTCAATGACGTTAAAGTATGATGAAAATGACTTGTGCTGGTAACATTTGTTTAAACCTCCTTTCTATCTAGGAACTTTTCTACCGATTCCATGAAGCACATATACTTTGCCACCCACACACATGCCACACCTTGGCTAATTGGATTTCTCTTCGGCTACTTTTTGCACCTGAACAAGGGCAAAAAGTTCCAGCTGAACTGGATTGCAGTATGGGCGGGCTGGATCCTTTGTCTGGCCATGATCTTCACCTCGATCTATGCCCCCTACCCGGCGGCCCAAAAGGGTGCACCTGCCTTGACGACCTTGGAGAACTCCTTCTACTACACCCTCACTCGATTGGGCTGGTCAATGGCCCTGTGCTGGGTGGTCTTCGCCTGCATGCAAGGATACGGAGGACTGGCCAACAGTTTCCTCTCATATCCATTATGGCAACCACTTTCTAGGCTTTCCTACGCTGTCTACATGTGGCACATCTTTGTCCAAGAGGTGAACTCCAAAAGTATCAGGACAAATTCCTACTTGTCGGCTTATAGAACGGTGGGTTTTAGCATACTTCAAAAAGGAAAAGTTTTAAATTTTAATTACAATTTTTTTCAGATGCTTAACTTTTGGTCGACTTTCGGTTTTACCCTGCTGTTTTCTTATTTAACCTACCTGCTCATTGAAGCCCCGTTTAGTAGACTTGACCTTCTCATGCCTCCAAGAAGAAAAAATCCACCAGTCGTCAAACAGAAATCACATATAGATGATAACGAAATCAGCTGTGTAGAAAAGGCCAATGTTACCCTTTCCACAACTGATGTAGATCAGGGACCAAAATGATTTGTAATACTAATAATTTATGTTTTAAATTTAAGTTTTAAATAAATATAAAATTATTCTACACAAAATAACACCAGCTCAGTATTTTGGTTATAGCAAAGAAAAATCTGCAATAATCAGAAAATTGTTCAAAAAGTAAGATTTTCGAAGAAAACCGGTGCTCGAAAGTTTACTCCTCAACATTACAAAAGTAATGTTAGTAAACGTCAAAAAACATTTTTAGGATGGGCCAAAAGCCTATTAAAATCGGCTAGAATTTTTTTAATATATGGGCTTATGTTGAAAGTCAAACCCCGAATGATTACGTTTGGTGCACTTAATTAAAATCATGATGTAAACCGTGATTCTTAAAAATGCAAATATTTGACGCTTAATTCTAGTCCGGTCTAGAAGCCTGAATTTAAAGCATTTTTTAAAGTAAGATATAAAATAAGTGGAAAACATTTTTAATATACCATTTTTATATGGTTTTTGTTAACATTTTAAGAAAAAAAAAAAAAGAATAAGAATAAAAAAAAAATTTTAAGCAAAACCTTGGGAAATAATTTTCCAATGTTGGAATGTCATAAATATTCAACCGGTTAACATTCACAGCTCAAAATGTTAATTGTTGGAAAATTTTCGCACAGACCTGCGATATAACCCTTTTTTAAAATCAGAAAATTGGTCAAAAAAAAAGTTTTACGGAATGTGCTTGGAGTCGATAGTTTAGTTCGTTCAGCTGTTAGTATTATTTTGGCAAAGATACAACAAAATTACTCGTCGACAAAAGTTGCGATATGAATAGTTTATATATTTACAACCAGCTATCAAAGGAAAATCACCCTGATAAGTAATAGTGGAATTATTCTACACTTCTGTATTGATAAGACGGTTTTTGATAGCACTGTTCCGCTGAATGCACATAAAATGAAATTGTAAAATAGCGGTCCCTGCACCTGTTTCAAGTGATTAATAATCAGAAATATCAAAGTAACGACTTTGACGCGAATTAATTGTTTATCAATAACTGGTTATTAATCGTCACTTAAATCACATCGAATTATAGAGATTCCGTGATATAGTTTTGTTTATTAAAAGTGTCATGAGTTGCTTATTATTAACTTAGAAAGCTCTTTTTGTTTGATTAAATTTTGTGTTTTATTACACTTACGATCATTTTCGTTAGAAACAGCCTGGCTCAAGTAGTTTACTTGTACAATGGGAAAAAATGTCACCATTCGTCATTTTGTGTAGAATAATAAAAAAACGTTTGAAAATATATATACAAATTTGTATTTCAATTAATAACAAATTAAAAAAAAAAAGCATATAAAAGTTTATTTGATTTAGTATCATCTAAATCTCATTTTCGCAGATTTTTAAAACAAAATTGATTAACTCAAGTACGGTTACTTTTAAATACAACCAAGAAAAAAACTGAATGTTTGGTTTTAGGAAGTGTGTTTTGAAAATAAGCTAGAAACTAAAGCATAAGTATAAATTTAAAACTAAATTATTAATTACTTTTAAGTTTCATTTTTATACCGAAGTAAAAATTGTAGTCTAAGGCCTTGTCTTTGAGCCACATAAGTTTTATTTTAAAACTCATTTAATCGAAAAATTGTTCATACCCAACAGTTTTAAATTCATGTAAGAATAGATAAGTTTCCATTTATTTTTTTGCTTTTGAATTAGCGACTGGCAAGACCATCACTTATCTGTAATTTTTATCAGATTCTGCTAATTAGACCAAAATCCCTTGCCACAAATAAACAGATTAATTGCCATGCAAACGTAACAGAAATTAAATTTCCGCCAGAGCAAATTTAAAAATAACCTTTACGAAGTGAGCAACAATGGCTTGAAATCTGAAATCCGAAACCTGAAGGGAAACAGAGTTACAGGGAAAAATAAAGTCAAGATGCCGAGAGGCGAAGGACTAGCCGCAGAAGCAGCAGCAGAAGCTGCAGCAGCAGCAGCACAAACACTTTGGACAGTTAATAAAGCCGGGATAAGCACTCGACTTGGCTTGATGACAACTTGACGTGGTCGCTGAAATGCCGCAATGAGCACCCGAAGCTGGTTTATTAAAAATGAGCAGCGAAAAGATGGGAAAATAAATAGGAAAGTACACGACGAATGGGGGATGTCTGGCGGGCTTGGGTTGCCAGGCCAGAGATAACGCCTGTCGCCAGTACATGCAAAGGGCAGGATTCCGGGGCAAAGACTTCGGAGCAAGGATTCCGGAGGCAAATCCTCAGCACGTAGCTGCCAAATCAACGCACGCCCGACGCGCTCGACATTTTCATGAGTTAATTTAATTTCTGTATCTGCCAAATTCTCCGGCGAATCGCAGACTCGCCGAAAAGGCTCACAGTAAATAATTGCAAATGTGCGTCCGATTTAAGCTGATTGACGTGATGGCACATTTCATTGGCACTTACGCCCACAAAACCATCATCGAAATGGCCGGAAATTGATTCTGGAAACGAGATGAAAAGCCAATATAGCTTTATAGACAGAAATAAGTGCCCCATCAATTTTGACAAAAATCGTCATCAAGCTGCTTTAATGGGTTTATGAATTTAAAGCCCTAGCTAATGAGCCATCAATGGTTCAATGTCTAGACATTGAAAGTGTAACTTTGTAAATCATTTGGCCTGAAAGCTGTTTATTAAATTGTAACCCTTTTTAGGAATTTCTTAGACATATTTGATTTGTGATTGCAAGTCAACTTTTCTACAAAATGAAATTATTTTAAACTTAAGGAGATATGTCTGACACCATAAATAACACATATCTTAAAAGTGAAGCAATTAAGAAGGTATACAACATTTTTCAAATAGCTGACCTACCAAACAATGTATTACTTTGCTAAATCCTCGACAAAATTATTAGTTGATAATCTTCATTCAAAAAGAATTTGTTAAAATTTCTTTAGTCCTATAATAAATCATAGGTGTAACCCTTTTTAAGATAACCTTTGACTAATTTGATTTGTGGTGACAAATCAACGTTTTTTTATAAGTTTCGTATTTTAAACTAAATGATTCACATTAAATCTCAAGTCATATTCCTGTCACCCTTAACTTTCACACATAAAATAAATTAAGCAATTAAGAAGAACAGAACAGAAAACCGACCTACTTAGTCTACAAATTAAGCTTAATTAAGCAAATAAATGTATTACTCAGATAAACCGTTGACGAAAAGCTGCAAACAAATTCAACAATTTAAAAGAATGAGCCAAAACTCAAGCAAAGCGTCAAAAAACCAAAATCATATCACGATTTCAGATCAACTGTGGACCCTAAAATATTTCAAAGGGTTTCCCCACGCAAAAAGCAAATGGGTTTTTAAAACTGCAGGCAAATCGAACGACTGTTTCATGACTTTGGCAGCCCAAAAGAGCAAAGCGATTTGTTTGAAGTGAATAAGATTAAGTTGTGACTCCGATTTCACCTTTTGGGCCTGCGGCCAAACCAATTAATCTATCCAAAAATGTCCCACGCAGAGCCAAATTCGGAGAAAAACGAACCGAAGGGGTTTTCCAATCCGCTTTCCCTTTTCCCAGGTCACGACCGGCCTGCTATGTTGTTGTTGTTGCGGTGAAAAAAGTTTTCGTTTAGAGCTCCTTAAAGTTGTCTTCTAGCTGCCACAGCTTGATGGTCTCTGCAATTTAATTTCCCATAAATTTCCATGACTCAGGTTTTCCGGGATGTTCAGTGACTTTTGGCGGCCAACCAACCAACCGACCAACACATGAAAACAAAGTTTCTAACGCACAATTTACATTTATTTTCAACTATATGCTGGCACATAAAAATGTATTTACAAAGTTTTAGTGATTAGCTATAAAACGGAGACTTTTCTTAGAGCACACAATTTGTTTTAGTTTTCTAAACCTTTTTCTATATAATTTATACGTAAAATTTGTTTAGCTTAAAGCCGTTGTTCGACTACAATACTTTAGTTTATTAGCTTAACCTCTAAGACTTTGACTTTGACACACATGGAAACATCAAAATTCTTTTTGGTATGTTTATATTTACATTATACGAAAGTTTGTGACTTTCAATTGGTTGATGGGTTTTTATTTATAAATTTTAAATAGTCAAATATTTTTGGGCTTATTGGGTATGTGTTTTAATTTTTCTTTTTTTATGTAATGCTGCATATGGAAAACATTAAATTACTCTGATAAGTATGCTACAGAAAACATAAGGCAACATTTAACCATAACGCTACTCATCTTGTCGTATTCGTAAATTCCATTTCAATTAAATTTAACTATACATCAAAAAAAGTTTGAAAAAGTGAAAACCTTGGCTTTCAAGTGCTTTTTAAATTGACAGAGTGTTTACCAACATCAACTGGGCACTTGCCAACATTTTCCTTAAATTAAATTTGAGTTTAAGCTGAAAGTAAAAACGTTTGCTTTAGATTACTTTTGATTTTGGTAGAGTGCTTAGGGTACAATGGCTTCCTGTAAACTCCGTTTAAATCCAGTTCGGGTTTTTAGTTTAACAGTGATTCCTGGAATTTTGGTGGGTGCGAACGTGTGTGTTGGCCAAGTTCGTTGAGTGGCAAAAATCCGTAGCCCGGCGGTGCTTCATGCTGGGCGGAGGATTGACCCCCGGTCATGGACAAATCCACGGCGGAGATGGGGGCTCCAATGCTAGTTCCATTCGGATTTCCGCCATTT
The DNA here is from genome assembly GCF_025200985.1 of Drosophila gunungcola. Taxonomy (NCBI): domain Eukaryota; kingdom Metazoa; phylum Arthropoda; class Insecta; order Diptera; family Drosophilidae; genus Drosophila; species Drosophila gunungcola. Next base: position 746,687 of record NW_026453167.1, on the reverse strand, counting down.
GGCAGCGCGGTTATCGTCGTCTCCTGCAGGCGACAGCTGTACATTGTGGGGATTTCCCCGTTTTTGGTGTATGCTTTGGCAAATGTGGACCCCATGTGGACTCACCTGCGGATGGTGCTCTGGTAGCAGGAGTGCCGGGATTGGTACCGCTTCGAGGCGGTGCTGGTCAACGAGGTGTCCCTGTGCATGCAGAAGGTGTCGTGCTGGCCGCGCTTCTTGCGCCGTCCACTCGCTCCACGGCAAAATAGATATCTGCCGGTAAAGAATTCAGTTGCCAGTTGCCCGTTGCCAAATGTTGCGTGTCAAACAAAAATATTTCATAAAATTCGCTCATATGCAACGGCTTGTGTGTGGAATTTTTTGTGCTTACACAGACCAAAATTATCAGTAGTCAATTGGGTATCTTTTTTAAGAAATTTCATAATAAGTATTTTAAGAGTGTCACAGATGTATGTAGAGCTATGAGATATTTTATTGTGCTCACAAATAATAATTCAATATAATTAAAGTTTAATAAAATAATTTACTTAAATAAAAAAGATTTAATAATTAACTAAAAACAAATTAAAAATTAAATTTCTAAAATATCAAAAACTGGAAAAATATATTTTTGTTGACCCATTTAAAAAGGTACACTTTTTGTAAAAGCAAAGTTATGATTGTTTAGTTTTAAATCATTTCTTTAATGAAAGTAAAAGATATATTTTTGAAAACACATTTAAAAAAGTACACTATTTGCTCTAATTTATAACATTTTATGTAACTCAGTTTAAGAAAAAAAGAAGAAGAAAAAAGCCCAAACCTTTTTTCAATATTTAAGTCAGAAACATAAAATAAATTAAATTTAATTTATTTATGTATTTAATTTTTAAATTAAGTTATTAAAAGCTGAAAAAAAGGTTTTTAAGATTTCAATTTAAAATTGTAATAATAAAATACAAAAATAATAAAAAATGAAAATATACTTTGTAAATTATTTTATAAATATTTTTCTCAGTTCTTTCTTATATGTCTGCAGCTTTGTGAATTCTTCCGAAAGCAACAAACCATTCCAGATGGCAATTTGAGAGCAGATACTCATATCGAAAGGGAAGAGTGCACTTGGTCATTTTGTGCGGTTCAATGCAAGTTGGAACGAATATTAGAGAAATAGAGCATATAAGAGGAAAATAAATAATGACACCATATGGCTGCCAATAGTTAATAGCATCCTGAAAAAGTTAAGAAAAATCTTTTATAATTAAATTTAGTCTTTGACTGCATTCGATTGTAGTTGATTAACTATTCTGTCATTCACTAATTATTTTACCTAGTTTTATCATTTCTTCAGAATTTTGTATTCTAGACTCAAAATTAAATAAAAGAAACGAATTTCAAGCCAACTCACAAGGAATAACATTTAACAAACCACTGAATGTTTTTTGTGTAAACTTTGGGGTGAAGTCACTCATGAATGGTCAAATGTATTTGCTATTCGAAAGTTATGAGTTTTGTTTGAAGAGAGTATTACAAATGGCAGTTGGCTTACGCTTACAGTTACGGAGCTACTGATTGTCTATTGATTGCTAGCGACAGTCGACTACCGACTTGCGAGTACCGAGTACCGATTAACAATGCTGTAGCGCTCTTATGCGGCTGGTGGATTGATGTAAACGAACAAATACCTATTGAAATGCTTGCGAAAGGCGCCGCTCACAAAGTACAGGGCCACAGGATTGGCGCAGCTGTTGGCGAAGGACATGCAGTAGGCCACGATGCGCAGCACATGCCAGAAGGCGTTGTAGTCATCCTGGGCTGTGGGCCTGGAAATATAAATGGTTAAGTTTTAGTCGCCAATCAATTATCAAGCATTTAAGGCAGCGAAATGGTTTCAGTTCTAAATATTATCTATTAAATATCCAAAAAGGTAATAAAAAGGTTTTTAATCCTAAAACATTTCGTTAAATGAAGAAAGGTGCAATTGTTATGAATTAGCGGACCTGTCGAAAGACTTTTATTTGCAAGACTAATAGCAAAATTCGTTAAAATGTTTCCACAGATCCAAGTTTTTTTCATAGATGGTCTGATTTGCGAAATATACATTCGTAAAATCTACTCTAACCCGCTTATAGTATTGGAAACTTTTGTAAAAGTTGCGTTTTAGCATCTGCACATGGATTCAATGTATGTCACTCATACGTACTGTTGTCTTTGATCAATAAATGTATTGTATTGTATATGATATTTGGTGTCGTATAAGAAATTGTTACAATTCTAAAACTTAACACAACACACCTTTTTGGTCTACAAATACCCCTTATCGAAACGGAAACAAACATTGGGAGTGAGAGCTGGTAAAGCACCCATAATGGAGATATCAGCTAGGAAATTGATTGTCGGGCATCCCAGGCGAACAAGTGTCGGACAAATGGCGACAACATTACTCATACGCAGTGTTCCTTTGTGGACTGCATGTGTGCTGCGTGCTGTGTCCTTTGCTGCTGGCAGGTTCCCTTTTATCCGCTTGACAAATTGACTTTCCATCCATTCATTCATGAGCATACACATACCCAGCTTAGGAGCTGGTCCAAATCAGTGAGACCCAGAAACCCAGAGCACTCACCAGAAGTAGAACCAGAGGAAGAAGACGTGGTAGGGCAGGAAGCAAATGCCAAAGATGACTACAAAGGCCAGAACGGTTACAGCCACCTTCCGACGGGCACGAACCTGAAAAAAAACACAAACAGAATAAAAGAGTTATGCTAAACGGTGTTGAAAACAGAAATGTTTTCAGAACCAACCTTTCGGTATTTCGGTAAAATTAAGTAAATAATTGTAGAAGTTTTGTGCCCATATACCCGTTCTGATAAATTGAACTTTAACACCAAGATGTTTATTGTTTAAAGATAGAAAATTAAAGAATACAATAATAATAAAATGTACCCATTCTTATAAACTTAACTATGTGCGTGTTTACACATTAAAAATTAAACACCATTACATTTTTTATTATTCAAAGATTGAAAATGAAATACCACAACATTTGCCCTAATAAAGTAACAAAAGTCAAAGACAATTGAAAAAGGAAGCCCAAGTAAAGTTCTGTGACAAACAAAAGATAAAGAACAACTTTTTGCGAACAAAGTGGGAAACATTTGAGACTTTAAGAGTATACCTATTGTATTAAAAATATGCAATACCAATGCACTCGTATAAAATTAAAATTTATCTTTTATTATAAATTTATGGATGTTTAAACGAAGAATCTTTTTACTTATCCCTTTTTTGTTTTATGAATAAAACAAGGTCGCTGACAATTGTTGTGTACAAATAAAAGAAACAGAAAATGCTCTAACGAGCTGGAAATAAAATACGAAACAATTTAAACTTGAAATGTATACCACCATTATGCGGTAAATTCTCAGTGCGACAGCACACATAAGAAATACTTATTGACGACAGAACACATGCTTTTTAAAGCACTCACAAGTTTGTCAATTTATTCACCCAACCCACCAATTCAGCGTGAACTTTAGAGCGATGGTCGAGTTAATATGAATATTTTATGTGGTACCCAACTGAACGGAAAAAGTTTTTGCACAAATTTTTTCCCTTGCAAAAATAGTTGTGGAAAAACTTTGTAAATCACTATGGGGGTTCCTTTTTTCGTCGTTAGATGGGTTAGAACTTGATGATTGATTTCAATTGTTGGTGCTTATGAATACTTTAGAGAACGTAAGTTAAATTTCGGGCTGACCTGGCGAACAGCTCCTTGAATTTCACCAGGGACACTGGCCGAATACATCAAATGCAGGGCGATGAGCACGTAGAACACGGCTATGATCACCAGGGGAATGGCATAGTAGACCAGGAAGTGCAGCAAAACCATGGCCTTGGCGTAGTTGATGCCCCACTCCTCCGGATACGGATAGCAGATGACAATCGATTTCTCATTAATACCAAGGTGCTGCATAAAAGGGGTTAATAACATAGCATATTTTAAGGCAAAATAGGATAGCCTGCCTTGAGATTACTGCCAATGAGGGCTGGCAGTCCGCATAGAATGGCCAGCAGCCAAATGGATACCGCTGTGGCCAAGGTCATTCGTGTTGCCCGACGACCTCCTCCTAGAATGTATAAATTAATAAACAATTTATTTGTATACGTTAATTGGAACCAATTCATAAAGGCCACAAACATATATGTGTACTTATAAAATTGTATTAACAAAGGTATTTCTAATTTCAATACATTCCTTTTCATGGGTACTCCCATTGAAAATGATTTTAATTAATATGTTAATATGAATAATATGTGAATGTGCCAGTGCAAAGTAGGCTGATAGGGGCAATACTGAATAAAAAATTTAAAAACTTTAGTTACTCTAATGTTGATTTCAAATCCATTAGTTAAAATTAAAAAAGGTTTCTGTGACACCCATATTTTATTTTCGTTTTTATTTATCTTGGAAGAGAGTTGAAAAATTAATTTTATGAAGATGAAATTGCTTCATAAAATACTTTTCAAAGCTTAGGTAATCTCTTATTGATTTGCAATCTCTAAGTAAAAACTGGAAAAGGTTTCTGAGACACACATCTCAGAAGACATTTTTAATGCATGTATTAGGAACAACATTAATTTCATTAAGGTAAAATTGCTAAAATGTTAAACTATGTTTTCTGTTTTATGTACCATTCTCTCATATTTCAGTTCCTCTTTCAGAGCAGTTTAATTGCATAAATAAGCTTACCATGAGCGTGAAACTTCCTCAAAGGATCCACGATGGCAAAGTACCGATCGCCGGATAATGCGGTGAGTGTAAACACCGATACTCCAATTGAGACATCCTTCATAAACTCGGACAGGCTGCAGAGGAAGCTGCCGTAGGGCCAATACTCCACTGTGTAAACAGTCGATGCCAATGGCACTGTGGTTACAATAACCAGCAAATCCGCCAAAGCCAGTGATAAAATATAGCTGAAAGAAGCAATTTTAGGGCAAAATGTAAACTTGGCAAATAAGAAAAAGAACCCCATCACAGAGATTTATGCCAAAATTTTTGAGATAAACAGGCTGACTTTGCAGCGGGGTTAACTCATCTTTTTGGCCAACACGTGTCCTTGAAGTGTGATAAAAATGTGGCACTGGCTTGATTTATGTTTGCCAAACTTTTGGTCCAATTGTGTATGGCTGCTGACTTAGGGGCTTGGCAACAATGACCATTAAAACTGATTTATCTGGTCAAAAGCCTTATTAAGTGGAATGTAAATTATCCGTCGCTGAGTATGAAAGAAAAGCAGGCAAATTTCACTATTTATTTTGAGCTTTATTTATTTTCAGCTTCTGCCACACCGCACACTTGAGGCCACAGTGACTGCGAATAAGTGGCGCTCGGTGGCAATTTTGGTCCGTGATCTCATGCAGTGGAGTAATTCAAATGCCGCCTTTATCCAACCTCTCTGCTTTCCATAAATAAGCTGCATGTGGCACTTTGTTTGCCACGTTCTGGCCGTGGGAAATGCAACACCAAATTACGTTTTTGTGGCCCCAGGCAAAGCCGATAAGGGTCTTTTTGGTATCCTGCTCGGGCACTTGGCTTTTAAAACCATTCCCCCATCCCCAAAATGTTGTCTTTTACCCAGGGAACGAAATGCAATTTCAGCGCAATTTGATCAGTTGACATTTCCTTTCGTCTGGCAGCACTTTTATGTGATGTAAAATCGTGTTGCCTGCAAATAAATAGTTGATATGGCATCCGTGAGAGGATTTAAGCGGGTTTAAGTGGCCGTGTCCCTACGGCTAACAATCCGCATCTGCAGCTCTTGAAGCTGCGTTGACCACTTCCGCACACAAAGTGGACTGTTTTAATTGGCCACAAGCCGCAAGGGCCGGCATTTGCCCCATCCGCAAGATCATCGCTTTAATGATGAACGCGTGTCGCTAATAAACTTTCTCAGAAAGTCAATATGTTGCCACTGGAAACCTTGCTGTTTAAGTTGTTTATTTTATAAGGGGCGACACATTAAACGGAAAACTGTCAGACAACTTTGAAACGAACCAACTGGATTAGCTAATGGAATATGGAAATAAATTACCAAACATCTGAATTGGCATACATTCGTGTTCGTATGATTCCAATAAAGGCAGAATTCTTTAACTATAACTTTATCCAATGTAACTGTCATATTAAATGCATGAATTTCGCTAAATGGCTTCCTGTGCCTTCCAAATTTTTGTACCATTCAGACGTCTTTAACGAATTACTTTGGCTTCCCAGAAAATAGGCAACATCTCGGTTGTGTAAGTCGTCAACATAAGGTTGTTGTCTGCCCCAAAATCATATTTATCTCGTCCGTAAGCCCGGCACAATAACTTGATTTATGGCACACAATGTACTATATGTGCGAGTAGGTGTAGTACCTACAAAAATCAACCCCGACATGACTAATTAGTTATGCCATTTTGTTGCTTCCCTGCGAAACATCAACAGCTGGCAATCGATTGGAATTTGTGTGTTGGCGTTTGGCTACATGCTTTCCTGTATGTGAAAGGGAAATTTTGAAGCAATTTCCAGGCGGAGGCGGTAACAACATTACCATTATCAACGCCGACTGACTGACTTTTCCTGCCTGCCTGGCAAGCCACTTAATTAACTGATGCCTGGGGAAAGGGGGGCAGAATGGAGGAAAGATTTTCAGACATTGCTTTTGGCCAACTTGTGACATTTGCCTTTTGCATGCATAATTTGGCGCAGACTCTTCTCTGACAGGCGTGTGGCATATAATTAAATTCAATTTAAGTTACCCGTAAATCAAAAGGGCATTTTATATCTAGCTTTGGGGACAGGTGTTACGACACGACGATGTCGTGTACCTAAACTACCTTTCAATGTTCCCAAGTAAATAAATGGAATAACTTTAATATACAAATCTATGTTTTTGTAATTCAAAAAATCTTTGGGGCTTTATCTAAAACTCAATTAAAATATTTTTGGTTTTGACTTTAATTATTACTTTTAAACTTACTTTTTTCTGAACTAATTTTAATATCTGAATTTAAATTTTATGTAATTCCACAATAATTTAAATATTTAAATATTATATCATGCATTCAATATGCATAGTATTAAACTTAAATAAGAAATATAACATTTTGCATTTAAAAGCAAAATATTTACTTTTACTATTTCAATAATAACTATAAAATTTTGAATCTATTACCAAGACATTTATTTTTACTGTTTAACTTATTTATGAGTGAACTTTATGCCCAATGCTACCCCAACTGAACCCAGCATTTCCGGGGTATCTTTAACTTTTCCCTGGGTAACTCACGTGTTTGGAACATTCCGCATCTGGCGCACACTGAGGAAGACCACAATCAGGGTCCCATTTCCCAGGACGCCGACCACGAAGATCAGGGCGAAGAGGATGGGCACGATGTAGGTTTCGGGGCGACGGCCGTAGGGCACGTAGGGTGTCTCGGTGACCGCCAGTTCGCTGAAGTTCTCGGTGGAGAAGGGGCTGGATTCGAGGAGGGGCCACTGGGTGGAGGAGGCCATGATGGCCAGATCCCAGAGAGCCTGCGTGACATTGAGCGGGGTGGGCAGTGGGAAGTCGGGGGAGTCCACCGAAATCCCCACCAGATCCACGTCCATGTCCAGGTCCGTTTCCATGCTCACTAAGTTGCCTATCATCAGGGGAATCTGCTCGTGCTGCTGCTTGATTTTCCTTGCTCTTAATGTTATTTTTTGCCCAACAAAACGGAAATTGTTTAAGCCAACATGATTAATTTGATTCCATCACGACTCGTTGCCTGCTGCATTTTTGCATCCAATTCTATCCAGCTGCAAATAGAAGAAAAACAATACAAATTGTAACATGATTTTGATTAAATTTGCTTCTGGTTGCGTTAATGGATTTGTTCGAAATTTCATTATTCAGTTTTAAATTCCTTCTGTTGCAATGTAAAAAATAGTGTGCATTTTCTCAATGCTATTAAACGGTTGATTCAACTCGTGTTTGTTTACTTTTCTGGTTGGCAAAATGCATATTTACTATGGGATCAATTTGTTGGTTTTTCTGTTTGTATGCCAAACAAGTTTCTATTGTTCTCAAGCAAACTTGAATATTGAATGAAAACAATTGGTGAATTAAATTAAACGTCAATTGAAAACAATATGTTTTATAGGTTCAGTACCTATATAAAAAGTTTGGTATTTTAGCTTTTATTTGTTGATAGCTAAAGCAGTGAACTTAAATAATTCAAGATAAATAAGTAAATCAATTTGATTTTTACAAAATATGTGAAATTAAAAAACCATACCTTTAAAATGAAAATAATTAAATTTGTAAATAAACATCCATTAAATTCAAAATAATATTTGAATTAAATATTAGAATATAATATAATGCACAATTTAAAATTGAAATATTTTGGTTAATGTGGAAATTATAAGGTTTAAAATGTTTCCTATTTGATTTAAATGCATTTTATTTAAGTAAAATATGGTTTTATTTTAAATTAAATCTTATATTCCGATAATAGTCAAATTAACATCTTTAATAATTGCAGTATTTTGATATTTAAAATTAAAGCAAAAAACAAAAATTAGTAATGTAAATTTTTTAGTCATACCGTTTATGCTCGAAAAATGTCAGGTAACAAGGATATGTTTAATTAAATCCTCTCCCATATTGCCCGATTTAATACATTTGTAATGGAAATTCGTTTATTCCCTTAACTGGATAATTGCATCGTAGATGGACATTTGCTTTTCCCTCAGAATGCATTTCAGCTGTTCAGTTCCCACCACACTTTTCCCGTAATTCAACTTTACCATTCAGCTGGCTAATTTGGCATTCCCTTTCTGAAAGTATTTCAAAACATGTGCTAACTTTCCATTAAAGCCCCGATGTGAAAAGAGAAATTCAGGCCAAGGGAAGGGGGCTTATGTTTCAGATTTATGGCATTAGCGTGGAATTTCTTATCAACTTGATGGTGTGGCTGGCTCCATCGTCGTCCTCCGACACTTCAAGGAATGCATATCCTGTCATTACATTTCCAGCCATTAACCGCATATATAGCACACACAAACACATCGAGGCACAGTGAGTCATAAAATGTAACTCTGATGCCCGAGGAAACTTTAGTGACTTGGCCGGCAAGTAAGAAAAACAACAAGAGGATCTTAAAGTCGGGAAAACTCTGCGTTATTGAAATCCGTGCGTTCGGCTTTCGCTTTTCCTTTTCGCCCGCTCTGTCATTTCTTTGTAATAAAACTATGAATGGTCTGTCAGGCAGCAGCGCCTTTTAGTCAGGTGAATGTAAGCATCCGAGGAAATCGCAAAGCCGCCCCTTCACCCGACTTTTCACCACTTTTCTTTCCGTTGCATAAGGCCCGGATGCCATCGAAAATGTGAGGGAAAAACTGTAAAAACAGATGCCTTTAAAATCAAATCCGTATAAATGCATAAACACGATTTGCATAAACTGAAAGAGGTCGGAATGACGCCTACAAACTTGCAAAAGTGCTGAGGTGAAAATGTGCATGAAATGTGCTTCTCGTAACTGGATTTTAAATTTAGTGTTCCTTAAATTTGTCTTCTCTTAAAGTTGCTTACGTTCTGTTTAATAGACATCCCACCTCGTAACATGATATTCCATCAATTTAAAAGGATCTTAGAGAAAGACTAATTAAGAAAACTTGTGGCGCAATCAATTGCAAAGACTTTCAACAAAACTTCCCCCCAAACCTTAACTTTGCCCTAGTCAACTCAGGTAAACAAGAAGATAAAGTTTGCCAGCAATTTGTTCAAGCTTTTAACATTTTCTTTGTCAGTTTTTGGTTATAATTCTTTCATCGCCTGCTGTTGTTGCTGCTAGTTAATAAAACAAATTGATTTTTAATGAATTTATGACCGCAATTTGCTGCTGGCTAATTGCGTAGGACATAAAAACCTTATTAATACGGGCGGAAATTAAAACTAGCAAGACTATTAAACAATGATTAGCTGGCTTATATTATAACTTAAACTTAATACTTATAAAATTTGTTTAAGAAATTGTATTTTATTAACAAAAACAAAACATTAAATCATTATTAATACTGGGGAAACTGAAAATAGCAGAACAATCAAACAATGATTATAATTTTTGATAACTAATATTTTGAATTTTATACCATTAACACTAGAGGTTTGAGAAGAACTAGAAAGTGGTTTCAATAACTTATTAGCAGCATAATTTTTATTGGAGTTTACGGTTAGGTTTATTACACTTCTATGAAGAAATTAATTGTTTAATTAATACAAGCAAGTAAACAAACAATGAGTGGCTGGTACTGGTGACGTATGAATAAGAAATATTACAAATTTAATTTTTATAAAAATATTTTGATTTATATTATAAATAATAAGGCTTACTAAATAGAACAAGGCTTACTGAACAACTTTAATTTAAATATGCTGACTTAATCATAAATTATAAAAAGTTATTTTTTTTTAAAGGAAAACCTTTTTAAGCCACTTTTTCAAGAAATTTTATCATGCTAATTTATATTTTCCAGTTCGCTATTTCCTAAAACTTCACAGAGGTTCTTGCACTTGGAGTATCTCGAATTGAATTATATTTTCCATTGTTGACCTTTTTGAATGGCTTTCCGTGGATTGCCAAAAATTGAGTTTGCGAGACTTGCAAATTCCCGAAATGTAAATGAAGTTCGAGAACAAAGGCACTCTAATTAAGTAATTTCTAGCAAAAGCTGAAAATCATCGGATTATTTTTTTTAACCGAAACTGGCTGCTTGATGAGCCTGTTAAAATGTCAACAATGTCCACATTGTTTGCCGCTGAGCGTAATTAATTTGTTAACTGGATGTTAACACAAGTGGGCGGAAGGTCTAGGATGCGGGCGGGTTTGTTTTCCCAACACTTAGCTAATTGAATTTCGACACTGACTAGGCAAATTGATAAATTATTCCCTTTAAAGTAGTAGTAGTAGTACAACGCATAACACTTAGTTCGACGCCATAAATATTCACAACCCCAACGAAAAGTGATCTATTTTGGGATAGATGCCATTAGACCGACAAATAAACCTGTTAGCCTGTGTCAATAAGTGGCTTACAACTCTCCATCCGCGCGGAAAACACAAAAATAACAACTGAACATTAAAGTGTAGTGATTTATGACAGCAAATGGTCCCCAGAAGTCCGCTTATCTGGCGACCATCTGGATGTCAAATGTTTATGGACTCTAAACGAAAAGGCTCTTCGCTTACCCTGTAAATGTGGTTTGATTTTTAAGATGTATCTCAACCTCCTCTGAAAAGCATTAAGTTAAGGAAAAAAGAAAAAACTATTGTAAATTTTGGGATCACCAACAAGCAAGCATAAAGTCTCAGATTTACCTATACTGACTCTAGTTTTAGTACTATATATACTGAACATAATTTGCATAACTAAGCCTGGCTAAAAAGATAACAAAAATAAGCCAGCCCTTATAACAACATTTAAATTAAACTTTTTTATCAAATCAAGAAGATAGTTATTGAACAAATAAATATTTTACCAATGCTGTGACAAATTGCTTCCGAAAAACCCTTTTTTATTTTCGGACGTTTTATTTAAACGCTAAAATGTTGTTAGTAAAAACTTCCAATTATTTCCAGGACACCTCTTTAGTCTCAACCTATTTTTACAAAAACTCTAGTTTGTAGTTATGTTTTTGTCTACATGCTTATGACTGCTCTTGATAAATCAATGCAATTTATCAGTAGTTCAGCGACGGACACAACGCCACTTAAAATGAGACGCACTCCACTCCCGAAACCTGGAACCCGATGGAAGAGGGGATTTCTAGGTTCCTAGTCCCCCAGGTCCCCAGTAACCCAACCCACTGGCAAAAAAAATGTTTATCGCAGGGCAAACAGTCGACACACGTTGCCAACCGAATGGGAATCGAACCGAAAACAGGCGGTTGGAGTGAAATCTTATCTGCCAGTCTTTTGGGTCTTAGTGCGTCTCATAATAAATGCAGTTAAGTCGGGATTCGGGATTGTTTTGGGGACAAAGGGCGCGCTGGCAATTCGCAGCCACACACGAATGTTGTGAATAAATAACGCGGGTATTTTGGACACTCATACTCCCCCCCAAAAATTATCCTTTGCCATTTTTCAGTTGTTATGGAGGAATTTTTGTGTATTTTCATGAAATATGCGAGACAGGCTTTTCCAAAAGATTTGCGATTGCCCATTTGTTTTGCCGCTTGTAATTGAATACTATGCTCCCTGTTTTTTATTTATTTATGCAAATATAATGAAAGAAAAATACGATTTTCAATCATTCTTTCCATGAAAAAAAGCTTATGAATAGCTGAGTAATTTTTTTGAATTGTGATATCTAGTCTACTCTTGTTTCATTTAAAGTATATTTCAGCGTTTAATGCTGTAATGGAAAGTTTAATGGCATCGTCAGCTGTAAGTGTCCCCAAACACCCGCATGTTCGAACATAAAGCAAACACTAAGACGAGGCGATAAAAAATCAAATTTAAGCATATCTTAAGCCATTAAATTACATTGTCATAGTTGTTTTTAATTTTTTTTTCCCGCATTCACTCGCCGCATTTGTCCACATCAGCTATTCCCATATATATTTTTTCTCATTTATGTGAAAATCGTTTTACCAATTCGCACTTAATGGCCTTGTGGGTAGGAAGTGGGTTTAAAATAAAGCCATAAACGTTGGGGGATCAACTGCGAAAAGAACGCGAAATGTCGGAAGAATTTCGATTGTCATTATCTAGATAAATTATTTATGTAATCGCACGTAACCATTATTTTTATGAAATTTTTCGGCCCGCGGCCTTGTCCAAAAATGTGCTAGAAAAAATTTTCTTACCCGCAGCGAAAATCGATTGTCAAAGGAAATTTGCAAGAGAATAACCAGGAGGACAGTGTTAACATTGTTGAAAAATGTAATAAAAATCTGGCCCCGATAAGTGTGCTATGCTATAAGGGAAAATAGAAAAGAGGGTGCAGTCCAACCCAATCAATGAGGCAAAAACTTTAAATTTCCTTCAGAGCACACCCGCATATCCCCTAATAAGCAGTTGGGAAGGCAGACATCGCAATTAGAATTTTAGCGAGCTCCATTCGCTATCCTGGGCACAATTAGAGTGCATTACTATGTCTGAGCAAAACTTTGTCGGCAACAGAGCAATTTCATTGTCTGACAGCTATTTGCCATGTGAAACACTGGGAAAAAGCTAAAAACTAAAGTTCACTAAATGTCAAACCGAAAATAAAAAACGAAAAATAATAATGATATTTGTTTGGACCAATGTGTGTTAAATGTTCTGCAAATTATTATGTTTATTACATTTTTAATTGTTTTAGAAATCTACTAAAATTTAAATTATTAAAATTCAACTAAATATCTAAGCTGAACATAGAGCTTCGAGCCTTAAAATACATTATTTTATCATAGAGTTTAAAGCCCTAAAACATATAATTTTAATTTATTAAAAATATAAATATTTTTAAGAAGGTTTCCATATAATCTGTATATTTAAAAAAAGAGCCTTTTAATGATTTGTATATTTAGCAAACTATATTTTTTATTTTTAATTATTCGGAACTATTTAACTAATAGACTTTTTAGATTTAAGGCTTCTTTTCTTTAAGACCCAATGTTTTAATATATGTTCTACAAAACTTGTAGTGCATGTGTAAATGCCCATTTGAATTAATTTATTTGCCATGTCCCATTAGCATACAAACTATATATATTAAATTCCGCAGCACGCTACTCTTGCCAGCAAATAAAAAACATTTAATCTTTGGTTCTTTGCCAGACATTTAACCCAATTTCTTAGGTTAAATTTTATGAGTTGGCAATTTTAACATTGCTTAAGTATGTGATTTAAATAACCTCTTATAGACTAGAGTAAAAATTCTTTTTCCCTGCTTTCCATACGTTTTAATTAAATCAATTTGCATGCCGGAATCGTTTATTGCATTTCACTTCTCCCCTCTTGGCTCTTAGTCATTTCTCACTGCATTTTACAGTGAATTTTCCAGTTCTGCCATTTAAATGGACTAATTGCCCGCTAAAAAGTGCCAATTTTTCGTCTCGTTTCTCGTTTTCCTTTATTTTTTTAAATTTTTTTGCTTTATGGGTGGGACAAGAGTCCTTTGCACATATAAATGGAGTGTCCGACACTTGATTTATGCACTTGAGTAATGGATGTCGAACACATAAAACCGACTGGACAAAAGCATTTGTAGTTTTGGGTGACAAATATAAAATACAAAAAGAAAATTTAAATATTTTGTCCTGGTAGAAAGCAAAATACTCTTTATCAATCTGTTTTATTGAAAAAATTCATTGAAGTGAAATTGAAGTAAAATTTAAAGTTTAAGGTAACTTGGTAAATTAAAAAATTTTGTATACAGCAAAAAAAAAAATAAGAGAAATGATGTTTGATTTGATGAAATTCCGAATCAATTTGGTCATGATACTTGGCCAACTCCTAGCCGTCTTCAAATCATTTGCATTCAATTTTTCACACGCTGACAATTTGTTCTTTGCCTACATCTGCTCTGCTCGTTAATTTAAATTTTATTTCATCGCCTAAATGCCGACCACTTTGCATAATTCAACATTCCCCCTCAAAAAAGCCTTAATTTTCGCTTGTGTTTTTCTGACGCTTTTTTTGGCGTAGTTTGTTGACATTTCTTTGATGGGGCGTCATGCGGCAGCTTCATTATTTAGCAACAGCTTGTGGACCAGAGGGATTTGTAGGGGGTTGACGAAAACGACAACGACTACGACTACTCGACACATAAATTTGACTGACTGACGGACACGCCGCACTTATGCCTCAATCCATCCGGCCCCCCGACTTCAGACATCGGCACATATATCATTTTCATTTTGTAATTTGTCTCCCGCCCCCAAGTTTGCAGCTTTTGGCCCCGGCTTTGGGCATTTCGCCCCGTCACGGGCCATTTTGTGCACAATGGCCCCCAGTTAATTGGTTGGGTGTTGCCCATTTCTGGCTCCAGCAGGACCTGTGAATATCCTGGGTATCCTGGTGTCGGCGCCTCATATTAAATTACATGACAGCTTACATGAGGTGCCAACTTCCCCTCGGCGAGCTCATTAAATGTGGAAAAATAAATGGGCAAAATGGTGGGGGTGCGTGCTTTCACTCGTGAAAAATGCGGCAAATTCGGTTTTGCTTCTGCAAATTTAATCATTTTTCTGCGATTCATTTTCAGCTTGTTGATTTTTAGTGAAGCCATTTGAGCTAAACAATGGAAGCATTGCACATGACTGATTGCTGTAATTACTTCAGGTTCATCTGGCAACTATTCTAATTGATTTTGTTTCCTTTCTGGTTTTAAAATAAAAGGTATTTTCTATAATTGCTAATATCTCAGAAATAATTAGAATTTATAATTCAATAGATAGTAATTCAATTTTAGATTATTGATGTGAGTAGAAAATAAAAGGCATTAACAACATTAGTTATTTACATATTTTTTAATTTTCTATGCATAAATAACTTTTAATATTTCGAATTCTATTAAGTGATTATCATTTTTAACGCTTGTGATAAAAAACATTATTTTGATTCAAAAATCTTAATTTAAAGAATTAAAATTCAATTTAAAGGCTTACAGCTGTTTAAATAGTAATTTAAGCTTTTGTAAACAATTATCTCCAGATTTCCCAGCTCTTCAATGAAGAAATTCATTTTGCTAAGAATACGAAACGATTAATTATTTTGAGCTCAAAGCCAAAAGCTAAGACATCGCAAACTTTTCATATCAGAAGCGGAAAAATCGCTCAGCATTAATTAATTCCAAGCGTGCTTGCTATCAGAAATGCTTCTCCCAAGAGCAGACTCAAGCGATTGTATTAGAAAAGTCTGTTTCCCCTTCGGTTACTTAATTAATGAGATGGGATAATATGCATAACTTTTAGCATTTCATAAGGTACAGAGGCAAAAACTCTGCAAAAAAACCATTTAAAATGCAACCTTTGTGCAATGCGGGAATTGCGGTTTCGTGTTACGCACAACCTAATAATGCTAATTGCATATCGGTTTGCCTTGCAACTTGGCTAAATGGTGGGGCACTCTTCGGATTGGCAAGGGTTTAAATTATATTTTGCAATGAGCTTCTGCAAAAACGTTATTACCATAGAGCATGGAATTCTTTAAAGGTTAATTCAAATGAATGAATGACAGAAAAAGTAGTTCATTGAACTAGTTACAAAAATGATTCAAAATTACAATTAAATTATTGGCCGATTTTATAATGAAAAGCTAAAAAAATATTTGCAAATTAAGCAAAAAGATTTTCTTATTTTGGAAATTAAATCTTCTTTTATTCACATAGCATGGGCAATTACATCATTTGTCGACTGCAAATACGTGAACATGCGAATCTTAAGAGGAATATTCATTTGTAAAACTTTTAATAAGAAAATGCACAATGCATTTGATAAGTTACATACATTATTTCAAGAATATCATAGTTATATTATTGGCTGATTTTAAAATGAGTATCTAGAAACATCGTTGTCAATTAATATTAAACTACTTAAATGAAATTAAAAAATAAGTTTTATTTTTGCGCAATGCATTTAATGAGTTTAATGATTTTTGAATGAAAAGCGTTAACAATCTTTGCCAATTAAGCTAAAAGTTATTCCATCTTGCCAAAGGAATTTTTTTTCCTTTGCAACTTTCTCTTATAAACATGTTCAATTAATTCATTTGTCATTTCCAGGTACACCGACATCTTTTCCATTCGCCATTGCTAATAACTTTTTCCTGAAAAGATTTGAATCAGGCCGTCAACAAGACTGTCAATGCTCGAAGTCCTTCTTACAAAAACCGGAGAAAAGTGAAAGAAAAGGCCAGAAGTGTGAGACAATAGCACTTGAAAAGTTCCGCATCATTACTCGGGTGTTTTGTGGTGATTGGTTTTGGTATTGGGATGATTTCTCTGACCCTGTCCTTGAGCAAACAAAAACTTAACCGATATTCAAGATGCCGGGCAGAAATGACAGTTTAGTCTCAGCCCTCCCTGAGCCTCAGACACTTGAAGTGTCATTTGCCGACGTGTTTTGTTTGGCTAAACGAACTTTCTGCTCCTCCGCCAACTAAAACAAAAGAAGAAAACTATCTTACATTTCAATTAAAGTTCGCCGAGAGTTCCATTTTTGCTGTTCATTTCCTTGATTAACTGCAAATGCAAACAGTGGGATTCGGCTGCGGCTTAATTTCCACCTAATTAGGTGCAATTGTTTGCCGCTTTACTTTTAGCTCCGACTGTGACGCGCACACCCGGCGTATGCGCATTATAAAAATTTATGACTCATAGAAATTAAATGGCTGTCATTCGTATGTATTAGCCAAGCGAAATTAGTTTGTCTTAGCAGATCCACAGCGACCTCCGTGGGTTGAGGGACGAAAAGTGCACACAAAAAAAAACCATGTAGAAATCACAAATTAATTATTAGAACAGCTTTTATAAAACTATATTAATAAAAAGGAAATATATAATCTAAAATTAAGAATAGTTATTTTTTAAACAACAAACAAAATAAATAAAATGGTAATTAAGAATTTTGATGTTTTGATTAACTTGCACAACAAATTAAACATGAAAAAATAAAATTAGTTTTCTTATGATTTTAGTTAAACTTGTGCATGAATGTACCTAATGTAGTAACTAACTATTTAATAACCCAACAATAAAGTACATAAAAATTTTTATATGTTTTTTACATAGTTTTTTTTTTTAGTGTGTGGTTGGGATTGCGAACTGGGTGCGGTTTTCTGTTTTTTTTTTCTGGGTTCCCAGGAAAACAAAGGCGACGAATAAACGCGGAAGATGCATATCAAATCGTTGCCAGCATAAATCAAAGGTAACCCAAATACATAAATATCGCGTAATAAACATGTTTATGGGGGTGGACTTCCAAGTGGAATAATAAAGACCTTATCTTCTCCCTTAAAATCGCATTTTTAGTCGTTTTCAGTCGTTTTCCGGCGCCGCTAAATAATGTATAAACTTGGCCTTTAATTGAACTTTTCGCAGATAAGCAGTCAATAAATCCGAAATGTAAATTGTATTTGCTTTCACGCGGCTTTTCGCTTTTTGCTATTTATTTTTGTTTTTGTAAGCTCTGCCAAAGAAAATTTGGCATGGTGCAGGTTTATCTTAAATTTTGTAGACACCTTAAATCAATCCATATAAAAAAAAATAGTTCACTAAATGGTATACATCTGTTTTTGTAAAATATTCAGGTTTTCCTTTACAGCCGCTCGTCGACATCGTTGTTTTTTAATGCTGTCGCTTCGCTTAATTGTAAACAAACTTACTCAATGGACTGGATGGATAGATGGACGGATCGTGTCCAGAAGCACGCCCCGTTTATATATTTAGATTCCAAACGATAGATAAATTCAGCGACGGGGCCGAAAGGCTATGTAAATTTTCCATAAGCCCACTAGCTTGTGTTCCCCCCCAAGAAACTACCCCGATCGTGCGGCTTATGTTAATGGGCCATTTAAGCCGGGCAGTTAGCTTCTCCAGCTGCCAAAAACGAATAAATGCCACGCGCATCCGTTGCACTTTGGGGTGCCATTTCCCCTTCCTCCCCAGAATATTCAACCTATGTACTAAATATTTCAAGTGTCTGTCCTTCGGTTTGAGTTGTTGTTTCGGTGCTTTTTTCCGGTTTTTCATTAACTTGGGAGTTTCTGGCTTGTGGCTAAGTGTGCAGCATGAAAAGGGTGTTACCCAAATCCCCGAATAAAACATGAGCTCAAGGTTCTGGTTGCGACCGAAACCTTTATTGCTGCATACAGTAAATTGAAATGAAATATATGCAACGTTTATAGTGCACGGGAAAAAACAGTGAGGTGATTTCAAAAAGATATAAACCATATTTGTATTAAATATAAACTGTATATGAACTATTTTAAAAGAATCTGTGATGTTTCACCAGTTGCTGTTGTATGTTTTTTTATATTTAAGGGAGAGAATTCAGAGAAAGAAGAATTGAACACCATTTTGATTGTTCTGCGTAGGATACACCTTTCATTGAATCACAGTTTCATTTATAATAGTTCTTACACATCCTTAAACAGCCTTTAAAAAAAAGCTTAGCTTAGGTTGTACCTATTAAAAGAAATTAATAACAATTTAAATTTCTAGAACCCGATTATTTTTATATTATTAGAATTTTGATCGAATCTCGGTTTTTCCTACCAGAAGGCGTTTGAAACTTACTTGATGCAACTTTTAGTGTAGTGCATCATCCCAAGTTGTAATACCAAGTTGGAATGCAACGCATATGATAAACAAAAACCAAATTGAAATGGTAGCAAACATAACTGTTCCAATGATGGGAATAGTTATTCAGAATTATTCATTGAAATTACGTAACCGAACATGAGAATTCAATACACAATCAACAGGAAATCTATCAAAATGAAAGGGCAAAAATTGCATTAAAATGGAAATTTCCAGGCGCTGGTTTTGAAAATTGCCAACCCATATTCAGGATTTATGGAGCAACAAAAGGCGTATGCAAACGGAAAACGAAAGCAAAATAAACAGCACAGAAGCGGAACGGAAGCAGAAACAGAACCCCTGGGAAAGGGGCCTGTTTTGTCGATTTTGATGGAAATGCACATAAGCTATTTCCCCCCACTCACGATTTACGGCACTGCCACTGCAGTTAAGTCAAGAGCCGGAAAATCGTATTTTTTACGGGCTTGTTTGCAGATTCAAATGTCGGTAGGCAGACAAAGAATTTATTGAGCTCACATCAATTTTGCTGGATAATAAAGCGGCCATATGCAGACTTAAATGTCAGCTGTGTCAGAAAGCCAGGAAAAAGTGATTACGCGAGATTAACTGATCAATTTTTAATTTGCCATTTCAGACATCGTCGATAAACACATTTACATCAATCTTCAATTATTATTTATGGTGCTTACATTTGCGTTAAAGTGTTTCCGTGTTTTCAAGCGATTCCAGCCATCGCATTTGGGACGGCTCTTAAACAGGATATGGATACGGATACGAAGAGCACATGCCACACACACACCCCACACTTGGGCCAAATTTTGTTTACACACTGCAAAGGCACAATACAACACACACGGGAAGAATTTAATTTAAATTTATTGGATTCTTTTTAGCGGGCCAAAAGCACTTGAATCGCCATAGCCGGATATTGGCATCAACACATCCGAAAAATTTCGATTTTGAACTTGAACTATCCGTCGGAACGGAGGAGAGAACGCATGCGACTTGTTGGCGCGCGCGAAAACGTTTGGCTTGCCATCGAGTTTGCCTGGCTGCCTGACTGCATGTTGGTCAAATTGATCCGGAGATTGGTTGGGGCGCCAAAGTGGGGCGGCTGTTTCGGGGGAAACCCCGCTCTGTTTGGTTCTGGAATGCCGGTTTTTTTGCACGCAGTCGCAGCAACATGTTGCTGGCGGAAATGTTGCACAGTCTTACTGGCGAACCTATCTCGAACTTGGCATTGATCGCTGACTTAATATTGTATTTGATTTTATTTATGTATTACTAATTTTTTTACAAATTTAAAATTGCAACAGTTGAGCCTCTCTAACGAATGATTTTGAATTTACCGCGCTACAATTAATGTTTTATCGATTTAAGGCGACGCATGCCGGCATTCTTGTCATCGATACTTTCACACTCTCTTTTTTTTAGAGATGGTAGTGACTTCTCAGTGATGGGTATGAATAGAGTTACTTTTAGAGCTGTCGCTGTCACTTAAATTGCTTACAAGAAAAATACACCAAATTTTGAA
Organism: Drosophila gunungcola; assembly: GCF_025200985.1. Taxonomy (NCBI): domain Eukaryota; kingdom Metazoa; phylum Arthropoda; class Insecta; order Diptera; family Drosophilidae; genus Drosophila; species Drosophila gunungcola. The sequence goes on along the minus strand of NW_026453167.1, from coordinate 725,835 downwards.
ACAAACCAAATGTCTATTTAAAAAAGGTTTTAATTTGTAAATGAGATAAAAGTATTTATTACAAGTGTCACTTTGTAACGTAAATATAAACAAACCACCGCCCAGTGTCTGTTCACAATATTCATCGGCTACAAAAACACATGCAAACATCGCTCATCTCTAGTCCTCTCTTTTTGATGTCTTGTGCATTCGACATCGTTTAGTTTTGCTGTAAAAATAGTAAGTTTATTGTGAAATATAGAGCACAACGTGGTGATAAACACTTAGAAGAGAAGGCGGTGTACCGATTTCTATTAAGGTTATAAATGGGACGACCGATAATCCGGCGAAAACCTTTGGCAGAAATTTTTGCAAAACGCCATGTTGGCCGCTCAAACATAACCTCAACAAAAGCAGCAACTTATGTGGCCCCAAAACTAATAAATTTTAAATTGCAGGCACAGACAAACGGCCGCGTAGAAAGTCAACGAACATGTCGCGTTTCTTTGCCAACGGGTCCGACTCGGAGTCCGAGTCCAGCGAGGAGGAGATCCAAGCGACCAACTTCAACAAAGCCAGCGCCTTCGTAAGTACCGCCCAAATGTGGCTTAATCTATTAGTAATCCACTCTTTTGCCATTTAACAAACAGCAATTCAGCGACGATGAGGAGGAGGTCAAGCGAGTGGTGCGCTCCACCAAGGAGAAGCGGTACGAGAACCTCACCAGCATCATCAAGACCATCCGCAACCATAAGAAGATCAAGGATATCCCAAATACGCTGACCAGCTTTGAGGATCTAACGCGAGCCTACCAGAAGGCTTTGCCCGTCATCTCGAAGGAGGAGAACGGCATCACGCCGCGCTTCTACATCCGCTGCCTCGCCGAGCTGGAGGACTTCATCAACGAGGTGTGGGAGGATCGCGAGGGCAGGAAGAACCTCTCCAAGAACAACTCCAAGTCGCTGGGCACGCTGCGCCAGAAGGTCCGCAAGTACATCAAGGACTTCGAGGACGATTTGTCGCGATTCCGCGAGGCGCCCGACCAGGAGAGCGAGGCCGAGGACGAGGTGGTGGCCCTGGACAGCGATGGCGGTGATGCTGGTGATGATAGCGATGTTGGAGTCAAGCGGGAGCCAACAGAAGCGGTTCCCAAGACGGCGAAATTGGTGCCTGCCAAGGCTGCGCCCGCCGATGACGATGATTCCGACGACTCCATCGACTGGGACTCGGATTCCGAGTCTGAGACCGAGTCCTCCGACGACGAGAATCAGTACCAGAACATGCGCGAGCGTTTCCTGAAGCGTACCACCGAAAAGGAAGACAAGGATGACGACAAGCGCAAGGACAAGCGAAAGGAGCAGAAGATCAAGATCCGTAAGCGTGCCGAGGACGATGAGGATGGCGAGTGGGAGACTGTTGTCAAGGGTCATGTGGTGGAGAAGCCCAAGATGTTCGAGAAGGATGCCGAGATCGATGTGCCCCTTGTGCTGGCCAAGCTCTTGGAGATCATGTCGGCGCGCGGCAAGAAGCGCACCGATCGTCGTCTGCAGATCGATCTTCTGTTCGAGCTAAGGGATATCTCCGATCAGCACAACCTGGGCACCGCCGTCTCCGTGAAGATCCACTTCAACATAATCTCGGCTATCTACGACTACAACCAGAAGATCTCCGAGCCCATGAAGCTGGAGCACTGGGCCCTGCTGTTGGAGGTGATGCAGAGCATGCTGAAGCTGCTGCTGGCCAACCCCGATATCATCATGAGCGAGTCTGTGGCCGAGGAGCATGAGGAGTACGCGGCTGCTCCGTTCTACGTGCGAGGATGCCCACTGGCCGCCGTGGAGCGTCTGGACGATGAGTTCGTCAAGCTGCTGAAGGAGTGCGATCCCCACTCAAACGACTATGTGTCCCGGCTGAAGGACGAGGTGAATGTGGTGAAGACCATCGAATTGGTGCTGCAGTATTTCGAGCGCTCCGGTTCCAACAACGAACGCTGCCGCATCTATCTGCGCAAGATCGAACATTTGTACTACAAGTTCGACCCGGAGGTGCTGAAAAAGAAGCGCGGCGAGCTGCCAGCCACGACCACCACCTCCGTGGACGTTATGGACAAACTCTGCAAGTTCATCTACGCTAAGGACGACACGGATCGTATTAGGACGCGAGCCATCCTGGCGCACATCTATCACCACGCCATGCACGACAACTGGTTCCAGGCTCGCGATCTGGTTCTGATGTCCCATCTGCAGGACAACATCGATGCCGCCGATCCCGCCACCCGCATCTTGTACAACCGCATGATGGCCAACCTGGGTCTGTGCGCCTTCCGCCAGGAGAACGTGAAGGATGCGCACCACTGCCTGGTCGACTTGATGGTCACCGGCAAGCCCAAGGAGCTGCTCGCCCAGGGACTGCTGCCCCAGCGCCAGCACGAGCGGTCCGCCGAGCAGGAGAAGATCGAGAAGCAGCGCCAGATGCCATTCCACATGCACATCAACCTGGAGTTGCTCGAGTGCGTCTACCTGGTGTCCGCCATGCTGCTGGAGATTCCCTACATTGCTGCCCACGAGTTCGATGCCCGTCGCCGCATGATCAGCAAGACGTTCTATCAGCAGCTCCGCTCCTCGGAGCGCCAATCCCTGGTGGGTCCGCCCGAATCGATGCGTGAGCACGTCGTGGCCGCCGCCAAGGCGATGCGCTGCGGCAACTGGCAGGCGTGCGCCAACTTCATCGTCAACAAGAAGATGAACACGAAGGTGTGGGACCTGTTTTACGAGTCGGACCGCGTGCGCGAGATGCTGACCAAGTTCATCAAGGAGGAGTCGCTGCGCACCTACCTGTTCACCTACTCCAACGTCTACACCTCGATTAGCATTCCCTCGCTGGCGCAGATGTACGAGCTGCCCGTGCCGAAGGTGCACTCGATCATCAGCAAGATGATCATCAACGAGGAGCTGATGGCCAGCCTGGACGATCCTTCGGAGACCGTGGTCATGCACCGCTCGGAGCCATCGCGCCTGCAGGCCCTGGCCATGCAGTTCGTGGACAAGGTCACCAACCTGGTAGGACGTCAACGAGAAGGTGTTCGACATGAAGCAGGGCAACTTCTTCCAGCGCGGCAACATGGGCAACCGCGGCGACCGTGGCTACAACCGCAACCAGAACAACCAGGGCGGCAACTGGGGCGGCCAGCGACGGGATAATCGCAACAACCGCAACCGTAACCAGCGTGGACACCACAAGAACCAGCAAGATAGGCAGCAGCAGCATCAGCAACAAGTCCAGACCATCGACGAGGAGTAGACGCATCCACATCCTCAGCCCAATCCTCTCCAGCGAGCGTTAGCATTAACACCATAAACAGAACAAATTTGTAGCGCACTTCGACTATTAAAAATGGAATGGCCATGGACCACTCGTTGGGTTAAGTGCAGTCAGGCCTCCGATTCAGTTTACGACTGGATCGGAGGTCTGGTTCCATCATCCGTTGACATTGCATGTTGCTGTAGCCAAGTACCAGATGAATTTGTTTTAGCGCTCATTACGTTAAATGATAATATGATAACAACATTTTGTATGATCCCAAAACTCAAAAAACCTTAAAAAGAAGAGAATGAAATTGGCTTTTATCAGGGGGTATTTAAAAATTATCACTATTTCTAGTGATAAGTATATAATGTTTAATTTGTGAGGATCTTTGACTATTTGAATCTCGATGACAAGCTTAATTTTTCTGATATCGATATGCAATTTTCTCACATCTCTGGAAACCTTTTCTTCAGTATTACCGTTCCACGAACCTTTGTCACATTTCTTCGGCTCTCTCTTATTTAATAGGCAAATTATAACTTAAAGTCAAACAAAGTTGAAATACAAATGAGCAGCGTTGGCGAGGATTGCAACGAGCTGAAGCAGCAGTACGACGCCTGTTTCAACAATTGGTTTTCTGAGCGTTTCCTAAAAGGTCAAACTGATGACTCAGCGTGCGCCCCAATTTTCCGTATTTATCAGGAGTGCGTTAAGGTAAGACCTCGAGTTTTATCACTTAAAATCGGTAATAGCACCTTTCAAATTGCAGCGCGCCATCCGGGAGAAGAATATCAATCTGCAAGAAATCGACCCGATATATGAAACGGATTCCGAGCACGACCAAACCACTAACTCAACCGGCAATCAGCAGCAAAAGGCCAAGAGTTGACCCAAAAAGCCGCTCCACAAGAAGCCACAAAACTGGCAGCCGTGACAGCAATTTAACACCATGGAAATCCTCGCCAGCCTGCCTTAGCATAAAGCATACAAGTTCGTAGCATTTTGACTGCTGTGATACAACGACCAAGGGAAACTGATTATTCAGTCACCAAACTGCCGCAATACATATATATTTTCTTTAATAAATTAGTCGCGTTTAAATAAGTTTAAGATTCAAATTTCGATAATCAGTTTAATGTTAACGAAATTTTGTATCGATTTCCTGCATTGCTCATCTCTAAAAACTTAATCTTTAGTATGACCTTTGCACAAACCTTCTGCACATTTTTTCGGCGTATTATTCAATAGACAAATTATTACTTAAAATCAAAAAAACTAAACTTGCAAATGAACAGCATTGGCGAGGATTGCAACGAGCTGAAGAAGCAGTACGACGCCTGCTTCAACAGCTGGTTCACGGAGGGATTCCTAAAGGGCAAAACGGATGATTCCGGCTGCGCGCCCATATTCCGGGTGTATCAGGAGTGTGTCAAGGTTAGATCGGGTATAGTTTCATCAGCATAAATGGTTAATCGAACCTTTGACCCTTAGCGCGCCATGCGGGAACAGAAGATTGAGTTGCGGGAGGTGGGAACAGAGTACTCCACGGGCTCCGAGTACGACAATGCGAACAGTTCCGCCGGAAAGGGACAGCCTAAGAGCAAAAGTTGACAAGTAACGCAGCTCCAGAATCCTGGATACGGCCTTGGTTCCACAATTGGCCAGGAACAGGCTCCCAACAGTCTTACAGGACATCAGCGCCGGCACCAGAGAGGGGGAACAGCCTAGGAGACGGCTTAATGTCCGTGGACTATTACGTTCCAGAGGCAGCATTGTTTCAGCTCCAAGTCTCCCAGCTGTATCACCTCATCTTATATAAATTATGTAGTGAATGTTTTATAATTAAGTTCAAGCAGCCAACTTAAAGTGTTATATTCAGGCGGACTACGGTTTTTACTTAGTACTTGTGGATAAATGCAATAACATGTTAAATCAAATCCTTTTTAAGTTAATTAAAACATGTACAACCTAATTTCACCTCTTTTAATACATTTTAATCATCCTGTTATCTGTACGATGTGAATCCCAGCCTTCAGCAAACAGATACGTGTTCTTCCCGTTTGGGAAAACCCCCTTTATGATCACTATCAAAGGAAATCTTACCTATAAAAAACAGCATATACAGACTAACCAGCACAATTCAAAATTGAGTTTCCAGCTGACAAGATGCAACTGCTGCCAATACTTGTGCTTCTGGCGCTGGTCATCTGTGCCGCCTGCAAGAACCACGACAAATGGGGAGGACATCGACCAAGCGATTACGATCCCAGGCCATATTCAAGGCAGTTCTCAAACAATGGAGAGCTCTACCAAATGCCGAGATATTTTATAAACAATAAAAAATGTCTTCGAGTCAATACTGAAAAACCTCTGGAAACATTTTATGTCTTAAAACTTTTAAAAGTCGTTTAAAAGTCTTTGCCACGGATGTATACTTATGTATTACCAAAATTTAAAAATAAAGATAAAATCGTTTTAAACAATTTAACATTTTTGATATATATAAATTTCGGCTTGCCGAAGTTGGCTTTCTTTTTTGTTAAAAATGAAATGAACAAAATAAAAAGTCTGAGTAATTAACGCTGTATTTGATGAAATCCGATCTGAAGCAAGTGCCGAAATGGGTAATCAATTGGCATTTGCTTCTACCGCTCTTCCCGAAACATGTATAAATGTTTGCTGGCCTAAAAACTAAGTTAACTACTACAGCCAAACCAAAAACACAACTGGTCAAAACTGTTTTTAGTAGAAACTGCGGCAGCGGACAATAGAAACTTAAAAACCTAGACAACTTTATGCTTTAAGATTAGGTGGGACGCAAACGTTCACTTGCCACCGGCTGTGAACTTGGAGAGCTTTTCCAGCAGACCAATGTAGGAAGTGTGCTCGTGGGCTGTGGCCAGATCGGACAGCTTCTCGGCGAACTCCTGGCTAATGCCCTTCTCCTCCAGCAAGTTGATCAGCAAGTCGTACAAATAGCCGTCAAGCACGTCGCCGGCGACGGCATAGACCTTGTCGTTCCACTCGCCCTCGAAAATGGCCATCTCATCGATGGAGAAGATATCGTCTGGAAGGGATTAAAGTGTTGTTTATGGGTTAAAAGGTACTTATATGAGGAACTCACTGTACTCGCCCTCCTGAGCTTCGCCCTGGAGGAAGGTGCAGGTGAAGGAGAGTGTGGAGTTGCCCTTAATGATGTCCACCTCGAACTGGGGCTTGCTGCGCATCTCGCCCAGCTCTGGCTTGTCGGCATTCGGATTGATCTCAGGCTCCTCCTCGCTGTCCACCGAGTGGTTCACATTGAAGCTGACCACCACCTTCTCCTTGTCCGTCTGCTTGGTGAGCTCCACATCGGCGCCGGTCAGCTTCACGCTGAATCCATCCAGAGTGCTGGGCACTGACTTGCCCTTCTGCACCTTGCGCTCGGCCACGATCTCCTCGGTGAGGAACTCCACAAGCTCCCGCTCACCTGGGAATTAATGATTTATTAAGGATTGCTTGCCATTTCGTCACCCCACGTTTGAGGTTATGTAACAGGAGGAGCGCCCCCTTGTAAAACTGTTTTACTGAGATAACCACTCACATTTGGTGTGCACATTGCAGCCGCAGGTGCAATTGATGCTGGGCTTGTGCAGATTCAGCACGGTTACATGATCGGATCCTCCTTCTCCGGCGGCCACCGGCTTCTTGGTCATGTGCCACAGGCTGCGGGTGAAGTCGCGCTTGCCCAGGGCTCCGGCACTGGAGCTGGCCAGGCTGGCGAATCGCATTGTGGCTGTCCTCAGGCTGTTCATCTTGTTATATAACCGCAAATAGATCTTTTACCTTAATTAAACAGAAAAATGTGCAGCACGCCGATGGTGGTAATGCTAGAGTGACCGTTGTGTTAGATTTCTAAAATCCGTTAAGCTCCGATAATCGATTATTTATGGCGGACAGGGCGCCTATCGATACATATTTGAAATCTTATTTGGCTTTTATAGAAACTCATCCAACTGCAACCTATACCTCAAACAACTTTAAGCTGTTTTATTGCATTGCCAAATTATAAAGAATATGCTTTGGGGATACTAAAAAAGTAATATCTTAAGCAAGTGAGTAAATACTCACCAATAAGCAAGTTCCACAATCAGTTAAAACACTCAAGCATATGAAAAATGACGACTTTATTAGATTTTCGAATTGCTTATCGGATGTATACAACAATATACACAGAACAAGACATACACAGTAATAGAAAACTAAATACCATTTTGGGTTCTCTGGTTTTTCATCCTCCAAGCGGAAGACCCTCGTACACAATATTATCATGCATGCAATCAGACTCTCTCGTCATATATATCATTGTTTTTCAACCAAAAGGCATTACAATTCTTCTTTATAAAATTTCAATAAAATCTATCACAATATGAGAATTTTATCTTTATATTATTTTTTTGTAAGGTTTAAAAATATTTTATGTGTAGCTTTTTTTCGGGGTTTTCGGTTTTTAAGACTTTCTTAGCATACGTTTTAGACATTAGGCGGTAGACATGCGTATAAAAATATATTAATTACGATGAAAATTGCATTTTACACGTTTTAAATAAAAATTGCCATTGTACATTGTATTATGCAACTTCTTCAGTGGGACGGACAACAGCTTAAAAGTAAACATAAAAATATTAAAATGCTGATTTACTTTCATTGCCAAGCTCATTATTTTTCATGCAAAGCTTACAAGTTTAGCGTTAAGGCCTAGATTCGACACGATTTTATACTATTTATAAGGCTTGATGTTGTTGCAGATTTCAAATTGTTTCCTTTTTGTTGTGCGTATTTTCATCATGATGATGTGGGCTGCGGTGTCAGTTCATATCAAACAGCCTCATAGAAGTTATGTTCGTTTCTTAGCCTAGTTCGTACTTTTAATTACATTCTATGTTCAATTCCTTATTGAGCTTATGTTAGATACAATTTTACGCTTTTGTTAGCCACAAAGCATAGAGCTTTATAAAGTCCATGTCGCATTTTGTTAGTTCTCCACAAACAAACTCATATAGAAAAAGTAATCATTCAGTCTAACAAAATACTTGTAGAATATTCGATTGAATTTCGAAAAATAATTAAGGCTGTGGGTCTGGGATTTTCAACCACGAGCTGATCGGGATCGATTTCGGTATGTATGATATGTGTGTTTAAATTTGTACAGCTCTAATATTTGCACTTAACGATTATACATTTAGAGTACACATAAGGGGCGACGACACCATTCGGGCTGACTTTCCAAGGGCAGGCACTCCAGTTTTGGACAGCAAAGGTCGACGTCAGGGGAATGCGGAATGCTTCTGCCGCCCCAGGATAAGGCAGCCCGCTTACTACGTTGTCAATAAATTTAACTAAATTTTGCCAAACAAACTAAACTTATACAAATTTTACATCAAATTAAATTACAATACATGCTAAGTAAAAAAAGATGCAACAGCTTCTGCGTCCTACTTTTCAGACGCGTTTCAAACGCATCCGACACTGTCGACTACTATTCATTCGAGGGTTGGGTGGGGGGTTACTATAACTAACAGCAACATAAACAAAGAAAATATGTTTTAGAGTATAGAAATTCGACTAATTTTGCAGTTTGCTGCCGATGCAAGCCCACTAGATGTACGTCCGTTTCACTTTCGTCAGCGTCGACGTCTTGCAGGGCAACTCTTTTTCCAAATGTTCCGTCGAGTTTTTGCACTCGTGACTGCGATCCTTTTCAAGATCCAGATTGGGTGTCTTTTGTGTTGTGGTGTAGGCATTAGAGCCCATCAAAAGATTTATATCCTTGCCAGTATTTTGATGTTTATATGGTCTGTAAGATCATTAAATTAGTGTTTCCCATAACGATAGAAAGACATAATTTTAAACATCTACTTACATTGGCTTGCCGAAATGATTGCGATGACTTTCATCCATTTGGGCCTCCATTAGGCGACTTTTTGCCTTGACACAGAATATCCCGGCACTGCCGCCAATCAAGAAAGTGATGAAAACAATAACTGTGAGGAGCAACAAGCTTGGCGTCGAAGCATGTTTGATTTCATCCACAGTGGCTGTTGATTTTTGGGGATCTGTTAGAGGAAATCATTAATTAGAATTGCCATCATCAGAAAAGGTTTAAGTAAAAACACTTACCATTCAAATTGGGCATAAGATCGTCAGGATCCATGGACGTAAGTGTGATCTTGTTAAGGCCAAAGTCATCACCACCAGTTGGTTGCTGTTCCAAGCTCGGCTGACTGCCCTGCGAGGCCCCCACATTGGAGTACAATAGTTTCTGCTCCTCCGTCGGCGGTGGAGCCATGGTGACAAAGCTCACCGTCTCCGCTCCTGGTCCATCGCGGGGAATGTGGGGACACAGCTGGGCAGCAGCTTTTTTGGTGCTGTTCAAGCTCTGCAGGTAGGTCTTGGTTCCAAACTTGTGTTGACTGATGGCCAGGTTCTTGCACTCGTGCGTCTGCAAATCCCAGGCGCATATGGGGTCCTGGAGACTCAGGCAGCCCAAGCAGTCAACAATGTGGGTGCAGTGGTGCAGGGGCACGCTGACCAGGCTGCCATCACTGACCACCACCAGTGAGTTCTTCGAAGTGGAGATCACCAGCTCCCGCACTGGTGTTCCCAGTGGCAGCACCTGCATTTCCGATATGACCACCGTCTTTAGCCGATCCACCGTCGAGTTGGGGTGCGTGGTAAGTATATTGATGAATTTGGTCACTTTGCCGTCGTCGGTGCCACTGTAGATCACATCGTAGTAGGCGCCGTTTAGCGACTTAACCTGCGGATGGACTGCAATGGCAGTCAGTCGGTGGTGCAGATTCACCTTGGTCAGCAAAGGACGTCCGTGCACTGCCGGCACAGCCTCCTCCATCAATGGATGGTTTTTAATAAAGTTAACAGCGATGCTGGTAAGTGTCCTTGAATCCTCTACGCACTGTCCTGGTCTCGGCTTTGGAACCTGCTCCCGGTCCACCGGCAGCCAGTGTGACTGCGAGTCCTTTTGCGACTTGAACTCTCCATCAAAGGCGGCTAATATGTCATCCACATTAAAGGCGCAAACTGCCGAACCGGGAATGGCATTCGCAGAGGTGGTAAAGACTGCATAGACCAGCGACTTGGAACCGCTCTCCACAATCGGACTAATGGCCTCTGTAAAAGTAAAGTTTATAAATAGATAAATAAATACAAAATGGTTTGTTCCTAGTTCCGCTTACGGATTTCGTCAAAGTAGAAGGGAAAATCGCCGGGCACCGAACAGTTAAGGCGTGCCTTCAGGAAGGAGGTCCAGCTCTTGCCGTGGTTGTAGGGTCCGCCCCGGTCGTTCTTGCAAACCCTGGCCACTCGCGAGTAGACGGCCTTGCCGAAGTTCATGAACTCCATGGACAGCTCGCGGAAGAAGAACAGCACGTAGCCGTTCCTCTCGATGGCGCCGACAAAGTCCGGCTGGTTGAGTTGCTTGAGATCATACTGTTCGGTACGCAGGTTTTCCCTATAGATGAGGGGATCTCCGCCCGAAAAATCGGCCACGGTGGCGCTGTACAACTGCCCCTCGGCAAAGGCGTAGGTGCTGTTATGGGCGGGGCTGTAGGGGCACAGACCCTGGGCCTCCACATCCCGACTAACTTCGTAGCGCATGACATGGGCGTGGCCAGCGGGGGCGGTCTCCTCCGATGACATCTCCACCGGCGTATAATGACGACAACGCGGCTTATACGAATTGGTGCCACAGAGCAGCACCTCGCCATTTGAGCGGAGTGCGAAAACGCGCAGGTAGTTGTGGCAATCCCGCTCATGCTTTCCCTTTAGGGCACATAACTCCCGATCCGCATCCGTGCTGTGCCACTCCAGACGCGCAATCTCCTTCAGGCCACTCAGGCTCACATTGTAGATGACGTCCCTGCAAATCGAGATAGCGATAGCAAACAATTGGATTAGCAAATGCGGGAATTAATTCGACGATGGCGTGTGCCTGCCCAGAATGTGGAAGCCAGCCAAGTTCGGTGACCAAAAATAAACAACACAAAAGCAGTGAGTTGAGCGCTGCGCTTCGTGCCAGGAACACACAAATGTTTGACTCAACAGTGGCGAACACACTAATAGTTTTGAACAAATATCTTCAAATAAAGTTGTAGAGAAAATTGAACTATAAAAGTACGGTGTTAATTTTTTACACTTCACTTTTTAGACCTTCATTACTGCTCTAAAAAATATTTAAAAAAAAAAATCGTTATCTCTTTTAAGTCTTAACCTTGCACCTTTAAATATTCATATATAAAATGCATATAATTCCTATCTTTATATGATTAAAGGCCAAGTGTCGAGAAACGCTAGAGGTAAACATAATGATCTACATATAAACAAGTTTTACAATTAATAAACAAAACGTTTTCCATTAGCGCCTTGCAAACACTTTGTTTTGTTATTAATTTATTTATTTTTCAAGACCAAATTTCTATTTTTTTGGCCGCAGCTGTTTGTGTACGCCCCACCGACAATCATATCCCAAGGTTACATTTGTGCAAATAATTAGAACTTGTATACAATTGTATATTTCTGTGTTTTAAGTGGCTAATTATTGTAGCTGCTAATTTGTTGCTATGTTCTGCTTATGGCACCACCACGTCTGGGGCGCTGGAAAAATATGATAGATGGAAAGCTGGTTTGAATTTGTCGGTCCATTTGAGATTGCCGATAGCCGACCATTACTCAGTCGCCCAGTTTGCTAATATCCCACATCGTATGTGAATAAAATCGGTGGGTATTTATTAAAATAAATGTATATTCATAGGTCCTTATCGAAGAATTGATGCGTTTCATTTAAGAATATATTTTTCTGTCCATAAATGTCAGCCAGACATTGCGGCAACGTGATAAAATGCGCATTGGTATTACTCATGGGTTATAATAATTATACGGGTGGAGCTAAACAAGTGGTACTGATTCCAGAATGCGGGATCTGGTCAATGCCAAATCACACCGACTTCCCGGAAAGTGAATGAGAAATGCTAGATTTGCACTTGCCACTAATAAAAAATGAATATCAAACCAAACACAGCCAATACAGCAAAGGAGAGTAATGCCAATGGCGCGTTAATTATTCCGAGAATTGAACGCTGGTTTATTGTGATTTTTATAAATATTTAAACGTGTTCGTGCCAAGTTTATTTGCGCACAGGTAGCGCAAAATCAAAAGGTATCGAATAGATTGTAAATAAAAAAGAAATTCACTCACTTGGCACCAACTAGAACAAACTCATCGTTGTGGTCCAAAATCTTAAAATAGTCCGTTGAGTTGCCAATAAAATGGGCCAAGACTTTATCTTGTTCTGCAAAGAAAGAGCAATGAAGTGTTAAATGTTATTGATTCTGAAGGTTCTGGTTATATAACATAAGCAACTACTCGTGTCTTGAAATTTTTTGCCATTCCATTGCAGTGGTCTCAAGCATAATTTCTGTTTAACTTGCTTCAGAGGAAATGCTAATTGGCTGCTGGCATTGCGAAAATTCCGCCTGATAAGCAGCTTGAAAAAACATAGCTGGCACAGCTTAGCGCTTGCCATTGATAAGCCAGCAACAATAAGAGCAGAGCAAAACAGAGGCAAAAACCAAACAAATGACACAAATAAACAAATAGTTAGAGGGGCTCTTCAGAGGAGATTGCTATTGGTACATACTCGTTTGCAAATCGGGTCGCACGTCGGGCATCCAACCTGCCACGATCGTCAGTCCGGCACAGGTGATCAGCAGGCTTATATATATCGCATTCAATCCGCTTCTATAAGACCCACTTGTTAGCATCGCTGCCGATGAAGGTCCACGCTTTGAGCCCATTTTGCCGCCTCGAAGCTGGGGGGAAACTAGTACTCCTCCAATACTCCCTCCTCCTTCTGATGATTCAGCAGCGAGTGGTGCTCGGATCTTGGGCTGCTTTTTGCTGGTGGTGCCAATGGGGCTGGCTGGCTGACTGGTTTTAATCACTGACGCCTCGCATTCTGATGTCCGATGTCGATGTCTGCCATTGTCGCCGATGGTTGTGCTGATTACTGGTGTTATTGTCGCTGCTGCTGCTGCTTCAGCATCTGGCTATAAGTATTCGAGTGTCAGCGACAACGACACAATAATTTACACCCAGCTGAACAACTTGTTGGTTTTATTCTAATGCAATTAGCAGGCAGCAAAAAGGAAAACGCAAAACCTGCAATTGAAGAAGGTAAGAAATTATTAGTATTTTTTTGTGTGAACCGCGGCGACTTGTTTATTATTTCTTGACCGTATGTTATCAGTAAACCAGTCGACTAATCAAACTCAACAATATGTAAGTTCACATAAAAGCACGTATATAGACAGCAATCATGTATTTGAAACGCATTAAAATTAGTTTACGACCGCCATAAATTTGTTTTTTGCCCCTTTGTCTTGCATCTGCTTTTATTACCGAATCAGATAATTAAATCCACTTATATAACGGCTACTTGTGAATTCTGCACACTTTCTTTTCGCCAGTTTTCTTTCCGGCTTAGTTGTGTTTTCGGGTGTTTATTGTTTTGAATTTCGTTTGAGTTTAGGCAGCGGACCGCGAACCGAACGTGGGCTAGACTCAATGAGCACTGAACACCGAAATGAGCATGAAATGCGAAAAGCAAACAACGTAAAACAACCGCCCACGCTTTGAGAGCAACTGCCGCTGAGTGGTTTGAGCAGCACTTACTACTACTATTGCCTCTCTCCCTCCCTGTTTCGATGTCCCTCTCTGTCTGGCTCATTTTGTTACAGCAGAACCTCCCTAGGTAGAACAATCTATTACTTGTCGAAAACTGAGGGGGAAAAGTGTTTATCATGGCATCTTCATGGACACTTAACTTCCCCAAGTCGAGCATTGAACTCCCTTGAGTTTTGAACCTCCCTAGGTCCTATGGTTTTTTAAAAGTCTTAGGGATTTAAAATGTATACTTCGGTCGAACTTCAAGAAATTTTCTTTTGGGAAAGAAATGGGTTTTTGCCATGTTCACATATGTAAATGAAATTGGTGGGTAAGTTTAATAATCTACGTGTGTATATATATATATTTCTCTCTTCATTAAAGTAAAGAGTAGAGCCATTCATGGGAAAAATTTTTAACATATATGGGCAAAACCTAAACAAATCGTCTTGATTCAGTTGCAAAATATGTTATGGAAATAATTTTAAAATACCACTATAAACCGGTTTGAACAGCAAACCATTTGTTTTCTATTTCTACAGATTGATCTTAAGCTATTTTTGCTATAATGCAAACAATATAACAATTGGTAAACAATTGTTTATGAGGTATAAAAGTGTTAAAGAAAAGACGGCTGAATTTTAAGGCTTTTATTAACTCAACATGTTGTATGAGTAATGTATGGAATAAGAAGAATAAAAACTAAAAATCTTTTTTTTATAGCAATGAGAGATAAAACTCTTATCTGTTAATAAAAAAGGACAACCAATAGATAGGTGTAAAATATGATGAGTTTGCTGCAAGACAAGCCTGACTGTATTTACCCAGTCCACATCAATATTCCGCGTCCTGGCTGACATGTCATGTTTTTCGAGCATGACTCATGCCGACAGCCTGGTTTTCCTGCTTTTGTTGGGAATCACGTGCGGTATTTTCCGCCAATTTCCCTCCTAATCAGCGTTGAGCTACGATTTTCAGGACGTGCCGCTGACTGTCTATAACTGACTTCTTTTTTTGTTGTCTTTCCCCGCGGCGAACACCGGACATACTTGCATTGGTGTGTTTTCCTCATTCACACACACACGTAATTTCCATGCGGGTTTTCAGGTTTTCAGTTGGTTTTTTCTCAAGACGAACACTCGAATGTTATAGTTTCTCACGCACCCAAAAAGTCGGTGGGTTACACATGGACAACTTTTACCTACTGACAGATCGGATCGGATAGGCTGGGGATCTCCTCGATAAATTGCTTTATTGGCCAATTGAAGGTCGGTGGCAACTACTTGTTGTGTGTGTTTCGCTCAATGAATTCGAATAATTCGTGGTGGTGGGTATCGTATCGCATCGCATCGCATCGCTTTTCGTCTTTCATTTTCCTAAACGAAGGTTTTTTCACGGCTCAGCCGCCAGAGTTTTAAGTCACAGGTCAAGTGACCTGTGGCCCATCTCTTGGCCGGCTTAATGCCCTCAAATTATGGGGGTTGGCCTCAAGAGAACACGTATGAGAAATGCCATAAAAGTGCATTTTAAATATTATAAATTACATTTGAATACCCTCTTGAGCGGCACAATTTATCACTCAGTTTGCGGCTAAGTGAGTGGAGAAATCAGCGAATGGTACTGACCGCTAAATTGGGTACTAGTTTTAGCTAGAGGAACGTCTTACAGAAATAATCAGTCATCTAGGTACAAAGATAGCTAATTAACACCTTTTTTAGGTGCCCTAAATGTAACTAGGTTCCCTTTGCTTTGTCTAGAAAGGTTTAGAAGGTAGAGGAACTATATTTACAGTAAAACAAATTTAAAATTAATGAGTAAAGATAAATAGCATTAGTAAAATTTCTATCTAAAGAAATTTTATTTGCTCTCTTATGCAATTTCTAAAATTGTGTTCATGGCTTTTCAAGGGTATCTGCGTTTCGATGTGGCCATAATTAAGCCGGCGTTTTCGTAAGTTTAAATTTTTTTAGTGGTGTTCTCATATTTCACAAGCCACACACTCGGGTTCAATGCCAGGAAGTCCGTTCCGCTTCTGGCAGCCCATAAAAATACAGATACAATTATGCCAGCCCAAAAAACTGACCGTCTGGCGTTAAATTAATGAGCTCAAATTCGAGATCAAGTTACGAATGTGTGCCACTATTTTCGGAATAGTTGGGTGGTACACCAATCCACCTCCCGGCTGATAACCGTTTCGGGTTTGCCGAGTTGCGAGATAACAGCCTCATCAAGATAAGGGTGAAAAGTATGTCACGTTTGACACTTGTTGCCGCTCCCTTTCCACCTCATCTTTTTTGGACCTGCGTGTGGGAAGGCCGACAAGAACGTGTTAAATCGAGATACGTTGTTTTCGGGTGAAAGAATAAACAACTTAAAACTGACAGTGTTTTTTTACCACAGACGTGATCAATACAAAATTGATTTTAGCGTGTAGTTATTAGATATGCAACGCTTACAATCAACCGCCCACAGTAGTAAACCTACGGTGAACAGTGGAACCTTGTTGGAGTCGAAAAACTGTCTTTACTAAAAGATGAAAATGGCCATATTTACGGGTAACATTAAAGAATCGTTACAAGAATAGTTACATAACATCCTTTGCTTAAAGTGATGATATACCACTAATTATGGCATTCTTGAAAAATTGTTTCACATAACTTATGTGAAATTAAATTTAACAATTTAATGGTCTTTTAGTAAATGATCGATAAGAAGGGAAACGATGGCATTAATTTTAAATAGTTTCAAAAGAGAATTTGGAATTTAATTGCGAAGACTTAAGATTCTGGATATATTAAGATTTATAGAGAAACTTCAATAGATTTATAATATGTTACATATATGTTACATATGTTATATGTTTTCATCTTCAAATAAACATTCGCTATAAAAAAAAAACAAACAAGATTTACATTAAGGACCTGTATTTATGTTTCGTTTTTTGGCAAGACATACGGAAGCCGCACTGTATAACCCGTTTAAGGCCGTGGGCGTTTTCATTAAGTCCCACCGAGTGCCAACAGGTGGATTCGAATGGCGTGGAGTGGATGTTGCCTTTTGGAGCCCGACTGGCTGCCGGATTTAATGGAGCTTGGACTCTGCTCTGATGTAATGACAATATGCATTTTTTTATGAATAACAATCAATTCTGACGGCTGTTTTCTTTTGTTTTACCGCTTATCGGCAACGTCGGGCGGTTCATTGCTCTGTTCTGTTTTTCTTGTTTTCCACTTATCAAAAAAGCAGAACAGACATGGTCCGTAGAATGGAATTATCACCGGACTTCCGATGTTTGGTGAATCATGTAGTAGATGAACCAGTTTACTATATTTAGATGATTCAGCTGAATCTTTTGGAGAGGCGTTGTTATGGCGCGACAAGTTTTTCAGTTTTTCAGTTTTTCATTCACAAAACACTGCGCACAAATGTGGGAGTTGTTTACTGGGGTTAATTTTGACAGCTTGCACTGTAAGGGTTAAGTGGGACGCGTTCCAGTTTCGGCCCACTTGATTTGGAAAATTCACTTTGGAAATTGGGAACACGCGCTGGAAAATGTCCCGTATGCAACTTCCATTTGGCTTTACCGTTACAGCTCAGTGGTAAATTGATTAGGCTGCTAATCGATTGGATTCTTTTTCATTTTTTGGTTGGGGCATCAAACCCGTTTTGTACTGTTGGCCACCGCCTCGCCAATGAAAAACAAGTCCGATATATTCACCTGTAGCTACGCGTCACTTCTAAGCTGGCTAACTCTTTTGCCTCAGCTTCTTTTTCTTTACCACTTATTATCCGCTTCTCTTTCGACTCGTTTACTTTACTCTACCACTTTGGCTGATGTTTACAGCACTCACACACTCGCACACGATGATTTATTTTCTTGTATTACTTGTTTCTTATGTTGGTTTGTATACACATATATGTATGTTGTTGTTGTTACTGCTGCATGCGCATAACTTAAAGAGCGCTAGAGCGAGATGGAAGTAACACACGTCTGTACACAATGAAAACCTGTTTGTTGCTTTTTTATGTTTCCAGTGCGTCTCTTTGGGTGTGTTGTTGTTGCCTGGAGGCAAGACGCTATGCGGGGGTTGTCTTAGAAAAACATTGTTTTGGGCACTTCAACTTTGCACTCTTCCTTAGCAATTAAGCGATTCGTTCACAGTGAGGTTTCGACCAACTTTTCAACTCACCAAAATTCATAAAAACATTTAAATAAACTATCAAATTAAGCGAAAAACACGGAACACGAAAAAAGTGTACACAACTTTACTCGACGGCCATTTTCTAGAGTTGGAGCAAACATCGATGACAGCATCATTGTATCGATTGTTTTAAATAATCGGTATTACCGATGTTTGGCCCGGTCATCGATGTTGATCCATCTCTAAAACTTGTACACATATTTACTAAAAATTATACAATTACCTAATAAGTAAAAAATACAATTTTATCACTACAAGGTATGTTCGCTAATCTAAATGCCGATTTATATAAATTAAAATAAAGGAAATTATAAAAAATATATGTTCATTGAACTCTGGCTGTGAAGTAAATAACCCCTATTTATTAATTGATGACAATAATTTTTTATACCTTTCAAACATCGATCAAACATTAATGTTTTCCGCCAAAAACATGGAAAACATCGACCAAGTGACCGTAGGTTACCGTTCAAAAGTACCACACGAAAGCGTTGAACGGTATTTATATACCACACCTACTAGCTGTGGTGTTTTTTAGTGCTACCACGGTATGGCAGCGCCGTTCGTTTTGCTTTGAAGAAAAACACAAAATAAAAACTAATATGAATAAAATAAAGCAAAAATAAAGTGCAATAATCGTCCGACAAAAGAAGGTCAAAAGTGCAATTAAACATGGCCACAAAGTAAGTGCAATTAACAAAGATTAAAAGACAGTGCAAAAACTTTATGTGGGCGTATGTATATGTGTGTGGGCGGCGCGCTGTGTATGTGGGGGTATTTTTGTGTTTGTTTTGGGCTGCAGCCTCCGCCTCCGCCCCCGCAAACCCTCCCCGCCCACTAAATTTGCATTCACATACACAGAAAGTGGGAAGAAGAAGAGGAAGCCCGAGATAATTATCGATTTCGAGCGGTGAAATTGAGAAAATGTCAAAGTTCAATCGAGTGATAAGCCGGTAAAATGGCATTTTGAATTTTTTTATATTTTTAAGTGGAGTTTAATTGTTGTAACAACAGTTTAATTCATAATGAATCCCCTTTCCTAAGCTTACAAAATATTCTTATCTCACTTTAAAGTTTTTAAAAAATGAAATGAGAATAAAATTAAAAATGTATTTAAAAAGCAGTTTTATTTGATCTCTATTGAATTGTTTATTTTATATTTTTAACTTAGTTCAGAAAAATATTATTTAAAATTCAAGTTAAACATTTATTTTGCAAGGGGAATTTTACATACATATTACTTAACGAGTAAAAAAAATGTTCTGTTAAGTTATACGAAACAATTCAAAAGAGGTTTCCAAGTACAAAAAAATCTTGTCAACGTGTTTGCCATTTAAAATAGAATTGATAATTTAACTTTATTTTCAAAGAGATTTCAAAACTTTTAGGATGTTATTGTCTCACACTTTTTGTATGTATTGTATTTATGTATTTAAACTAAACATAGTTAATAGTTTAAATAGACCGCTTATTGTTCAAAAAAAGTTCAAAGACCTTTTAATCATAACAGAAAAAACCCCTTTCTTCACAAGTATTAAGATGTAAGATTCTCACGTAGCAGCCGTTACAAATTACTTGGGAACTCCCCATAGAAATTTGTTTGCCAGGTGTTTAATTCAATTGCAAAATCATAATGACAAACAGTTTCGGCGGGAATGCAATGTGCATGATGTAAATTATATTGAACCAAGTTCAATTGTCACTTCAAAGGTTTCCAACTGGTTTTCGCTTAATTTGTCGATTTTATTGTATTACCTTCCATTCAATCCCCACATAATATGGGGATTTTTGCCATCATTTGTAAAATACATGTCGAATTAGTTGGTGGACTGAAGTGTTTCCCTTTGATCAAATGTGAGATTTTTTTGTATCTTCATCGACAAAATCAAAACTTGTTTGCTACTTAATTAAACCAGCCTTCGTTTTGGGCTCGACAATGACCAAGCGGTCGGTGTTTCAGATAGTTTTCGTTCAACCACAGACAGGTCATCATGTCTCGAAGTTTTTGTGCGGTGAGTTGTGGAGATTCGCTAGTCAGAATTATGCCAAAAATATAATAATAATAATTAATATTATAATTTAGCTTTTGGCGATTCTCATAGTTAATTTGGCCAACGCGACGCCTCAAAATTCTCCAACCATCGTTCCGCAAATCCGCACTAATGGTTTTCAACTGGAGCCCCTAAACCAGGAATACTTTCTTAGGTAGTTAGTCATGATGGCCTCAATCGATGAGCCTTCATTAAATTGGTTCTGTTCCTGTAGAATCGAACATCCGGGTGGTGCTATTCGCCAGGAAACCGTGAAACAGAATGATGCCGGTCACCTGCAAGTCAGCGGATTAATTAATCAGCCCTTTGAGGATCAGGGTGCCAATCTTGTACTGACCTATGAGGCCGGACCGAATGGATACGTTGCAAAATACAAATTTGGCAAGAGTCCTCCAACGCCCCCGCCTCAGACCCCCTTTTTCCTCAGCCCCGGAGTCCTGAAAACCGCAGCTGGATAAAATGTAGAATTAATTGTGCCTTAAAAAGAACAATACATTTAAGTGATAAGCGAAACGTATTCATACGACTAAAAATTACCTTTAAATAATTAAACTGATTTGGTAACCATATATTTTTGAACTTAAGATAGCTAGGATCATTAAAGGAAAAACAAGAGTACTGAACTAGAATATGAACATCTTTGAATATACAGATTGAGACATTTATAAAAACCACGGACAAAATGTAATAAAAAAATTGATATTTTTGCCTATATAACTTCTTGTGGTCTTAATTAATAAGACTTGATTTATGACCAAAACCGACATGCCACTTAATGGTAATGCTAAAAAGCTTGTAGATGTGTAGTACATCTTGGATAATCACAGGTTGTACTTATATTTACAAAAGTCTTTCCCAATATTATCGCCTTGATAAAAGCGCTTTATATAGCTACAATACAAGCTAAGATCATTTTTTATTGGTATTAATTAAAAGTTCCAGTTTGAGACCTGTATTGAGGTGGTGTATTGTTTTGATGTTTGCTAGCGGCTGCTTGATTTTTAAAATGCCAGTTCTACATTAACCACCGAAAGATGTTCACCAAGTTATTAGGCTCTGTGAGTTTTTATTCAATATATGTTTCTTGAAAGTAATTTTATGATATCTGCTATAGGTGCTTTTGATTCTTTTTCTGAATGAGGTGACTTTGGCACCCACAGCTTCAGTCACATCACTTGTGCCGTCTATTAACGACAATGGCGTTATTGTACTGCCGTATGATAATAAATATTACCTGAGGTATTTTAACGCTAAGGATGAAAATGAATACAAATAAGTGAATTCCCTTTCGTAGGATCGATATTGAGGGAACGGGAAGGGAGGAGACCGTTGAGGAGATTGGCCCGGATCAGCTCCAAGTTAAGGGCACCTTTGGACAGCCCTTTCCAGGATCCAAGTACCTTTTGGTGACCTACGAGGCCGGGCCAAATGGCTATGTGGCCAAGTACAGCCTATCCGAATTACAGAACCAGGTTCAACACCTACCACCCGCTGCATTGAAAACTGCCGCCGGATAAAAAACAAATCAAACTGATAAGTGATATAGCCAAATGTGAAATTCTTAACTTCATGAAAAATAAAATCAAATTCCAAATTACCAGAACATCGTTGTTTCTTTTTTAAGTTTAAAATGATAATAACAAATAACGCTTTGACTTGGGTCAGCACCTTGATACCATTTGAGAGACTCTGAGTTTTTGATATTTTGCTAAATTCGCTAACTGGAAAACTAAATTAAAAGAATGAAAATTTCAATCTCTTAACAATCGTTCGATCCGGCCAGTTTTGATTGATAAAAAATTAAGAAATAAAACTCTTGTGAAAGTTTCATCCAGACAGCTTAAAAGCGGACGGACAGATGCACTTATTGATGGTGATCAAGAACAAATATCCCTTATAGGGTCGGAAATGACTCCTTCCATGCGTTGCAAAAATATGTCTAATTTCGTCCTTCAAAAAAATAAGTAAATGAGTTCTAATAGTCTTTGCGTATTTAACTATTTCTCTCAAACTGTAATAAAAACCAGAAGGCACAATTATCATTTCTCTACCGATTTATTCAATTCTAAAACTGGAATCGATATACCTTTGGCATTGAAGCGGTCGACAGTTCGATGCATACATTATATGAATGTATTGGACTCGTACACCCGCTCAACCGCAGCAATAGAAAAACTCTGACGATTTCACCTCAGTTCTCACTTCTCACCTGCTGGCTCACCTATTAACGTGAGCGGTATTCTAATCACGCTCTCGTATCACAGTTGGTCGTAGTCGTATCAGGCAGCTGGGCCGCAGCCACAGCCACAGCCACATCCACATCAGAATTACAGACAGTTGGCATTGTGCGGCGGTATTGACTTGTTGGCTTATCAGAATTGGCGGTAGTCAAATGTGATAAGCGGCCACGATGCATTGCTAGACTTGGAAGCTCCGAAATTCCAAAGATTCGAGGAACTTTAGGGGGCAATGTTTCGGGTTTGGCGTAAACCTAGCCACAAGCGATGGCAGAAACTACAGCATAAACAAAAACCAGCGATCCTGACCGAAAGGTGCCTTCAGTGCCATGGGGCTATTTTCCAAACTCTTACAGTTCAAAGATGACGTAAAACACTGTCAAAAATCAGTGAAGAAATTAGTTTTAAGCACCAAAATCAGTGAATGAAAATCATTTGGAAAAGTTTTGAATGCCAAAATTGGTGAATACAAATCATTCAATAAAATCAGAGTTGAGATGATTTGGATTTATTTCAAATACCAACGTTAACAACAGTTTTATATAAAGCCTTATTATGGCTTACAAAATGTTCTCAAAACGTGTGACACGAACCTAACTTGAAATAAATAATCAGTGAAAGTGCCTTTGTCTTACATATTCAACAATAATCATCAATAAATAGAATACATTAATTTAACAAGTTATTGGTTTATACAATTGTTTAACTGCCAGATAATTAAAGCTTTTAATTGGCAAACTATAAAGTCTACAAGTTTATACAATTTTTTAACTGCAAGTTAAAGCTTTTGATGGGGGAACATAAAGTGATTAACTATTACTATAAAAAGGTGCTAAACTTTTCAAGATCAATATGAATATGAACATCCATGTGTTTTAAAACTTTTTTGATATTTGAACTTATTAACATATTGCCTAATTTGTTTGCAGGGAGACGATGATCGTGTTTGTCTACGACGCGGAGTGTCTGACAGACGAGGCGGATGATCCCATTTCGGCGGTCCTCTATTTTCATCCCAGTTGGGTGTCCGACTCCCAGAAGGTGGCACTGTGTGGACAACTTATGGGCACCTCGTACTTCCTCAAGGATTGCTTCTTTAATCCACGCATCCTGGCCCTGCAGAATGGCAAGTTTGTGCTGAAGGAGTTCGGTCGTTTCATCTTGGTAAGGAAGATTTGAAACTCATTCTTATAAAATTTACATTCATTTAACTTTTTTGTTTTCCAGGCCATTGGCACTGATCGAAATATTGGAGACCAACTGTTGGAGCATCGCGCCGACTTGCTGAGCTCCCTGCTCAAGTTCTTCCACCGTGATGTGCAGACACTGTATGCTCAGTATGCCTCCCTGAGCCGCCGGAATCTCAGCGAGAAACTGTACCACATCTTCGAGACTTATTTGCCAATGCTGCAGCGCAACGGAAATACATTTCAGAATGTGCCCAGGTTGCGTATGCCAAAGGTAAGTGTTGGTAATCCTAACTTGGAGAAGAAAATAATTGAGTTTCCTTTCCAGACCGCCAGTCACATCTTCCTGGAGGCCATACAAACGCTGCAAAGTTGCCAGCAGACTAAGGGAATTCTTGGCGGAGCCATTCTCTACCACAACAAGTTAGTTTACATTAATTAATCCTTAAGTACTTTTTTTTCTATAAACAAAAGCTTGTTTATTACTTAATTACCTAATTACTAGTACACAGTATTATCTTGACATAATTCCGTATGGCACAGCTATAATCATAATAAATCATTCCTATCACAAAATAATCCTTAAATTTAATTAAATTTAAACAATTTTTATTTAATCTAATTAGCTACCAATTGGTTATTAACCTTTTGCTTCTATAGTAAGCGGGGGTTTTTAACTTTAAAAAAGAAAACAAAAATAATGATTATTTGGTTACCAAGAATAATAAAATTAATTTAATTTGTTTATATACCTTTCAGAGTGGTGGCCTCTCAGCTGAGCGATATGGTGACCAAGCACCTGGTGCTCACCGATCCCCTTCATGTTCGAACGGCTGCGGAACCAGTGTCCAACCATCAAGAGTTCCACATTCCCAATGGCGTCCAGATGCTGGTGGTTTACTTGGAGCAGATGCAGTACCGCCAGTTGGTTGGCGAAGCACAGCGCGCCCAGAACCTGCAGATGAGCACGGCTCAGCTCTCGCAGAGTGGAGTGCCATTTCAGTATGCCAAGCGGAAGATAAAGCGGGACAAGTCGCTAATCTTCACCCACATTCCCGAGGAGCGGGAGCATGGGCCGGAGCAGCAGCAGCCATCGGAGCTGCCACCAGCCAGACCCAAATCCATGCGACCCACCCACCTGCCCCTGCGCATAAAGAACATGCAGAGCAAGGAGCTCCCAGAGTCGGGGATTGCGTCCATAAACTTTGACGAAACAGACTCGTATCCGCAGTTCATTGGACGCACCAGTGTGTGCAATACTCCCATGACCGAGAACAAGGTGCTGCCGGTGGCCAATGTAATGTCCATTTGCGCCAATCCCGAGGACGAGGGCAAGGAGGAGGATGTCCACAATTCCAATGGCAAGGCGCAGTCGCGTAGGAGCTCCCTCAAAGTGGATGTGGAGAAGTTCTTTCAAAACTTCATCAGCAATCCCAACAAACAGCTGACAAGACGCAAGTCCTCTGCTGATTTGCAGGATGCTCTTCGAGCCATCTCCAAGAAACTGAACCACTTTACGCATGGCTTCAAGACCGATGTGAATCGGAATGGCAGCGGGGATGGCCAAGCCTCCTCCGATTCGCCGGATTTCATCGAGAACGACGAAGAGAAGATCACTTCGCGGACCATCAGCGATCCCACCTATCCGGTTTTCAATACTAATGGCCAGCAGATCTCGCGCAGCCTGTTCCAGCAGTTCCTCGATCAGTATCGCAAGCTGTGGGGCGTGGCCAGCGAGCAGGCGCACGAGGATGCCGAGCTGGCCGCCCTGGTGGCCGAGTTCCAGGAGTTTAACGCCGAGATCCAGAAGCTGGACGAGCACATGCGGCAGCAGGCCGCCGAGGCATCCGCCGCCGATCGGAATCTCAACGTTTCCGCCGCTAAAACACCGCTGGATAAGCGATCTATGACGCTGCCCCTGAAATCAGCAGGAGAATCCACTTTCG
Organism: Drosophila gunungcola; assembly: GCF_025200985.1. Lineage (NCBI taxonomy): Eukaryota > Metazoa > Arthropoda > Insecta > Diptera > Drosophilidae > Drosophila > Drosophila gunungcola. The sequence goes on along the minus strand of NW_026453167.1, from coordinate 700,207 downwards.
GGGAACGTGCATCCGGACGCAGTGGAGCCGGAGGAGTGCCCCTCACACCGCTGATGGCCAAACTGTCTGTACTGGCTCTGAGCGAGACCACGCCCATCGAGATACAAACTCCGCTGACCAGCACAAAGGTGTTTCCACGTCGCAGTTCGCTGAAGTGCGAGGATGCAGTGGATGCCCTGGCTGCCATGTCATCCACTGCTCCTGCTCAACCTCCGGGTCCCATTCAACCGGATGGCCTGCAGCGCACGGAACTCTACATTTGTGGTCAGCAGAATATGACCCTGCTCTTGCTCATGGAGGAGGGCACTTGTCAGCAGCAGGAGGTGGTGCAGAAGATGGTAAGATTACTCCTTATCGATTATGCACTGTGTTATATACCGCATTACTATATATCCTTAGTTCGACATTTGCGTGGCCAAGTTTCCGCACATGGAATCTCAACTGAATCAGACTCTAAACGTAAATGTGGAGGGCGACAATCGCGAGGGCAGCAACTACAGCTTCATGTGCGTGGACTCCAAGTGGGATGTGCTGCAGCGGAATGGTCCTTGGAATCCCCTCGAGCTTAATATCATAGAGAGCATGCACTCAATACATTCCAGTGGTCATCATCTTACAGATTTGATCTTAAGGTGCGTTCTACTTAGAATATTATTGAGTCGTATTGAGTCAGAAATTCTCAAACGGGAGAATTAGTATATTATTGAGTCCTTCAAAAATGTTGTTCGATTCGAAACCAAGGTATCCAACCGGTTTCGTAACCGTTATCAATAACCGGTATAAATTCTGGGAGATTTTTTTTGCCAATCAAAAAAGTTTTAAACAAAATTAATTTTTTTATAATTATGACAACGCAGTTTGGAAAAAATCTCAAAAAAATGGCTCGAAGTTAAAACCAAAAATTTAAGAAATACCGGCTGTTCTTTAAATGGATTTATTAATTTCCAAATGCAATTTCAGATCCCACGACTCCGTTTATTATGGCCACAAGAACGGAAGAACCGAGTTCTTCTACAAGGAGCCCACCCATCAGATCAATGGCATACCACCGCCCTCGGATCCCATTGGGAACATACAGATGCGGGCCAAGTCGCGACTGGAACGAGATCATTCCTACATGCTGTTCTAGGATCGTATTTTAGAGTCGTATATTGAATACTCGCATGCTTAGCCAAAAACAGAAAATGTTAACGGGGCACAGTTCCCGGAAAATAGCCAACTTTATGCCATCCGCTGTTATTTAATTTGCGATCTCTGGCCGATTCCTACGCGAGTCCATATCATATACAAAAAAAAAACAACCAAGGGAACTCAATTTTAAACGACCTAAATTTTACTTCGACTTTTTATACAGCACATTTACAAGAAAATTACTAGACTCGTGTGGGAAATCAATAGAAATAGAATTCTAGACGTGCCGCTTTCAGCCAGCGATATATTATATTTTGCCTTGTTTTAACTTTCACTTGAAGTACAAAAAATGTTTTAATGCTTTGTTTACAATGTCCAGCACTGTTGTTTAATTTATAAGCTTGTGTGTAATCTATACAATTATTTTAATTATTTTGCAATTCCTATGCACTGATTTCGAAAGCCAAAGAAATTAAATCGAGGGATTTTAATTGTAAATATGATACAAAATTAGATTCATTTAGATGGAATTATTTGTGACTAACCTAGACTTCTCTCCAGATGCGAATATGCATATACTTATCTTAGCTGTTTCTCATTATCAAATATTAAGCGCTTTGTGCCAATTTAAATGCAGGTCATATGCTGAGAACCGACGTAAAAATGAGGGAACGTGAGAACGCTGGTTTTTAACCAAATAAAACAGTTTAAGGAGTGCAATAGAGTGTGCAAGCAAACCACTATTTTGAGAGTTTTGCGTTGACTTAGCTTAAATATACATACTACATAAATACCTAAACAACATTATTTATATAAAAAATATTCATATATGGTATATGATACAAAGACCGGTATTGTTTTTGTAGATTTTCAAAAATAAACCGACTGTGTTTGAGAAATACTTTCGAGGTTGGAACTCTTTTATGGACTAAGGCATTTTCATCACAATCCAAGGAACTCGGCCGTAATACTTGTAATAGTAGTAATCGTAGGCAAGTTTGCCCAGGATGAGCAGGATGAGGCTGGCCAGGACGCCGTTGAGCCAGTCGATGGGATGGATCTGTGCGCCACTCTCCGCACTCACATTGCACATCTCCTGCCGGCTGAGGGTCAGCACTTTGGCCAGTCGCTGCTCATCCTCCTGCATGTAGGTGCAGGTCACATTCCACGCATCCCTCACAATGTCCTTGTACTTGGTCAGCAACTCGCGCAACCTGCTCCCGAACTTGCAGGTGCAGTGCCACGGATTCCGGCTGAGCAGGAGGAGATTGGCATTCTCGTTGTCATCGAGGGCATTGTCCAGGGCGTATACGTGCAGCTTGCGCAGGTTGTTGCCCCGCAAATTGAGCAGCCGGAAGTGCTGCAGCCAGTAAGTGTCCTCCAAATTGTCCACATTGGACACTTGATTGTTCTCCAGCTGCATATCGACCACGTGGCGGTAGTGCGGATTGTCCCGAAGGGGATTTATGTCACTGATCTGGTGGGAAATGAAGTAGGAACACATTACACATTTAAAAGAATGTACTATTTATTCGAAACTACAATTAAAGATTTCCATTTCCAAAATGATATGCTATTGATTAAAGTGGGGGAAACAATTACTACTAACTTATTCGTTAAATTTTATTTATTAATTTTTCTTTAATACAAAATGTATCTTTGTTGGCTAAGACTGGTTAGTAATCTATCTTTTGTTAGTGCAAATCGAAAAACAAACTGATTCTCAAATGGCTCTTAAAAATTCCTATTTTTATAAATTCTTCAAATAAAGACTTATTTGTTTTATTAATTTAATCTTATAATCATTTTTTGTTTATAGTAATCCACTGAGAGTTCACTACAGGATATCTACTTATAAGATGTTTTTTAGCCATGTCATTAAATATATATATATTTTTATATATTTTATATTAGACAATATTTACAATTTGTAGTTTAAAAAAATGCAATATATAAACCTATTTTTTGCGCTGAAGCCTCTAGGGGCTTAGGTCCTAAGCTCATTTAATTTTAAAGTGTATACATTTTTGAGATACTTCTAAATGTATTTAAAACCCCAATCCTTACCATATTATCGTTGATGACTAGAGTGGTGGTGTTATCTGGCAAAAAGGCGGGAAGGCGGTGGAACTGCAAGTGGGAACAGTTGACCGTATAGAGCGGAATGTGGGTTCTGGGCAAGATGTGGTGCATCAGGCAAGTGCAGTTCCTTAGATCCTCGTGCGATTGGCACTGCTTCTTCAGTTCCTTTGAGGAATTACCATCAAGTTGTTAATCAAACACATAAATGGGTTGTAGGTTTACCTACCAATTTATAATGCATGACTAGTAGCATCTGGCGCTCCTTGTACTTGCGATCCGTGCAGATCAGCTCATCCCTGTCGACCACCAGTCGCCCCTTTTCCGGCTGCAACAGCATCCACTTGAAGTTGCGCGTGCAGTTCCAGGGATTCCCCGCCAGATACAGCTGCTCGAAGTTGCGGGGCAGCAGCAGAGGTCCATCCAGCTGGATGAGTTGGTTCCATCGCAGGTCCAGAATCTTGAGCGGATGCACCCGCTTGAAGGTTCGGGATGAGATGTAGGAGAGATTCGTCCACGAAATGTTGATGGTCTGCAGCTCCGACATCTCGGGAAAGTCGAACTTGAACTCGGTGAAGCCACTGTACTCGATGGTCAGCGATCGCAGGCGGGGCAACTTTTGCAGGTCCTTCAGGTGATTGAAGCCATCCTTTGGCCAGCCGCAGAGGAGCATGTCCAGAGCGGGCTGAGCTCTGCTCAACTTTCCAGAGTGGCTGTTATGCGGAAATTAAAGTTACATGTACATATCAGTTTTAGCCAAATATGAAGGAGTACTAAATTAAATATGTGGTTTTGGTAAAGATTAAACCATTTTTATTTAGATTGTGGACTCACATGATTTGTTTTCAAAAAATAATCTTAAAACTTAACTATTCCATTTAAAATTGTGAAGATCCAGAAAGTTGATTGAAATTTGAAGGCATAGTTTTAGAAATCCACGAACCCTAAAAGCTACGCCTTTTTAAAATTCGGTTTCGCCGACTAAGTAATGCCTTCAAAAGTTCTGGTTTTAAATCACTTTTCTGCAAAGCCTTTTTTTTTTAAATTTGCCAAGGGGTTACATACCTATTAAATCGACCCAATTTTTTAAACGAAAACTTTTCCTACGTTGTTAAGAGGATTTAATTTTTTTACTTTATATTTTTAATATAAATATGAAAGAATGTCAAAACTGTAGGTGAAATTTTTAAAATTGTAGGTGTGTCTAAGGGCATTCGTGTTTTGAGTTTAAGACAAAAGGAAACAACATGTTTTCAAATTTAATATTAATACATCAATAAACGGAAAAGGAAATTGAGAATTTGTTTCTATATTATTAAGAGAATGTTGTTGTATGTACATATTTATATTTTATGTAGAAATACTTGTGTTAACACTAATAAAACTCACTTCAGGGCTGCGAGGTTATTCATTCCGCCGTAGCACTTAAGAGTGCCATTCCGGGTCAACTTGGAGCAGTTTCCGCCCGCTGCCTCCGGCGCAGATGACCAATCGAAGCAGGTGTGCCGAAAGCCATCCATCGGAATGATTTTGGTGGTAATGGTGGTCGCCCAAGTGGTAGTTGATTCATGGCTCTCAGCCGTGGCATGGCTCAGTCTAAGTAACAGATAATTGGTAAGCAAATAAATATCTATCTCATGATGCTATTTTGGGCCCAGACAGCCCAGCTCAAATTGGTGATAACTTAGCCGCAGTGCGACTCTCGTTTAGGGCCAACTTGATAAACAGACGCCAGGTAGGTCTTAATTGCTTGAGGAAAACACAGATACAGAAACAGATACAGATACTGACTATTATATTACTCGGCTTTTGTGCTGCCCCCACAGATCTAGGAAATTTGGTTGTCGCAGATTGCTTTTTATATCACTTTTTGAGAGGTTGAGAAATTAAAAAAAAAAGCAAGCCAAACTTTAAATACCCTTGCAGTCAAGGATTGGATCCGAACTTATATAAAATCAAGTGATAAAACCAACTAAGGCAAAAAAGCGAAATATAAGCCATACTTATCGAAAACAACAAAATGATCCTATTTTACACTAAGGGAAAAATCGGCATAGAACCATGTGGTCAGTTTGGCAGATATATGGCACCCGTAGGATATAGTCAACCGATTTTGAGCACATATCTAGGGATAGGTTCTAAAGCTCTACAAAAACATAATTTAGGGCAAAAACCAACAATTTATACTAAAATTTAAAGAATATAAAACAGAAATTTAACATTTTTAAAATAAAGAATATAGGCGTCCGATCTGTGCAACAGTTTAAATTAGACTCATGTAAACGTAAAAATATACGATTGTGAATGTTTCTAATCTCTAGCTATTAAACTGAGCTTGCAAGCATTTGGACTTCTTGACATCTTTATAATACCCTCTGCAAGGGTATAAAAATACGTTCTATTTTCTCTCCAACTCTTTTTTAAAAATAGCCAAGATGGATCAACCGATCCACTGCAAACTGCTTTTTGCCAACTGAGTTGGGCAAATATATACACCTTATCTGAACGGTAGCTATACTCTGAGTAGTATGCCTGCGTAGTATGGAGATCTTGTTTGCATATCTTGTCTATATGGCGGTTCTATTAGCAGACGGAGATTCGCAGTATATCACATGATGCTCAGTTAGCACATCTCAAGGTGCCATATGACAGGGTGACAGACTGAATTTGAAATAAATTATAAAGACACGATTTGCAGTAATACCTTAACATAATGTAGGGATAGGGATGGGGATAAGTCAGTAGACATTTTGGTCAATACATCTACAGTGTTATTTCAAAACAAAATTTCTGTCTATATATATTCTGGCCAATTAATTTCCGAACAAACACTGTGGGGGCTGGCACATATACGCACGAAAAATACATACATCATATTTTTTAATAAACCCCGGAGCGGTTTTTCTAAGGGTACTAAATGGGTCTAACTGACAATTAACATCTTACGCTCAAGGCGTTAAACTCAACAATACACAAAGTGAAATATTATAACACTGAAAATATTTGCTTAAAAATCCTCGCATAAAAAGAGTTTTCGGTAGCAGCTTTGTTTGATTTGAAGTGGTAAAGGTTTGGGAATGACAAATATTTAATTTCGGTTGGTATTCAGTTCATGTGCTTTATAAAGTCAAGAAATCCTAGCTGACAGATTCGACACTCTTTCCCTGAGTGACTACGGGCTGTCAATTATCATTAATTACTGATTGCTAAATTTAAAAGGTACACAAAGACCTGTATTTCAATATTTTTTGAAAACCAAATTTATTTGTATTTATCTCACGAAGTTTCATTTATTGTGTTGTGTTGTTCACAAAGTGTACAACATGGCGTATGCGTGCTTGTGTCCGCAGACAAGTAACGTCAAAATTTAATTGAAAAGTATGCCTTAAAAAATTTTTAGTTGACTTATGAGCATCGCAACAATTGACACGCCAATTCATTAAGACAATCAAATGGATTGAGTAAGAAATTCTTTGTTTGCTATGAAATGGAATCAATTGTAATGATTTATTTGCCAAGATTAATTTACGAGTTCTTAAAATATGAAGCAATTATGTTTGCTAGGTTACCAATTTACCCACAGCTTAACTGAAAACAAGTTTATCAATTCCCCAATGACAATAAATCTAAATAAATCTACTTATGAATCCGTCACGACAGCGACTGTCAATTGGCTTTTGATTCCCATTGAGATTGCCCCATAAGTGAAAAATAAAAATAATAAATGAGATCAAAAAGATGACAAGAATAAATATGTGCGAAAGAAGTAAATATATAGACAACCGCTCCAGATCTAAGAGCAATTCAGTGTTATATATATAATTTTGATAAACCGAACCTTTTTATAGCATTTGCTAGTGATAAGAATTTTTAAATTAGGGGCCAAGTACCTGATTCCCTTACGAAACTCATGCTTGTGATACGTTGTGAGTAGCTTGCTTGGGTTGAGAGATAAAGGTGGAATGCAATTTTCTTTTGAATGTTGAGGGAGTTGCTACCTTAGAACTTTACAGCCCTAATTACCCCATTTATGTAGGTGTTTGTAGAACATTAAACTGAAGCCCAGAAAAGGGTAATAAACGTGTCACATCATAAGAAATCATAAGAAATCATAAGAACCATATGAAAAGACTTCAGTTCTTTATGCTAATTAAAGGGAAAAAAACTGTCATATCTTATGTAAGAAGTCTTGTCTTGTGTAAGAACTTTAGCTCTAGTGAATACTATTTATTTACTCCACTTTATATTCCTCGGCGTAGTCATTTTATTAGCCATAAAACCCAATCATTTCGGTTTGATTTGGTCTGGTGATAAGTGACTTTGCATTGGCATAAAAAAGGTTTACCATGGACTATAACCCACATATGGTATGGCCCAGAATAGGATTTAGTTTGCTTATTAATAAATCAGCTAGTGTTGTAAAAACATCTGATAACAGGCGACACATTGCTTCAATTACATTAAATTACACATACGCAGCGTGGTCCACTTGGGGGTTTACCTTATTAAGACCAGGCAAAGCAGCGGAATACTCTTCATCATGGTTATTTTCTCTTGTATTTTTATATATTTATTTTAAGACTCTGTTTATCCGAGAGCTGCTGCGTGCTGTTTTCATTCAGAATATTCCATTGTCACGATCGGTGCTGGCAGGTAGGGCAAATTGTTTTGGCTTTGCCATTTGCTCTATGCTAAATACATAATCAAAAATTGTTGTTTTCCGCGCCACGCCGTTTAATCGCCGCCACGCATCCGCGTATCTATCCGCACTGTGCTACTTTTCTCGCGTTTGAAGTTCAAATGCGGCGCGAACGCGAATCGCTGGTGCTTTTGCCGTTTCTTCTTCAGAGTATTATTATTTTTTGACGCTTGAGATCTCCAGCGGAAAATCAGCTGACAGCGAGAGCGATATAGACTTATCAATCGGGCGCTCTCCTATATATATTTTTAGGGGGCTCGTTTTTTGGGCTAGAGCAGCTGTTGAATGGGTGAAAATGTGCGGGGGAGATGATTTACGATCAGCGTCAGGGTCGACATTTATTGATATACACTCTGTCAAGCGCCGGGTGAATCATCTCCACCTACTACCTGGTTCATTGGCATACAAATCGCTTATAATTTGGTCATCCACTGAGCAGTAACCAATTTGAACATTTTAATGGGCTCTCGGGTGCAGAATAAAAGTAATTAACAATCATGTGATATAGGTTCTTTACTAATAGCTTTAATCGTTCTGTATTTGTACACCAAAAATATACTAGACTATTGGATATAGTTAACACAAACCGTTCACTAGAGTGCGGGTGTGCATATATATAGTAACTTTGACTAAAAGTTGCATGGTCTAGTTTTTAACAATTATTTGGTTTCGAGTTTCCAGCTAGGTGCTTGTGCATTGTACTTAAAAACGCTGCAGGCATTTACTAGAGCTCTGAGCTTCTTTGGACCGGTGAAATGCATCGACATTGATATATACTATATATACACAAATATGCGTATGTTAATAAGATATTTCCTATGAAACTTGAAGGTACAATTTGCCTGCATGCTGTCTTCTTAACTACTCTATTTTGTCGGAGAAATCTCAATCAATATCGCCACCTTGAATTGCTTCGCTAGCAGCATCGCCAGCCGCCTCATTTGCGACACCACTGGTGTTGTGGATTTTGTCATTGGTCTCCGCCTGCTTTTGGCGTTCGTAGGCTCTGACGTCCTCGAGCGTCATGCCATGCCACTCGTCCACCCACGCAAAGGCCTGCCGATGACCCAGCAGGAGAATCTCCCGAATCCCACGCTGGATAAAGTCCTCCACTTTGGTTTGCAGGCCCCAGACCTCAAAGCTGGCATGTACCACCTTGTAGGAGCACATGATGGGCTTGTCTGTCTCTCGCCATCCCTCAATTAGTGGACCGCGATCTGGGGATTACAAATATTTTAAAATTAATTTGCCACTCAATGACTACACCATCACATTACTCGTCTTTTCTGATTTGTAGAACTTGGGGTCTTCCTCCTTCTTGTAATGCTTGGCACTGACTTCATCAAAAGCTATATCCAAATGATCCACAGTTCGCACTTTCAGCTCTTCTTCGTTGAGATCCAAACACTGTCAATCATAAGCATTATTAAACAATGTGAAAGTTTGGCCTTCGAGTTGTTTTTTACGTTTTCTGTGCTGCCATTATTGTCCTCGTACTTTGTTTTGATGAGCACATTTAACTTGGGTATAAAGGAGCACTGTTGATAAAGATTCAGTTAGTCCAGCTCAACTAAAATAGATTTCATCCAATTACCGTGTATTCTATTTGAAGTTCCCGCCAATTACGGTCCAATTACAGCACATGAAATCGTAATGTAGAATCAAAAATAAATCAATAAGCCAACTCATCAAATATACTCAAGTGTGCTTTATATGTTATTTTGGGTTATATTTGGGTTAGATTTGTAGTCTTTTTGGGACTTATAAAAAAAAGGAACATTATTTTGGCTTTTAAGCGCTTATAAAAATGGCACCCTTGGGACTATAAATCAAAAAGTCCACATAGATTTGTCAAAAACTTTTAGGGCTTATGATATCGATGCCTTATCAAACGTGGGAAGGTAGTAATACAATTTCTAGGAATATTTCACGAGTCGGTTTAAGGGAATTGAAATGATATGTAAACATTTTCATAAACACTCAACTACACAGTCAACGACCTAAAATATAAACACTAATAGTATATGTTTGGACTATCACCAGATACCTTAGACTAAAAATTGAATTACCCTTATAGATAATGGAATCGCAGCGTTGAGTGTAAATAAACAGGCTTGTAATGGATGCCACCCTCGAAAGTCAACGACCCAAAGCCAGAGCACACAAACAGCAATCTCCATTGAGTGCATAACACAACTCTACTAGCTTTATCAAGTGCATTTGGCAGCACCGTGTAATCAGATTTTATCAGCCAGTGGGAATGGCAACAGTTGTTAAAAAAGTGTCTGGCGCAGATTGCAGCTATGAAGCTCTTATTTCAGTCCTTATGAAAGCCTAATCAATGACGTATGGGCAGATTCGGCAGGTGTGCGTTTAATGGGGCCTTTATCGGCAGACGTACCCCCACCACATATCGGCATATGGTTGGATGTATGATGATGGTCGGATGATAAGGCGGAATTCTTGCTGGCCCCCAAAAACACATGATGTTGCCAAGAACATGGCCATATGGCGGATGGCAAGAGGGGAGTCCGCCGCCTCCGGAATACACAATTGGGTTAAAAATAGAAAATGGGATGCGCAGTAGGTGATGGGTGGTGGGTGGCTGGCTGCTACTGCTCACCTGTTAGCGTGTAGGGATAGTAGTTCCAGGATTTCTCTATCACATAGAAGACGCGAGGGCAGATGGCCTGTATCCAGTAGGGCAGTCGGCTAGAAAGGGAAGCTAACAGGATTAAGAAGGTATTGAAGCAGCATCTTTTAGGGCTTCTCACCTGGACAAGTGGATGTGCTTCTCCGTGTACTGACCCTTTCCGTGTACAGGATCCTCGCAAGGTTTGTTCTCCACCACCTCGACCCCCTCGCCCTCCTCCGATTGTTCCAGGCTATGGCGCGCTATCATATAAAGCTGCCCGATCTTGTACTGCAAAATCATGAGAGAAAATTCTTATTTGCAGCCATGCTATGAAGGGATAAAAGGAACGCACCTCCTCCACGGTGAGCGGCATGCACACACGGTATTCCTTGGTCAGCACCATTTCTTAGGCGGTTGCAGCTACCGGAGAAAATCAAAACTTTATACGTTACGCAAAGCGACACACGCGACGCAACGGCTGGCAACAACAAATATGTGTGGAGTGTGCCCAGGCTGTATCAGTTCAAAAAAATTTTTAATAATAATTCACTTTAAAAGAATTGTGGTGCGGAACTTGGATGAAATATTAGCGGTGCCCCAAACTTAGGTGTAAACAATTTGTTTCAAACAAAACCTACTGCTTGTTTGTTAATCTTTAATCCACCCATAATACTGCAAAGGATATGCTATTTTACGGATGACAACATTTTTTTTTTATATAAGAAGAACTTGAAAATTCCCATTCAGTTTGTGAAAAATGTTCTCACTGACGGATAAAAGCATATATCAGACCCTGACATAGTTGGGTACTTTTGCTAGTAATTTTATAATAATTAATTTAATAATGAGCTGAAGGCCTCTTGCAGCTATAGCTCTAACCACTATTTTTGTTAGCTCTTAGTTTTAACTATAAGTTAGCATTATATATATATAAGTAAATTAATTATTTATTTAATATTATTCGATAGTATTTGTAATCAAAATTTAACTTATTCACACTTTCAGAATGATGCCACTTTTGGCACAGCTCTCTGTAACTATCGATAACCTATCGATAACTTTGATATTTTTTCAAAATGCAACTACGGTCACATCGCCACGTGCATTCTTTCATTTCAATTTTTCATTCAAAATGGCTAGTCGAGTTTCTCCTCTTAATAATCAACTAAAATTTAATAAAAGTGTAAGTTAACGTTTAATTTAACCACACAGATTGCTTGCTTGCTTTTCATGATGATAAATTCGTACCGCCCCAGTCTGAAAAGACGTGTTGATTGGTTTTCTATACTGACAGCTAAAAGATACATGTTGCCGACTGATTTGGTGATAAAATTGCAATATACTACTATTGTTCTTTTAATTTACAGAATGCCACGCGGTAGCAGCAACCATCTGCATTATAATGAAATGGAAAATTCAATTTTTGATATGTGTTTCGCCAGATATATCGCACGTGTTGAAAAGTAAGGTTAGTTTTGATGTGAAAATTATCTAGATTTCATAAACTATAGTTTACGATTTTGCTATTTGCTGAGACTCTAGTCCACTTTTATAGTAATTTTCATATATACTTGGTTAAGTACTGCCACGCTGCTTCTCGCTAGACTTCATCCTCTAAAAATTAAAAGATTCGAGTTATTTAAACCAGCCGAACTGTACTAGAAAAATGAAGTTACTGAGTAAACTATTGTTATATGAAATCTCTTCTAAAACTGTATGATGAAACATTTACCCAGCTCGCTTTGAAACACTATGAAGAGAACTGTTCCATATCCAACGCAAAAATAAACTGCTGACTTGATTCATTCATAAATGAGTTTAGTTTTTCTTAATATATATATTAAAAGTATATATTTTTCCTTTTGCAGAGGTAGTAATGGTTTTGGAGCGTCGACTTTTTGAGTATGGATCTCCGCCTAAGGTGAGTTCTTTATATTTCATTTAAAAGGTAACAAAAAAAAATTGTAAATGATGATTTATTATTATTTGCTACTCTTGAAGATCATTGATGAATACTTTCACCTTAAAAACTGATTTACAATTAAAAAACAGAAAGTCACTCATTAAGAAATAATAATTTACCTATATTTTAAAACATTTTTATTGCTGTCTTTGCAGTTTGACGGTAACAATAGAAACTCAGCAATCATTACTAAACTCTGGAGACAACATAAATATCAGGTATTTGAATACTATACATTTTTTCTCGTTTTTTTTTTGTAAAAGTATGATGAAACATTTACCCAGCTCGCTTTGATATTCTATGAAGAGAACTGTTCCATATCCAACGCAAAAATATACTGCTGACTTAATTCATACTATTACAATTTCGACTGATGTTTCTAAGTACTAACACTTAGCATGTTTGTATTGTGATTACAGGGATCATACAGCGATCGATGGTTAATCAGGACACATAATACAGTGAAAATCAGGTAAATAAATAATTTGATTTACAATAAAATGCTTTAATATTTGTATGATGAAACATTTACCCAGCTCGCTTTGATATTTTATGAAGAAAACTGTTCCATATCCAACGCAAAAAATATACTGCTGACATAATTCATACACTAATTAATATGATCTTCCTAAAACACTTTCTTAAAATATATATTTTTTTATATTTGCAGACTGTTTTTGCTCCCAACTGAAGCAAATTAGGAAATTTACGAATCTTGGCTTAGGTGTGTATTTTTTACTTTATTAACAATAGACTAAACTGGAAAATGATGATTTATTATTATTTGCTACTCTTGAAAACCTCTGATGAAAACTTTCACCTTAGCAACTGAATATAAATGATAAATTCGAAAGAGTTATATCAACAATCAAAGTTGACAGTAATGGAAATGTTTTGCTTTATCTATTATTTACAGGTTGAGGGAAATGAGAAATGCTGAGAACATCTGGGCAAAAAAAAGGTATGTAAAACTTAGAATTACATAGTAAAATATTAAAATAGTGTGATGAAACATTTACCCAGCTCGCTTTGATATTTTATGAAGAGAACTGTTCCATATCCAACGCAAAAAATATACTGCTGACTTTAATCTTTGATTTAATGAGTGTGTTCTTTCCTTGTTTTTTATTAACAACCTTTTTGTTACTATTGCAGAAAGTTATACTAAAATTCCACATTGAGCTCTGGCGAAAAAATGCAAAAGTAACTTGGATCTTGGCATTGGTAAGTAATAATATAAAATATCTATAATAAATCAAAAAGATCTATGATGTTCAAGATACCGCCCCAGTCGGAAAAATTATGTCGATTGGTTTTACTTACTGATTATATTATCAACACATTGTTTTCGTGCTCAGATGAATTTGTATTAATCCTCATTTATATAATTTCAGGTCTGGACGAATATCTATTCAAATGTCTGCTAAATTTTTTAGTATGGTGAGTTCCGTTTCTCTGTTTTTTAAATCTGTGTATTTTCTTTGATGACAAAACAATAGACAAGCATATAACCGAATAATCATGTTGATATTCAACCGACTGAGTAAAGAGAATACATAGTTTTTTAAAAATATTTGAAAAACACGTATTAACTTATTGAATTTTACAGATTAAACTGAAATATGTACCTACAATACACTCCAAATATCGATGCCAAATGGTAGGCAAGCACATATTAATAGAAAGATTTTTATATATGTAATGATGAACAACTTTATTTAACAGTTATCCCTGTCATAAAACTAATTGATGATTAAATAAGCTGATACATATATAAAAATCTCTCTATTTGTAATTTTCTTTGTTTCACTTGTTTAATTCCACTTACGTTACTTACAGTTGTCCTGATAAAAAATTTAAAAACTACTCAAAAGAATCGCTAACTTAAAGAGGTGAGTTAAGTCCTTGTAATCTTTTTACCAATTTAGTTTTTGCCTTTATGATGAATGACTCTCAGTTATCCCTGTCATAAGACTAATTGATGATTTAACATGCTGACATATTCAATTAGGGATTTCTAGTTTATTTAGATGTTTAGAAACTTGCTAAAAAAAATTGCTTTTTTTGTTGCAGGCTCTTATCAGCTTTAAAGTATGGCAAATGGCACCACAATCAACATTTAAAGATGGCTCTAAAAGAAATTAAGGTAAACCCCAATCCATTACAATTTTTAACTTAGGTTTATATATTTAATGATGTTTTTGGATACCGCCCCAGTCGGAGAAACGATGTCGATTGGTTAAACGTACTGATAAATTTGTTTAAAAATTTTTGGTATTCATTTAAAGACCTATTTATTCAAGTTATTATTATTATTGTATCTTACAGATATCTGGATTATTGCTTTGGCTTCACAGTAATCAATCATTTGAAATTGACATAGAAAGAAGTTAAGGTAACTAACTTTCAATTACAATAGTTAAATTTTGGCTTATATTTTTTGTGATGATTAAAGATACCGCCCCAGTCGGAGAAATTATGTCGATTGGTTTAACGTACTGATAAATGAATGTTCAGAAATTTCTTTTCTTCATTTATAAATTTATTTTAAAAGACTGTTTTCTTAAACTTTACAGATATCTGGATTAAAACTGCAAAATATGTTTATCTGCAAGCCATGTTTATAAAGGTGTGTATATGTACCTATCTAAACTTTATATTTAAAAAATAAATGTTCTGATGACAAACCAATAGACAAGCATATACCTGAATTTACGCGTGTTGCTAACTTTTTTCGACTGAATTAGACAGCTTTTAATAACTAGGGAAATTGTATGTTATGTATACTAATCAAAACTTTTTATATTTCAGGCTTAATCGGAATCGATTTTAACTAATGACTAATAAATCTGCTGACTTTGGTATAATAAACAAGGTAAGTAACCTTAATAATATCGTATTAAAATTAAAAAAAATGTTTATGATGAACATGTTTTTTAACAGTTATCCCTGTCATAAAACTACTTGATGATTTACTAAACTGACAAATCAACTAATTTTATGATTCAGAAGAATTTTGCATTTGTAATAATTCAAGTAATTAATTTCCTTTCAGGTGATGAAACCCCAACACCACCACCTTGGGTTTATTTGCTTTGTGATTCATTCGAGCTGTTTTGGTACGTATTGTTTAATTTCCCTGCAAACTTATCAAGCATATAGCTGAATTTCTATGTCGATAATTCACGTGACTGATCCGTCACTTTCATTTCCATCGCCGTGATTAATCTTCCCGTTTTGCAACTTATTTGTATCTTATCTCTGCTTGCAGGTATTCGACGGATTGGGAAGAACCACAAAATGATTTCTAAAAATAAAACTGATGTATCTTATCGATGAATAAAAATGCAAAGATTTTATTTAATATAACGTGATATACTTTATTTTGCATTTCAAATTATGTATAGACATTCATTCGCTTCAGTTAGCTGGGAGATATTTGTAATGCTTTCGCTTTCCACATTGACCCAATTCAGTGGGCTGCATATAAGAATATTCAATTTGTAAATGTTTGAGTCCTATAAGTGTATATACTTAAGCCGTTTGGGCCTTACACTTTGTATCATTGTAAATATATATATTTATATGTATATTCATATATCGTATGCATGGATTAGTGGCGGGGGTATACACGTTCAAAAAACCCAATTGCTTGTTGCACAACAAAATCAAATCATTTCGATACTAACTTTATGATCGTCTCAACTCGTTTTCTGTTTCCGACGCTCTCAAATGCTTTAAAAGTTTTTTTTTCCGAGTGTGGGTGTGTGTCAATTGCACACTGAAACATTTAATGGAAAGCACAACTAGAATGGCTGGGGTAATATTGTTTATAGATCGCTAGACTCTAGTTTAGATATCGATACAAAAGTTCATTTCTACTAGACAACATTTATAAAGTTTTTGCAATTATAGTATTTGATTTGCGGTTTCGACCTGCTCCTCTCCTTTGGATCGTTTAAAACTAGAGAGCTAATCAAATAATATGTGCTCCCCGTTTTCGAAGTGGGACAAATCAGGCCAAGTCATTTTTTAACATCAATGACGATTTACACGGAACAACGAAGAAAGAATGCGAAAATATATTGCAGATTTATGGGTTACATCTAGATGTCAATTCCGTGCGGGGGAGTCCGAATAATAAGGGGATGAGTCCGAATCAAATGTCTCTAGCGGTTGCATTCTCAATCACTCCTCTTTGTCTCATAATGTTTAATTTCATTTCATTTTCTTTTGTTTTTATTACAATTACTCAATAAATGTTTTTTAAAAAAACAATAAGGAATCAACAATATTCATAAAATGTATCATTATAGAATATATGGTAAACGTATGTCTAAAAACTACATATAATTTGTATAGATCTAGGTCTGTGTATTTGTTTGGTTTGGGTATGAAATAAATAGGTTTCGCATGCGTGTTGGTGAACAGAGAAGTCGAAATGGAAGTAGGTTTCTCTCTATATATATATTTCTTATTGCCCGATGTGCTTCTTGATCAGAGCCTGCAGCAGTCGCACCTTGGCCTTCTTCTCCTTGTACTGGGCATAGGTTTCCGTCTCCAGCGAGCGGCGATCCTGCTTGAGCATCTTGCGTCCATTCTGCTCCTCGAACAGCGACTCGTACTCCCGGATGGTGGCCTTCAGCAGGGACTTCTCATCGCGAGCTCGGTCTAGCTGCTCCCAGAGTTGGTCCACACTGAGGGCGGAGATGTTCTCGCTGGCCGCCTGGTTCTCCTGGCCCGAAGAAGTTGCTCCTCCAGCCGCCGGACCCGTCAACGTGGTCGTGGTCGTCGACTCATCGGAGGAGGCATTCTGGGTCAGCGTGTTCGGGGCATTCGAGTCGCTGGGCGAGTTGGTGGTCTCGGTGCTGTTGTTCGACGAATACTGCAGCGGCGTGGAAGTGGCCTCGAACACCATCGCCTCGTGCTCCAGAATGGTGGGCAGCTCGGGCACTCCTGTGCCCGCCCCAAACATCACGGTGCGCGAGACCAGGCGCTTCAGCTGCCGATAGCGATCGTAGAGCGGTCGGGCGGCATCACGCTCCTCCTTGGTGATGGGATGGCCATAGAGGCTCTCGAAGTACAGCAGGCCATGCTGCACGGCACTCTTCTCCTGCACCAGTTGGTCAGCACTCAGATCCTCCAGCTGCTCGGAGCGACGGCCATTCACGCGCTTCTCGATGAGATTCTGCAATGAGTAACGAAGGGTAAACCTTTAATATTTATTTCAATTTTCAAGAGAATTTATAATAAAATAATATTAAATTCTCAAAATAGCGTAGCAAATAATTTTAAAACATTTTTAGAAAACAAAACGTTTTATTTATCTGCACTTTGTGTTTGAATAAAAATATTTTTTTAATTAACAAATACTATTTATATAAACTAAAAAAAACTATTTTAATTCTTGTCACACTGACCTATGGAAATGGTTATTTATTGGGCTGTATATTTATCCAAACCGAACCAGTATTTTTGAAAGCTATTAAATTTTATTATGACGTCACTATATATTTAAAAAACGGAGTTTACAAATTTAAGAGAGCGGAAGAACTGTTTAAAAGTGAACTTCTTTCTCTTTGCTTATCGTATGCACATCGAAGTCCAGTAGATGGAGCCAGCTAAAACTAAATTGTCATTGGGGACACATATGTTTTGAAATTTGAAAGCCGAGTAATAGGTACCTAAACGTCTACTGCGTTGCTTCTTGTTTTATATGACAACTACTGATTCGATACATAATGATAAAAAGCAAATAATCAGTGCCACAGAAGCACCAAACTGATAAAAGCCACCCACATTGGTAAACAAGACAATCACTCAGCGACATTAGGTATTACTCGTTTTTGATTTGTTTATGGCAGATTCGCTATGACTAGGCGACAACAGCAGACATTTCGAAAGAAGATGCCAGAGCGCCAAACAGAAATAGAAACAAGTGCGGAATATGTATATCCGTATTGTAAACAAATAAAGTCCCAACATTGCAGTATAGCAATACTATATGGCGCGGCACTTGGATGGCTGCTCTTTTGGCCATTTCCCATTTTCCACTAGGGAAAATCATTTCGCGCGCACTTTGTTTTCTTGGCAGAAATTCAATTTCGATGCGGATTCCGTTGGGCCAAGTGTTTGTCTGCCCCGCTCTATGACAAATGTATCATTAATTTGTCAATATATAATAGAGCAGAATGTAGGCTGTTGTCTACATGTCATAAATACATATGGTATATGCTTTATAAATAGAAACTCATTATAATGTGGCAGAAAGAACCTAATTTGGAATTTGGGAATTGTTTTCGTTCGGTCTGTCGCCTCTGAAATCATATAAAGCTCTAGAAATTAATGATGTAATCAAGATTTCTTTTTTTAAAACAAAATAATTTGCAGTTTGTTTGTGAATAGTGAATAAAATATTCATAATTTTATCTTAAATATGTCATAATAAATATTATTAATATTTTTAAATTGTAAAGAGTTTTACGTTGTTAAGCTTTTTAAAATATCTGCAAATTTCTAATATTTATATTTGAATTTTTAACTTTCCATATTTAATAATCATTTTTTAGTATTTTTGTTTAACTTTTAAAAATTCTGTATAATATTTTTTTAGTGTAAATATCTAAAAGGTTTCCAACTCACAGCGCTGTTTACGTTTTTATTTAAAAGCTATATGACAGGGCATAAAAACGTCGCTTAGGCGCAAATTTATTTTCCTAAGATATATTGGCCAAAAGAAAATATGTTTACCAAGTGCCTTTTTGACAATGGGGCAAGATCAAAGCTATTGCAAAAATGCTATATCTAAATACCCCCCCCCCCCATATATACATGTATGTATATGATGTCTCTGACGTCTGTTCCACTTGCTAATTGTCATAAAATGCTTCGTGTCTCGTGATTTTGCAGACTGCTAAGAAAAAAAGGGCATAAGAAGGAGCTATGTATTACCTGTTCGATTTCAGCAAGGGTGGCCTTCATGCGCTCCAGCTTTTTGGCCACCTCCTGGCCACCAACGCCTCCGCCGCCACCACTTCCCACCTTCAAACCCAGCGCAGCAATGGGATCAGTCTTGAGCTCGTGCCGCTCCTTGCGCAACTTGCTTAACTCCGCCAGGGCATTTTTCATGTATTTGTCGTTCAGGCGCTCCGCCTGCGATGGTCGGTAGCCCAATCTCTGCTCCAGCGACTCCTCCAGCTGCACCAGCTTCTTCTTGAGCACGGTGACCCGTCGGTTGATGGTTTTTAGCCGCTCCTCGGGCGACTGAAAGGCCACCATCATGGCGGGCAGCACCTGCTGCATGACGTCGCGGGTGCGCATGTTCTCCAGCGAACTGAAGGCCCTCACTGCATCCATGGGCTCCAGGCAGCAGTCCATGTCGGCGATGTCCGAGTGCAGTTGCACGGTGGCCGCCTGTTTGGGCAGCTGCTGGGGATATGGCATGACCTTGGCCAGCTGGGCAGCCGCATCGAGATTACCGCCAATATGTGGTCGGGAGTGGGCATATCTCCTGCTCAGGATGGGCGCAGGTTCATCGCCCCGCTCCCAAGGCAGCGACTCCTGGGCAGAGGTCAAGTCCAAGCTCTGCTGCTGCCGCTGCGGTTTGGCCTTGATCGGAGCCGGGGCATTGGAATTGGGCGTGCTATCATCACTGCCCGCCGAGGAGCTTGTGGTGGGTGTGGGCGAAATACTGGCACTCCTCTTCGTCTGCAGCTCCTTCTGCTGCTCCTTCTGCTGCTCCTTCTGCTGCTGATGGAAGTCTATCAAATTGTTGTCGTTGTGATCGGAAGTAGATTGCTGCTGTTGCTGCTGCAGCTGGTGCTGCTGCTGTTTTCTGCTGCTGATGAAACCTCTGCGCTCGTACTTCAAGGCCGACAGATCGTACTTGTAGGCACTCTGCTCATCTCGCCTTGAGGGCAAATACTTGGATCCACTGCCACTGCCTGCCTTTTTGGCCACTCCGGATTTGCGTACCGGTGGCTGGCGGGATTTGCAGAAGCGCTCGCTGCTGCGACGACGCTCGTGCTCACACTCGGAATCATCGCTGGCTTCCTTAACCGGAGGCTGACGAGCGGGACTGGTCTCCTTGACCGCTTCCCCTGCCGCCGTTGGCAAATTAGCCAACGAGGCATTGTTCTCGCCCAACTCCGAGGACTCCTCCTGCTCCCGTTCGAACTCCTGCCGGTAGTTGGCATAGCTGGTCGTGCGCTTGAAGTCCTCCGAGGAAACGCGCCGTATGACCTCACATTGGGCCTGTAGCAGACTAGGGGCTGCCAGTCCCGTGGCATGTGAGAGAACAGCCACCGCCGGTTCCGTGAGCAGCTCCTCGCTGTTGCTGCGCTGCAGCTTGCGATCCTGGCCAAAGGCGGAGCTGCTGTCCAGGCGCTCCTTGCGCTTGCGCGACGACTTCTGCCATTCCAGAGCCGGATGGATGATCTCCGGCAGATATGTGGATGTGAAGCCACTGTTCAGGTGGCTCTTGTCCGTGCCCGCCGGCGTTGGCTTGTCCGGACTGCGGACTGCCGCCTCATGTCGGGCAGCAGGATTCGAGGACGAGGATGAGGACGATGAGGAGGCCGTCGACGATGATGAACCAGTGAGACGACTCAGGTCGTCTTCGTTCAGCCCAGTTGTGGGATGTCGCATGCCGCACTGCAAAAAAAGGTAGAGTGAGTTCAAATTGAGAACAAATCCATTAATTGTCGTGACAAAACTTAACGCTAAATTATAAATAATTAAACAGAGCCGGCAAATGTCGTACAATTAAGTGGGTTAATAAGAGTTCAGCACAACGTGTCGTATGAGTAATATTCGTTCAATACATTTATTTGTGCCCCGTCATGAGCCATCATCAAAGTCAGCAATTCAAGGTAATCTTTAGCTTATATAAGCCCCACACGATCTGATAAATAATTTATGGCGTTCTAGCCAAAGTCAGGTTTTAGGCACAAATATTTAAGGCATTCTTTGTTATATAAAAGTCTGACAAAATGGTGCACTACTAACTGCATTAAAAACACAAATTAAACAATTTTATTTTATTGAAAGAGTTCGTGTTTTAAACTTAAGGTATAAACCAAAACCTAATTCAATTCATGGTTAAATAGGTATAACTATTTGCAAACAATTAAATTCTTTAGGGTTTAAAATTAATTAATGAAATGATGAAATTCTGGTTCAGTTTGACTTAGATTTTTTAACCAATGTAATTTATTAACAGATCTTAACAACTATTTGATAATTACCAAAATGTAAGTTATAATCCTGGGCGTCATTTTGGTTGGCTAATCTCTTTTAATCAGTCTAACTAGATTTATTATCACAATGAATTTAATTCAGTTTACTTTGGCTTTTGATCACAAGCGTTTGATTTGAATGTACTTTTGTTGAGCAATAAAAGTTATAATAAAAATGTCAACGCCTTAAATCTCGCTTAATAAATTTCAATAAACACTAATTGAAATTTCCTTTCTGGTCTGCCGTTTTCTCAAGTGCTCAACCGTTTCTAAGGTCTGCAGTTTTAAAACATTTCACATGTTTTGTGGGCAGTTAAGTTTGACAAAATTGTTTTCGGCCGTTTTCCGCGATAATGGTTTTCGCGACTAGTTTTCCGTTATCAAGAGTTTTCTTTCGGAATATTTAGCTTTTGGCTCGGGCACAGCCGAGCAAAATGTTTGGGGAGAAGCGTAGAACGTTGCTTTCTTTTAGCGTACCGAATCACTATTAAACCCATTCCGCTCCGACCTCGCGAATTATATGCGAAAATCCCGCGAGAGCGGTTGAGTTATATCGCTAGAGCGGGAGAGCGCGCCTGCGCCGTGATATATATTTCCCGACCGATCGGAAAGAGAGAGGGCCGCCAAAAGGTGCGAAAGCTTCGGTAAACAAAAGTCGGGAATGCTAACTACACTGGTAGAAAAACAAATGTATTAATTTCAAGTATTTCATACTCAATTAAAATTTTTTTTATATTTTATGCAGTATGCAATTTTGTTTTAAAAATTTAACTTAATATATCTGAAATCCTTAATTTTAATTTAAGCCACAATAAACATAGAAATATCTATACATATATGCTTATTAAACAAATAGGTCCCATTTGAAGTCTAATATCATATTTTCCGCATATAGTAAAATGTTCACATTTTAAAAAGTGCTTTTTAAAATGCATTGTATTTAATTTGTTTTAAATTTAATTTAAATATGAGATATGATAATATCTGAAATATTTAATTAACATTTTAACCATACTTAACATCAATATTATGCATAAATAACAAATAGGACCCATTTTAAACCTAAAATGGTTTTAAATCATTGTTCTTAAAATTATGATTTTAAACTTAATTTAAATAAAACATATAAAAATGTATGAAAATTATGGGGTTATTTATTTTTACTATTCCACTTTTTTTTTATCAGTTTAGTCTAAAAGGAGACATTGCTGGCGTTTCTTGGGTCTACCTTTACCTTCCTTATCGACGGGGTAGGCGAGCTGTATGTGTATATAATCGATGTCTTGGTATCAAAGTTGCGCGAGAGGTTTTAAAAATAAATCTGGCCCGGCAATTAGCGGCAGCTCTAGACATTATGGCCATATTAATGAGGTGAATTAATTTATGCACTTGTTTACGCCCCCTGCAACACGCGTTTCGCGCTCGAATCTCCCATATATATAGCCCAAATCGATTGATCGATTTTGGAGGATCCGAGGCCAAAGACAGGTAACACAAAAAACACAAAACACAGGTAACAACAAAAGCTAACGGCAGTTCCCGCAGCCGGAAAATAAAAACACAAATATATGCACGGGTACAAATGCGAAAATACAAAAAAAAATATACGAAAAAAAGCGTAGCCGTTGAAAAATAAAATTCAAGTGCAATGTCACGACGTGTGTAAAAATACAAATTTAAAAACAAAACAGCAGCGCGAGAAGACGGAGCTGGAACTGCCTGAGTCATTTTCCTCTAGGTTAACCAAATATCGAAGCATCTCCGGTCAACTGCCCGATAGCAAACGAGACGAACTAATTAAGACCCACGCGCCCTACAGTGACGTAAATGGCGAACGTGATCAAGTACAGCAACAATAAAGAAAGAATAACGTATACAAATTTCACACGATTAACAATTTATTGGGGCGTATATTCTGAAATATGAAAACTTCAATTTCATGATCCTCACTAGCATTGCATTTAGTTTAGCTATTGACAAAAAACATTGCAAGTCAAGCTAAATACCATTTTCTTATCCCTTACATTTGGAATGTTGGTTAGGTTTCATCGAAATCAAAAGAAATGTTAAATTTTAAGCAAATTTAATTAAGAGATTAACTAGAAATGTTTAAATTTATATAGCTTTTCTTAAAAGATACCTAAATTGACAAGAAAATACTGATTTTATAAGTTTTTTAAAGTAATAACTTGAACATCAGTATTTACAAATTTAAGCATGACAACACTGCGTATGAGTGATAAATGTTACAGCCATCACCTGGCAGCTGTCCCAAAACATTTATGTTAACTTATTTTTGGTTTAAACTCATAGAAAGCAAAAGAATATTTATAAAAAACTAATTTAGGTATTTCACATTTAGCCCTACAATGTCTAACAAATATATTTACACAACAAAGAATCTTAACTCTCGAAATAAAAGAAAGGCGCCTGCAAAGCATTTCCATCAAAGAAGGGTCTTAGGTTTTATCAAATTAATTAGACTGCCTAAGACCATCCAGCGGAAAGGGGAATTTGCTGTGGGGATTTGCGATGGCAAATAGATAGGGACAGGTGAAAGCCCGTCGCCTGGCACCTTATAATGGATAGTGAATTGGACTTCAATTGAACTCGTGTCAGGTGTATTGATTTAAGGATTGATTGAGTTAGGCCAGGGAAACCGAACCACCATCAAATTTATTATATAATGAAACATAAACAAAATCACTGAGCTCCTTGTGATGAGTAAATCTTCAGAAATCGAAAAATATTTCTCTGTCATTACGATATTCTCTTCTCCGGAATTGTTTACTCAATAAAAGCGTGAAATAATTGTTTACAAAGGGGCAACCACACAAGTGCATGACTCAAAAAGCTCCGACAAAAGGTCGACTTGGATAACAATCCGCACTGAATCCCCACTCACCCAATCAGCCCACGACTGGCAGCCAACACGAGCCCACAAATGAATTGGCATTTATTCGAATTTTGCTTTCGGTTTGTAGTTTTAAGATAAAGATTGATCCCGACTATTTATGGACAGCAGACGAATAGAGTTTAAGTGGTTTCGGAAACAAACAAGGAAAACAATGAACTCTAAAAAACGCTGGATAGATTGGGGAAATTTTCTTTGGAATAATTATCAGAGCTATTTTAAAGCATGTTTCAGCTGAAATATTTACCTCGAAAAAACAATTATGTACGTTTTTTGACACTGTTTTCAAAAGCTTCTATTTAAATTCAACACTAAAAGAAATAAGAAACGTATTTCAAGAAATATTAAATCTTTAAACTTTATTTTCTTAAAAGAAAATAAGACCTTTTCAAAAGTTTTTAAGCAATAAGTAAAAAAATAATGAAAGCAAAAGTCTTTTCCTTATGTTTATATCTAATTTGTTTGAGGTACAAAAACCCATTATGGTAATGGCTTTCAATTAAAAATACATTCTTAACGTTTAAAAAGAGCTTTCAAAGAGTTCCGCCAGGAAGCTTGTTAACTTCATAATCCTCCAGCCTATGCCAATGCCCAGAAGGTCGTGTAGCACACTTTTCACAGCGCCACGCGCTGGAATCAATATGTTTACCGCCCAAAAACGAAAACAAAGTCATGGGTACAATAGCATGTGGATTTATGAGGGCTTTGCTGCTCAGACAACAAAAACCACGTCAACGCCGCCTCGCACTGTGATGCTAAAATTGGACCACATGGCGTATGCGCGATTTGTGGCGATGCCAGCCGTGAGATGTGAGATTTCGGGAATTTTAACAAGCCCGTGCGAATATATCACTGGCCGATGGAATTGGACGATTACCCGAGTACTTTAAACGGCGGGCAAATAATAAAAAGGCATTTTCACCGGCTGATAAGTCGGATTTACCTGGTTACCGGGCTAAAATCATCGAAAAATCACCAGCCTCAGACTGCCTAGCGCCGGCTGAAACCGGTAGTAAACCGGTCACTGCAGGTCGGCCACTAGATAATACACTCCCATTCACCCATTGAGAGGTTTCAGGTCTCGGCTTTGGCATCGCTTAGGGTAAACAGCATTAGCGTAATTGTATTTTTGATACGAGCAAAGCAGAGGCAGAGGAACCTCAATCGATAAATTCGGCTGGCAATGTTGACATTTCATCCAGTTGAGTGGCTCGGGAATTCGGCAACCAAATCGTAAACAAAGCGATTGTCATTGTTTACCAGGTTTCGGCTATTTTTATGGGTTGTCCATCCATTTGATGGTATCAAAGAATTTAATTTACAAGGATGGAATAATGTCTACATTACTGCATCAAATAAGTTCAATGTTAAGTGTAAAGCTCATATGGAAATTAAATTTTAACATTTTCACTTTTATGTAGTGTATATCTGAATTGGAGTAATTTTTATTTGATTTTTTAGGTTATTTATTTATTTTTAGCTTTATTAAATATGAGAGAACTTTTGACTTGTTGTTGTTTGTAATTCAAAAGCAAACCTTTTATTTGGAGAACATGAAAATAATGGTAGATTATTTTGTATCTATTACTGACTTTGTTGGTGTGATATTACCTAATTGACAAATATACAATTCCGCAAAGGCTAGAATAAAAAAAAATTCACAGATGTTGATTAGCATTTATTTAAACACAGCTGTTGCTAATTTGTATGGCGACTTTAGTGAGTTTGCAATGAGTTACTGGCAGTGCACCTACTTCAATCAATTTACTTTGGAGTCCATCAATTGAAGACAAGGCCGGAAAAGACCCATTTAAAGTTAAGAATGGAATTCCGAGTTTTCAAAAAAGATATCCGTTGCACCCAGTTGACAGCACGTACTCGCCTTCAATGGATACATATGTGAGAGCTTATAATTGAACGACAATTAATCACACCGATTAGATAAGGAAAAACGATTCACAGAAACTGATAGCGAATTAAATTTATGTACTGCCGCTGGAATTTCAAGCAGCCATCTCAAGTGGCCAGGCATGATCATAGTGTGTGGTTTATAAGACTGAAACTCAAACTCGTTTCTATTTTTTACCTATCTAGTTCTATTTTTGGCGCCCTAGCAATAGTAACTTTCCGCTGCAAATCGCATCAATCACTGCTATTTAGGTATCGACTAAACAAGTCACTGTCTCACCCTCGAATTGGTTAATGTCAGTCACGTGCTTTTTGGATTTCTGGGCTGTGATTTCTAAGACTGCGAAACTTGAAAAACAATATAAGAATGAATATAAGGGGAGTGAGGAGATGAGGGGCTAACTACCCAACGAGTTATGGGGAAATGCCAGTGGAATATTACCAGGCCCGAAACCGAAATGCAAATGTGAAGCTCGCAAAATTTTAATGAGCCGAGGCTGAAACAACAAAACAAAACAGAGCGGCCAAAGTGAGTAGCAACAAGAGACTAATGCGTCAATAGGAGCTAGTCCAAAAATAACCTGGCTAATAGCATAGAAGTATTTTAAATGCCAGGAAATGGGCTCACATTTTCTTGGGGGTCAAAGTACATATCCTTCATTTTCCGCTCGTGACGTAATTACTTTATGGCTGGTCACTTGATCATTTTCTGCTGTTGTTTTTGTTTTCGCTTGAATCCATTAATTGATTTACAAATTCCTCTTTCTGCTCCCCATATTTGAGTCGTTATTTCTGCCCGCCTTTCGTTAGAATCAATCAATTTCAATTGATGAAGGCATCTACAGTTCATAAAAAAAATCGACAGCAATCAGAAATTTCTTTTTCCAGTTTCGTGAACTTTGCCGACTCGTATATAAATAAAATAAGGGGACATAATTTACGAGCTGCGCAAAAATTGAACAGGTTTTTGTTATTTTATTTATTCCCACTGGTTTCATTTTAATTTTAAACATTTAATTTTTGCTGGGACAACAAGGAGGCATCTCTTGTTCTTAGGCCAAAACATTGGGATTGCCATGAATTATAGTTTGATATGTTTTTTTTTTTTTTGATGGTGTCACATCGCCGACTGGTCCCAGACGCTCCGGCCACATGACCAGCCGGCAAAGTTGGTCACGAGACCCACAAACGAGGCACAAGACCCTGGCGGGTGCATCTAATGGAAGCTAAGTCTTTCATACAATTGCCTCGCGATGACTGGCGCTTTTTTAATGAATGATCTCCAGAATGGTGACCGGCGAGATCATGTGGTTTACAGTGCAATAAGAAAACTACTAAAAACTACACGTGTTGCTCGGCAAATTAATCCTAAAAAGTACTTGAAACAGGTAGAGAAATTCAAAATTTTAAGTAAAGACCATTTTAAACACTAAAATCAATAAGCCTATGAAGATTTATAAATTTATTTACATGCTTAGGAAAGAGAATTGGAAACACTTAAGCCTTTAAGAAAAATTTACATTTTGTGCTTTTGTTAATTACATTGTTTAAACATAAAATTAGTTGGAAAACAGAAACATTGTTTTAAGCTGTCTATTTATGAACTAAACTTGTATATCAAATTAATTTGCAAAAATGAATATAATTATAAACTGAACTTGTTTACCAAAATAATTTGCAAAAAATATATATAATTTCTTGTGTATGTAAGCTAAAAATGTTATTGAAAAACAAGGAAGTTTATTTTTTTTTTATGCCTATTTTTAAACTACTTAAATGTTAAACAATTTCGTTTAACTATTACTATAAAAAAGAGCGTAATGTTTTCCAAAGGTCGAAGGGACAAATTATATATCAAGTTTATATAAATTATGCATGGGTTCATCCTTTGTTCTCTGCATATATAATTGCAATCAATAGTCTCCCTCTTTTCTACTTCTATGAGGAAAGTGGATTTACTGTCTGGGCAAACAGTGATCCCTGGTGATAATAAATACTGTTTAGTGGACCAGGCCGAATGCCAAATATAAATTTAAACAATTCCAAAAATAAACCTCACGATTGTTCGCTTACACGTTGAACTTTTCAGACGCCGTCTAAATATAGATAAAACCGCGCAATTTGGCAAAAAATATATGTTTGCTATTCCGTTTAGTTTACGCGTTAATTGAGTTTCGTCGACACAGTGGGCACAGTGGCTTCTAAAATATTGTTCATACCTCTTCATAAACAACTTAATTGGTTTACCTTTAATTATAGTCTGGGGATAGGTATGCGAATGTATTCAGACATAGACATAGTCAATAAAGTTGGTAATTTTTCGGGTCAACATACTAGACAAACCAATTTTCGTTGCACGTCACGAAAACTGACATGACAATGGGAATTATCCGTGAATTCGGGGACAGGGAAATCGAAAGGGGGCCAATAGGAAAAGCAACTTGTTTTATTTACAAACCTGCTAAACCCCTTGATAATAAATAAGGCAAATGAGTAAATGGAATCTTTTTTCGGCAAGGGAAAACTTTCCGCTGCGTTATAGTTACAGAGTGCTCACTGTTTTGTCATGACTCAAACTTAATATCTGTAAGCAAGAAACAATAAACAAAGCAAACACAGAAAACAGAACACAAAATGGATCGATTGGATGGGAATGTAATGGAAAAATCAGTAGTCCCACTAACAAGATAAGATTTTAGTTTGTCATAGACAAAACTATATAGAGTTTGATTTGTGCGCCTGGATGGCGCTAAATTGGATATCAATATGTTTATCAAGCGGGCTTTTCCCTGGAAATTGCCAGCGGTCGTTCCACTTTGTTGCAGGCGTCTGAAAATATGCAATGGATCCGATTACGTTCGCAAACTTTTTCCATTGCCCTGGCCAAATGTGCTAATTTCTTTATAAGCCCCAGCGGTGGCAAAAATAAACATCGTATTATTTACCTAAATGATACACCTCGCAATTAGTTGGCAATCGATTTTGTAAATAAATATCCGGCAATAAGCGGCAATTGTGGCAGACAGGTGTGAAAATAAGGTAAAATTGAGATGCCATATCGAGAAATAAAATGGTGCTATTTACAATATTGGATATTGTTAGAAACAATTTAACGCTTGTTTATTTGTAAATATTGTATGACCTCCAAATAGGGCACTATTTTCTTAGTAAAAGGGAAAAACATTTGGTCATTTCTGTGGGTGTTTACACAGAGATATCGATTTGGTGAGTACTTTCTGGTGCCGGGCATTATGTTGATAATCAAATTATTTTGAAATGAGTAATAGTGCACAATGATGTGGCAAGACCAGATAAAAGGCTTTATGTCGTTACATTAAATTCAATGTAACTTTATGCCAAGTGGTTAAATAATTTAAACATATTCTAAGTTTTATTTATAATTCATTTCAATCTTCATGACTAACTAAAAGAGTGATGATACCACATTAACATTAAATGCAATTAAATTAAATTTAAAAGTATTTTCAGTTTAAAGACCAATTATTTTTTTTTAATTATTTAGTCTCGGGTTTCACCCTTACTATAAAGCATAGTTAGTTAAGTGTTATACTTACAATGCAAGCCTTAACGGACTTCCAAAGATTTCTCCCAAAGTCTTCAATCTTGCTGGTTTTTCCCCGTACGTTCGCCAGTTGCACGACGTTTTCCGCTTGAGTTAGTAGATGGAGAGGGTTAGGAGATGACCGAACCGAGTCAAAGATCGAAGGGTGCACGAAATCACTTCGCCCGAAACTTAATTTGCTTTTTGGAACCGGCTAGAACGGTTTGGATAAAGCCCGTGGAGCGCAGGATAGTCACATTGCCGTTGATTCACACGCGCGCACTCGAATTGGAAGGTATGGCGGATGCGTATACTTAATTTAACTATTACTTTGCTGTGGCCTTTTGCTAATATTGTTAACTTTGGTATGGTAGCTTGATCTGATTATTGTGGTTGTTCGTGGTCCAGAATTTCGCAATCTCACGCAATGCAATTGCTCTCTCTCTTTCTCTCTCTCTCTCGTATTGGGGCCCTCGGGCTATTGCCCGCTATCCTTTCTACTCGCTCTTGAGCTTGATTTTTTTCTTGACCTTGTAACGACGGTTGCGCTGATCTACGACAAACTCATATCGCGATCTCTGCACATTTTCGCTATCTAGACTATAGCTCAGACCCAAAAGGCGTAGCACTCCTAGCGAATACGTTGTGACTGGATTTTAGTGCCGGATCGGATGCGAATTTCCTCTCTCTCTCTCTCTGGACGAGTCCTTTTCACCCTCGGTTTGCTGCTCTTTGATCCTGTTCCTGTCTCTTAGTGGAAGGAGAGAGGACCTCTTTAAGTGCCCGACTAACGGTGACTGAGCAGGCAGAGCGCACCTGAAGCGCTTTTATAGCACAGTTCCAGTTGTATCCTGCGATCGCTCTTCTCCCTCTCTCAGTCGCTCGCAATGCACTTGCACTTGCAGTTACACCCACACACTTGCTCTGGCTCCCTCTCTCCGGGTATGGCTGGCTCGCTTGCTCCCACACTACGGCTGCTTCAAGAAGTGAGTGGAAACGAGACGGTATCTGAGCATGTGTCTCTGCGGTTTTCGACTGCCGCTCTTTATCTTTTCGGGAGCGCTTCTCCGCCTTCTTGTTCTGCCTCTTCTGCTTCCAATTCCAACCGAGAGTTTTTCCCCTTGCAACGCCGTTGTTTTCCTCGTTCTCGTTTTTGCTTTTGTTGTGGCTGCTTCTTTTGGCACTGGGGCAATTATGTAAAACGTTTGTTTGGCTTACTTTAAAAACTCGGATACAGCTTTGGAGTGCTTTTTTAGCTCTCAATAGTAGTGGTATTTATAGTTAATGTTGTTGTGTGCGAGGTCATCGACGCGTATAAGCCGAAAAAAATCGATATTTAACACTCGTCGCACTAGATAAAATGGGTTTATAGGTCTTGCTTTTGGCTATTGTCTTTTCAATGACAAATATCCAAAGAAACTGGAGTTTTTAAAGCACAATTGCATTTACAATTACAATTACCGGGCCGCGAATATAAAAAACTTTCCGCTGCTTTGGACTGCACGTTGTATCGCAAGAGACGCAATTTTTCCAAATGGGAGCCACACACAGATTTTGGAGCCCCAACGCAGCGCTGCTCTCTCTCTCACTCTTTATCTTTCCTCCCTTTTCACTGCTCGGTCTCTCTTTGCGCAGACTCTTTTATCGGTTTCGATTTTATCTCGGATTCCTTTGCATTAATTATACAAATAGCGGTTTCATTTGCATATTTAGTAAGTTCTAAGATGATGTTTCCTTTCAGGTGGAGTTGCGAAATGGGCGTGTAAACAAAGGCGTAATGCGCTCGCGCGCTCTCTTTTCCTTGGCGGTTCTCTTCAGATGACGATGACGTTGCAAATAAAACGGTTAACGCATTTCTCTCACACCCGCTCAACTCTCACTCGTTCGCTCTCTCTTGACTAAATGCTCTTTTGGTTCATTTTCGTGGCTCAATTATTACGAATTTCAATGAAACTCATGACGGCAATTGCATACATTTTTGCATTTTGTTTCTCCATAGCTGAAAAGAGAAAAGCAAAAATAGGAATCGGGTTAAAACCTTTGATTTTCCAAATCCCGAATGTGCAATCCGAAAGCCCAAAAATAGCAAAAACTAGTGCGGTTCCAGATTGAGCAATTAAACCCAATTGGATGCAATTTACAGTTGGAAATGGTGGGGGGGGGGGGGGGGGGGGACAAAAGGAATAGGCGGTATTCACTAATTTACGGGTGTCAAGTTCTTATTCGTCCTAATGAACCCTCGAGAACTTTCGAGAAAAAATTTCCAAAGAGAAGGAGAGAGAAAGGGGTGGTTGGGTGGTGGCTGGATGGCTGGGAGAAATAAAATAGTATCTGCAATTGCCCAGTTTGCCGATTTGCATTTAAATTGATGTGGCTGTACGTCATAAAAAAATTTTGATTATGCAAATGGAAGGCAAACAATCGAAGGAACCCAGAATCTGTTTACTCTAAAATCAGTGAAAATGCAATGAAATGCAGGGGAAGTATCAATAAAGCAAAGGAAAGGAAGGCGATTAAATGAGGCATATATGTATATATATTGTAATTTTAATTATATTTAAGTAAAATCAGCTTTCATTTATATTATCTTTATTATTTTCTACATTTTAATTTATTTTTTTATTCGGTTACCTTTTATAAGCAATTCATTTAACCTAACCCTAATTCCCTCCTAATAATCGTATATCTATGTCATTATCTAGAATATGCCTGTTAATAAGGCCATTAAATGACTAATTGATTGATGATGTCTGGCAATTAACCTCAGATGGATATTTTGCGTGCCGCAAGTCTTAAAATATAACAAAATAAACATGCGAAATGTTCTTAATTTCTTAAAAAACCGATATACATATCTATACGTCCATACATACATACATATATGCGCACATTAAAATGTTTTTGACGTCGCAGACGAAAATTGGCAACACAAAAACAGTTTTTAATGTTCTGCTTTCTTTCAAAAAAAAGCAAATAAATAAATTCAAAACAGAACAGAAATCGCAAAATTGTAAACATTGAAATGAAAACAAGCTTTGCTTGTCTGTGTAAACGCTAATAAAAGCTGAAGAGAAACGTAAAGAAACCAAAGAAAATTGATGCTAAAAGTGTGCAAACGTTTTCCCGAATTTCGTTATTTTTGTAATCTTTTACAAGTCCTTGATGCAATCGACCCAGGTGCAATAATCTTGAGTCGGATGGTTTGCTTTTCGACACTGGCAAACATTTAAATGTATTATAAGAAATGCTGTTTTCTTTAACGTTGACGATTAAAGCAATTCATAGTGGAATTCAGAAACCCCTTAAGGTTATTCAAATAAAAATATTTGATTTAAGTAATTTAAACATTATAAAATAATTACAAATTACTTATACGACTCAACCTATTTTTAAAATTTGTTGAATAATTTTTTAATTTTATTTAATTCAACAATTTTATTATAATTTTTCTCATAATCAGTATAAATTATTATGTTATCAGTACCAACACTAAGGATAATTCATTTTTTCCTGAGCAGCTGAAAGCTAAATCACAATACTAATATACTTTTTAGATCAGCTTTAATGATAAATCTATTATTGGTGTAACTTTCAAAATTTCAAATTTAGTACAGCTTGAAATTTTAATCCTTTAAGTGTAGCAGCACTTTTTCCTCAGTGCATCTTTAAAGCGCCTTACCTCTTTAACCAGTTGCAACACTTGTGCCCGCCATTTACCTAATTTTCGGCGGACTTTTATGCTCTCCTTCTGTGGCTGTTGTTGTTGTGGCCTTTTCCACACTCACACAAACTGAATGCGATTCACACACACACACACGGATAAACACTTGTGAACACTGCGAGAGAAAGAAAATTGTGAACCACACCGGACGAAGAACCAACATCGAATGAGCGGAAAAATAGCGGGCGCACGTGCTCAAAACAGCGTACACCAAAAAAAATAGAGTGGGAGAGAGGCAAATCTCCTGAGAGAAATTTCGGGTGGGAGGGCTTCTACTGAATGAAAGGGACTTCGTTTGCGCTCGGTCCCCTTCGTTTGCTCTGTCCAGCTTTCTCTCTCTGTTTCTCCCGCCTCTCAGAAGGACTGCAATTTGAGGCAAACAACGGCATGGCTTACCTACGCCCCTTTGGTCACGCCCCCGCGCGTTAATTAAATATCGCACATACGCAGCGTTAACACTTCCATCGGACTTTCATTTGGTAGGGCTTTATACTTGGCTTTGGCTTTAGCTTCGGTCGCATTTCATGGCTTAATACTCTGATTCGCTGCGGAATGCTCGCCGTAATGTAATGTAATGTATGTACGTCCTTGAAAGCACACTTAGAGCACCACCACTGCCACCAGCCCACGCGGTCGCATCCTTCAGTGCTGCTCTTTTATTGCATCCTGCAGTGAGACAAAAATAAACAAGAAATTTGAGCGATATTATTATTGAAAACAAAAAAATAGTAAGTAATAGTAAATAGTAAAATGAATTGTGTGATATAAACATAAACATGTTAATTTTATGTTTTCTTTAATATTTCTATTCGAGGGAGATCAAAAGATCAGGTCTAAATACACATGTGGCATTTGTTTTAAAACTACCTTTAGAGTAAATGTTTTATAAGAACTTAGTATGCCTCTTTTTTTTTATTTAAAATATAATAACGTTTATAAAATTAAAACTTCCTGATGGTTAAGCTACTAAAATCCAAATACCCCCTAATATTGGTATATCAATTATATATAAAACGGCATTCTAAGTTCAGGTATTTTCGACTTTTAAAATCGGTGGCGTAAGGTTCTAAGCGTCATTGGGGTACAAGAAGTTCGTTAACGACTACTTTTTATAACATTCCTCAACATTTGGAGCTTAAAGTAAAAAAGGATAGATACATTTTTAAAAGAACAGCTTGTTTTTCCGTGTAGGTATCCGTTTCCACGACCGCATACGTGCCATTTGACAATGTTGCAGGCGAGCAGCGGATAATGAAATCCGCAATTGATGCTTGGGCACGAACGGAAAAAGGATTTGGGACTTTTATGGACTTGTAGGACAGCTCTTATTGCGTATTTTGTGATGCCCAAGTCAAAGTAAGCGATATGGTTTGTTTCTTCGCCCTGGGCTTTCACTTATTCGTTATTTGACCAGGCCAAGTGCTCGAGTATAATAGTATATTAGTATATATTCATTTCTATATGTTCATAATAATCCCCCTTTTAAATCTGTATACTTTTTGGATATTTGCCAATGTCTGAACATTTTTAGCCAAATCGAAATACGTGCATGGCGTAATTTCGAGCCAAAATATTGTTTATTTCTCTATCATTTGCCGCCGCTGCAGTTTTCATGCCAGCTTTTCCCCCCTTTCATTGTTTTGCTTTCCGCCAAAATATTTCCATCTCGCAAAATGCATTACACAATGCTTGAAATGGAAATGATGTGATGAAATGGCAAATTTCTTGACTGATTGAAAGTAGAATCATTTCACGGTTTTGAGGGTTTTACGATTTGAATAATAGATTCTTACATAGATTCATTCAAAAAGTAAATGGCTATTTAATTTAATATCGTATTTTCGCAATAAGATTATTACTTTGTGGGAAAGTCATTTATTTTGAGTCTAATATTAAAATGTAGAAATTAAAGTAATAGACCACTTAGTTTATTGAGGTATCTCAAGATTCGAGGGTCTATTTTTAAGAAGTGATTTTAAAACTTTAATTTTATAAATACAATTTATTTAAAATATTAATTCTGATTAAACATATTATTATTATGCTACAAGAATGTTCTGCTATTTAAAATCGTAAAGTAGCATTTACACATATTCATGAATTCAATCATCAAGGTCATGGTGTTTGTATTTCATCAGTTTTGTTGCAAGGGGTGCGCTTTTTTCAAGGTCACTTGCTGCTTTAATTTATGCAGGGGCGACTGATGCAGATAAATGTATGTGGGCTTCCGGGGATATACGTTATTAAAATATGCGTGACAACCGAAAATAGCTGACCCACAAAGCCAGTGAGCTACTTTTTCCTGCTAGGCGATGCCACTCCACCCCATTTTCCACCTCAATCCCCTTAATTTGGCCCGCTGTCTAGTCTCATTTTTTGGCCATCAGAGGTCCGAGCAACAATTACCCGCAGACACAACAGCCATGATGGGTGGGTGGGCCAACCATCCACCCACTTGATTCACCCACACCTCACACCACCTCCTGCCCCGCCCACTGTCCGCCCCTTTTTGTGAATGGCACCGGAGGATTCAAATTCTGCGCAGAATCCTCTCTATCGATTAACTCACAAGGCAGACAGCTCTCTCTGGAAAAACTTGGGATAGGACATGGGGATGGGTTTTTTTGGGATGGAAATGTGTGATGTGTGATGCGGATGTGAAATCAACTGCGTAGTAGTCAAAAGTCAAGTTGTGGGGGGCGCCTTGGGGGTGTGGCACCTGCTGCTGTGAGAGGGATAATGTTCGAGATCTTAAATGCGCAATTTAGTTTGGGGTATGTGAGATGTGCCGAAGTGTAGGTCAGTTTGCACACTTTCTCTCTCTCTCTGAGCCCATCCTCTGGCTGCCTCTCTCTTCCCACCCCTTTTCCACCCCATTCCATCGGCTTTCCTCTCGCTGAATTATAATCGAAAATTGCATGCGAAAGTTTTATCCTTGGCACCAAAATAGTGCATTGCTCCCCTCTTTTTTCAACGCTGTCGAAGAACTCAAGTGACGCGAACTATAAATGGTTAAGTAAGGGATGAGGGGAATGAAATTTAAATAATCCTAAGCATTTAGCTAATTTTTAACTTTTAAAATTCCATTAAGTGTATGAGTAAAACAATATTTTAATAATTTAAACATTAATTTGTTGTTAATTATCATGAACTTGGATGGCTCCAAAATCAAATCTATATATATATATATATATATATATATATTTATATTTATATTTTATATATCTATATATTTATATGTATATATATATCTTTACCAATTTTGAGGTTTTGATTTGAGTGGGGTTTTCTTAAATTAATTTCAAAACTGACGACTGAATTGTCAAAATAATGTTGGAAAACTTAATAATTTTATCTGTTTCAAGCAGAGTTGGCGTTGAATTTATAGCATTGAAAAGGTTTTATTTATGGGTTTTTATAATTGGCTTTGGTAAAATCACATCTCAATCACAGGTCATTGTATATAACTTTCAATATTTAAATAACATTATCTGTATCAGGCAGAGTGGGCTTTGAAGTCATAGCATTGACAAGCTGGATATGGTAGCAATTCACACTTTTATAAACCTCTGAAACAAATCCTAAGTTCCCATAGTCAACTCTAATCAACTCGTCGTTGGTCCGCTGGGAACCAAGATCCTGATACCGAGGTATTCTGTCGAAATTAGACGATATGGTGGTTGTGCGGGGAATGTACGAGATCACGGAGCTGGCGGTGGGCTGCGTTGGATGCGTGGGTCTTTTTATGGCCGGCTGCAATGCCCTGCCCATGCAGTATGTCCCTGATCTTTCGGCTGCGCTGTTTGTCCTATCGTCGGTGTTTCTGCTGCACCATCTGAGGGTGGTGAACATGCCACCTCTGCAGAAGCTCTGGCGCCTGCTGCTGGAACTGGTGGCTTTTCTATTTCTGCACTCAGGTCCTCGTGGTGCTTGTTTGGCAGCAGTTTCACACCCTGGCGGATAAGCTGCGGGATGCAGCCCTTGACACTCGGATGGCCATGGACCTGCTGGAACGTCATCCCAAGGTCTTTATGTTTATGCGCCACGATTTCTGCTACTTTGGAAAGCTTTTGGTGTCCTTGCTGTGTGCCTACAAAGCCGTCTCGGTCACTCGCGCCTTGGATTATGCCCTCCCACATCGTCGGACTTATAGATACTACGAGGATCAAGCCGCATATGACGACTGCGGTGATAGTTGGTAGTTGATAGTTCCACCAGAGGAGTAACCTTCAAAGAGGATTAATCAAGTAACTCAGTTCTATCACCCTTTTTTCTATGCTCCAATCATGGAGTCCCACACACGTATTATGAAGGTGAACGGCACCCCGGGTTCAGTGCATCCAAATCGAAGGCTGGATACAAAAGCAGTTAACGCTTTAAAACATATTTGCATGCTTGAGAGAGCAGCGCCAGCACGTACACTAAATACGCAACTAGGTTTTTAAGTTTGGCGCCTCATTAATCGATAATCGATTAGCGGTTGATCGAGAAAAATCAACATCGCTTGTATACCATCTCTAGCAAAAGAGAAGATCGTCAAGAAGAAGAAAATTAAGATCGGACACAAACAATAAAAAAATTAAACAATTTGCCGTAACTTAACTGTTTTTCTCGGTTTAAGGGAGTCTAGCTGAAGAGAGGCAAGAAGAAAAGAGATGGCTTTTCTTTGCCCCGTGCGCATGCGGCGCGACAAAAAGAAAGGTAAGTTACTGTAATGCGGAAGAAGCAGCATAGAAAACGAAAGACTTCAATCACGAACTTGTTGCTTAGGTGCACTGAGAGAAAGACCGTGGGAAATGGTGATTTTGGTTCAAATGCTTTCGTTTTAATTAAATAATAATTTAAAACTCTCATCCAAAAATCTTTTAAAGCCATATTTTAACAATGCAAATTTAAGCAGTATAATGTTGTTATTAAATGTATGGTAAATGGCATATTGCTTTCCAGATTCTTAAAAAAATGTACACTAAAACAACTGTCTATAAATTAAATTATTATTAATTATTCACCTTTATTTCAGCCACAAATGCCAGCATTGAAAGGGATTTGCCAGTTGTGGGAGGACTAGGCATGGGCCGTATAACAGGTTCCTCCAGCATTGAAACTCTGGTGCGAGTGGGCATCGAAAAGGAACACGGTCTAAGGTATAATTATATCAAGATTTCCCCTAAAATGTGTCTTTATTCAATTCAATTATTATCCAGTCCCGATTCCAAAATGGTTGTGCTGCATGACTTCACTCCCTGCGTTGATGATGAACTGGAGGTGAAGCGGGGCCAACTGGTCAACATCCTGTACAGGGAAAACGACTGGGTCTATGTGATTGGCCAGGACTCGCGGCAGGAGGGCTTCATACCCTTCTCCTATTGTGCTCCCTGCAACACCCAGTTGGCGGATTTGGCTGTCAAAAAGAAACTGCCAAGGGATCAGTGTCCCGAGCAGCCGATCGACGAGAATCTGCCACTCCTGGGCGCGGAAAACAAACTGGATGTTCTCTGCGATGAAACTTTAAATCCAGGTTCAGCCAAGAGCATGGAGAACATTCTGCTGGTGGAACCAGAGTGCACTCCCTTCGTCAAAGAACCCTCCGGACGTTGCATCGTTTTGTACACCTTTATAGCCCGTGATGAGAATGATTTGTCCGTGGAACGGGGCGAATTTGTGACCGTGCTGAATCGCGAGGATCCGGATTGGTTTTGGATCATGCGCAGCGATGGCCAGGAGGGATTCGTGCCGGCCAGCTTTATTTATCCGGCAGACAGCGTGCGAGTTTTGCAGCAGCAGAAAGCCACTCTGAATGCCATGGAGACCATTCTGCAGCAGGGCCAGCCAGGTCAGCAGACCCAACAGCAACAGCAGCAGCAACTGGGATTGGGAACGGATGATCTGCGCTACCATGGCACGGAGCTGGTGATGCTGTACGATTACAAAGCGCAGGCTCCAGATGATCTATACCTTTCCGTTCGGCGAGGAGACTGGATTTACGCCGATCTGAGCAATCAGACTGTTGACGGCTGGCTTTGGGCTTATGCTCCCAAAACCCGCAAATACGGATTTATTCCTAAAGCCTACGCCAGACCGCCTGCCATGACAAGTCTCTGAAATTTTGATTCCTTTACATTATCATTATAGTTTTTACTTTACACTTACTCATATTGTTTTTAAGTCATCTATCCATACAATATCATCACATATGACATTGATTGGATAATAAATTGTGCCTTAGATTTATTTTGTATGTGAGCTTGCATAACACTTTGTATACACTTAATCTAATTAATTCATCCTTAACTGTAGGTTGCCCATAAGCGAATATCAAAAATATCTACTATTGTATCCATTCAGTACCAGCTTGGGCAGCACTTGCTAGCATCTAGGTCTATATATGAATACTAAAGCACTGACGGGGCGTAGAGCCCCTCGATATGCACTTGGTTTGGATTATTGGATTGAATTGGATATGGATGCGTTCCACGAGCGGTGCAAGTGCGTAGAGTTATGCTCAGCATAATGTAGTACGCACAGGCACATCCAACTGGGATTTTCGGGTTTCCACCTGGTGTTAGCGATGGTCTACTTAAGGCCCAGACTGTCGTTTGCCGAAGAGCAGTGCGAGCAATTGAGGTCCAAGTTTCTGTTCGAAAAGTTGGTTATAGTAATAAATGAAAGACCTTTTAACAGAAATATTAAACGCACTTCATAGCCTCCCTGAGCTGCTCCTTTTCGTTCATCTCCTCACGCAGCTTCTGCTGCAAACTGAGTATGAGATCGTTTTTGTTTTGTATCTGCAGCTTCAAATGAACGATCGTCTCTTCCTGGGCCTCGAAAATGGCCTGAAAGAAAGATTATATACAAGATGGACATAAATATGATGAGACTTTTTTATTACCCGACACTCCTCCATGGACTCGGAGTACGAGGGCGGCTCGTCCAGACAGAAGAACTCCCTCACCAGCTTGCACTTCCGCAGTTCCTCCTTGGCCATCACCGAGTTGACAAAGATCTGAAGGCCCTGCACTCGATTGTCCAGAAAGACAGCATTGAAGTTGTCTCCGAAGAGCTTCTTGCGCGGCAGCATAAGCGTGAGATTGGGAAAACTTTGTTTCAGCTTGCCATTCAGCCGCACAAAGTCGGTGTATCGTCGCATTACCAGCCAACAGTCGTTGGTCTCCGGATTCTCGACGCGTAGCTTGTAGACTGTGAAGCGTGCTCGTTCCTCCATCACCTCGTAGCCAATGATGGGCACTCGGAGCACGGCATTGGGATCCACGGGAGGAACCACCGCCGATCCCGAGGAGAGGGTCATCTGGCTGGCGAACATGGAGTTGGAGCCGGTGTGGCGGGAGCTGGTTTGGCTGTAGCCCAGGCTGCACTCGCTCATGCGACGCGGAGCCCTAGTGCTGGGTGGTTCCAAGTCCACAGATGCATGTCCTCCTGTCTGGTGGCCATAGGAAGATTGGGTCAGATCCCGATGGGAACGGGCGCCACCAAGCATTTCAGTTCTGTTTACAGGCGGTTGTTCGTAGCTGTGCGAGCTGATTCGCTGCAGACACACTTCCGATTTGGCGTTGGCCACTGTCAATGGAGCACCCGAGTTGCTGGCCAGGATTACACTGACATCCCCCTCAGATTTGCTGCGCAACAGGCTGTTGTTGTTGTTTTGGTATTTCCTCCCTTGTCGCAGGTCGGGATTCGAGTGGCACTTGCGACCGAGCAGCTTCTTTTGCTGGAACAGCTTCAATCCGCTGGTGGCTTTGGAGTTCCCACTTTTGAGCAGAGACTTCTTGGGTGACGTTGTTGCTGTGCTGGCTTTCTTGAAGAGATTTGCTGGCGAAGTTCTTACAGGTGCTAAATGGTTGTTGTTGTTGGTATTGCCGTAGCCACTGCCGTTATCTCTTTTCCTTAAAGCCCGCAGTGACATTGCTTTGTTTCGCTGATCTTTTTCTTTGCTACATGACTTTTTAAATTACCATAAAGAAATAGCTCTTTTGTTGTTTTTCTTTTCTAGTGTGGCCGCATTTGCGGAAGAGAAATTCTGACCTAATTGTGGTAGTGTTGGTTAGCGCTGCATTGATAGCGCTGCCAATCGATAACACATGGCGGCAAACAGCTGTGTGCCTATCGGAAATGGAGCATGTGGTAAATATTATTGTTATTTTTTGGAAATGTTTTACATTATCCGATATTCCTTAGATCAACGAAACCAGCGAGCTTATACAGAAGCTCTTGAGTCTAAGTGTAACAGAAAATGAAGAGGAAATCACCGGTTTACTTAAAAACCTACGTCTTTTGCTCACGAGAGGCAGTGAAAATCAGGAGGCATTGGCCAGAAATGTGGAGTTCTCCAGTTTTCTAGATGCGGTGGCTTTTAATCCATCGATGCGCACAGAGCATCGGATCATACACAATCTATCACTTCAGGTGCTGGCAAATAGTGTGGTTAATAATGAGGTAACCCAAACCCTCACCTGGAACCAACATGGTTTGAAGATCTGCGAACAAGCCTATGCCTCTCCTTTGGGCAGCTCCTAATAATGTGCTCCTGATGATCATGTACAACATATATCTCAGTGGTCGGGGCCTTATTCCCGACCTGGTGGCGCTCCACACTTGCCTGAGGCTATGGCGATCTTTAAACGAAGCCCAATGTACCTACAACTTTGAGTATCTGCACTTCTTTCTGGAGCACTTCATCGTGCAGAACGGTCGTTCCTGCGTGGCTAGTTACCAGAAACTGGAGACTGAAGATCGGGTTGCCTTCCTGGACTATGTGGCTCACTATCTAAGGGAAAATAGCCCCAATGGCGAGGTAACCCTCTTCCTGCTACAACACTTTGCCAAGGAGTTCCGCCTGAAATCCGATTGTCTTTTACGAGAAACTCTTAAACTAAAACACGAGCTCCATCCGCGCGAAGTTCACACTCTACTGCGCATCATTGCCAGCGCCAGTGGCTCGGAGAAGTATGCCAATGTCTACGCCACGGATCAGTCGCTTTTCATCAACGTTAGCAGCTTGCTGAGATGCGTGGTGTCGGCGGGCAAGGAACCGGATGGAGGCGGCCTCGATAAGCCCATGACCAGACTGGAGGAGGTGGCCTTAACCTCAGGCATTGATGCGGAATATGAGAAGAAGGTCTCCTACGAACTGAAGACGCTCCTGGTGCGCTGCTCGGCCAATCTGCTGTACGATAATAAAGCAAACAAAGGTTACTGCCTGGACACACAGCTGCTGCCCACTCTACTCGAATGCACCAACATGGATGCCCGAAATCCATGTAAGATTTAGCTTCTATAATTTGAAACCCATTACTTATGCACCTCTTTCATTAGTAATGCGTGAGTGGAGCATCCTGGCCATTCGAAATGCCTGCATCAACTGCCCGGAGGCGCAGCAGGTGATTGCTGGCCTCACCATGCAGGGCTCGGCGCCCAACGACATCGTCACCGAACTCAACCTGGACATGGGAGCACTGCGCATCTCGCCCACCCAATAAACAGCATACATCTACTCGCAAACGAGGCACGACCACTGGCTGGTCAACAAGTGGCTAGATGTTCTTCGCACCACGTCATCCGCCGCCCAGTCGTTGCCCCTTTTTTCGGGCTTTACGATGCGCTAATGGTATGCCAACAGATAGCCAACGGCATTCATAAACGCGATGTCAAACGCTTAATGGCAGGGAGAGCGCGGTGGAACGTGGCTAGCGTGGCTAGCGAAGATATAAAAATAGCTGCCCATGTACCATGCTCTGTGTACCATTAAAAAAGAGATGCCTAAATCCATCTAAATTCTAAATTTGTGCGCACACTGCCGCGAAGAAGCATCGGCGGTGGAGTAGAGTTCATGTTTATGGCGCAATTAAGCAACGATGACGTCTGCCCGAGTAATTCCTTCGCAGACTTGCTGCAGGTGGCAGCTCCACCCTTCCCAAAACCCCCGTTCCCCATCCGTTTCCTTCGCTCCCAGCGGCGTATGTAGAACGATTTTATGTTTATGCTGGCTAACAATGGCTGCCTTTGTTTTAGCTCGCCGCGCTCCCCAAAAGAAAAGCGAAGGCGAACGACACCGACAACCACTGGTGGATAGTAGCCAGTCAGTCTGTGCTCTGCCCTGGCCAGCAGCAGACGGAACCGTACCGCCGCGATCCTATTCTACCCGAGATCGTTGGGATCCGCAGACCCCAAGACCGCGCTCTTTTATTCCGAATTTTGTTGCGTTTCGGTCTTTAGTTTGGTAAATTAACAAAGTTTTATTTTAGACGAGCCAGCCGGCCAGCTCATAAAAACGTGAAATTCGTAAACAATCAGTTTGCGGTCAGGCCAAACCAGCCAGAGATATCCGTGTTGCATCGCTGCAGCTTTAATGGTAAACACCGAGCGTATAGCTCTTATATAACGATTAATCAGGATACCTGACAGGCGTTAACACTGCCTGACAGTTTATGAGGTGGGCTGATTTTGATGATGATTCTGATGCTGATTCTGATTCTGATGCTGATCCAAATCCGCTGGCATTGGCATTATTTATGCGGGGCATTAATTAAATACACATTTCTCAAAATTCGCTTCTTCGACGGGCTGAATAATACGGCCACATACCAAAATACAATGGCCGACACAGCAAGTAAAACAAAGGCAGAAACACAAAAAAAAATAAATAAATAAATAGGCGGGT
Organism: Drosophila gunungcola; assembly: GCF_025200985.1. Classification (NCBI taxonomy): domain Eukaryota; kingdom Metazoa; phylum Arthropoda; class Insecta; order Diptera; family Drosophilidae; genus Drosophila; species Drosophila gunungcola. The sequence goes on along the minus strand of NW_026453167.1, from coordinate 655,684 downwards.
GAACGTTTCGGGATTTATTTTGTTTTGTGGGTTTTTTCGAAAAAATATATGAAATTTTGGCTTGTCAAAAGTGTCAATATAATCGCGCCCAAAAAGCGACAATTAATGCTTCTTCAGCTTTGTCAGTCAGGAATCTGTTAAAAATCTAAAAATAAAACAAACAGTTTGCTGTAATTTGTGCGTGGCTAAAAAGAGACTACAAAAAAACGAGGAGAAAATGTTGAAAAAAACGCTTTCGAAAGGAAAGTGGAACGTCTAATGACGCACTTCATGACGCAAGTGCAGCAGCAACTCCCCCAACTCCCGATGATGCAAACGCAAATGCAGCTGCAACTGCAACTGCAAGATCTGTTCCCGGAATAGATCGCGGAAGTGGAGATAAACGAATCTGGCGCCTTTGAGGGGGAACATCTCCCTGCTTTCTTTGGGTTTTCCCCTATCGAAAAAAAAAGATTCAAGATGACACTTTTCGGTAGCCCAATTATTGTCTCGCAAACGCAAAGACGGAGAAGCGAAAATAACATAAATTTGGACGGCATCCACATGGCAGGCAGTACTTACTATATGGCACTTGTGCACGCAATGCCCACCACCCACCTATTTCGAACACCCACTCGGAAGAGGCGCACCTAATATTCTCGCAAATATTCCGCAAAGAGCCGAAATAATTTTGAAAAGGAATTCGCATTTTGTCATTTATTTTTCTCGCCTGAATGTGTCCACTAATTTGCTTAATTTCTGTCACAACCCACAAGACGAAAAAGCCGTTTTCGAATGGGAATTTTTGGTCGTCGTGGCAACATGCAAATAAGCATAAATAAAATAAAACGGATTCTCCAAAACAACATAATTAATGGGCACGTTTTCGCGGATTTGCGTGAGGCAAACATACAGTTTAGGTCGAAATAATAGTCTACTTTTTGAAAAAAAAAATATATATTTTTATCATCTATAATATCAAAATGTATTGATTTTCAAAGATGTTAAAATTTTAATCTAAACATTTTTAATGAAAAACAATTAAATACTAATTAAAAAAAGAAAATACATTTAAAACGTTTTGATTTGTTTGAAAAAGCAATATATACTTGAATTTTTCTAAAATATTCTTTGTAGTCTCTATTTATATTTGTTATTTTCTTTCCCTTAAAATATCTTTTATCGTCGTCTTAAAAATCCTCACTAGTGTTGTTTTCGCTGCCGCAGTTTGTCTAGTATAAAAATAAAATATTGTTTAAATTAGAGAGGTCTGGGTTGTGATGGCAAGGGGTGTGTTGGTGTGTAGGCCCAGCGAAACACCTGCCGAATGATGAAAACGGCGCCCACCAAATGTCCCACATGTGTGCGATATGTCCGCATGACTTCATTTGCCTGGGGAACGATAATACTATAAATGGGTTAACTTCCACTTCCTCCCCCAGGAACGCGCGTTGTTCCATGTGCGTGTGGATTGCCCCTTGCCAACGACCAGAGAGCCCTAGGAGGGCAGTGGAGTGTGTGCCGGATCGCGAAACTGCGCCTACAATGGAGCGCAACGTGTCCACGTCGACCATCGGCCGGGATGAGGCCCGCCGTCCCCTGATGGAAGCCTATATGTTCCAGCGGCGCGTCCTGCTCGGATGCAGTCTGCTCATGGTGGTGTCCTTGCTGATATGGATAGTGGCCATCTCGACCGATCACTGGATCATCATATCTGGCGGAAAAGGTAAAAACTATTTCGATCATAAAAGCTTATATATATAAGTTTATTGCATTTTTAAATGCCGTTCAGCACTATTTAGTATTTCAGTCATGTTTACTTTACGTATACGTAATATATTACCGGAAACTACAGCTATACAGCTTTCATGTTTTGGCATTCTTTTAAAATTCATAAACACCTTTTTTTATAATTTTTTGGTGACAGAGACATATTTATAACCTTAAGTTTACCTTACTGCATTTTACAATGCCGTTCAGCACTATTAAGTATTTCATTCATGTATATTTTACGTATACATAATATTTCACCAAAATGTACATCTTTTTGGTAGAACTTTAGGTTTTGTCATGATTTTATAAGCATAAAGATATGTTTTTAATAATCTTTTTGTGACAGTTGCGGAAATATATTTCGGCTGCATTTTATTATTTTGTATACTACATATACATGAAACTGTTAAAACCTAATCAGACTTATGTGTTAAGCTAAAACGTATTAAACTAAAATGAAAACTTTTTTCTCCTCCTCCGAAGGCATTTTCATCCCGGAGTCGCGGCGCTTCTTCATGTCTTCGCATTCGGGACTGTGGCGTCACTGCCGGAACACCATCGTGCCGAATGCCATGAGCAATGCCCAGGTGGTGCGCAACTTCAGCTCCATGTCGTACACCTCGCAGACGAACATCAACGAGGCCAAGCGGAATCTCTCGCACAGGGACTTCATCAAGGAGTTCGCCCAGGAGCAGCTGGTGGATTCGGCGGAGAACTTCACGGAATCCGCGCGTCGTCACATGTTTGCCCACTGGGCACGCGGCGAGGAGGAGGAGTTCCAGACCCTGCGCAATGCCTTCCGGAGCTTGGTCATGAGCACGGAGGACAACCAGCGGCAGATCAACGCCACGGCCATCAAGCCCATACCCATCGATCCGCTGGACGTGAAGGGCATCATTGCGAGGAACACCTTCGGTTCGGCACTGCAGCGGGTTAAGTACAACAACACCTGGTCGTACTACGTGATCCCCGAGGTGGCCCAACTGGCCATCTTCAGCAACTGGACCGATTACCCGCTGGTGGTGCGTCTACTGGGCACCTACATCCGGGACATTGGCATTCCCGCCTACGTGCTGAACGATGAGCGGGTGATCCTCATCCTGGTGCCACCACTACCGCCCAAGAAGAATCAGGCCGCCTTCTACAGTTACATCCCGAACCGTAAGTGGGAAGTCATAAATTGCAGAGAACTTCTAACTTTATGATTTTTAAATTTTTTTTAAAAGACGTTTTTGTTATAATTTTCTGGTTAAAGTTTAATATATATAATTTTTGAAACGAGCAGTCATAAAAGCTTGTACATACATTTATTATTACTAAACTTTAAAGTGCCGTTCAGCACTATTAAGTACTTCAATCATGTACACATTACGTATACGTTATATATAATTTAAACTATAGAATGATATACATTTTATGTGTACAACTTTAGGTTTTGGCATTTCTACAGAAACATAAAGATGTGTTTTTTTTTTTGTTTTGTAATCTTTACGTATGCCATTTAAAGAATATTCTGTTCAATTTCAAAAAAAAGTTGAATTACTTCATTAGATAATCGTGTCATATATTTTCAAAATGTTTGTTTAACACTTTTTAGAAAAAAAAACAATTTCTTTTCAAATTGATTAATTTGTTATTATAAAACTAAACAAATTTAAAAATTAATCTCCTTACTATCAGAAATATCGCTCAAATCGACTTGAAATGCTGACACAACAGTTCGGGAGATATAATTAGTTACTGTATTTAAGAATTAAACTTATTTGACTTGATTTAAAAGGTTTTTTTTTTTTTGTTTAGAGCGCTGCAAGTACATTGACATGTTTCCCAACTCCAACGCCCTGCGAAATGAGCCTGGTTTCGATGACGAACTATTGGGTAGGTACTCCCACTTTCTCTTCGGAGGCGACGGCTCCTAATTGGCAGTGGCCTGGTACTCCCTTTCAGACTACATCCGGACGCAGGCGTCCTTTGCCTGCATAACACTCTTCGTGATGAGCCTGGGAGCCGTGTTCTCCTTCTACACGTTCATGAATCCGCGCTACATGTTCAAGCGGCTGGCGGGTGGCATCCACCTGGTGGCCGCCTCCACTGCGCTGGTGGTGCTCCAGGTGCTCTTCTCCTCGATTGACTACACCAAGGAGCATCTGTTCTACGCATATCCGGACGGGGCTGAACTAACGTGAGTTGAAAACAAGAAGGGAAGCCAACTTTGATCACCCGACCACCACTTCACCCTCTGCAAGAATTTATTTAAGAGATAAAATACTTTCTGTTAATGATTTATTCTCTTTTTAGGTATGGATATGGCGTCTACTTGGCCTGGTTCACCTTCGTGGACAATATTTTGTGCGGTGTTATGTTCCTGTGGTACTCTGGCAAGAAGAAGGGCGCCAAGGCGCCCAATGACGAGGTGGCGATGGCGGACGAGCCCACCATCATGGGCAGATAGTTACATCGGGCCACGAAGACGAGGTTTCCCTTCAATGGAATGGAATATCCTACTGCGACCAAAGACCAAAGCAACCGGCACACTCGCCGTCGTTGCTTTTCACTTCACTTTTGTTATTTGTTGTTTTATAATGGCTGTATTTAAAATGTTCGCTTTATAACTATAAGAATCTCAAGGCAATAAAGGAATTGTTTTCAGTCAAAAGTAACTGATAATTTTTAAATTCAGATAACAGTTGGAATGCAATCGATTACTTTTTCGATTGTGGCTATCGAGCACGAGTGTGATGGCTCTGGCAGGGGTGAATCTTACAAGAGGAAACTTAGTTATTTTTTCCCCTTGATTATAATTTTAAGTTTGTCAACCGTTACAGGGCTTACCATTAATTATTCAAACTTAATAAAAAACCTATTCCAATTAAGATTTGATTCCCCTTTGAAATTATTTCTATCTACGACCATATTGACCAGTGTGACCGTATTTAGGAAAAAAATGTTTACCTAAAACCCAATTGGAAATCAAATAGCAAGCATTTATCAATAAAAAATAAGTTTCTTGGACAAAATCGACTACTAAAATTAAACTGTTTAAATATTTTAATAATAAAAACTTAAAAACGTTGGCAGCTGACCTTTTAACAAACCTAGAATTCTCATTGGACGACACAGAGCAATTAACCCTCAAAATTCTTTAAAATATTTAAAGCATAAACAAACATGGTAATTAATAATATTAGTTTTTGAACTTTAAGGGGCTTTACTTAACTAGTTAAGTGCTTCAGGAACCTCTGGAACCGGATGTCTTTACCACCCATACAAAAGAGCTCTCAGCAGCGGATAAACAAAAGCTGGATGAGCAAAACAAACGTGGTTTTGTGCCCGAATTCAAGGCCAACAAATTGGAAATTGATGCCCAAAGGAACTGGGATATATTTTACAAGCGCAATGAGACTCGTTTCTTCAAGGACCGCCACTGGACCACGCGGGAATTCCAGGAGCTGCTAGAGGACCAGGAGGACACTGGCGGCGACAAACGCACCCTCTTCGAAGTGGGATGCGGAGTCGGCAATTTGGTATTCCCGCTGATGGAGGAGCAAACCAACGAGGAGGACAATAGGAGATTCCATTTCTATGCCTGCGACTTTTCACCCCGAGCCGTGGACTTTGTGCGCTCCAATCCTCTGTACGATTCCAGTCGGATAACAGCCTTTCAGTGCGATATCACCACGCAACAGGTGCATGAGCACATTCCTTCCGGCAGCCTGGATGTCTGCACCCTGATCTTTGTGCTCTCCGCCATCCATCCGCAAAAGTTCAGGGATGTGGTGCAGAACCTGTGCAGACTACTCAAACCAGGTGGACTTGTGCTGTTCCGGGATTATGGACTGTATGACATGGCCCAGTTGCGTTTCAAGCCGGGCAACAAGATTGCCGAAAATCTTTATGTGCGACAGGATGGCACCCGCAGCTACTTTTTTGCCCAAGAAGAAGTATCCCAGCTCTTCCAGGAGAACAACTTCGAGATAATCACCAATGCCTATGTCCACAGGAGAACTCTCAATCTCAAGGAGGGCGTGGATGTGCCACGCATCTTCCTGCAGGGAAAGTTCAGAAAGAAGAACCTCTGACCTCCGTGTTACGTATTTAGTTGTTGTATTTATTTTAAATCAATAACATGGTTCAAGTCAACGTTCAATAAATATTTGTATGTAATATTAGTTTACACATGTATATGCTAATAAGTGACAAAACTAAGAGGTTTCTGTAAAATTCAATTGAAATTGCCTGTGGACCCAACTCTGCAACTCTGGCTGAAAGTCGAGTAGATATCGAATGTGTGAGCGTCATCATGCTGTTCATACCTAAAAACAAGTGAAATGCACCGGGATGTGTACGTTCTGTTCCCCGAAAATGGAACACATAATCTCCCTCTGACTGAGGCATTTGCAAACGATGTCTACCGAGGGCTCAGCGTGTATACAATTTGTATATAATAATTCGTGTGACTTCCTAGCAACACTTAATATATATATATAACCAACAATTGGATTTGGAATACAATAATACACTCGAACAACTAAGAAAACCCATCAAATTCAACAAATTCAAACGATCCTTAATCCATAAATTCAAATCTCCATCTTCCCTCGCGCCACGGTTTTGTTCGGCTAATACACAGCGGTTTAGGTGGCGGATATATATAGAGCAGGGTGGGTGGATTTTTAGGTCATGAAGGTGGCAGGTTATCTTTGGATCATTCTCAGTAAATCTGCTTTGAGGACAGGCTAAAATGCAAGGTAAATATTGCACATATCCCAAAAACGAGTTTTTCTCTTTATATTAAAAAAAATTGAAAGTAGACAAGAATTTTCCAAAGATAGTGACTGCCCTTACACTTGATCGTTTTCGTATAAACTCCTCCCACCCTAGTTAAGGTTTTAAATATATATATACTTGATACTTTACGATTTGGCTAATCGCCTTTGGAACGAGGCGATCGATTGCACTACTCCGCCAGGCTGTGCTCGGCCAGCTTGCCACCATTGCTGCTGCTGTGTCCCAGCGGCGCCAGTTCGATGCTCGAGTCGAAGCTCTTGGTGAGCAGGTCGCTGCTGGTCACCGAATTGGTGGTGCTGCTCAGCGGGGGCAGAGATGTGTTGGCATTCGCATTCATGCCGTCGTTGAGGTCGCTGTCCACGCTGAAGCTGTTGCTGCCGTTCTCGTTGATCAGCGAGAGCGTCTGCAGGGGCAGCACTTCGCCGGTGGGTTGCGGCACTGCATCCGCACTGGAATTGGCCAGCTGGGAGCTGGTGCTGGAACTCGCCTCCGCCTGCAGCTGCAGCAGCGAGTTGCGCTGCGGGTGCTTGTCGAACTTGCGCTGCGGTGGCTTCGGCGGCTCCTTGTCCTTCTCTTTCTCCTTGTCCTTGGACTTCTTGAAGCCCGCAATTAGGGCCTTGTGTGCCTGCGCCTTTATGCCCTCCATGCTGGGCCGCATGATGGAGGTGCGCGTGCCGGAACTCTCCTTCGTCGAGGGCGACTCCTTGGAGCCCGGCTCCGTCTCCTCAGTCACGCTGGCCAGCTGTTGAGGCGCCTGCTGCATGGTGAGGTCCTGCACCTGGATGGGTATGTCGTCGGGCAGCTTTTTCGTGCGGAAGGAGGCGTTCGTGATCATGGACTTGGACACCGACGTGGTCACCGTGTTGGTGGACGGCGTCAAGGCCACACTCAGACCCATGGGTCCGTCGTTGGGCTGCCCGGAAGGATTGGCGTGCAGCGAGTTGCGCACCGCACTGGTCACCAGGATCAGTTCCGTGTACATCTCGTAAATGGCCCGGTTGTGGATGTCGTCCAGCGTTTGTATAGCTATCGTGCCATAGCCATTGAACATGGCAAAGTAAATGGCATGCACCAGTTCGATCAGGAAGGAGGCGGACAGTGGAATGCGCGGTGAGGAGGGCTTGGGAAAGGTGGCTCCCGTCGCAGGATCGGAACTGTTTTAAAAAATTAATGGATTAAAACGGTTAACGGTTAACGGATGATCCACTCACCCGTAACTCATGCGATGCCCGTGACCCGACTTTGTGGTGAATCCTTGATTCACCAGCTGCGACGTGACGCGACACAAGTGGAGCAGCGAGGACTTCTGCGTCTGGCTGACCTGCTGGTTGTAGCAGAACAGCAGCGCCGTAAGGATGCGCATGCGATTCTGGGCATGGATCGACTCGATGCGCTGGTGCGGCCCCCACTTGACCTCCCGGTTGCAGTTCTCCTCCCAGCGACGCAGATCGGTCATGGGCAGGTTCTTGACCTCATGGTAGACGGAGGTCTGGGCCAGGATAGGCATGCGGAAGGCCACCACCCGCTGCCCGCCGTCATCGGTGGACACTTCGCCGTTGTAAATGCAGATGAGTAGAGTCTCCACGCCACGGGCGGCCTTCTTATCGCCGCCGGCCACCGAGTGTAGGTATGTGTACACGAGCACCGGGATGAACTGCAGCGGGAACTTGTGGAGGGTCAGCTCCGGCGAGCGGTAGAACGCCAGTAGTTGCTGGCAGATGTCGTGCACCATGGATTCATTGCGCTGTCGCTCGTTGAAGATAGTGAAAATGGCCTCGGCGATTTCGGGGTCAGTTTCGTGCTCCACCACAAAGGCCTCCGCCTCGGCGGGTTGGCCCCGCGTCCGCTGGTAGTCCGCCAGCCAATCCCTGACCAGTTCCGCCATCGTCACTGCTCCGATGTGGTCACAGAATCTGTGGAATGTGGATGTGCAATCCAATCAGCCAAGCCTTCAATGGGGGACCTTCAGGTGGCGGTCTGCTCACCTTGACCTGGCTGGAAGTTGGGATCCTAGGTGCTATGGTGCCTATAGTGTGCTTGGAAGGTAGCGTCAGGTTTCCGCACCCTGGGTTATGTGGTAGCAGTGGCTAATTAATTTATCGCCCGTCTCCGCTGCTGCTCCCTCTTAATTTTTTCCCCAAATAAGACAGGGCTGCATCACAATGTGACCAGACTTTCCGTTTTTTCAAGACCGTATACCCTTGTTCTGGTATTAAATTTATTAACGTTCACTTGTGGTATATCCTAACGGCGGTTTTAATATGAACATTTTTTCAAAACTTGTATTTGTAATTTTAAAATTCAACAAACAACTTTCCTCTGAGCGTTAATTGTGTTACAAGGCACATCCTTTCACAACCTAAGCCCCATCCAGGCTTTTTGCAATCCTATCAACCCTCTAGTTTCTAGAAATTTAACTGCAAAATATAAGCTAAACATAAGTTCTGAATGAAAGAAAAGAAAATATATTTATGTGTACAAATAAAAAGTAATCTAATAATATTGAGCTAAATAAGAAAATCCCAAATAAATGACTTTTTTTTAGTTCTGAGCTTTAACTATATGCTAGCATTATATAAATAACTTGCAGGATACAAAATACATTACGATTATTTTTTATTTAATTCTATTTTGTTTACTACCATTAACTTGTGTATTTTGGAATAAAGTAATTATGCTTGGCTTGACCTTAATTTAGATTTAAAAATAATATCTACTATGCTACTTTAAAAATGCATTAAAAGTTGTCTTTACTCAACTTATATTCTGTAATTTTGATCTTAATTTATATATGAAAATAAGAGCATGTTTAGGAATAAATTGCTTTATTAAATTGAGCATTTAGATTTAAGTATTAACTACAAACTGAGGTCATACACATATAATTGAACGATATTTAGACCAACATATGTAGTACAGAGAGTATTTATGGAATTGCACAATTGCACAATAATCACTGCCAATCACTTCATCAGTTTCCTTACAATGTCCACGGGGAATGGGAAGACGTAGGATCTGGTGTTATCGTTGCAAATGGAGTTCAGCGTTTGCAGGTAGCGCAGCTGTAGAGCAATTGGGTTGGTCTCCATGATGTCGGCGGCCTCCTTCAACGCCTTGACCGCATCCCGCTCTCCTTGGGCGGCGGCCACCTTGGCCTTGGCCTCCCGCAACGCCTCCTGCTCCACGGCCAACGCCCGCTTCAGTTGATCCGGCATGAAGATCTCCTTTCTAGCGAACAGATATGTAGATGGAGGATTAACAGTTGAAGTAAAAACAAGAGTTTACATACATCTCCACCCTCTCCACACGCACTCCCCAAGGCTCTGTGGAGTTGTACAGTATACCTTCGATCTGGTTGGACAGGTACTCCTTGGAGGAGAGCAGATCCATTAGCTTGTGGGTGCCGGCAACAGTGCGCAGCGTAGTCATGGCCAGCTTCTCGGTGGCCTCCTCCGGATCGTAAACCTGCAGCATCGCATCCAATGGGCTTTTAATGCTGTAGTACACAACTCCATCGATGCTGATGGTCACCATGTCGCGAGTTAGAATCGCCTGTCTATCCAAGTCAAACGACCTGGTGCGTATATCCACGACGACGATGACATCGATGCAGGGCACCAAAAAAATGACGCCCGGTCCCCTGGGCAGTTTGGTACGCAGCCGACCCAGTCGCAGCACCACCGCACGCTCGTACTCCGACATGACCCTGATGCAGAAGATAAGGGACCACGGCAACGTCAGGACTATCAGAATGAGCGAAAGCACATACAATGTTTTTTCCGCACACGACGGGGGTAAATTTTCAGCTGTTTGTAAACAGGGTCTTTGGAAATTACGTAGTTGGCATTGCGGGAAGCTCACTTGTTTTCACATTACGCTGCGGCAAGATCGATTCGTCGTGGAATATGTTTACCGAGGAGCTCTGGGCCAATACCGCAGGATCAGTCATTACAGTAGATTTAGCAGGTTGTTGTTTATGGTGACAGTGTATTCGACTACGACTATGGACAATAAATAAACTCTCAAATAGAGTTCTGTCATCTAATGTGTACTCATAAAAATTGGCTAGTAGATGGAAGAATGGAATCCGTTTGGTCTTTGCTAGCTGAGCGGATGTTGCATATCCTGGGCTAGCTCCACACGTCTTCGAGGGCGCCAAAGCTCCAGCAGACGCATCATATAGTGGGCCACTACGAAAAAGACGAGGAACCAGGATCCGTGCTGCCACACAGCAAACACCAGCTCACTGGTGGTGAAGGAGCGCTCCTGTAGAATCCGATCGTATACCTTCACTGTGCGGAGGGCCACGTCCTCCCAGTTGTACAGCGTCTCTACCAGCTCGTTACATTTGTAGGGACACATCACTGGTTCTGTGTGATGGCTACACTGATCCGCGGGTGGAGCCGAGGATGATGGCAGTTGCGGAAAAGCATCCACTTTCTTGCGACGTCGCCGTTTTCCTTTTCCATTGCCGTTCTCCGACGGCAAGTGTCCATTGGCAAGAGGAGGGCTAACCTTAAAGGAACTCTTTTGATGTCGCTCGATGGCCACCAAAATGGCAGCGTGTATGGCATCTACGTCTGGCTCCGCCAGCAGTATCAAGCTCTTTGGCAGCACCTCTGGAATTCCGCCCACACAGGTGGACACCACTTGCAGGCCACAGGAAGCAGCCTCAACGATGGCCATGCAGTAGGCCTCAGTCAGTGAGGTATTCACGAAGATGTGGCCACGCACCAGGACATCACGAACCCTGGCGTGCTCCACGGCTCCCACCATTTCCACTCTGTCCTGCATGTTGGTCTTTTCGCGAATCTCCTCCAGCAGATCCCGCTTGGGACCATCGCCGACAATGATGAAGTTCACATTTGGAATTTTCTTGAAGCGGGGTATAATGCCAGCCAGCAGATCTATGCCTTTGCGGTAGACCAGACGCGAAGCCACAACAATGTTAACTGGGAAAACGGAACTCAGTTAGTATGGGGAGCTGTTCAAGGGAAGGGAATGCTCACTTGTGTCATTGCTGGGACGCTGACCAGGATCAGGCGTAAACAAGGCAGTGTCCACAGCATTGGGAATGACGGAAACTCGATGTTTGGCCACTCGAGCGCGTAAGACCGTGTTCTCCTTGCCAATGTGGGACACACAGATGGCGTGGTTAACCATGCCCAAGTTGACCTCCAGCAGATTGTTGGTCAGGGCGGCGGAAAGGTCCGCAAAGCCAAACAGGCTGTGATCGGTGAATACAGTCTGGAAGAAGGGGAATTGATTAGCAATCTTTTGGGGGAGGGTTGAGCAAACCCACCTTTAAACCCAGCAGGGAGCCCACCATCAGTGCCTCGTGGGCCAGAGCACTGAACGCGGAGTGACCATGGACCACGTCCACGCGCTCCCGGAGGAGAACCGCCCGCAGCATGGGCACATTGCATACGGCAGTGGGCAGAATGCACTGGTTGTAGCACACCTTGATGGGCAGATAGTAGACCTTCAGGCCACCGGTCACATAGCGAACGCCACTGCAGTTCCCGTAGGCGTGGGTCAGCACCACAATCTAGTGGGGGAGATACGAATAAGTCGTTCAAATAGTCGTTATCTTCCTTGGCAATTGCGGAAATTAGCAATAATCACCTTGTGACCCAGGCTGAGCAGCATTTGCGAGAGGTTGTAGACGTGTTCCTCCACCCCGCCGATGCTCGGGTAGAAGAAGTCCGACACCATGCAGATGCGCATCTTTCAGTCTTCTGGGTCTTTTGGGACTTCCAGTGAGCTGACATTCCACATAAAACAAATAAATGCAAAAACTTAAATAAAATCGGCACAACGAAAATCGACAGTGTGCCGCAATGCTAAAGAGTGTTCGATGACGCAGTGTTGGAAAGTGGCGGAAGAAAGACTGGTACTTTAATAAAAATCCAATATCTGAAAAAATAAATCAATGTAAAAATAAACGAAATGTTTTTGATATTATTTGTTTTCCTACGAAGCTAAATACATTTTACGTATTTTCATTGATTCACTTACAAACCAAATAATATATTATTACTATTTCATCCAGAGCCGGCGGAATAATATTTGGATCCTCGTCCATTTTAAAAACTACCAGCCTCCTCAAAAAACTACTAGGTAATCAGTAACATGTTCATTAAATATATATGATATTGTTGTCTAATTTTAATTTATCTAATATTTAAAAATTTTAAATACAAACACACCTGAGCATTGATTATGTTCAATTGATGTTTTACACTGAACTATAAGTATTAACTACTTTCTGCTTAATCTAAGTTGAACAAATATAGGTACTATTTTCCACTCTGACTAGGTACAATTATAGCTTTCTGCATATTCTTTGGAATTTTTCGCGGATGCTAGTGCGGTCACACTTGGCTTACAAGGGAGAGGGGGAGACGTTTTTGTTTCTTGGCTGGTATCTTCATGGCTGAAACATGCAGAATTCCAAGGCCAAAATGGACGAATTCAAGAGCAAATTCTTGGACATATTGCACAAACAGGTAGCTGGTAACCGTATGGTTAAGTAACAACCAAAGCTAACTCCTTTTTCGCTACTTCCCGACCACCAAACAAAAAAAAACACCCACGCACACACAGACGAACCGTCAATTGAAAATTCCTGCCATGGGATTTTCGGATTATTTCATACAAACGGTGACCACGGACTCCTCGCCCAGCCATGAAGTGGATGCCACGGATTCGGCGGCGGCCACCTCTTCCGCTTCCGGAGAGTCGAACGCACAAAAGTCGGACCAGGAGATCCTGGAGAGCATCGAGCAGTGCTACTACAGCCCCGACAGCAATCCGCAGCTGTACGAGCTCAAGGTAAACCAGGTTGCAAAACTAATAACCTATGCCATTAACCACACCCCATCACGATCTGTACCCGTAGAAAGTTCTCAACGATGGCATTGACAACGAGCTGATCGAGGTCACCATTGCACAACTGCGCACTCAGCAGAAGGTTCTCACCAAGCAGGTGCTGCAGAACATCCTGGAGCAGCGCAACGCCTGCAGCAGTGAGTTCGCGGCCATTAACGACACCCAGAAGAAGCTTGAGGAGTCGCTGTGGACATGCCAGAAGGCGAGATCTTATCTGAACTTTGCCCGCACAAACCTAACGACCACCAGTTTGGAGATCCTGGCCAGCTACCGCAAACGAGAGGTGCTCAAGGAAGTGCTGGACACGCTGGTGGCCATCAAGAAGCTGGTGGGAAATAAAAATAACTTGGTTCTTTTATCATTTTAAATAACTCTCGTTCTCATACAGCGCACCACAGACGTGGAGGTACAGAAGCTGTTGGCTGATCACAACTATAGTGCCGCCATCGCCTTGCTGCTCCAGTGCAAGAGCTCCGCTGAGGCCTACATGCAGTTTAACTGCGTACAATCGCTCTCAAAGAAGCTACAGGAGACCATGCTGCTCATGGAGTTTCAGCTGGACACGGTGCTCAATGAGATGGTACTCGGTTTCGATGGGCGCAAGTACGCCAAGCTGCAGGAGGCCTACAAGCTGGCCAACAAATCGCTGATGGCCATGGACCAGCTGCACATCAACTACATATCGGCCATTCACTCGTCCGTGAATGCGGTGTTGCGTGGTTACAGCGATCCCGGCCAGGACGATCAGGCCAAGCCGCTCTACGAGCAGCTGTGCGAACAGTTGAGTGTGGATAAGCTACTGCCATGCCTGATTAGTCTATGCAAGACCTTCTGGACTATCTTGGCCTCCTACTACCAGGTGGTGATGTGGCACAACAACTACAAGCTGTACGGACAGGAGGAGGAGGACTCTCCAGATGTTTACATCCAGCAAAAGCTGAAAAAGGGACAGTCGCGTGTGTGGAACGACATTCTGACCAAGGTGTGCCTGTTTCTGCAGGCGGCCAAGTTGACGGCGCTCAAATACGACCAGTTTATCCAGGTATTGTCCGTGGTGCAGCGTTTGAAGAAAGTTGGTCAGGAGTTCTGCGGCGAGCAGTCGGAGAAACTGATCGAAACGATGCAGCAGCAGAGCGAGGAATTCTTCCGGCGCTACCACATATGCTGTGTGGAGGAAATCTGTCTTTTCCTCGACAACGAATCCTGGACACAGGTTGACTCATTTGCGCACATCCTGCAGTTGCCTGTAAGTAATTCTATAACTTAAGAGGATGAAAACTACATCTTTTTCCTTGCAGGAATTCCGATCGGTAAGGCACACTCTTAGACGCCACAAATCGCCGACAGCAGCATTGCTGGCTTCATCCAATAACTCCCCAATCAGCAACAATAACTGCGACGAGCTGGTTTCCGTGCACTCTCAGGATGGCGGCAGCTCCATTTACGGTTCCTACGGATATTTTCTTAGATTCTCCGAGAAGAGTTCGCCCTTCGATGGAGGATTGGATGCAGCCATGTTGGAGGAGGACATTCTGTCCGGCATCGTGGACGAGGCCTCCTGTTATTTCAGTGAGGAGAGCGATGACGAACAGAAGAGTCTGCAGAGCAAGGAGTTTGATGACACCAGCAAGTAAATAGCATTTTCTTTTACTCTGACAAGTTATTAAACTGTATTCTTTTTATAGCCAACTGCTGGTAAACAACACCGCCCTGAATGTTTTGCGCTGTATTGGTCGTTACCTGCAGATGTGCAAGCTGTTGCACTGCATATCTCCCAAGATCGTGTCCTGTATGCTGGAATTGATTGACTTTTATGCCTACGCTGTGCATGAAATTTTCGGAAAGGATGCAGTGAGCTTTTATACCGCAACCTATCATGAACCATGTTATAACCAAATCTATGTTTTAGCCTGTAGCAACAGATAATATGTATACTCCACGACTGGAGCATCGATTGCGTTCAGTGGAGGCGAACATCCTGTCTCAAATTAAGTTGTGGCCAATCAACTTTTCCTCGCTGGTAATTTGATTTTGTTTCCTTCCATCATAAGTTGCTCAACACATCCTTTTCCAGGCTAACAACGAGCTGGCTAATCCGGACACACTCTACGGCCTCTCACAGCGCATTGTGGCTGTGGAGGCGGGTCGCAGCATGATCCAGCAGTTCCACATCCTCCAGCATTATCTAAACCATTTGCTGCCCCTCGCCGAGCGTCCCATGCTGGCCAGCTACCTGGAGTACAGCAATTATATGCTGGACCTGGCCAAACCCGTTTACACGTGCGTCACGTCGCGCGTCATCGATTTGTCGGCCATTCTGGCTCAAATGGCCAAGGTTAAGTGGGATGTGAATCATGTGATACACCAGCACAGCAGCTACAGCGATGTTCTAAACAGGGTAGGGTACAATATATTTAAAATAACATGTACATTCCCAACTGACAACGTTTATTGGCAGAACATTCAAAGCTTTGCTATGTGTCTGGAAGAGATTGCCAAGGAGGTGCCGGTCCCCAGCAAGCATGTGTGGAATTCGATGGCCCATGTGGCCACTCACCTATTGGTAGAGGGGTAAGCTAAAAATAGCTTTCTATATCGTGGAATTATTTGATTACAGTTTAACGTCTTTCAGCTTCTCTAATGTAAAGAAATGCTCGGCTGGAGGACGCGCTCTTATGCAGCTGGACTTTGCGAACTTCATGTCGTTCCTGGAGCTAATCTCGAACCAGAAGTATCCACAGCATCGCTCCTACGTTGATGTTTTTATCAAAACGTACTACTTTGCACCCGACCAGTTTGAGCAGTGGATCGAACAGCAGCGCCTTGGGGACGAATACTCTGCGAGGCAGTTGACCAGCCTTATTCAGTGCATTTGTATCAGCGACAAGCGAACAAGGCAAAGGCTTCTGCAGTTGCTGGATGTTGGAATGGCCAATGGGGTCACCACAACGACGACGCCGACAACAACGCCGCAGAAGAACAACCACGGATCCGTTACAGGCTCAAATCTGAGCAGCGTTATCTGAGCACTCCCAAAAGATTATTTTTATTTGTTATAACCCCAGGCTAACCTTGTTAGTAGATCAATCTCGTGACATTCTCTAGGTGTATGTAACATTCCGTTTAGTGCAAATTAACATTGTGTTTAGGCTAAAGATTCTACCTTAGTTATACAGGCGATCTCTATGATGTACTTCGTTTCGAATTTCGAATCTCTAAAACCCCCTCTTAAGTGCAATCCCAGCTCTCTTTTTCGCTATCTCAGATGCAACGCAATTGGCAATCTTGGTAGTTGATAATTAATAATTGGCCATTGGTTCATCGTTCACCGTGACTTAAGTACCTAGAGAAAGCAGACGACATATATACACATAAAACACGTATAATTAAGATGCATAAATATCTATTTATTTTACTACCTATATTTGTAATATTTATTTGCAGCAGGAAACGGACAAATAATTGTAAATCAACTCAAATGTATGGGCGGCATGTCGATTTGATTTGCGAGCCTCCCACGAACACACACCATTAACTATTTAGCAACTGTAACGAAATAACAAAGATTACATATTTTGAGATATGCATATTACAAACACTGCAAATTGTGTCTAATCATTTGGGGGCGTTTCTCTTTAATGGCATGACTTTCAACAGTTTGCCTACAATATAAATAGGGAGTATTTGGGGTGAAAGCCACATAATTGAAAGGACATGTGGACATTACTTAAGGTGGCGCTTCTCTGGACTCCTGTATTAATTAGGGGATCTACTGTGAAACTCATCCTCAATGCAGCAGCAGAATCTTCACTTTCTGTGCTAATAATCCAGAATAATTACTGCCCAGACTCCTGGTTAAAGACAATATTTCGAAATTTACAAATTCCTTTGATACTCAACTCAGCTGGCGGTTTTTATCCCAAAAACCAAAACTTGGACAGAGCATTACATGTTATTTGCTTGCCCGGACATGAAGTGGAGCTGGATCAGGAGCTTCTTCAGAAACTGGCCATTTCTTTGGAGGATTTTCCTAGTGATAAAAAGGTATTCTATGTAGCCAACAGTTTGGCCAATCGAACAAGAATGGAAGCCCTACTGCAAACCAGCTACCATCTGCGAATTCCATACCTAGTTGGACTCTTAGCTGCGGATGAGCATCTCTTCTACTATAGATATAATCCGTATCCTAGCTTCCGAACAGAGCAACGCCCTCTGCAGTTTTCGCCCATCTTCGACCAGAGTTTTCCCAACATGCAAGGTCATCCACTGATTGTGATGCCCGACCAATGGCTTCCGCGTTCTATTCCTTACTTGGACAGACGCACGGGTAAGCAGATCCTAGCCGGATCCGTGGGCCGCTTCATCAACTTGCTGGCATGGAGGCTCAACGCTACTCTGCAGCTTGCCCAGACGGTGACTCCCGGGCGCTTTCTCCATGCCTCTGCCCTCCAGGAGCTGGGCAAGAGCCTGGCCATAGACGTGCCGGCCAGTGTGTCGATGTTGGAGCGAAGTGAGCAGTTGACCCGCACCAGTTATCCCCTGGAACTGACCCACATCTGCCTGATGATCCCAGTGGCCAAAGAGATTCCCCTGAAGGACATCTACTTTCTTCTGAGCAGCGTTTCCAATATGCTTTTGGCCATAGGCATAGTTTTAGCCTATGGATTGGTTTTGAGCCTCCTTCGACAGTTGACATCCACAGACGATGTCCACTTAGTGGACTTCCTGCTGAATGATAGAGCTTTACGTGGAGTACTGGGTCAGTCCTTCCCGAGAAGGGGCTGCTCCAGCCGTTGGATATATCTCATGCTGGGACTTGTGGGTCTTAATGTGAGTAGTATCTTTGAAGCGGCTCTTGAGACCATGATGGCGCATCCTCCGCGGGAGTTTCAGGCCCGCAGTTTCGCTGATCTTCAGCGGACGGACATTCCGCTGGTCACCACCGAAGAAGACTTGTACACGTTGGGGGATCTGCATCTGGCCTTGCTGGTTGTCAATGTGAGTGAGTACCATCACCTGAGGAACGGGAGAAACTCGAGCAGTGCCTACTTCGCCTCTCGATTGCACTGGACTCTCTTCAGCGAGCAGCAGAAGCGCTTCAGTCGGGAACTCTTCATTTACTCCATGGACGCCTGCCTGTGGTCCTTGGCCCTGCTCTCGTTCCAGTGGCCGCAGAGCTCCTGCTTTGCCGAGCCTGTCAGCAAACTGATCCTGGAGGTGAGAGCCAATGGGCTGTATCAGTTCTGGGTGGGAATGCATCACTACGACATGACGGAGGCGGGTTTGTCCAACATGGCGGATCCCAGTCTGCGAACTGAGGAGAATGCTGCTCTGCGGTTAAGGGATCTGCAGTGGGTGTGGCTGGCCTACGGAACACTCCTAGCGATTGCCTCGCTTATGTTCCTGCTGGAAGTTATCTGGACTAGCATCTCACCTTATATTTCTGTTATCTTTTACACATTTATTAGACAACTCTGAAAACTCCGAAGCACATTAGTTATGGAAATTAAATTAAAACGGCACTAAACACTCAAAAACTTAAAAATTGTGAATTAAGGAAACTACTACTCATCATCGTCAATGATTTCAATGGGCGACTTGGAATCATTTGCATCGTCGGAACTGTCCGTGTCGCTTCTGGGATTTTTAAGTTCCTCGATCTCATCCTTGAGGTCTTCTATTTGCTCTTCGTACCGCCGCTTCTGAGAGGCAATCTGTGAAAGATTGAGTTATGAACACCAGACAAGTTATAATTATAGCCTGATTAGCTAACCATAAAATCCGACTCCCTTTGTGCAATCAAAAGCTTCTTCCCGCATTCATCTTCGTATTGCTTCTTGTTGTTTTCGATTATCTCCTGGTAAGTGGAAGTGAGTTCCCGGCGCAGTTTCTCCTCCAAAAGTTGCATCTGCAGCACATGTTCGTACTTCAACTGCTCAACCTCGCACTGCAGGCGGACGTTCTCTTCCTCCAGTTCCTTGACGTAATCACCGCCCTCGAACGATGACATTTTCGAGAATTCCATGAAACCGCAGTAGCTGACACGATGCTGCTTGATTACGGGTTCCTTAAAGATGATGTTCTTCGCGATGGAGGCGAAGTTCAGGACATTCAGGTTCTCCTCGTAGTACTTGTCCAGCGGAGTGACCGTCACGATCATGGCCAACTTCTCCCTGCCCAGCAATGCCGCCTGCAGCAGCATCGTGAGCTTGGAGTCGCGGTATGGAATGATGTCGGCGTTTTTCTTTTTCTGCACGGTGCTGGCCGCATTGAGACAACGGCCCAGCACCATCAGCGAGGTGTTGATGTTCTTGGCCTCCTTGAGACGCAGGCCCGTGGTGCCCGTGTTGTTCACCCGCTCCGAACCAGCCAGGTCGCAGAATTTGTACGAACTCTGGGTAGTCATGCCCGAGCGATTGTACTTGAGTATGTCCACGGTGAAGACGCAATGCGATCGGCTGGAGTTGGCATTCACCGAGGTAGAGGCGTACGTGGAGCGCTGCTGGCCCAGCCGGAGCAGCTGCAGCGCCTCCTCGCTGCTCTTCACGAAGACACTGCTCATTCCCTTGATGAACACCTGACCCTTGTTGCCCACGATCTTCAGGTTCTTGCGCGGCAGCTCGCCCAACTTGTCCTGTTTCGGCGGAATGGCCAGCAAGTCGTACACCAGTTCGTTGTAGATCTCCACGAAGGACACCCAGACCAGGACGGACGTGTCGGTGGCGGACTTCGATTCGAAGGCGTGATCCCCATCAATGACCTGCTTCAAGCGCTGGTAGTGGGCACTGATGTCGGGACACAAGTCCAGCAGCTTCTTCCGAATCTGCATCTCCTTCAGCGAGGCGTCGTCCTGCAGAAAGACGATGCATCCGTTGATCAGCTTGAGCTTGGGTGCGCGAAAGATCATGTCCTTGTACATTGTGAATATGTTCTCCAGGGCACGCGGAATGATGCCAGCTCGCACATCATCGCCTGAGGATGGATTTCAAGTGATGATTACCAAGGAAATAATTATTAAAATTCCTCTCAGCTTACCCAGCAATGTGTAGGTCTTGCCCGAGCCCGAAGTGCCGTAGGTCATGATGGTCACACACTCCTCCTCCAAGATCTTGGGTCCCACGCAGGAGTCGTATATGTCCCTCTGGCCCACAGTGCTGTCGAAGATGGTGGTGAAGCCAAAGTGCTTCTCCATGCGGTTCACATTGTTGCTTGTCGAGTCCACCTTGCAACTGGTAATGAGCACATTGCTGTCCTCGGAGACCACGTACGCCTTGGAGGCATCCTTGACGGGACGCAGGCGCAGAAAGACCTGTGGCCCCGTCTCCACGCTGCTGTTGTCCGCCGCACTGGTGGCACAGGAGGCGCCTCCATCCGTGTGGGCCTCACTGGACTGGTACTTGTAGTCCGACTCCGTGTCCGAGTACTCGGAGGAGCTCTCCTCCTCCGATTCCTGGATTTGGGCGAACAGACGCATCTTTTTGTTGGGTCGCGGCCGGAAGCGGCGGTCGACGGAGGGCTCGCGGGCCATTAGGAAGGAGCGCGTCTCCCGCTGCGGCGGCACCTCCGGAACCTCCTTGTCTTCCATGCTCAGCCGCTTTTATTTTGGTTTAAAGAATCGATTCTAAACTTAACTTCCTTTCGCGCTATTTTTTCAGACGCCAAGGGGCTGCCAACTTCCGTTTAATTCAAAATGACAGCTGACAGCATTACTGCTTAGTGTGACCGTGGGAGCATTTTAAATATACCACTTATCGTTAAAATATACCAGGAAATATACCAGAAACCCTTATTAATTTTGAAAGTTAAAATAGAAATTTGTTTAAATATTACAAAAAGGATTTTAAGTACATTTTGTTGAGGAGAGTTAAAAAAATTTTTGTGACTTTTATAATTCCAAAGCAATGCTGTCCTCTTTATATACATAATTTAGGTTTTAAGAAAATTAATTAGTTAGTAAAATATTTGAGAACACAAGAATATAACAACAAACCATGGTATTTATAATTTTTTAATGTATTTTATGTGAGACATCGACATACTGTTGCAATGTATAAATCGTAAGCCAACATGCAAGTTGGAAAACCGTTGGGCGTTTGTTTTCAACATTAGCCAAAAATGTAGAAATTGTCTTTACTTTAACATACATATTACAGCGAAAAAAAGTAGAAATATGTGATACATGCCAAATTATTATTCAAATACACAGTTCACTGACTCGTTTATCGCATTATCCAATTTTGCGTACATATATGTAAGTCTGTTCAGATTAGCAGCGTCAGCAAATAATTAGGTGACAAATTACCGGCACACCACCGGCCGTTTGTTTAAAGTTTGGTTAACAAGTCTGGGCAGCATAACAGGCTGTGCAAATATTCCGCCCTGTCGCCACACAACGCAAATTAATTGCTCTTGTTTATTTTCTTTTTCTCAGTCTGATTTTTTACGCCCGGTGTCTGGCAATTTAAACAAATATTGACCAAATGGAAGAGTAATAGTAAGCGAAACAATTAACATTTGTTGAACTTGGCAAATATACTTGTAATAAAAGTTATAAATGAATACAAAATGGCGCGATAAAGACTCGCCGCCTGAACTTTTTTTTACTTTAGATGCAGTTAACATAAGCAA
Organism: Drosophila gunungcola; assembly: GCF_025200985.1. Lineage (NCBI taxonomy): Eukaryota > Metazoa > Arthropoda > Insecta > Diptera > Drosophilidae > Drosophila > Drosophila gunungcola. The sequence continues at coordinate 633,625 of NW_026453167.1, read as the reverse complement.
TTCTGCAAGTCATATACAAAATTGTTAGTAAAACTTATTTTTTGTTTAATGTTTTTACGAAAAGTTATCAGCATTAATATAGAAATGTCGAAAGGAAAAATATGAAATCAAAATTTAAATTAAATTGCAATTTAAATTTTTAAAGTTGCTACATATTTTTCCTTTTCAAATGTGGAAATTGAAGATTTGCCAATGTGCGCCCAGCAAAAAAATACAAAAAGTTGGCAGGCCGAAAAAGCTGAAAAAAAAAACAGTTTTACAAATTGTCAGCGCCATTTTGCCAAGCCAAGACATCCCTTTCCTTTTCGTTATTTATTAAAAAAAAAGTGTGTTAAAACAAAAAGGTAATTATCAAATTGTCCTTTTTGAGTTTCTCCTTCCATTTTCGACTATTTTCAAGGTTTTCCAGATTTAACAAGACCCGTAAGAGTCCGAGTCCGCAATGATTGATTTGACAGAAGAAAGTGGGAATAAAATGGTTACTTCCACTTCGGAGTCCCCCGGCAATCCCTTCAAGGTGCCCCTTCCGCCCGCCAAGCTGTCCTTGGCCCCCGGCAAATTCATCAAGCCCCTATCTCCGGGTTACGCTACCCAAAACTTGCTCCTCGGTCATACTGGATGCATTACGGCCGTGAAGTTTGGTCCGGATGGTGACCACCTGGCCAGTGGCTCCGCCGACAGGGTCCTCAAGCTGTGGGATGTGCAGGCCGGGAGCTGCATCCAATCTCTAGGGGGCCACGAGATGGGAATCAACGATGTGGCCTGGTCGGCCAGTGGAATCCTCGCCAGCTGCAGCGATGACACCAACGTTCGCCTCTGGGATCCGCGCAGTGTGCTCTGCGTGAAAACTCTGACCGGGCACAGTGAATTTGTCTTCTCCTGCTGCTTTAATCCGCAGTGCAACCTGCTGGCCTCTGGAAGTTTCGATAATACAGTACGCCTATGGGATTTGCGCACTGGAAGAACCCTCAAGACAGTGCCAGCCCACCAGGAACCCGTCCGTTCGGTGGACTTCAACCGGGAGGGCAGCATTTTCGTCACGAGCAGCTTTGATGGACTGGTGCGCCTGTGGGACACTAGCACCTGCCACGTGCTGAAGACTCTCATCGACGACGACAACATCCCGGTGGGACATGTGAAGTTCTCGCCCAACGGCCGCTACATCCTGGCCTCCATGCTGAACAGTTCCCTCCGGCTGTGGAACTACGAGAAGCCCAAGTGTTTGAGGGTTTTTCGAGGCCATGTGAACGAGTCCTATTGCCTGACCGCCAACTTCTCCATCTCGGCGGGCATTTGGATAGTGTCCGGCAGCGAGGACGATTCGCTCTGCATCTGGGACTTGCAGACCAGGCAGCTGGTCCAGAAGGCGGCCACCCAGGGCGACGGGGTGCTCTGCACTGATTGCCATCCCACGGCGAATCTGATTGCCACCGGCGCCCGGCAGAACACTTACGCCGTCAAGATCTGGAAGAGCAGCGAGTAGAGGGATACCCAATCTGATACCCATTTAACCTGTAGTTGCACAAGACTTTTGCTGTCAAATCAGAAAGAGCTGCAAGTAGAGATCGTGATATATCCTGACAATCAACTAAAGCCTACCTAATGATCAACCTGTAAATGTTTTTTTTTTTTGTGTATTATAAGGGGCAGCCAAGCAAACGTGCAAATTTGTATGTGCAGTTGTTGATCGACGGACTGGCAACAGGGCTAACAAGATAAAGCGGTACCAGTTACCTGCTCTTGTAAATCTTATATGGCCAGTACACCTATACGAACTTCAGGCACGATTGCTTTCATTCACCGATCGGAGCGGCAGTCGTGTCTGGAGCGGCACACTGAGCGGACGCCTTAGCTGCCCCGTTTTTGTCATACTCTCAGGCCAATAATTGATCTCACAATCTCGTGCGCAGAACCAGAAACGCAGTATTGAAGCCGGAGAAGCATCCGCAATGAGAGCGGACGAGGGTGAGTAACTCTCCCGGGGTTTTTACGGAAACGGAATGGCATTCAGGGTCAATAGATTTATGTCCAGTGGGAAAGTGCGATGCAATCTCGCAATTATCGGTTGTATAAAAAACGTGTCAATTCATAAAATAGTATCACGGCTTATCGGTGTGGGGTAGTCCGAACTGCCGATTGATAAGCCCTATGTCAATAAAACAAACAGTAGATGGACAGATGTCCCAACATGCTGCTGCTGCCAGGGAAGATTAGCCAACGCCAGAGGAGGAGGGGTTATCAAAGATTATTAAGCTGATCCAAGGCATGTTTTTGGATCCCCAGATAATCTGTACCGAGAGCAGCTGCCCAGTGTGAGCTCGCTTATCAGGGATGGCGGGCGAAAGCTGTGTCGTCCTGCCACCGTGACCAACAAGTTCCCGATCCTGAAGTGGCTGCCCCGCTACCGGTTGGAGTACATCATGCAGGACTTCATCGCGGGATTCACGGTGGGCCTGACCACCATTCCCCAGGCGATTGCCTATGGAGTGGTCGCTGGTTTGGAGCCGCAGTACGGCTTGTACTCCGCCTTCATGGGCTGCTTCACATACATTGTCTTTGGTTCCTGCAAGGATGTCACAATTGGTGAGTTGAGATCGGGGTTTTTGGATATCCAATACTAATTTTTTAATCTCCCCCAGCCACCACCGCCATTATGGCCTTGATGGTCAACCAGTATGCCACAATTAGTCCGGATTATGCTGTACTGGTTTGTTTCCTGGCTGGCTGCATTGTGCTCATCCTCGGTCTACTCAACATGGGCGTCCTGGTGAGGTTCATCTCGATTCCCGTGATCACTGGCTTCACCATGGCGGCGGCCGTCACAATTGGCAGTGCCCAGATCAACAACATCGTTGGTTTGACCAGTGAGTTCTTTCCATACATTTAAAACTAACTGAAATGTAAATCTATCTGTAACCAGGTCCTTCAAATGACTTACTGCCCGCCTGGAAGAATTTCTTCACCCATTTGCCGTCCATAAGGGTCTGGGATGCCCTGCTGGGTGTCTCATCGCTCGTTTTTCTGCTGCTCATGACGGTAAGAGGGCAAAACAAATCAATTTCGTAGTTAATGGGTGCATGATAATTCCTTGATTCCAATTGAAACCAATTAACTTGGTTTTCGATTTCGTTTCTAAACGTTAAAGTTGTTTTAAAAGGTATTTGTTAAATATAGTGCTCAAGAGAGTATATTGTCATTGTATTCACCACTGTTTTATTCAGATATATTAAAATATTTATAAATATTATTGATTAATTTATTAAACTTGATAATTAAAGTATTTATTTATATATTCTTTTGGTATTTTATTGGTTAATTTCTTAACCTTGTTCTCGCTTTCACTTCCGAACTTTCACTTTAGCATCATAATAGTTTTGAACGTTCATTTTCGTTTTAAAGTTATTTAATAAAGTTTTACTTCCAAAAGTTAACTTCAGTAGTATGCTTGTTATAATTATTTTTATATTTGATCAGTACTATTGTTTAATTACCAAAACTCATTAAATTACAGCTCGTAAAGGACATCAAGTGGGGCAACCGCATATTCTGGAAGTACCTTGGCCTCTCTCGAAACGCACTGGCCGTGATTTTTGGCACCTTTTTGGCCTACATCCTGAGTCGAGATGGCAACCAGCCCTTCCGGGTCACTGGCAACATTACGGCCGGAGTGCCTCCCTTCCGCCTGCCTCCGTTTAGCACCACTGTGGATGGCGAATATGTGTCCTTTGGCGAAATGATTAGCACAGTGGGCGCTTCCTTGGGCTCCATTCCCCTCATTTCGATCCTGGAAATAGTGGCCATATCCAAGGCATTTTGTATGTATGATTTCCTTTTACCATTGAGGCAGTAATCTAAAGAAACGTTACACTTACAGCCAAGGGAAAAATTGTTGATGCCTCACAGGAGATGGTGGCATTGGGCATGTGCAACATCATGGGCAGCTTTGTGCTCTCGATGCCCGTAACCGGATCGTTTACCCGCACGGCTGTGAATAATGCCAGTGGAGTGAAAACCCCCCTGGGAGGAGCAGTCACCGGTGCCCTGGTGCTCATGGCACTAGCTTTCCTCACTCAAACCTTCTACTTTATACCAAAATGCACTTTGGCTGCCATTATTATTGCAGCCATGATATCGCTGGTAGAGCTGCACAGGATTAGGGACATGTGGAAGTCGAAAAGTGCGTATAGAGTGGTTTTTATTTGTTTTGTAAAACTGGGAAAATTGTAAAACTCTGTTTTACCTTTCCAGAGAAGGATCTGTTTCCGTTTTTGGTCACAGTTATCACATGTATGTTTTGGAGCTTGGAGTATGGAATACTCTGCGGCATTGCTGCTAATATGGTCTATATTCTTTATAGCAGTGCACGTCCCCATGTCGAAATCAAGCTGGAGAAGGTATAAAGTAATCTATCCCATCTAGATTTATCACACAGAAGCTAATAAGTTATTGTCCTTTAGATCAATGGCCACGAAGTGAGCGTGGTGGACGTGAAACAGAAACTGGACTATGCATCCGCTGAATATCTTAAGGAAAAGGTGGTGCGCTTTCTCAACAAACAAAATGGCGAGACGCAATTGGTGGTCATCAAGGGAGAGGAGATAAACTCCATTGACTACACAGTGGCTATGGTAATATAGGCAATCGAAAAGTCAACAATTTGAAAGATACTTATATACTTGTTTGCCCCACAGAACGTTGTCTCTATGAAGGGCGATTTGGAGGCTCTTAACTGCGCCATGATCTGCTGGAACTGGAACATTGCCTCGGCCGGAGTAGTTTGCCGCCTGAGTAGCGATCTGCGACCCATATTCAAGTTCGATTTGACGCTGGAGGAGGTGGTGGCCAGCCACTTCGACGGCCCCTCCAGCACAGCCTCCACGGTGACCATTGAGGCCTAGACATCCTATCCTATTTTTACTAACATTTAAGCTGAAAGTATTACCTCAAGATCAGAAATTGCATTTAAGAAAAAACCACTTGAGAGGCGACAGTTTGTCTGGCTGGGACTAGAATTACGTCTGGCAGTTGCATCCTTCGGGGAAAAGCCGATAATGATGTCATAATAGTTGGACAGTGAAATTAATTGAGCTGTTGACCGCAACCGACTCGCAGACTGCCTGTCTGCACGACCTTTTCTCGAACCTTTCTCTGTTCAAGGCGAAAGTAATTTATGGCCCACTTCACGTGGAGAGCCCCTTAGAGAAATTCCCAAGTTCTTGGAAACAAAAGGCAGGATCATCTTTATTTATTGGCTGTGGACTCGGATGCATAGTTACCGAGAACCCGTTGACCGGTGGGATCGAATGGGCTGCGCAAGTGGCAGTCGGCGCGGTATTTTTTGCCCAAAATGTCCACCTCGTACTCTCCGTTCTTCACGTAATCGGCATCGATGATCTGTCCATCTGGCCGGGAAATGTAAGCCTGTCCCAGGGATTTTCCCAGGGCATAGGCGTATTCCGCTCGTCGCAGAATGCCCACGGGCTCTCCATTCCGATAGACGCCCTCCAATCCCCAGATGGGCACCTGATCCCTGAGAGTCAGGTAAGCCAGGCGCTTCTTTACGCCCTCGGATCTTTGTTTTTCGATGGCCGCCTTGCCACGATAGTCGGCTCCATTCTTGCGGCAGGTGAATGCCAAGCCAGCTTCCAGCGGAGTGTCATCCGGACGCAGGTCGAAGCTCCACAAGTGGTAGCCCTTCTCGCTGCTGAGGGAGTACAGCGAGCGGTAGCCAGCGTTGCGCAAATTCCTGGCCAGCACCCGCCTTCATCAGCTGGCGATACACTGAAACACATTCTTGCTTGGGCACATGCAGCTCGTAGCCAAGTTCTCCCACGAAGCTGACGCGAAGGAGGCGCAGACCCACATCTCCGAGCTTGGCCAAGCGCGTGCTGTTGGGGGGCACCTGCTCGTCGGACAGATCGCAGTCGATGAGCGGCTGCAGGATCTTCCTGCTGTTCGGTCCTTGTATCGATATAACGCCCAATTCGGCAGTGAGGTCTTTTAAGCTGGCGTTAAAGCCCTTCCTACGGATCTCTGCCTGCAGAGAGCTGTACGTGTAGAAGGCAGAGGCGCCACCAGCCACGATATAGAAGCCCTGACCATTGATCTTGGGATCGTAGATCTTTCCGGAACCGGAAGCAAGGCGGGAAATGGTCACGTCCGCCTCAACGCCGCCGGCATCGTTAAGAGCACAGGTGTAGACAGTTCTGAAAGGAAGGTAATTTGTAAGTAATATATTCAATAGATATCATTCTTATTTATTGAGACTATTTGCACAATTACCTAAAACCCCCTTATTATATTTTATCAGTTTATACATTCATTTTATTGTGCATTGTC